>NC_054595.1:19762278-20397240 GCF_004785595.1 Juglans microcarpa x Juglans regia | reverse complement strand
GGCTTGCGCATCTTGGCAACCCTGATTGGATTTGTGTGTTGAATAGCTTTCAACCTCGGTCCTTATGCGACAAACGGTATATAGGTGATTTTTTTTTTCTGCTCACATTTGGTTTTGTATAAAATGCTATTTAGAACGTTGTATGCACTCTAACATTTGAGACTTTTTTTTATTTAAAATTTTATTTGTAGCACTTCACCCTCCTGCTTGGCGTTTCATATCTATATAAGATGTATGAAAGGTGAGAGAATTATCCTGGGTAGTTAGTTATCTCTCTCTTCTAGTTGAAGTCACTTCTTTCTTCAGGTAAGGTGTATAACTTGATTGCCGATTTCGCATTTATTTTTGAATTTAGTTTTCTTGTTTATGGTTATTACTAGAGTATTTTTTTTTTTTTTATGATCTTGTTATTGTTAATTTCTCTCACTCCTATCCTCCTCCCTCATCTCTTTCTCTCCTCGTCCTACTCCTACTATTTTCCTCCTATATTCCTATCGTCCTCCCTTCTTTATTCGTCTCCTCATATTCCTCGTCCTATTCCTCCTCTCTTCCTGCTCTCACCCATCCTCTTCGTCTTCCTCTTCTTGTCCTCGTTCATGTCCTCTTCGCTTCCTCCTTTACGTTTTTCAAGATGTACTATCTTTCTAGTATATTTTTAGAGATAACTTTATTTTTGGTCATATGTGATTAGAAGTTTGGTGTGAGGGGAGGCTCACCCCAGAGGGGCCCGAGCCTAGGAAAGCCCAACCATGAAGCCCGAGCCGGAGTTGGGGAGCTAAAAACTCAGGGCCACAAGATCGAAGACCGAGTGCACAACTCCGTGCAGGAGGGCCTGAGATATGAAATTATACCTCAGAGGGAATTGGGAACCCGAGGCGAGAGGATCAGGAAGGGAGTGCAGGCCCAATCAAGATTGGCCTGTCAACTCAAGGCCCGGGAGGATCGGGAGGAACGCTTCGGGGGTCGACGAATTAACAAGTCTAATCACCAGGTCGGACGAGCACCACATCGGCATGCACTCGGTCCCAGAGTCACGAATCCAAGGCACGAGCCAACCTAGGTCAGTGTTAGGGAATCCGACGGAACATCCCATGAGCCAAGGACGGCTCGCCCGCGATCTGACACCTCCTGACATGACAGAGAAGTGGTGGCTAGATAGACGTAGGATGACAAGCACGGCGCAATCTCCCGCTAGGCCGCAGACTGACACCCACTAAGGCGACAGAGAATGAGTGGTGGCAGGCCGGGGGTCTGACATGCCACGATCTCCCTCAACAGAAGGGCCCGAATCAAGTATAAATAAGGGATAACCCTCCTACAGGAGACTCTCGATTCAACCTGCATAACAATTCTACTTTGCTCTATATTCCTTTCTCCCTCACCAGAGAACTATCCACTGATTTAGGCATTGGAGTGACCTTAGAGGCCACGAGAGCCTCTCTTTCTTCTTAGTTGCAGGCACTAAAGAGCTTGAGCTTTGTGGAACTGTTCGGGCTGCGAAACATGACATCAACAGTGGTGCCGTTTGTGGGATTCATTTTTTCATAAAAACGTGTACTTCACATGCCGGCAGCGATGCGATCCCAGGCTACGAGAAGGGAAGACCGTGAGGAAGAAACGATGGAAGCACAACTTGCAAGCATGGAGGAGACCATAAAAAAACCGACAGAGGAAGCCGAGACGCTCCGCCAAGGAAATGCAACCCTCAAGTTTGCAAATGAGGAGCTGGCGGGAGGGGCCTAGCCAAACGGCAACGAGCAGGAAGGTTCGCGAAAGATTCCAGCAGACACTGCAGTGGAAGAAGAAAGGCACGAAATACACCTCAAAATTCGAGAGTTGGGGGACAAATGTGTGAAAATGGAGAAGAAGATAGATACCCCATCAATTGTAGACCAACTGCTGGTCAGCTCCGACCTCCCTTACAATGAGGAAATCTTGGCCATGCCCCTTCCTCCCAAGTTCAAAGTTCCCTAGATGGAAGCGTAAGACGGGTCCAAAGATCTGCTGGAGCACTTGGAAACTTTCAAGCCCACAGGACTATACACGACTTCTCGGGAGAGGTCGCCTGTTGGGCCTTCCCGCTAACACTGAAAGGAGCGGCCCGAAACTAGTTTGGGGGGTTGTCATCAGGAACAATAGGAAGTTTTGAGGAGCTCGCTCATCTTTTCATGATGCCATTCCTGGCCAGCCGTAAGAGGAGACGCCCTGTGGCCTACCTCCTGACGGTCAAGCAGCGGGATGGCGAGAATCTGAAGTCGTACCTCTCATGGTTCAATCGGGAACGCATGACCACGGACGACTAGGACTAGAAGATCACGTTAGTAGCGCTCCTGGGGGGTATCTGGCTGCTAAATCCGTTCATGTCTGAAATAGCACAGAAGACCCCCACCACGCTGAGAGAATTCATGGACCAGGCAGATGAGTTCATTAATGCATAAGACACTCTGGTGGCCCTGACGGCCCTCGACGATCTGAGCTGGAGCGGGCCGGCATAAAGTCGTTAGGGCAACGTCCCAGATAACTCCAGAGGAGAAAGGCGGGGAGTGTCAGATGTGAAGAGGAAGAGAGAGGCACCAGCTCAGACCCAGGGAGCGAGCTGCGCCCACGCCAACTTGGCAGTAAAAGGAAACCATCGTGTGGGTCCCAAAGGAGAATGCCCTCGTGAGGTGGAGAGCCGTCCGTTTTGTTAGTATCACATGGACAACCGACACAACACGCGCGATTGCTACGCCCTGAAGAAAATTAAAGAAGAAGAACCGGGCGCGTCGGTCGGGGAATGAAACGGACCGGTCCGGAGATAAGGGCCCAAACTTCCGGAAGGGAGAAGTCCTGAGAAGACGAGAGGTCAAGGACGGCAGGTGAAGAAGCCCCACCGTGGAGGATGGGCCGCTTAGAGAAATCAACACTATCACAGGAGGGTATGTAGGAGGGGGAGCTACCTCGACGGCCCGAAGGGCGCACGCTCGGAAGGCACGTTACAAGGAAGTCTTCAGTGCAGATAGGGGTGTAAGCAGACCGCAACGACGTGCTGGAGGAATTGCAATAACCTTCGACAAAAGAGATGCAAAAGGCGTCCTCCACCTGCATGATGATGCACTAGTGGTGACAATGCAAGTAGTGAACTTCCGAACTTGGAGAATCCTAATTGACGACGGCAGTTCGGCTGATATCCTATTTTGGGACGCTTTTATCAAAATGGGTATTAACCCGGATCGGCTACGCCCAGCCCCAATGCACCTCAAGGGTTTCACGGGGGACGTCGTTCATCCAGTAGGGGTCATTACTCTCTCAATCTTGGTGGTTGCCCAGAACTGCAACCACTATGACTGACTTCTTGGTTGTCAAGGCCCCATCCTCATACAATGCCATACTAGGACACCCAACCATGAGCAGCTTGAAGGCAGTGACGTCTACCTTTCACCTTAAGGTGAAGTTTCCCACCGACTCAGGAGTAGGCGAAATCCGCGGCGAACAGGTCCTAGCTCGGGAATGCTATAACAAGGAGATGAGACATGAGGCACGAGGCACGAGGCACAAGGCACGAGGCACAAGGCACGAGTTGTGGTTGCCATTGAAGCACCAGAAGAAACACCCAAGCCTGGACCACCCCCAGTCTTGACCGAGTGGGACGGGGAAGTCTGTGACGAGCAGACCCTCCAACAGGCCGCACCCAATGAACTGCTGGAACTCGTGATAGTAGACCAACAGGAACCCGGAAGACAAGTCTGGATCGGCACTAGGCTGGACTCGGATATGAGAGCAGTGCTAATATCTCTCCTTATCAAACATCGAGATGTGTTCGCTTGGAGCCACGAAAACATGCCCGGGATTGACAACTCCATTATTGAGCACTAGCTCTGCGTCGACCTGACGGTACGAAAAGTAAAGCAGAAACGACACAACTTTAGTGCTGAGAAGTACGGGGCGATAGCCGAAGAAGCGGATCGACTCCTTGTTGCGGGGTTCATTCGGGAAGTCCAATATCCGAAATGACTTTCAAATGTGGTTTTGGTAAAAAATCCAAGCGGCAAGTGGCGAATGTGTGTAGACTTCACCGACTTGAACAAGGCCTACCCAAAAGATAGCTTCCCTCTACCGCGCATCGATCTGATAGTGGATTCAACAGCAGGACATCCCCTCCTTAACTTTATGGACGCTTATTCTGGGTACAATTAGATAAGGATCGATCCAGACGACGAAGAGAAAATGACGTTCATCACCAATCGAGGGCTCTACTGCTACAAGGCAATGCCTTCAGATTGAAAAACACGGGGGCCACCTACCAAAGACTGGTCAACTGAATGTTTAAACAATAGATTGGCCGCAACATGGAAGTACACGTGGACCACCTGTTAGTGAAGAGCAAAGAAACCCGAAAACATTTGGCAGACCTACGAGAAACGTTCTCCGTCCATCGACAATACCGGATGAAGCTTAATCCGTTGAAATGTGCGTTTGGGGTAGAGACAGGTAAATTTCTGGGATACATGGTCACGGAGAGAGGGATCGAAGTGAATCCAGAAAAAATAGAAGCAGTGATGACAATGCCTTCCCCGCGTAGTGTCCATGAAGTCCAGAAACTAGACGGGAGGGTGGTAGCCCGATCCACCGGCATCGATGCCTACCTTTCTTCAAGGTCCTGAGGAAGGCACAAAACTGGGATGAGGCATGTGAGAAAGCCTTCACTGACCTAAAGTTATACCTCAGCCACCCCCTGTTGAGTCAGATGAGACCAGGAGAGACCTTGACAGTGTACTTGGTGGTGTCCCCACACGCAGTATCAACGGCACTGGTCCGTGAAATGGGAGAAGGGCAGCGTCCCATGTACTATATGAGCCGAGCCTTCCGGGGCGCGGAACTAAGATACCCTCGAATGGAGATGCTGGTATTTGCCCTCATTGTTGCGGCCCAGAGACTAAGGCCATACTTCCAAGCACACCCGATCAAAGTGCTTACCGGCCACCCCCTCAAGCAGGTACTCCAAAAATCAGACACCTTAAGGCGGCTAGCCAAATGGGCAATCGAGCTCAGCGAGTTCGACATGGAGTACCAGCCCAGAATCGCGACCAAAGGACAAGTATTGGCGGATTTTGTTACCGAGTTCACCAACTTCCCAGAAGAGGTATCAGTCGTACCCCAAGGAAAACCCTGGCAGGTCTACGTTGATGCCTCGTCCTGCCAGGCTGGCGGGGGAGCAGGGGTGCACATCGTCACCGAGCAAGGAGAGGAGCAAGGTTATGCAATCAGGCTGGCCTTCAAAGTAACTAATAATGAGGCCGAATAAGAGGCGCTCCAGACAGGGATGACGATTGTGCAACTACTTAGAGCAGAAAAGATAGAAGTGAGAACTGATTCCCAGGTCATGGTCAGCCAGGTTCTAGGACAGTTTGCTACAAATGGGGAAAGGTTGAAGAAATACCTCTAGTTGGTCTGCAACGAGGGGGATCGTTTTTGCTACAAATGGGGAAAGGTTGAAGAAATACCTCGAGGACGAAGAATCAGAAGGCAGACCGTTTGGCCAGGGCTGCGTCTAGGCAGGAGGAACTTCAACTTCCAGAATACATCGTGACCAGGACGGTCGAAACCCCATGCATTGGGAAGGAAGTGTCTATTACAACCCCAACCCCCCGCGAATGGGCAACGGACATCCGAAGGTTCTTGGAAGAAGGACAACTGCCCAGCAACCTGGAGGAAGCGCGAAAGGTCAAGAACAAGGCGGCTTAATTCACGCTACTTGAAGGGGTACTATACAAAAAGGGTTTCTCTGAGCCGCTCCTTAGGTGCATCTCACTAGACAAAGCCCAATATGTATTGGCCGAAATCCACAAAGGAATCTGTGGAAGCCATTCGGGAGGGAGGGCGCTAGCTGCGAGAGTAACCTGAGCCAAATACTACTGGCCCCGTACCCTCAGGGATGTAGAGGAATTCGCCAGAAAATGCATAAAGTGCCAGGAGCACTGACTAGTCCCCCACTGTCTGGCAGAGGAACTGACCTCAATTATGGCCCCGTGGCCTTCGCCTAAAGGGGGCTAAACCTGATTGGCCCTTTTCCAGTAGCAAAATGGGGGGCAAGTTTGTCATGGTCGCGGTCGACTACTACACCAAATGGGTCGAGGCGAAAGCACTCGCAAGCATCACCTCCCAGACTAGAACAAAGTTCTTGTGAAAGTCAGTAGTCTGTCGAATTGGCATACCGCAGAGCTTTGTCTCAGACAACGAGAAGCAGTTCGATTGCGCACACTACCGAGAATGGTGTACAGAACTCGGGATTAAGGTAAAGTACTCCTCGTCGGGCCACCCCAAGCCAACGGACATGCCGAGGCAACCAACAAGACTCTCCTCTCCACCCTCAAGAAAAGGATCGGGGCACACAAAGGAGCATGGGTCAAAGAGCTCCCGAGCGTGCTTTGGGTGAATTGAACTACCGTCCGAACCCCCACCAGCGAAACATCATTTGCTCTTACTTATGGGAGTGAAGCTGTAATTCATGTGGAGGTAGGAATGCCCACCTTTCGTGTCCAACACTTTGACCCAAACATGAACAATGAGAGGCTAGCGGAGAACCTGGATGCCCTGGAAGAAAGAAGGGAGGAAGCAGCCATCCGAACGGCGAATAACAAGCGAAAAGCATAGCAATATTTCAACAAACGAGTCAGACTGCGGTCCTTTAAGGTGGGCGACATGGTGTTACGAGAAGCAGGAGTAACCACCCCGGAAGAAGGAAAGTTGGGAGCTTGATGGGAGGGGCCTTACGTGGTCGCTGCGAGCAACCGACCCAGCTCCTACCGCCTCAAAGATAGCCAAGGGCGCGGACTACCTCACCCCTAGAACGCTGAACACTTGAAAAAGTTCTATGTATAGAGATGAACGGAGGGGACTTTACCACGCCCCATGTATGGCAGCAGCATGTATGAACAATTACGATCCTTTTACAAATCTCCTATTGTGCAAACAAAACTAGGTCGAGTCCCTACACTCGCAAGAAGACGGGTCCCTTGACTCTGTAAAAGTAGAGTCCTTACACTCGCAAGAAAATGAGTCCCTTGACTCACAGCGGGGCACCTTCCTTATCCAGGACTCGGAACCGAACCCCACCCCAACTAAGTCGAGTCATTACACTCGCAAGAAAACGGGTCCCTTAACTCGCTGCGAGGTGCCTTCCTTGTCCCAGGACTCGGAACTGGCCCCCACTCCAACTAAGTCGAGTCGTTATACTCACAAGAAGAGGGTCTCTTGACTCGATAAAAGTCGAGTTCAAACACTCGCAAGAAGACAGGTCCATTGACTGGATAAAAGTCGAGTCCAAACACTCGCAAGAAGACGGGTCCTTTGACTTGATAAAAGTCGAGTCCTTACACTCGCAAGAAGACTGTCCCTTGACTAGATAAAAGTCGAGTCCTTACCCTCGTAAGAGAACGAATCCCTTGACTTGCTGCGGGGTGCCTTACATGTCTGGACTCGGAACAAGCCCCCGCCCCAACTAAGTCGATTCCAAACACTCACAAGAAGACGGACCCCGTATCTCGAGGCCTGGCCCGAGCGCCGTCGGGAACGCTTAGGAAACAAAGTAAATGAAGTATAAGGTAAAGGAAAGAGAAAGGAACCGAAAATGCAGAGTGATTTACATTATCAAAGTATACGGAGTACAAGGGGATGTGCTCGCCAAACAAAAAATATGTATGTATTACAAAAAAGGCACAAAAAGCCTATCGCTAGGATGAAGGAGCGCCTGGAAGGAATGGAGGATATCCAGGCTTCCTGAAGTTTCTAACAAAGGCATGCTCTTCAGGACTGGGAGGTAAAGACGCTAAGCACAAGGTCCGCAGGTCCAGCTTGGGATGCTGTAGCAGATGTTGTTGCATTCTCTTCAGGCCGTCGCTATAGCTGTAGGACCAAGTGGCGTCCTGGATGGCATTAGTATTCTCGATCCAGGACCGGATCTCTTTGGTGAACTTGTCAATATCGCCTAGTTGAGACTTCAAGTTGGCAATCTCCCGGTCACGCGACAGGAGATCAAGATTCTTCTGGATCCCCGATTGCGCGAGCTCCCGACCCGTGCAGTCGCCCGTCATAACTGATCTCTTAAGTGCTGGGTTTCGTGAGAATGCCTAAAAGTCTCGAATAACAACTTTGAACGCTGCCCCACTGAAGAGGCCTGACCCTGGTGAAACTCTTCAACCTCCTTTCGGAGGGATTCAGTCTCCTCCCGGGACCTCAGCAACTCCTTCTAGGCCGACTCCAACTACGCCTGGGTGGCACTCAGCTCAGAGGAAATGTGGGCGTCCTTGAGCCTCTTCTTCTCCGAGGCCAGGCGAGACATTTCCAGCTCTGCGTCGTGAAAGAGGCCTTTGAACCTCTTATTTTTCTCCTTTCGCCTCTCGACGACAACCTCTAGGTCCCAGTTCTCGTCCTTTAGGGGCATTATCTCCTTCACCATCTCCTTCTGCTCGGTCTTCAGTTCCTTTATCCGCCGAGCCGCCTGCTTCAGCTTAAAGTAGCTGAAGTGCCCAAAGGAACCAAGCTCCCGGTTGGTCTCCTCCAGCTCCCCCAGTTCGTTCCCTATCGTACAGGCCAGTTGGTTTGCGGCCTACGGAGTCAGGAAGCAAAACAAAATGGGGGGTTCAGTCACCAACGATATTAGTTGCAATCAAGAAAGAAACAAGTATGGAAAGAGTAAGCATATCTGGGCAAACAGGGGCCTTAACAGGCGGCCTACGCGCTCGGAAGCATCGGCCTGGGCTTGGTCCAGACCTGAGGTCGGAGGCAGCAAACCCTTTGCTCCTGAAGAGGACGAAGGATCGACAGTCACCAGTTGCCAAGAAAAATTGGGGAGAGACTTCCAAGTCTGGTCACATGGCCCGGCTCCAAGGGAGTTGAAGCCCGGGAATCGTCGTCGTCACTCAGATCGATAACCGGGGGAGGAACGTTCGGCATGATTCGGACTAAGGCTGGAGAAGCGTCAGGAACTAGATCCTCACCATTGTCGCCTCCAACACTCCATCCCTCTTCATCTTGAAAGGGAAACCCGCCTAGCCCCATTCAATGTTTTCGGTCCCAGAGGGGCCAGGCTCTATCTCCCGCTGTCCTTGTTCGTGAATCGAGTCACCTTCGTTGCCCACTTCGCCCCTGGGAACATTTGTCTCGGCAGGGATTTGGGAGGGGCTTGGCGCAGGGGTCGACTCGCTGCCCCAGAACCGGAGGCAGGTAAAGAACTTCGCACCCCTCACGAGCCCGAACCCCTGGAACGTCTCGTCCCCCTCATCTTTGGTTCCCCCGAGGGCTGGATATTCGAAGGGGTTAGCTCTACCTTTTGTAGCCCAATCAGTGAATTCTCTCGAAGAGACCAGGCGGCAGTCTCCTCCTGAAAAGTATCCTCGAAGGAGGAGAAAGTTGTAAACGAGTTGGGCTCTTGGGGAAAGGGGTGCGCTAGGGAGGCGAAAAATGCCGCCTGAAGGTCGCAAGCCTCCAAGTCTTCTTCGAAGCAAGACAACAGGCTTTGGGAGGGCTCGGCAGCATGGGAGCTGGTTGAAGCGGAAGGGCCATCAGTAGGAACTGGACCCCTAGGGAAGGATGTGGTCCCCATGACGAGGGAGCTGGAACATTCGAGCTGGCAGACGCCTGGCACTAAGATGAGCGGGTGCGCACTGCGGACTCTCCGACCCTACCTCTAGATGGGGTAGAACCCTTGGCGACACTGCTCGGTAGGGGAGAGTCATGGCGCACCTTAGTCGTTTGGGCTGACCATCGAAAGGGCGCGCGACTCTCTTTCGGCGAGCAGGGCTGACCTCGGGAGGGGGACACTGCCCAAGAAATTTCTTCCCACAGCGTACAAGCGATCGGGAGTCGTCAAGTATTCGCGAATGTTTTCGTCGGAGAGTATCACATCGGTATTCGACTCTCCCGAGTGAGCCCTCGCCCAAGCCGTAACCAATTCATATCGAGCCTCCTCCTTCGGAATGATGGAACTCTTGGTTAGGGGCCTCCCCTTCAGGGTACTCCCAACCCAGGCCGGACACGAAAAAGAACTTGTGCAACCATTCTTTGATGCTAGAGTGACGCCACTCGAGCGAAGCTATCTTGTGAGCAGAGGATCGGGGTTGGAAGCTGACAATGTTGCCCGAGCAGTAGATGAGCTAATACGCATAAAAAAACTCCCGCGACGTCAGGTTGAGATATTCCTCGAGGGTCTTGCTCAAAACCATCCTGTAGATATGCAACTGGAAATCAAGAGGTGCCTCACATTTGGATGGAGCTGCTCTGGGGCCAACCCAAGGAAGTTCAAGACTTCTCGAACAGGATGACAGAACGGGAGGCGAAGGCTGATGGCGAACATTAGTTGAAACAGAGCGACCCTGGACGTACTACCGTCAGAGCTCACTGCATGTTCACTCCGTGGCATCTCCAGACCACGGAGGAGGGAATCCCATACTTAGAGCAAAATGCTCTAAGGTCAGCGCTAGTAACGGAGGAAACCCAACGTTTTCCCTCGAAGAACGGAGCAACAACGTCGGTGTAAGCCATTGAAAGTACAAGGCGAGGGTTGTCGAACGAAAGGAAAGGAAAAAAATAAGGGAGAATGGTTGGGAAACAAGGAGCGAAAGGAAGAAGACAATGCAGTGAACGGTAGACGGGAACACGAAGGTAGAAGAAAGAAAGAAGGGGGGAGAACGGCTTAAATATGGGAGAAAAATGGTGGGAGGAGGCTCGGGAAGCGAAACAACGCCAGGGTCAGTAACGTCATCAAATGCCACACGACATGGGTAGCAGCTGATGAGGTGAAGGAGTGTGCGACATGCACCAGTAAGATGTCAGAGCTGTCAGAGGAATAGTCTGCACATCTCATCAGCCCTCGGGAAACGAGATGGTAACCAGGAACGAGAAGACGCATTTATTGAGCCAGCAAGGAACCTCGGGAAGTCGAACCAACAAGCACCGAGTCAGCAGAATTAGAAGCTGCGAGAGAAGGGCTTCAAGAGACCTAAAGCGACGGGAGCCAAAAGAGCCGACCAAAATGAGAAAGACTGGAATTCCCACCCTATGTCCGTGGTAGGAATTCACAGGGTACTGTGAGGGGAGGCCCACCCTAGAAGGGCCCGAGCCTTGGAAAACCCAACATGAAGCCTGGGCCAGAGTAGGGGAGCTAAAAACCCAGGGCCACAGGATCAAAGATCGAATGCACAACACCGTGTAGGAAGGCCCGAGATACAAAATTATACCTCGGAGGGAATTGGGAACCCGGGGTGAGAGGCTTAGGAAGTGAGTGCAAGCCCAATCAAGATTGGCCTGTTGACTCAAGGCCCTGGATGATTGGGAGGAACGCTTTGGGGTTCAGCGAATTAACAAGTCTAATCACCAGGCCGGACGAGCACCACATCGGCGTGCACCCGGTCCAGAGCCACGGATCCAAGGCATGAGCCAACCCAGGTCAGTATCAGGGTATCCGGCGTGCGATGAAACGCCCCACGAGCCAAGGACGGCTTGCCCGCGATTTGACACCTCCTAGCATGATAGAGAAGTGGCGGCCAAACAGACGTAGGACGACTGGCACGACACGATCTCCCACTAGGCCGCAGACTGACACCCACTAAGGCGACAGAGAATGAGTGGTGGCAGGCCTGGCGTCTGATACGCCACGACCTCCCTCAATGGAAGGGCCCGAATCAGGTATAAATAAGGGATAACCCTCATAAGGGAGATTCTCGATTCAACCTGCATAACAATTCTACTTTGCTCTATATTTCCTTCTCCCTCACCAGAGAACTATCCACTGACTTAGGCATCGGAGTGACCTCGGAGGACATGAGAGCCTCTCTTTCTTCTTAGTTGCAGGCACCAAAGAGCTTGGGCTTTGTGGAACTATTCAGGCTGCGAAACACGACATCAACATTTGGTATTCTTTTTTCAATTCTCTCGAGTTTTTAATATAATAGCTACCAAAGTTGAGATTTGTAAAGGATGCCTCACTTACAAATCCTTGCAACCTCGATTAGATTGGTGTGTTGGCTAGCCTACGACCTTGATCCTTATTCAATGAACGCTCTCTGTAGTTAGGTGATATTTTTATACTCACATTTATTTTTGTATAAAATTCTATTTTGAACTTTTTATGCTCTCTAACTCTTGAGACTTTTTTGCACGAAATTTTATTTGTAGCACTTCACCCTCTTACGTGGTGTTTCATATTGACGTTGGATGTATGAAGGGCAAAAGAATTTTCCTGGGTGGTTAGTTATATCTCTCTTATAGTTGAATTCACTTGTTTCTTTAGGTAAGGTGAATAACTTGATTGGCGATTACCTATTTATTTTTTAATTTATTCGTCTCGTTTATGGTTATTCCTATAGTATTTTTTATATTTTTTTTATTATTGGTTTCTCATATTCTTCTCATTCTACCTCCTTTTTTCCTCTCATCCTCCTACTATTCTTTTCGTCCTATATTCTTCTCCTCCAACATCCTCTCTTCCTCTCCACGTACTGCTCGTCCTACTCCCCATCTCTTCCTGCTCTTATCGTCCTCTTGATCCAACTCCTATCTTTCTTAGCATCCTCATCTTCCTCATCTCATTCTCCATGTCCTCTTCTCTTCCTCCTCCTCCTTTTTCTAGATGTACTTTCTTTATAGTATATTTTTAACGATCACTTTGTTTTTTGTTAGATGTTATTAGAATTTTGGTTTTCCTTTTCCAATGCTCTTAGATTTTTAATGTAATAGCAACCAAAGCTTGAGATTTGTAGAGGAGGCTTTACGCATCCTTGCAACTTTGATTGGATTGGTGTATTGGTCATTCTTCGGACTTGATCCTTATGCGACAAATGCTTTATGTATATAATAGGTGATATTTTTATAGTCACATTTGTTTTTGTATAAAATGCTGTTTAGAACTTTTTATGCTTTCTAACCTTTGAGACTTTTTTGCATGAAATTTTATTTGCAGCACTTCACCCTCTTACGTGGCGTTTCATATGGATGTTGGATGTATGAAGGGGAAAAAAATTATCTTGGAGGATGGGTGGTTTGCAGGTTTGGCATCCCGCGTACTCATCCCCGGGGCACCCCCAGTCTAATGGGCAAATGGAGGTGACCAACAAAACACAAGAAGCAACTTGACGATAGAAAGTAGGGCTGAGCAAAAATCCGACAATTTGACTTTGAATCCGACTCCGCGCCAACTCCACTCCGACTCCGCTCCGGCTCCGGCTCCGACTATATCTTATACATATTTTATAAAAAGATATGTTTTTCTATATATTAATTATTTAAATTTTATACAACTATATCTTATATAGTTAGTTAAACTCAATAATATACTAGTTAAATAATATATTTATACTATAATATATAGACTAAATTGACTAATAATAGTTTAGTATATGACTATATGTAAATATCATACTATTACGAATTTACAATATTACTACCATGTAACACTAAATTACTAATGTATAAATATAATAGCATGTAATACTAATGTATATATAATATACTATAAACACTAAGATGAATAATAACATCAACATATAATATTGTAATACTAATGGATAAACACTAATCTATAAATTTATAATAACATATAATACTAAAGTATAATAACTAAAGTATTATTCATATAAATTACTAATAGTATTAATTACTATATATAAATTAGTAAACCACTTTAAGCCTATATATAAATTCCTATATAAATCACTATAGTATTAATTACTAATACTATATTACTATATGATACTATTAACTATAGTGATATACTAGTATTAGATATTAGTGTACTAATACAATCAGTGATATAGTTAGTATAATATTTATACTAATACTATTATATAGTTATACTAAATTAAAATCACTATAGCAAATACTAATATATAATTATGCTAATCACTATAACTAATACTAATACTAATATAGACTATAGTTATAACTTATAGTATTATAACTATACTAAATCACTATAACTTATACTAATATAATTATAATAAAATTTAAATCACTATAACTAATACTAATATAGTTATATTACTATAGGGTACTATTAACTATAGTGATATACTATTATTAGTATACTAATACTATTAGTAATATAGTTAGTATAATATTTATACTAATACTATTATATAGTTATACTAAATTAAAATCATTATAGCAAATACTAATATATAATTATGCTAATCACTATAACTTATACTAATATATTATATAGTTATACTAAATCACTATAACTTTTTTTTTTTTAAATGGGTCAAATATGAAGTTAAAAAGATTAAAAAAAAAATCAAAAAATCCGAATGCGCTCCGACTCCGCGGAGTCAGAGTTGGAACGAATTCTGTATGTCTCGGAGTCGGAGTCGGAGGTCGGATTCGACCTCCGACAAAGTCGGGTCGGAGTCGGAAGTTGGGCCTCCGACTCCGAAACGGTCGGTGCTCAGCCCTAATAGAAAGAGGCATGGCCAAAAGAACTTTCCGCTGTCTTGTGGGCCTACCGGGTCAAAGTGAGAACTCCAACTGAGGAAATTCCTTTCACCCTCACTTATGGCCATGAGGCGACGCTACTAGTAGAGATCGGAATCCCCACATACAGATTTCAGCATTTCGATCAAGAATCCAATGATAGGTGGCTGTAGGAACAACTTGATTTGTTGGAAGAAGTCAGACTGGAGGCTGAGATAAGAACTGCGGCCAACAAAAGGAGGGCCGAGCGATGCTTCAACAAGCGAGTGTGCCTGAGAACATTCAAGGTTAGAGATCTCGTACTCAAAGAGACAGGAACAATAACACGGGATGAGGGAAAGCCAGGCCCCAGATAGGAATGCCCTTACGTGCTCACTGCCACAAATCGCCCAGACTCCTACCTGCTCCAAGACTCCCAAGGGAATGAGCTGCCGCACCCCTATAATGCTGAACATCTACGGAAATTTTATTGCTAAGCCAACTCAACTGTTGTCAATTCATATTTCCATGCTTGCGCTACAGACCCTAATAAAAAGTGTTGTATTTCAATGGCAGATTTCAGAGACATAACGAACTCTCCATCAACGTAATCTTCATCAACATAATCTCCATTGACAAAGTCAACGAAATCTCCATCGGCAACTTAACTCCCCACGAGGCGAAAGGGATGAGTGTAATGCGAAAGGGACGAGTGAAATCTATATCCCTCTCGCAAAGGAGTGTGAGTCGGCCTTCGGCCACCCGAAGACAAAAACATACCTTTGTCGTGAGCATCAACAAGCGGGAGGAGGTCCAGTTATGGACTGCCCAAATGACTTATCACCCCACGAGATATCAGAGGGAAAGATAGGCCGAAAGGTTGCCTTGTCCCTCTTGCGACGGAGAGCGGGACCAGCCCCATGGCTACCCTATCAACATACCTTGACCTCTGTTGCGATGAAGTGTGGGATCAGCGCTATCCTAACCCAAACTTACCCTTCCTTACGATGTCAAAGGGCGGGAGCGGGTCTAGTCCCAACTACCTGAACAACCTACCTCCTCATGAAGGATGATAGGTGAGCAGGTAGCTCAACCTCCTCTTCCGAGAGAGTGGGACCAGCCTGCCTTGAGCGGCGCGAATAACTTACCCCGATCCTTGTCGAGGTGATTGAGCGAATCAGCCACATCGCTGTCCGAATTACCTCCCCCTCGGGATACCAGAGGGAAATGTAGGCCTAAATATTGTCTTATCCCTCCTACAGCGGAGTGCGGGTCAGTCCTCAGCTACCCAAAGAAAAGAAGACTTACCTTCCTCATAAGCGTCAATAGGCGGGAGCGAGTCCAGTTACAGACTGCTTTAATGACTTACCTCCCCATAGGATACCAGAGGGAAAGGTAGACCGAAAGGTTGTCTTGTCCCTCACACAACAGAGAGTGAGACCAGCCCCACGGCTATTCGAAAAACTTACCCTGACGTCTGCTGCAATGAAGTGTGAGCTTAGCACCAGCCTGACCCAAACTTATCATTTCCTGCGTATCAACGGGCGCGAGCAGGTATAGATACAGACTGCCCGAACAACCTACCTCCCGTGAGGAACAAAGGGACATGTTGAGCCAAAGGCTGCCTTGTCCCTCTTGCGAAGGAGGCTGCCCGAATACTTACCCCATCCCCTATTGCGGCAAAGGAGCGGACTAGACACATAACTGTCTGAATTGCCTCCTCCGAGCGCAAATGGACGGTCTAACTTGATGCATTACGACCCTCCCCAATAGAGTGCGTGTAGTCCTTAGCTACTCGAAAACGAAGATTTACTTTCCTCATAAGTGTCAACAAGCAGGAGCAGGTGTAAATACAAATTGTCTGAACGGCTTACCTTCCTGCGATCCAAGATACAGAAAGTCCAATATATATGGTTGGATCCAAGATCACTATGTCACCCCTTAAGGCTTAAATATTAGCACAAAAATGATAGAATAATAATATGTACACAATCTTTTTGAAGTGACCTATATTGTGAATAGAGGGCATCATATAAACTTAAATTTAAAATTTAAATTAGAGGGAAAATATTAAAGATCTAACTTGTACAAAACAAACATGATAAAGTGATCTCGTTTGGATAAAAAAAGGTTTCATCTTATCTCATTTCATCATTATAATTTTCTCAAATTTTCATACAAAATATAATAAATAATTCAACTTTTTCATATTTCAGAGTGAAATGTTGGCCGAAAAGTTTCCTTGTCCCTCCCGCGGCCTCGTGAAGGAGAGCGGGTCCAGCCCCGAGGCTGCCCGAATACTTACCCCAACCCCATGCTGCAGTGAAGGAACGGACCAGCCACATCACTATCCTAATTACCTCCCCGGGGGGCAAAGAGACTGTTTGGCGTGAGACATTCTGACATCTCCCCGACGGAGTGTGGGCCGAGTCTATTGACAGCACGAATACTGCACCAAAGAACACGAACATTAGCAGCACAAACATCAACGACATAGCATAAAACAACAAGCACATTACGACATGGACTAGGAAGCCCATGTTTGCAAAAGTAACTCCTGCCCTTAAAGATAAAACTAGAGCATCCTAATTTTTCAACCAGGGATTGAATGCAAAAAGCTAATGGAGGAGAGTGGGTCCAATTCCAAATTACCCAGACAGCTTACCTCCTCGCAGACCAAGGAGACGGGCTGAGCGAGCCAGAGGCTGCCTTGTCTCCACGTGGGGGAGAAAGAGCATATAAGCCCCACGGCTACTCGAAGAGTTAAGCTCGGCCATAATTGTGGCAAAGAGCAGCCCAGCCTACTCATATCCAACTTCGCGGCCACGATGCTACTCGTGACAGGCATAGAGTTGAGTTAGCAAAATGCTACCTAGCCTTTCCCCTAAAAAGGCAGCTAAAATTCCCCCGTCACAAATTAACTCTTAGGGGAGGAATTCAATCCCTCCAACCGGTGGAAGCGGGCGAAGGTTAACGAACACTGACAACACTTTTGTTCTTTTCTTTTAGTTACACGTAAGTAAACCACATCAACACAAAATGGAAGAACAGAAAGACTAGGCGGGGAAAAGCAAGTTCGAAAGATAGACGGCGAAAAGAGGAAATTGGCGTAAGAAAACAGCGAAAAGACATCAGCCTCGACAGACAAAGTCGCTAAAATCCTCGAGAGAACAACTACTTAATAAAGTCAGATGAAAGCAACATGGGTAGGAAAGTCGTCGACCTTCAAGGTCGTCAGGAACAGGCTAGGCACCAGCGGGGTGGACCCTAGGGACTTGTGCGGTGACAACACCCCTGCCTAATGTCGAGCCCGTAACCTACTGCGACAAAACCCCAGGCCGGCCATAAAATGAAGAGGACGAAAGAAAAAAATGGAGAAAAATACGTAAAGACAAACAGCCGAGCACAACAAAATATAAGATAATATCATTAATCATATCAAGTTACAACATGAAGCCACAGAGTTACAAAGAACAAGTTACAACATGAAGCCACAGAGTTACAAAGAACAAGTTACAACATGAAGCCGCAGAGTTGCAAAGTACAACTTACAACATAAAGTCGCAGAGCTACAAGGAATAAGTTACAACGTAAATCGGCTCATTACAATAACATACAACAAAAGTTAGCTAAGTACGACAGAGAGGTGTTAGACGCAGTAAACAAAAGCCTGATCAGATCATATTCCAGTTGAAGTGGCAGGCAGAGATCTCCATCACTACGACATGTCGATAACGCCTAATGTTACCTCTAAAAAAATCAACAGAGATATAATAAGACAATTAATCAAGTCGTACGGTGATAGCAACTGCCAAAATGCCGCCAGGAACCGCCCGTCCTCCGAGGATGGGTGCGAGGAACTGTCATAAGGGGTGAAGATAGGAGGGCAAGATGAAGATAAGCGGATAATTTTGGAGCTTAAGAAGAAGGGTTGTGTCCTGGAGCGTGCAAAAGTGGAGGTGACGATGGGAAGCAGGACAGGAATCGCCTCGAAGACGAGCTCAATAAGCAAAAGGGCAAGAACGAGAAGCTGAAGAAGAGGTTTGAGGCCACAACAACAGAGAAGAGCAAGAAGACCCGTCAGAGTAGCCGCTCGGCGTGTAGCCGAGGAGAGTCAGCCTTCAGCATGCGAGATCATTCCCAACAGAGCTACCACTAAGGCACTCAGAATTAAATCCTTCCTGAGGAGAGCAGCCCGCTCCACAGACTCCTTATCCTCAAGTCGCATTGAGGATTCTAAAGGACGCAAGTCTTCATCCGCTCTAAGTCATTGGTATAACCGAGGTACCAGTGGCATCATCGTGAACACCACAGACATATGATAACCCCTCCCGCAGACCTTAGATGGTAGTGTCATGAGCCTCAAAAACCCGTCCGACCTCAACCCGGTTGGCATCTAAACCCTTCATCCACTTCCTTTCCTCCTCTAGAGCCTTTCTCTTGTCCGACAGAGATTTGGAAACCTCATCGAACTGCTCTGTCAGGAACCTTTTCGCCATACTGTTTGACTCCTGCCAGTTGTGCAGTTCTCGGACCTCAGCCTGCAACTACTCAAGCGCCTGTTGATAGTCATCAAAAGACTTTTGCAGCACCTCTCTCGCCTTGGAAGTGAGCGTAGCCTTGAGGCGAAGAGTGCCAACCTCGCCCTGGAACCTCAACAAGTCAGCGAGGGCCTCCTCGGCTTCTTCTTTCTTCCACCGCTCCTTTGTTGCACAGTCTAAGGCCAACTGCACTAGTGAACGAAGTGCCCTATTCTCAATCGCCACATCCTCTCGGCCATCCACAATAAAAGCTACCAGATGCTCAACCCCTACCACAAAAGTCTGAGTCAACATAAAAAAGGAAATGAACAAGAAGTTCGGTGAGTTTGCAAGTGAAGATCTTACGCCCGTAAATAGCCTCTTGAGCCTGCCGTCCATCTTGCGGATGCAATCTGCATGGCATGTAGAAGTTGTCTGCCGAAAGTCTGCCGGAACCTCATCGACAACCTCATTGCCTTCGCCCTCGTCGGGGGCCACAGGCACTATGCAAGCAAAGGAATGCCCGTCATCGCCTCCTCGGCCTAAACTTCATCACCAGCTGAGACAACCTCAACCGAGGGAACGACTTCAGTAGTACGCTCGAGGACCGGTGGCTCGGATTGAGCATCTAAGTCAATTCGCTATCGTTGTCATCTTTTTGCGCGATGATGGCTTGGGCTGGATAACTAGTGCCACCTCGGAAGGACCCCCAGAGGGAATGGGGAAGTCGTCAGAATCGAATTTGACATGGGAGATCCTCCGAGTCCTTTTCCCTTTCCCATCCACCGGCGAGCGGCTACAAGCTAGCGACGTGACCTCCCTTATCGGGAAGCCTACATCAAAGCACAAATTGGTCGGGGGAGCCAGGTACTGACGAAGGCTATCCTCGGCTAGCAGAGCCTCCGAATAAATGTCATCTGGATGGGCCTCCACCTAAGCGCATACGACCTTCAGCTTGAGCATCTCGTGCAAGGTCAAGGTTGTGCTAGGGCGACGACCCTTGTCACCATCCACGGCCCCCCATATGGCGAAAATAGGGAATGGGTGTCGAATGGCCTGCCTGACAAGGAACGTCGCGCCTCCAGCCGAGCCAATGCCGAGATTGGCTGGAAGCCATAGATGTGGCAACCTTTCCTCAGAACATTGTGGGTGAGGAAAAACTCGCGCGCTGTAAGATCTGGGTAGTTGGACCCGACCTCCTCCAATGTGTGATGCCAGATGATGCAGCACGACACAAGACGCCCAATACTTCTCGCACTAGTAGACAGAAGGGAACCCTGTAGGTCTTCCTCAATGACTCTAGTTCGGCAGGAGTCACCTCCAAATGCCACAAGAAACCAACTCCTCTGGAAGGGCGCTGCCTTGACCGCCAGCGACACGAGCAATATCGGAAGGTTCAGCCGCTCCAGAAGGACGTGAAGATTCCTTGGGAGCCATCAGTAATCATAGGGAAAGAAGAAAAATTAGAAGGGAGCTATGCAAAGAGAGGAGTCTAAAAGCGGAAAAAGAACACAGAGCACCAAGTAGAAGAGAGAATGAGTAAAATGGACCATTGCAAAGAGGGAAAAAGGTTTTATATAGGCCAGATTGATGGTTGATCTCCCAAGGCAACAGAAACACTCGTGTCCTACTAGGTACCAGAATCCATTGATTGCCGCGATTCCAACATAGCATATCCACTCATGCGACGTGGGAAGTAAATAATCGCCTGACATGGGGTCATGATGAATGGACCGAAGGGGCGCCATTCAATTCGAAACGGAACTGTCAAAATGCTGCCATAAGAGCTGAAGACCAACCATTGCAAGATTTAGAATAAAGGCAAAAAAGGCTGCCTAGTCTTGAGTACAAATGCTAATTAATCAGGGGAGCAAATGAAGAATTTTCCTCGAAATTGGAAGGGTAACTGTAAGGGAATTTTTCCCCACTTCACAGGCCCACTGGGCCTCGGCCCAATACCCGACTCTAGGATTCAAAGATCACCTTTGAAGCAAGACACCTATAAGGAAAAGTAATCAAGAGGCTGACGAGACAAACCTGCCTGACATCGCTCAACCACACCTTGGTCATGGAGACTTGCACAGGGTGTAACAGAAAATACGGAGAACCCTTGATCCCCTGACACAGGAACATCGACAGATTACCAAAGACAAATGAAGGTCAGGGAACGACGCTTCGTGAGTGGCACCACTACCTGAGTTACACGCCACATTAATGATGTCGTCACAGAGTCACGCAACATTAAAACACTCTAACAAAAGGAACAGTACCAATAATGGTCTCTTCACTGTCAGAAGTGGTTACCACCTCAGCAGAGAAATGGAACAACAAATGGTTGGGGAGACATCAAGAAAAGCCAAGAATAAACTAATATGGAGAACCCTTTTGGTAGGGGTGCAAATCGTCCGGTCCGGTCCGGTCCGGCGATGGACCGAATATTTTTGGTCCATCATTTTTCCAGATCGGACTGGACCAATCACCCATAGCTATCGATCCGGTCCAGTCGGTCCATTTGGTCCGGCCTAATTTTTTTTCTTTATTTTTTTAAATAATTAATAAAAAAAATTTATTTAAAATACTAAATTAAATTAAGTGACTTATTCATGTGAATTATGTAACAAACTCAATAAAAAAATATTTGATATGGTCAATGATAATAAATTAGATGAAAATTATATTATTAATTTATATAATTACTATATAATTAACTAAGTGATATTATATATTAGTTAATTCATAGAATATTAACAAGTGTTAATAACATATTTAAAATTTTATATTGTTAATAGTGATAGGTTAGATGAAGATATATATAAAATATTGTTAATTTATAGAATATTAACAAGTATTAATAACATATTTAAAATTTTATATTGTTAATTGTAAAATTATTATATAAATAATATATAATATATATATATTTTCATTCGGTCCGGTCTGGACCGAAACGGTCGGTCCATTCAATCCTACCGGACCGTTTATCACCCCTGCCCTCTAGAAACTAGAGATAGCACCTACAATAAAGATGTTCATTGGGAGAGCAAGCAATGAAGCACTTCCTACATTAGCTAACCTGAAAAGGAGGAAGATCATGAGCAACAACGATTGCCTAATCTGCAAGCAGGGCCCTGAAACTTCAGGACACGTATTATGAGGGTGTGCTGCAGCTCAGGATGTTTGGAATCAAGGTTGTAAAAAAGTACAAAAGATGTCCCAACAAAATGATATGTTTTTTGAAATATGGACAGCTCTAGTGGAACTACTGGATGTCACAAAGCTTTCATCCTATAATACTAAGAGGCATCTGGACAAGAAGAAATGATTCTCTTCAGGGAAAATCTTTCAAACATCCTACTATGGTATACCAACAGGCAACAAAAGAGCTCTCATCCTATAAAGAGGCAGTAAGAGACTCTTGGGGACTGATTGCATCACCACCAAATGTGATTCCAAAGTGGTCAAAACATGCGGAGGACTGTTTAAAGTTGAACTGGGATGCAGCAGTTAGGACTGAAGAAGGGAGAATTGGCATTGGTGTGATCATCAGAGACCATCAAGGCCAAGTTTTTGGTGCCCTTCAAGCAAACAGACCCCTCAGAGAAAGCCCCTTTGATGCTGAGGCCTATGGACTGCTCATTGCAACAATTTTCTGTAAGGAAATTGGACTAAACTAGATATGCTTTGGGGGGAGATTCAAAATAGGTTGTAGACCTCTTGCTGAATCTCGAGTCAAATTGGAGCATGGGAGGTTGCCTTATAGCAGATGCAAGACAGGTTCTAGACTCATGCACCACCTGGACAACTTCACATGTGCGTCGAGAAGCAAACATGGTAGCCCACTAACTTGCTAAATCTGCACTTGAAAGATTGGAAGACCTCTATGACATTGAATAATGTCCTTGTTGTATTCTGTGTATCGTTGAAAATGAAATGTTGTAGCTAAACAATGTCTTTGAACAATGTCCTTACTTAGTGGTTTTAGGACATTAGACTTTGTTGTAAGCTCTACTTTGTTTCTAATGAGATTCGTAATCTCCTTCAAAAAAACAAAACAAAACAAAAGGAACAGTACTGAGGGCACAGGCTCCATAGGGATAGACACGATCTGTCCCCTCCCCAGACCATGATATAAGTAGCAACTCTCAGGTACGAGAAAGACTCTCTGATCACAAGACTCTCTCATTTATTTACAAACTTTCAAGAGAATTTATTGACTTTGGCATTGGAAACTCCACAGCCCCAAGGCCACCCTCTCCCAATTGCCTTATTCTCTACTTTTGCAGGCCTAAGTCCTGAAGACTTGAGTTGCTGGAACTTGGCCCAAAGGCGTACGAAACACAATGTTAACATAATTAATCTAAAAACACCACAAAGTCTTAATATAAATGTCAACCTCTCACATACCACATCATCAGAATACAACAAATTTGCCGAATAACATTCTTCAATAACTATGGCATCTTTTTGTGCTTAATGCACTTTACTTAAATAATCTCGTCCATACTCCCTAATCTTAATTCTCAATTAAAACGTTCAAATCATCTAAAAAATATTGTGGAGATAAATTGTGAGTTATCAACAACTTAATAAGCAGAGAACATATACTAGTATGAAAACATGAACATTTACAGAGTTCAGAATGTAGAACAAAATATTTACTCTTAGAATGCAGAATCAAAACATTTGCTTTCAGAATGCAGAATCAAATCATGTTGTCAAAATATAACAGCGAAACTTTCATAAACATTCTTATTCAAAAACAAAATCCTTTGGCATGTCATAATTTGAGACCTTATTTTCATATCATATCAGAGCATCACATTAGAACGGAGGTCACATGTTTAACCCCCGTGGTAGGATTATAAACCATCATTATATTCATGGCAGGGTCGTATGCCACTATTATACCCATGGCGGGGCGTATACCACTATTATACTCGTGGTACGGTCGTATATTACTATTATAGCCGTTGCTGGGCCATATACCACTATTACACCCGTGGCTAGTTCGTATACCACTATTACACTCGTGGTTGGGCCGTATACCACTATTATACCCGTGGTAAAGCCTTAACGGAACAGATTAGAAACATAACAGAATCAAATACAGATACAGAATCAGAAAGTCATGCCAAACGTTTTCAGATGCCACATCATATCAAAACAGAGTACTGAACATATTCAAATAATTTCACATATTCAAAAACATATTCAAAACATCTTCCCATCATATGCACAAATTTTCAAATTTCATATTCGCTCTTTTTACACAATTGAGAAACAGAATGTCAAAAATTTGCTCATGTCTACACCAGTCATGATAAAAAAATACTTTTATCTTTCATACAGATTTCATGAGTAATGCAGAACAAATAACTAAGGTTATTTCAAATTTCATTTCATAACAAAACATGCATATTTTTCAAAATCAACTTCAGTTTATTTCTTTTATGCAAAGTCTAATATAATACCTCTCTTACTTGAACTTTTTAGTTTTCTTGAATTTTCTCACAACTGTGCTGAATGAATGTCAATTGTCACCTACAAAATAGTCACGTAACTTGCATAAAATCTCAATTGAGCACATACTTCGTAATTAAAACCTGTGATATGAAAATCTATATTTCCTTAATGTCTAAAAATCCTTGAAACCGTAAAATATCGACTCTTCCCAAAATACTTTGATTTTCATCTAATTTCTTCAAATAATTTTCACGATTAATTCCTAAAATCATATTAACTCCATAATACTGACATTAAAGTTATAAATATAGTGTTCATGTGTCTAACTATAATCTCTCGACGTTTCGTCAATTTTTCTAAAATAGTCTAACGTTTCATAAATCGATACTCCTCGTTAAACCCATAAACATAAGCATAAGCCCATTAAAACCACCAGCTAAACTTAGAGATAAACCCATATGCCATAAAAAACCGGCCCATTTAGAGGAAAAAGCCCACATAATATTAAATGTTTCATTTCGATGTGTAACAATGAAGAGAAAAACAACACAGTGTGTGTTTTGGTATCCTAACACACACAGAGAGAGAGAGAGAGAGAGAGAGACTCATGTAGGTACAGAGAGCATGGTGGCTTAAACACCCCGATGGGAAAATTGTTCGGTTTTTTGCAAGGGGAAGTCGGGGCCTCTTAGACGTTCGATGATGGCTTGGGGTTCACGGTGCAGGGTGGCAACAATGTGGAGTTCCCGTCGTAAAGCGATGGTTGGAATCGAGGGAAACGTGGGAGAGGCTTTCGTGGTACGGGGCTGTCCATGGAGGTTGTCTCAAGTGTGGGTTTTCCCTGTGAGATAGAGCGATCGTGTCTCCATCAATCTTCGATGCCATTGGCTAATGGTGGTTGTTGTGACCTAGTGGTGTTGCTGCTTGGAGCAGGAGTGGGAAGAGGAAGCTCTAGGCAGCGGCTTGCTGTGGGAAAGAAACGGCTTAGATGGTGTTTATGAAGGGCGGCAAGTGCATGCTCTGTTTTAGGTCATATAGAACAGAGGCTTTTGTGTCTCAAGGTTCATGCACTAGGGAAGGTAGGAGCTTTCACTGCCACTTGGTTTAGCTCGAAAGGTGGTGGCATAAGGAGGCACTATGGAGGAGAGGATGTTGGCGTGGGATGGCTCACCGTGGTTGGTTACTGTGAGGGAGCAAGATAGCTCACATCGGGATTGTGGTGGTTAAGTCTGGGCAGGGAGGTTTCGTGCGGTGGACTTACACAGGTTGGGTGTTCTGAAACAAGAGGCTAGCCTACGGTGGCTTTATGGCTGAGGAAAGCAGTGACCTCGGTGTTGCGCCTGTGCGTGTTGGAGAGAACCTAAAGGCACTAGGTGTGAAGCTGGGACTCTCTTAGGCATGGCCTCGGCAAGGCTGTAGTAGTGAGATTGTCCCACGGTGGTGTAGCAGCTTAGACCTAGGCGACGAAAGGGCTAATGTGGCGCCCACGACCCCCATGTAAGGAGACACGGGAATCGAAACGCCGGGATGATGACAACAGGGTCACACATCCCAACGTTAGTGCCAAGTGTGTGTACATGCAATAATGTACAAAAACAACGCAGCGGATAATTAATACAACTAAGTACCAGAATTGTTAATACAATTTAAATAGTCAGTAAAAATGTTTAAAAATTATACAGTCATCCAAAATAAATATTTTACAAGTCTCAAACCAAAACGAGTGATCCCAGATCACTCCTCGGGCGGAGCCGAATCCTCAGGCTCACCCTCAGCCTCATATGCATCGAAATCTGCGTTATCACAAAATGGTACTGCAAGTAAGTATAAACCAAACAACTACGAGATAAAAATACATTAATGCGACCAACATGCATGCATATGATGAAATATGCATTATTCTCAAAAATACTATTTCCCCTGAAAAAAGATATTTTCCAACACACGTCAAAATCTCATTTTGGCCCAAAAAGAATACTCCGTCATTTTCCTAGAAAATGACCAAAATCAATAAAACCTCATTTTCCCAGAAAATGAATCACATAAAAATCCTTTTAATCAACACACGCTATTTTTCCAGAAAACAGCCCATTGTTAATGAACCAATGCACCATGATCTCCCCTAGGGATCATCCGCACGTCCTGGCTTCGTAGCGATGCTCAGTTCCGCGCCCAGCGCGTTCGTAGCCAAGCACCCACTACGCAACGAGCGATGCCCAGTTCCGCGCCCAGCGCGTTCGTGGCCAAGCATCCTCTAGCCCCCACCAGCAGAGGGGCCACGGAGTTGGCACGAGACCATCTCGTCCGATCCCGTTGTCACCCAGCGACAATCCAGAGGACGTCACTCAGTATATTTCGCTCCCGAGTGACCAGAGGAGCTCCACCGAGATAATACCCCATCTCGGCTTGGGGTCGTGATACACACGCACCCAAAAATCCTTTAACACATGAAAACTCAATTTTCATGAAACACATGAACATGAATGCATGTACACGAAAACTCAGTTTCCTTTACAAACATGATCATGCGTGCAATATGCCATGTACATGAACAACACCATACCAACAACCAACATTTCACAATACCAACCAAACACACAACTTCGTCCTCAATCCATCCGACCCCCGAACTCCTCGGACTCAGTCCGGCATGTCCAACCAGTTCACAATAATATGGGTTAGTGTAAAAATATATTTAAATCACGATAGTTCTTTGGAAAAATACTTACAGTGCTATATAATAATTTTCAAAGGATCATGGAGCTGGAAAAGGCGGCGACACAGCAACGTAACAGTGTAAAATACACTGTGGCCGTGGGTCTCAAATACCCACTTTTGAATGGGGACAAATTAAGACCCGAAATTGATAAGGTAAGGCCTAGAGAGGTCGGTGAAACCAATGGTGGTGGTGGTTTGCCGTGGGTGGCGGCGCAAAAGGTGGTTTTAAGGCTAAAAAGTCTAAAACGGAGATGGAGTTGAATGTGCTTCACCGGTGGCGGATCGCAGCTGGGGTTGGGAGCTCGGGTTGGGTCCATTGGGTTGCTCGGAGGTCGAGGATGAAGTGGTGAAGAGAAGGTGGCCGGAAGTGGCGCAACCGTGGCGCTGGAGCTCAAGATGCGCCGCGGCTTGGTGTGGTGCGTGGGGGCTATCGGCGGCAATGGAGGAGCTGGAAATGGAGGGAGGTGGTCGGCGGCCGGTGGGGAAGCTGATGGGAAGGGCGGTGTCGCGCACGGCGGCGCGACGGCGGTGGGTTGGGTGAGGCAACACGGACGCACGGTGAAGGGAGGGGAAGGGGAAGGCTGTCGCATGGGGGGAAAGGGGATGCAGCGGAAAAGAAAAGAAAAAAAGGAAAGAAAGGGAGAAAAAGAAGAGTGGAGAAAAGAAATGAGGTCCAATCCTCACCTCTTGGGTCACAAAAAATGATCCAACGAAGATGATTTTAAAACAGCAAATCAATTAAAATAAATTAAACGTAATGATACAATGAAAATAAAATAATTAAATCCCACAATCAATTAATTTAAAAGAAGAACAATTTAAATGTACAACAATAAATAAATATTAAAAAAACATAACAATTTAAAGATCATGAAATAACTCATTTAAAATATCCGATAATTATAAAATAAGAGAATAAATTTTTGAATTATTAAAAATAATCATTCAATGAAAATACACTAAAATACGAGGTGTTACAGCTAAGGGAGAGAGGTTGATGATGGAGGGCTACAATGGTTGGCTTTCGAAGGTGCTGCGGATGTGCAAGCAGGAACTGGTTCTGTGGTGGGAGGCAGTCACAGACAAAGAGACATGGAGAGAGTGGGTGCCGTGGTGGACACGTGCAATGCGGGGTTGCTGTGAAATTGAAAACCCTAGGTTTGATGAGGAAGGTTATTACGGGGTCCAAATATATAAGAGGGTAGTGGGTCTAAAGAATTTTAACGTGAAACGGATTCTAAAAATGCAATATAGTGTGTTTGAAATTGGACATGTTGATGAGCTTGGATTTCATAAATAAACTGAGCCTTAATTCTCATGTCCAAAACAAATCCATCATCCAATAATATCTTCGAGCCTTTAGGAGAATTTCTCGGGCCAAATTCCAATTATTTAGGCCAATTTGGTCCAAAAATTATTACCTAAGCTTATCTTAAATATTGTTCATCCAACCCAAAAAAAAAAAAGGAAGTGTCCCTATTTTCCTTATAATATTGGATCAAGGTGTTACATTTATGATTATTCCTATAGTATTTTTTATATTCATGTTTTTGTTAATTTCGCCTACTCTTCTCCTTCTCCCTCCTCTCTTCCTCTCCTTGTCCTACTCCTCCGCTTTTCCTCCAATATTCCTCTCCTTCTCCCTCATCTCTTCCTCTCCTCGTACTCCTCATCCCAATCCTCCTCTCTTCCTGCCCTCACCGTCCTCTTCATCCTACTCCTCTATTCCTCACCGTCTTCGTCTTCCTCTTTTCATCCTCGTTCATGTCCTCTTCCTTCCTCCTCCACCTTTTTCTAGATGTACTATCTTTATGGTATATTTTAAGAGATGACTTTATTTTTAGTCATATGTGATTAGAAATTTGGTATTTCTTTTTCAATTCTCTCGAGTTCTTAATATAATAGCAACCAAAGCTTGAGACTTGTAAATAAGGCCTTACGCATTCCTGCAACCTCAATTGGATTGGTGTGTTGGCTAGCCTTTGGCCTTGATCCAAATGTGACGAATTCTCTCTATCTATACGAGTTATTTTTATACTCACCTTTTTTTTTTGTTATAAAATGTTATTTACAGCTTTGTATGCTCTCTAACATTTGGGAGTATTTTGTATGAAATATTCATTGTTGGACTTCATGCTCCTACGTAGCATTTCATATTTATGTTGGGTGTATGAAGGGCCAAAAAATTGTCCTGGGTTGTCAGTTATCTCTCTCTTCCACTTGAACTCACTTCTTTCTTTAGGTAAGTTGAATAACTTGATTGTTGATTACACATTTATTGTTAATTTAGTTGTCTCATTTATGATTATTCCTATAATATTTCTAATAAACTTGTTATTGTTAATTTCTCCTACTCCTATGTTTCTTCCTCCTCACTTACTCTCCTCGTCCTACTCCTCCTCTCTTCCTACTCTGCTCATTCTCTTCGTCTTACTCCTCTCCTATCACCGTCTTCATCTTCCACTTCTCGCCCTCGTTCACGTCCTCTTCTCTTCCTCCTCCACATTTTTCTAGATGTACTATCTTTATTGTATATTTTTAGAGATCACTTTATATTTGGTCATACATGATTAGAATTTCGGTAGTCCTTTTTCAATTCTCTCAAGTTTTTAATAAAATAGCAACTAAAGCTTGAGATTTGTAAATGAGGCCATATGCATTTCTGCACCTTGATTGGATTGGTGTGTTGGCTAACCTTTGGCCTTGATCCTTATGTGACGAGCGCTCTCTATATATAGATGATATTTTTATACTCGAAATTTTTTTATAAAATGCTATTTGCAACTTTGTATGCTCTCAAACATTTGAGACTTTTTGTATGAAATTTTATTTGCGGCACTTCACCCTCCTACATGATGGATGTATGAGGAGCAAAAACATTGTCCTAGGTATTAGTTATCTCTCTCTCCTAGTTGAACTCAATGCTTTCTTCAGGTAAGGTGAATAACTTGATTGTCGATTACGCATTTATTTTTTAATTTAGTTGTCTCATTTTTTGTTATTCCTATAGTATTTTTTATATTCTCACCATCCTTTTTGTCCTACTTCTTTCTTACTCTTCGTCTTTGTCTTCCTCCACTCGTCATCGTTCATGTCTTCTTCTCTTCCTCCTCCGCCTTTTTTTTTTTTTTTTATGTACTATCTTTGTAGTATATTTTTAGAGATCACTTTGTTTTTCTTCAGATGTGATTAGAATGTTGGTATTCTTTTTTCAATTCTCTTGGGTTTTTAATATAATAGCTACCAAAGCTTGAGATTCGTAGAGGAGGCCTGACACATCCATGCCATAAATGCTCTCTGTATATAGGTGATATTTTTATACTCACATTTGTCTTTGCTATTTAGAACTTTGAATTCTCTCAAACATTTGAGACTTTATTGTATGAAATTTTATTTGCAGCACTTCACCTGCCTACATGGCATTTCATATCTATGCTAGATATATGAAGAGCAAAAAAGTTGTCCGGGGTAGTTAGTTATCCCTCTCTTCTAGATAACTCACTTCTTTATTCAAGTAAGGTGAATAACTTGATTGGATATGATGCATTTATTTTTTAATTTAGTAGTCTAGTTTATGGTTATTCCTAGCTATAGTATTTTTATATTCTTGTTATTGTTAATTTCTCCTACTCTTCTCCTTCTCCCTCCTCTCTTTCTCTCCTCGTACTCATCTTTCTACTCCTCATCTCTGCCAGCTCTCCCTGCCCTCTTTGTCCTACTCCTCTCTTCCTCACTGTCTTCATCTTCATCTTCTCGTTCTCGTTCACGTCCCCTTCTATTAGGTCACTTCCTTTTTTTTAGATATATTATTTTTATAGTATCACTACAAGAAAACTACTTATTTGTGACGAGCTATTTCTTGCAAAAATGACTATTTCATGTTAAAACTCTTTTCCTTTTATATTCCTCACCTCCTCCCTCATTTCTTCCTCTCCTCATACTCATCATCCTACTCCTCCTCTCTCCATGCTCTCCCCGTCCTCTTCGTCCTACTCCTCTTGTCCTCATTGTTTCTCGTTCTCGTTCACGTTATCTTCTCTTCCTAATCCACCTTCTTCTTGATGTACTATCTGCGTAGTATATTTTTAGAGATCACTTTGTTTTTGCTTTGATGTGATTAGAATTTTGGAGTTCCGTTTTCAATTCTCTCTGGTTTTTTTATATAATAGCTACCAAAATTTGAGATTTGTAGAGGAGGCCTTACGAATCCTTGCAACCTCGATTGGATTGGTGTGTTGGCTAGCCTTCGGCCTTGATCATTGTGCAACAAATGCTCTCTGTCTATATGTAATAGTTTTATACTCACCTTTTTTTTGTGTGTATAAAATCCAATCTACAGCTTTGCATGCCCTCTAACATTTGAGACTTTTGTATGAAACTTTAATTGCAGGGCTTCACCCTCTAACGTGGCATTTCATATCTATGCTAGATGTATCATGGGCCAAAAAGTTGTCTTGGGTAGTAAGTTATCTCTCTCTTATAGTTGAACTCACTTCTTTCCTCAGGTAAGGTGAATAACTTGATTTATGATTACGCTTTTATTTTAAATTTAGTTGTCTCGTTTATAGTTATTCCAATAGTATTTTTTATATTCTTGTTATTGTTAATTTATCCTACTCCTCTCCTTCTCCCTCCTCTCTTACTCTCCTCATCCTCGTACTTCTCGTCCTACTCCTCCTCTCTTTCTGCTCACACTGTCCTCTTCATCCCGCTCCTCTCTTCCTCATTGTACTCGTCTTCCTCTTCTTGTCCTCATTCACGTCCTCTTCTCTTCCTCCTCCACCTTTTTCTATATGTACTATCTTTATAGTATTTTTTAGATATCACTTTGGTTTTGGTCAGATATGAATAGAATTTTGGAATTCCTTTTTTCAATTCTCTAGGGTTTTTAATATAATAGCTACCAAAGCTTAAGATTTGTAGAGGAGGCCTTATGCATCCCTACAACCTCGATTGGATTGGTGTACTGTCTAGCTTTTGGCCTTAATTTAAATGTGACGAATGCTCTCTGTATATAGGTCATATTTTTATACTCACTTTTTTTTTTTTTGTATAAAATGCTCTCTAACATTGGGGACTTTTTTGTATGAAATTTTATTTGCATCACTTCACCCTCCTACGTGGTGTTTCATATCTATGCTGGATGTATGAAGGGCAAAAAATTTTTCATTGGTACTTACTTATCTCTCTCTTCTAGTTGAACTCACTTTTTTCTTCAGGTAAGGTGAATAGCTTAATTACCGACTACGCATTTATTTTTTAATTAGTTGTCTCGTTCATGGTTATTCCTTTAGTATTTTTTATATTCTTGTTATTGTTCACTTCTACCACCACTTTGCTTCTCCTTCCTCTTTTCCTCCTACATTCCTCCCTTCCTCTCTCCTCTCATCCTCTCCTCATACTTATCATCCTACTCCTCTTTTCCTCCTCTCCCCATCCTCTTCGTCATTCTCCAATCTTCCTCACTGTCTTCATCTTCGTCTTTTCGTTCTCGTTCACATCCTCCTCTCTTCCTCCTCCACATTCTTCTAGATGTACTATCTGTATAGTATACTTTTAGAGATTACTTTATTTTTGGTTTGATGTGATAAGAATTCTAGAGTTCCGTTTTCAATTCTCGCTTGGTTTTTATATAATTTTAACTTAAGATTTGTAGATGAGGCCTTACGCATCTCTACAACCTCGATTGGGTTGGTGTACTGGCTAACCATCAGCCTTGATCCAAATGCGACGAATGCTCTCTGTCTATAGGTGATATTTTTATACCAACCTTTTTTTTGTGTAAAATGCAATTGACAGCTTTGTATGCTCTCTAATATTTGGAATTTTTTTGTCTAAAATTTTAACGAAGGACTTCACCCTCCTATGTGGCATTTCATATCTATGGTGGATGAATGAAGGGTCAAAACATTCTCATGGGTAGTTAGTTATCTCTCTCTTTTAGTTAAACTCACTTATTTCTTTAGGTAAGGTGAATAACTCTATTGCCAATTACGCATTTATAGTTAATTTAGTTGTCTCGTTTATGGTTATTCTTACAGTATGTTTTATATTTTATTGTTAATTTCTCCTACTCCTCTTCTTCTCCCTCCTCTCTTACTCTCCTCATCCTACTCCTCTTTTCCTCCTATGTTCCGCTCCTCCTCCCTCCTCTATTCGTCTCCTCATACTCGTAGTCCTAGTCCTCCTCCCTTGCCGCTCTCCTCATCCTCTTCGTCCTATTCCTCTCTTCCTCACCGTCCTTGTTTTCCTCTTCTCATCGTCATTCACATCCTCTTCTCTTCCTCCACCTTTTTCTAGATGTACTATCTTTATAGTATAGTTTTAGAGATCACCTTTTTTTTGTCAAATGCGATTAGAATTTTGGTATTCATTTTTCAATTCTCTCGGGTTTTTTATATAATAGCAACCAAAGCTTGAGATTTCTAAAGGAGGCCTTACGCATCCCTGCAACCTCGATTGTATTGGTGTTCTGGCTAGCCTTCAGCCTTGATCCAAATGCGATGACTGCTCCTTGTATATAGGTGATATTTTTATACTCACATTTTTTTTTCTTGTATAAAATGCTATTTACAGCTTTGTATGCTCTCTAACATTTGGAATTTTTTTGTATGAAATTTTACTTGCAAACACTTAACCCTCCTACGTGGTGTTTGATATCTATGTTGTATGTATGAAGGGCAAAAACATTATCATGGGTCGTTAGTTATCTCTCTCTTCTAGTTGAACTCGTTTATTTCTTCAGGTAATTAGTTTAATAATTTGATTGTTGATTACGCATTTATTGTTAATTTAGTTGTCTCATTTATGTTAGTCCTATAGTATTTTTTATATTCTTGTTATTTATAATTTATTCTACTCTTCTTCTTCTCCCTCATCTCTTCCTCTCCTCCTCCATCCTCTCTTCCTTTCCTCTTACTCCTCCTCGTACTCCTATCTTCTTCTTCTCCCCGTCCTCTTCGTCAAACTCTTGTCTTTCTCATCATCTTCATCTTTGTCTTCTTATTCTTATTCACGTCCTCTTCTCTTCCTCCACTTTTTTCTAGATATACTATCTTTATAGTATATTTTTAGAGATCACTTTGTTTTTGCTCAGATATGATTAGAATTTTTGTATTCCTTTTTCAATTCTCTCAGGTTTTTAATATAAAATTTACCAAAGCTTGAGATTTGTGAAGGACGCCTTACACATCTCAACAACCTCGACTGAATTGGTGGACTAGCTAGTGTCCGACATTGATCCAAATGTGACGAATGCTTTCTGTATATAGGTGGTATTTTTATACTCAAATTTTATTTTATTTTTTGTATAAAATTCTATTTACAACTTTTTTGTATAACATTTGGGCCTTTTTTGTATGAAATTTTATTTGCTGCACTTCACCCTCTTATGTGGCGTATCACATCTATACGGGTTGTATGAATGGCAAAAAACTTTTCATGGGTAGCTACTTATCTCTCTCTTCTAGTTGAACTCACTTCTTTCTTCAGGTAAGGTGAATAACTTGATTGTTGATTACACATTTATTGTAAATTTAGTTATCTCGTTTATGGTTATTCCTATAGTATTTTTTATATTTTTGTTATTGTTAATTTCTCCTACTCCTCTCCTTCTCCCTCCTCTCTTAATCTCCTTGTCCTAATCCTCCTTTTTTCCTCATATATTCCTCTCCATCTCCCTCCTCTCTTCCTCTCCTTGTGCTCCCCGTCCTACTCCTCCTCTCTTCTTGTTCTCACATCCTCTTCATCCTACTCTTATCTTCCTCACCATCCTCACCTTCCTCTTCTCATCCTCGTTCACATCCTCTTCTCTTCCTCCTCCACCATTTTCTAGATATACTATAATTATAGTATATGTTTAGAGATCACTTTGTTTTTGGCCAGATGTGATTAAAATTTTGATATTCCTTTTCAAGTCTCTTGGATTTTTAATATAATAGCTACTAAAGCTTGAGATTTGTAGAGGAGGTCTTACGCATCCTTGCAACCTCAATTGGATTGGTGTACTAGCTACCTTCGGCCTTGATCCAAATGCGACAAATACTCTCTGTATATAGGTGATATTTTTATACTCACTTTGTTTTTGTATAAAATGCTATTTACAGATTTGTATGCTCTCTAACATTTGGGACTTTTTGTATGAGATTTTATTTGTTGCACTTCTCCCTCTTACATGGCGTTTTATATTTATGTTGCATGTATGAAGGGCAAAAAAATTGTCCTGGGTATTTACTTATCTCTCTTTTCTAGTTGAGCTCACTTCTTTTTTCAAGTAAGGTCAATGACTTGATTGCCAATTACGCATTTATTTTTTAAATTAGTTGTCTCGTTTATGGTTATTCCTATAATATTTTTTATATCCTTGTTATTGTTAATTTCTCCTACTCTTCTCACTCTCCCTCCTATTTTCCTCTTATATTCATCTCCACCACCCTCATCTCTTCCTCTCTTCGTACTCCTCCTTTCTTCTTTCTCTTCCCGTCCTCTTCATCCTACTCCTCTCTTCCTCACCGTCTTCTTCTTCTTGTTCTCGTTCACCTCCTCCTCCACCTTCATCTAGATGTACTATCTACTTAGTATATTTTTAGAGATCACCTTGTTTTTTCTTAGATGTGATTAGAATTTTGGTGTTGCACTTTCAATTCTCGTGAGTTTTTAATATAATAGCTACCAAAGCTTGAGATTTGTAGATCAGGCCTTACGCATCTTTGCAACCTCGATTGGATTAGTGTACCAGCTACCCTTCGACCTTGATCCAAATGCGACGAATGCTCTCTATATATAGGTGATATTTTTAAACACACCTTTTTTTTTTAATTAAATGCTATTTACAACTTTGTATGCTCTCTATCATTTGGGACTTTTTTCAATGAAAATTAATTGCAGGACTTCACCCTCGTACCTAGCATTTCATATCTATCCTGGATGTTTGAACGGCAAAACAATTATTCCTGGTAATTAGTTATGTCTCTCTTCTAATTGAACTCACTTCTTTCTTTAGGTAAGGTGAATAACTTGATTGCTGATTATGTATTTATTGTAAGTTTAGTTGTCTCATTTATGGTCATTCCTATAGTATTTTTTATATTCTTGGTATTGTTAATTTCTCATACTCCTCTCCTTCCCCCTCCTCTTTTCCTCCTATATTCCTCTATTCCTCACTGCTCTCTTCCTCTCCCCGTACTCCTTGTCCTAGTTCTCCACTGTTCCTGCTCTCTCCGTCCTCTTCATCCAATTCCTCTCTTTCTCACGGTCCTTGTCTTCCTCATTCACCTCCTGTTCTCTTCCTCTATCACCCTTTTCTAGATGTACTATCTTTAGTATATTTTTAGAGATCACTTCATTTTTGGTTAGATGTAATTAGAATTTTGGTGTTCTGTTTTCAATTCTCTTGGATTTTTTATATAATAGCTACCAAAGTTTGATATTTGTATAGGAGACCTTACGCATCCCTGCAACCTCAATTGGATTGGTTTCTTGGCTAGCCTTCAGCATTGATCCAAATGTGACAAATGCTCTCTGTCTATTGGTGATATTTTTATAATCTCCTTTTCTTTTGTAAATGCAATTCACAACTTTCTATGCTCTCTAACCTTGGGGACTTTTTTGTATGAAATTTTATTTGAAGGACTTCATCCTCCTATGTGGTGTTTCATTTTTGTGCTGGATGTATGAAAGGCCAAAACATTGTCCTAAGCAGTTAGTTATCTCTCTCTTCTAATTGAACTCACTTGTTTATTTGTGTAAGGTTAATAACTTGATTGCAGAGTACGTATTTAGTGTTAATTTAGTTGTCTCGATTATGGTTATTCCAATAATATTTTTTATATTCTTGTTCTTGTTAATTTCTCCTACTCCTCTCCTTCTCCCTCCTCTCTTACTCTCTTCATCCTACTCCTATTTTCCTCCTATATTCATCTCTTACTCCCTCCACTCTTCCTCTCCTCATACTCCTCGTCCTACTAGTCATCCTCTGTTTCTGCTCTTCCCGTCCTCTTCATCCTACTTCTATATTCCTTATCATCCTTGTCTTCCTCTTCTCGAGCTCTTCTCTTCCTTCTCTACCTATTTCTAGATGTACTATCTTTATAGTATATTTTTAGAGATCCATTTTCTTTGGTCAGATGTGATTATCAATTTGGTATTCCTTTTTCAATTCTCTTGGGTTTTAAGGGTTAATTACACTTTGCCCCCTCAAATTTTCACTCAATTCACAATATCCCTCCGAAACTAATAATTGCATCAAAGTGAACCCTCGAACTTTCAAAACTTCTCAATCTCCCCCTTTCGTCTACCAGCAGAGTTAAATCTAAAGGAAATTCATTGCAAAAGATGTAATTTTCATCTAATTTATTATCATTGACCATATAAAATATAAAATAATATATGCTATTAATTAATAATAAATCATTAATCATTAACCATATATAAAATTATTTTATACCTTAGTTGCAAGCAAGTATGAATAATCTATGTACACAATGAAATTATTTGATATTCATTAATCATATATAAATTAATAAAAAAATATTTAATGATATATGATTTATTATTAATTGATAACATATATTATTTTATATTTTATATGATCAATTATAATAAATTAGATGTAAATTACATCTTTGCAGTGAATGTTATGCACATGAGCAGCACGTGCAGTAAATTTTCATTAGATTTAACTCTACTAGTAGACATAAGAGGGGGATTGGAAAGTTTTGAAAGTTCGAGGGTCCACTTTGATGCAATTATTAGTTTTGGAGGCACATTATAAATTGGATAAAAGTTCGAGAGGACAAAGTGTAATTAACCCAGATTTTTAATATAATAGCTACCAAAGCTTGAGATTTGCAGACAAAGTCTTACGCATCCATGTTACCTCAATTGGATTGGTGTACTGGCTAGCATTCGGCTTAAATCCAAATCCAATGAATGCTCTCTGTATATAGGTCATATTTTTATACTCACATTTTTTTTGTATAAAATTCTATATACAGCTTTGTATGCTCTCTAACATTTGAGATTTTTTGTATGAAGTTTTATTTGGAGCACTTCATTCTCTTACGCGGCGTTTCATATCTATGTTGGATGAATGAAGCGCAAAAAGATTGTCCTGGACAGTTAGTTATATTTCTCTTTTATTTGAACTCACTTCTTTCTTCATGTAAGGTGAATAACTTGAGTGCAGATTACGCATTTATTGTTAATTTAGTTGTCTCGTTTGTGGTTATTCTTATAGTTTTTTTAATATTCTTGTTATGATTAATTTCTCCTATTCCACTCCTTCTCCCTCGTCCTTTACTCTCCTCGTCCTACTCCTATTTTCCTCCTATATTCCTCTCCTCCCTCCTCTCTTCCACCTCTCCTCGTCCTTTTCGCCATACTCATCTCTTCCTTACCGTGCTCATCTTCCTCTTCCCGTCCTCATTCACATTCTCTTCTCTTCTTCCTCTACATTCTTCTAGATGTATTATCTTTATAGTATATTTGTAAAGATCACTTTATTTTTTGTTAGATGTGATTAGAATTTTGGTATTCCTTTTTCGATTATCTCGGGTTTTTTTATATAATAGCTACCAAAGCTTGAGATTTATAAAGGAGGCCTTACACATCCCTGCAACCTCGATTGGATTGATGTACTGGCTAGCCTTCGACCTTAAGCCAAATGCGACGAATTCTCTCTATTTATAGGTTATATTTTTATACTCACCTTTTTTTTTTTTTTTTGGTAGAAAAATCTATTCACAGCTTTATATGCTCTCTAACATTTGGAACTTTTTTGTATGAAATTTTATTTGAACCACTTCACCCTTCGAGGTGGCGTTTCATATCTATGCTCGATGTATGAAGGTCTTATCCTTGGTAGTTATCTCTCTCTTCTAGTTGAACTCACTTCTTTCTTTAGGTAAGGTGAGTAAGTTGAAATCCGATTACGCATTTATTGTTAATTTAGTTCTCTTGGGTTTTTTATATAATAGCTACCAAATTTTGAGATTTGTAGAGGAGGCCTTATGCATCCTGCAACCTCGATTGGATTGGTGTGCTATCTAGCCTTCAGCCTTAATCCAATTGCAACAAAAGCTCTCTGTCTATAGGTGATATTTTTATACTCACCTTTGTTTTGTATAAAATGCTATTTATTGCTTTGTATGTATCTAACATTTGGGACTTTTTTGTATGAGATTTTATTTGCAACACTTCACTCTCTTACGTGGTGTTTCATATATATGTTGCATGTATGAAGCGTAAAACAATTTTCCTGGATAGTTAGTTATCTCTCTCTTCTAGTTGAGCTCACTTCTTTCTTCAGGTGAAGTGAATAACTTGATTGCCGATTATGCATTTATTGTAACTATAGTTGTCTCATTTATGATTATTCCTATAGAATTTCTTATATCCATGTTATTGTTGATTTTTCCTACTCTTCTCCTTCTCCCTCATCTCTTCCTATCCTCATCCTACTCCTTTTTTCCTCCTATAGTCATCTCCTCCTCCCTTCTCTCTTCCTCTCCTAGTACTCCTCATCTTACTCCTCCTCTCTTCCATCTCTCCCCGTCCTTTTCGCCATACTCCTCTCTTCCTTTCGTGTTCATCTTCCTCTTCCCGTCCTCATTCACGTCATCTTCTCTTCTTCCTCCACCTTATTCTAGATGTACTATCTTTATAGTATATTTGTATATATCACTTTGTTGTTGTTAGATGTGATTAGAATTTTGGTATTCCTTTTTCGATTCTCTCAGGTTTTGTATATAATAGCTACCAAAGCTTGAGATTTGTAGAGGAGGCCTTGCGCAGCCCTGCAACCTCTATTGGATTGATGTACTAGGTAGCCTTCAGCCTTGAGCCAAATGCTACGAATTCTCTCTGTCTATAGGTTATATTTTTATACTCACCTTTTTTTTTTTTGTAGAAAATTCTATTTACAACTTTGTATGCTCTCTAACATTTGGGACTTTTTTGTATGAAATTTTTAATTTTATTTGAAGCACTTCACCCTCCGATGTGGCGTTTCATATATATATAATGTATGTATGAAGAGCAAAAAACTTGACCTCGGTAGTTAGTTATCTCTCTCTTCTAGTTGAACTCACTTCTTTCTTTAGGTAAGGTGAATAACTTGAAATTCGATTACGCATTTATTGTTAATTTAGTTGTCTCGTTTATGGTTATTCCTATAGTATTTTTTATATTCTTGTTATTGTTCAACTCTCCTACTCCTCTCCTTCTCCTCTTTCTTTCCCCTCCTCGTCCTACTCCTCTTTTCCTCCTATGTTCCTCTCCTCCTCCCTCCTTTCTTCGTCTCCTCGTACTCCTCATCATATTCCTCCTATCTTCCTCATCTTCCCGTCCTCTTCGTGTTACTCCTCTCTTCCTCACAGTCTTCATCTTCCTCTTCTCGTCCTCATTCAAGTCATCTTCTTTTCCTCCTTCATCTTTTTCTAGTTGTACTATCTGCATGGTATATTTTTAGAGATCACTTTTTTTTGTTGGATGTGATTAGAATTTTGGTGTTCCCTTTACAATTATGTGGGTTTTTTTATATAATAGCTACCAAAACTTGAGATTTGTAGAACAGGCCTTACGCATCCCTGCAACCTCGATTAGATTGGTGTACTGGCTAGCCTTCGGCCTTGATCCAAATGCGACAAATGCTCTCTATCTATAGGGACACAATGTTTTAGGGACGAATTTTTTTCATCTTCAAAAGTGATCTTTTGAAATTAAATTTAAATTTCATCTCAAAAACCTAAATTATTAAAAATATAGTTCGAACAAACATTTAGTCATTTGAATGATAGTGTTTAAGATGAAATAGTTCTCAATAAAAGTGTGCTTCAACGAGTTCACCATAAGTGGCAACAGAACTTGACATTTGGTAATAGAAGTGGCGATATGTGAGCCATTATGCGTGAGAGTGGTGGCAGTGGAGGGCGGCTGTAGTACTAGCTTCCATGCTCCAATAAAGTCTTTTATACAAAAAAAAAAAAAAAAGTAAACCAAAATTGGAACGAAAGGAAGTTGAAGGGATAAACGGTTTGTTTTATGAGCACTTTTGGTCCCAAAGAACTATTTGGTCCAGATGACTGTAAGAGTTTGGGCTTGTACAATCAGGTCGAGTGATCAACCCAATGAGTGTAGAAGTTAGGCTAGGCCAATCAAACCCAGCCACAACCCACTCGACCTTAATGACTAATATTGGTAAGCCTAAATGAATGGGTAGGACCGCTACACTAGAATTTGAAGTTGTTTCCATTTGGGAACTCAAGATCGAGTAGACACAACTACTTATACGGTCGTCTAGGCCCCACCCGACCCGTCTCAAGAACAAACCAATCTGATATGGCCCGACCCAAGATTGGAAGCAGTTAATGGGAACCCGAATCGTATACAAACAGATCCAAAAAAACCTTACAAACCCATTATCCCTATACAATCCAATCAAAACCTAGCATCAGCCAATACAAATAGAGCCCATTTTCTCGAGAATTCATGGATAAATGCACAATCCAGACAGAAATTACAAATCCCACTATCCTAATAGAATTCGATCAAAACCTTACTCTGTATGATCTAGAAGATAACAATCATAATTTGAATATTAGAAAAAAAAAAAAAAAAGGAAGAGTAGCAGTGAACCAGATCAATTGGTTTTGGGATTTGGCATGGGGAAGAGGTCGGAGCTAGCACCGCGTGGTGGTGAAAACCCTAAGAAGAGTGAGTTAAGAAGACCAAAGACGACGAAGAGGACAAGGGAGACAATGGCGTCGGACTTGAACTTGAAGAGGGAGAGGTCGCGGCTCAACTCCTTGAGACTGGTCTCGACACAGTCCATCTTTTTGGTCTTAGATTTCTTGGTGATCTTGGCGGAGGATTTAGTTTTCATCATCTCCAACTTCTTAGCAGCCTTGTCAATTGAGGAGATTGTCTTGCAGACTATGGCAGTGCAAAACGAAATGGCCACGACGGTGAGGCTGTCGAAGTACTTGAAAAGGGAGAAGATCGTGGCCATGAGAACAACTAGCAGGTAGGAAAGGGCGAGAAAGTGCTTTTTTTCTACGGGGTTCGATGACTTTGAAACCCGCCCGCTTTTTTTAGTCTTCTTTATAACATTATATCGATTTCAGCGGGTTCGAACCGCAAATTACTTCAACCCACTTTTTTGGTCGGGTCAAGTCGGGCCACACGGACAAGCTGGGTCCTAACATTTTCTACACAGGCCTAGCCAGTCTATCCTATTTTTAGTTGTATTTTATTTCTTTACCCAATTAGAACTATCCAAATAGTTAAACTGACTAAGAGCATTCTCAATAGGTTATGTAAAACCCATGTTTTTGTAAAATTTGAAGGAAATAGCTTAATATAGCCCATCCAATGGATTATATATTTTATAACTAATATCCAGTTTACTACAATACCATCTCTACATCTATAGAATACTATTCACACTTGTATAAATATTTAATTTATTTCTCTCTCTACTTTTTACTCTTTATTCATTTCTTTATCTACTTTCTACTTTTTACTTTACTTGAAATGAATCAAATATATTAAAAAGTATAATATTTAAATGATATAAAGAAAAAATGATAAATTGATGTATGATATATATATATATATATTGTAAAAGTCTCTATATAAAATAGAAAAAGCGAGTTTTGGTGATGTATTTTAAAATATAGGATGAAAAATCCATTGAGAGTACTCTAACATGCTTCAATATTGTTTTTTCATTTTTGTAGGTACATCCATTGGAGATTTGGCATTGGGGAGATTGTTCTAACATATATATTAAAACTATAAAGCCCTACAATCATTAATATATGGTTGTTCTAAAATTACTGTCATTAAATATGATTGTAAGATGAAAAAAACTGTTCTAACATATATTACAAGCAAATTTAATGGTGCCAATTTTTTAACGCAGTTATAAACGGTGGTTAAATGAACTAGGTTTGGAAGGAAAACGGACTCCACACAATCACTAGCAACAAAAATAAAGAAACAAAACTAAAGAAATATTGGAGTTATTCTTTCCTAGAGTACGTGTGTATATATTTTTTGGTCAAGAAGTGGATTTTGTCTACTATGTAGGATGTAGAAGTGGAGATCCTCAACTACCATCTCAATACAGCTGGGTACAATACCTACAATCTTCTTGCAAGAGCTTCACGCAATAAATGATTCAAACTAGGTGTGCTACCCGCCCTACTTGGGCAGGCACCCCGCCCTCACTTGTGTGGGAAGTCCGTTTGGCAGGCAAGTGGGTGACTCATGGCCATGGCTCTCCATGCACGGAAACCATCAGATATGTGGCTCAATCACTCCTCCTCTCCCAAACTCGAACGAACCAAAATAACCAACAAATCAAAATCTATATCGATTAACCAACAAAAATAAAACCAAACCTAGCTAATTGTGTGGATGTGGTTCTTTGAACAAACCCACGGCCATGTCGTGGCATGTGGCTTGATGCAGAGAGCCACCACTAGTTGTGGTCATGAGTCTAAGCAAATCGATGACCACACCATGGTCTGTGGAGGAGGAGGAGAAAAGAAGAGTAAGAAGAGGAGAAGGAAGAGGAGACATGTTGCACTGCTAAGGGGTTAAGGGCCGGCAACAGAGGAGGAGATGCAGAAGAGATAAGAGATTGAGAGATGAGGGAACGATGGGAGGGTTTGAGAGAGAAGAGAGAGCTAAGGAAATAAATGGATTTTTCCCTTTTATACCGAGCTATGTAGGACAGGCAGATGAAATATGGGCAGGTGGGTAGCCCCACCCACCCCCCACATCCGACATCTTACTTGCTTAAAAAATCCTTTCGTCCGGGCCCATGCAATGGTGGGAGGATGGGCCAGATGCAAGAGCCAGCCCAGCAATCCTAATTTAAACCAATTCATTGACTGGATTGCTTCAATTACTTCTGTCATAGTGGCTAACCATGGGACTAGCAACATCTCTCATTTCTCAAATCTTTTTTATCTTTTACATTGCACCTACTACTATTTTGGGGGCGATTATCTGGAAATCCCACCATCTACTACTGATATATCTCATTTTAATTATTAATGGGACTATCTTGTTCCGAAGAAGGATAATAAAAAATAGAGGTAGCAAAGGACACGCCCCGGAAGGTACGGCAGCAGCGATAAATGAGAATCGTCGTGTGGTGGATGCTTTATGATCCATCAATGATCAAACAACGACCAGAGGGTTTTAGGACCCTCCTCTTTCTCTCACTAACTCTTAACTCTAAGCATGTGAAATCAGTCCAAAAACAACTTTGACCTGGGAGAGCATTTGCATCATTGCGAATCCCAAAGAGTAAAGATGCCCTTTTTCTTTCTTACTTCTATCCCCATTGCTGACACCCGCCACCAAAACGCTATGATGCCATCCTTATAATTCCCTGTTGGTGCTGAGTGCTGACACATCCCATTTAAAATTCCACTTCAAATTTTTATGGCTTCTGCAGTACTAAGTTTTCATGATTACAATTGAAAAAATATAAACTTACAATTATTTTATATTTTTATTTTAAATAAATATTGTTAATTAAAATAGAAGTTATTTTTAATTAATTCTTACAATTATACTAATTAATAAAAAAATGAATCATAAAATAATTTTAAAAGAGTTATAGATATCTCCTACTGACTATGCATGGCCAGCATTTATTTTTTTGTTTTGAAAAAATAAGTACATTTTCTAGCATCAAATTATTATGAATTTTACTTTTTATACTAGCAACTATCAAAACTGATATATAGCATGGTTAAATTACCAAAAATGACATCTTTTACTCTCCCCTAAGATCTAATTGTCAAGACTATACCAACTTGCCTATTTTCCTTTTATCTAATTTTTGGATTTAATCAGGGGTTTTTACAATTTAAGGATATAAGGTATCAGTTTTAATATGAAATATACACTACAAAAAATCAGGCATTTTTCAACAATTTTAAAATCGTCACAAAAAAAATCGTCGCAAATAGACCTTATTTCCAACGATTTTCAAGTCACCGCTTAATTTCCAATGCTAAGGTGGGAAATGGAGGAGGAGAATTTAGATCGCCACAAATAGTCTTTTTCGGTGAAACTTACCCACTGGAAATACATAATAGCGACAATAATTCAAAATCGCTGGAAAAAATAATGAGTTATTTGCGGCATTTTTTTAACCTTTTGTGATGGAGTACATCGCTGGAATAGACTTTTCTTAGCGATTTTAATGGTAAACGGAAATGTCATTTCCGTTTACCATTTTGGACAGTTGCTACAGGAAAAAATCGCTGGAAATAATAGTTTTTGCAACGATTTTTTCTAATCATTGAAATTGGTTAGAAATGGAATTTTAATTTTGTCAAAAATGCAGCGAATTAAAAATCGCCGCAAATAATCAAATGTAGCAATTATTAAAGGTATTTGCGACGATTTTGAGCTCTGAAAAAGGCATGATTTCTTGTAGTGATAAAGTGTAAAATCCTAATAAGAAAAATTCTATTTATCATCCCCTACACCACACACCAACATGTGATTTGTTATTTTTGTCATTCTATTTAAACATACATATATTAATGTATAAATATGTGTGTTTAAATAAAATGAGAAATCGCATGCTAGTATATGGTGTAGGGATGATAAGTAGCATTTCTTGTCCTAATAAATGCATAGTAGATTAATGGGCAGTAATGATTGGAAGTACGGACTGTTAATCACTTAATCAGCACAAGATTATGAATTATGATACATACAAATCTATGCATAAACACCACTTGCTATATAACACATTATAATTTTAAATATAACACCAAAATCTCAATAATTTTAAAGATATTTGATGCATGAAGTTTTCATAGGTAATTAGATGTATGAATAAAGATCAAGACATTTTGTAAAAGAGAAATGACATTTGCAGTCATAGAGTATGCAAGTACATTGCATTTTTTTAAAAATTAATTTAAAAAAAATTAATGTGAGATCTACTTGAAAAAAAATTAATTTTTTAATAGTAGAACTTACTCTTTTTCAAAAAAAAAATATACAATACTTACATAATTTATAACTGTAACTAGCATTACTCTTACAAAATTATTAGGACCGGCAATGTATGCATGCAATGTCAAGGAGAAAGAAAGACGAAGGTTTGGTCCTGGCACCAAACGATTTTTTCCTCAAGGTGGGGCCATAGTTCAGTCACGAAGGCAATGGGCCCACTATCAGGAAGTTTTAAACAATGTTTTGAATATCGTTTCAGTCGAGATATTGAAACAAAATATTTCGGTACCGGTACCGTTTCGGAATAGTCTATATATGAATAAATTATATATATATATAAATTATATTCTAAAATAATAATCTATATATGAATAAATTATATATAGTTTGGTCTGAATTAGTGTTCCAAAAATAAGCCTGCAATTTGAAGAAATGAAAAAAAAAATGCCGAACTCTATATATCAGCTGATACGGTCAAAATTCTGACCAGTACAAAACAACATACTTCTTTGTACCGATTACCCGGCTGGTAAGCATATTTCAACCATACCGGCCTATACGAAATGAAATTCAAAACATTGGTTTTAAATCCATAAGGTCTGTGGTCAACATTAATTGTTTAGTCGTCTTTGTAACGGTATAATGATCCGTTCAGTTGTGTCGCAAATGTCTAATCTGAAATGATCAATAATTCCACTTCTTTCCCGACTTGAAAGGGTTAACAAAACAATAAAAAGAAAAAAAAAAAACAAATAGATGTATGAAATTTCAAACATCAGGTATTGACAAATTTGACTTTTCCCGCCTGTACCATACTTGCTACAACGTTAATTTTAGCGAGTAAATTGTGATGTTTAATTATTCAGAATGTTTGAAAATATTTGAGAATTATAAAAACTTGTTTGAAATTAGGAATTTTAACAGACAATATCCGCAAAAATACCAAAGTCTTTGTATCTTCAAAAATGTTTCTTCCGGGTATTAATACCATTAATAAATAAATCATGAATAGAAAGTACTGAAACTCACTCAAATTTTAAAGTGATCTTCTAAAGTACTCTTCCTATCCATAAGTCTTCGTAGATGAATAATACAGATTTCAAGTCCATGTCTAGTTATAAACATTTCTATCTCTATTTATAATAGTGCTTACAAATTTTATTAAGGGATGCAACATTTGTATCCTCGAGAGGCTGAATCTCCCATGAGTATAATATATCAACCATAATCTTTATATATTAAATACATAATTTATTATATCATGATAAGTGTTATCGTCACAAAAAGTTTCGGTAAAAGTAAACATACAAATTGACATAACTTTAATTCATATGATACGTTAAATCTACTAATTACAATAAAAGTAATTTTATAATCTAATATATGTCACGTCAGTCTATAGATATATTTTTGTAGTTAAAACGTACATTTCTCTAGCATATTAAATTCATATCTACTTTAACTTATACTTTGAGATCGTTTGGATTGTTTTAGCAAAATTCATATTAACTAGGGATTTAATTGTCTAGTATGATATATGTGATTGATCTTTCTTTTTCTTGAAATAGATCTTATATAAATAATTGACAATAGCCTTGTGTTATTGTAATAACAAAGTTTGAAGTTAATAATTTTGTTTTCGTTTCGATGGTTGGTTTGAATATGTTGGTAGATGGATGGCTATTGGCTACTAAAGATATGCATGAATTAAGGGTTTGACCAAGTACTCTAGCAATTTGTCGACATTTACTTTTTAAGTTTGAAATTCTATAAATAAATAAATAAAATGTGTTTTTTTATCAAAGGAGCAAAATATGACCGTTGTCCAAGGTTGTCATCTCAACTGATAATTATTAAGTTGGTATATTTTCTAACTGATTGGCTCAAATTACTAATTGACTGATATTTGGGCAAGGGAGAAATTCTGTACGAATTTATTAATATGTTATATGCATGGACGTATAATTCTTTCATAATAATATATCTAAAATATATTTAGAATATTAATATAAAGAATATTGCTAAAAATAATATTAAGATGTGTAAATTTTATGCACTTTTTTATAAAAAAAATATATATATATATGATCAGATTCATCATTAAAAAATAATTTTTTTATATTTATCTACTTATTTATACCAAATTTGTTCATCTTAAACGTATTGTACAACTTAATTTCCAAATATAAATACTGTTAACTACTCATGATTTAAATGAGTTGAGTCGAAATCAAAGAAAACTTTTAGCAGATGCTCGTGTTGTACGTTAAGAGAGGATTTACTAGTGGAGACAGCACTAATGTTTCCGAGGTGGGAAAAGATGCATGATGACAACTTCAAAAAAAGTTGAAATACTGTCCAAGAGAGGCGAACAAGTGGCGACACAATTTCAGAAAATTTCAATGCATGACTAGAGATCGATGAACATAGGTGATCCTTTGTGTTCATTTCTCAAGGACGATGGGCTAGCTGGAAAAGTGTGTCTGGCAACTTTTTCTGTCTGATGATTGCTGCAAGATTTTTTCTGATATATTTTTTGAGAGCAAAAAATATATATAAAACATATTGATATTTTAACTTTTTTATAGTTGTAATGAATCTTGTCGTTCATATGGTGTTGGAGGTCAATAATACCGTCGAGTAATTCAAGACAATGCGATACAGTCATAGATTGTGTAAAGATCGTGCATTACTCTTAAAAACGACTGGAGTCTATCTTTAAAAAATTAATTTTTTTAAATAGGTTTCATATTTACTCATTTTTTTAAAAAGAATGTACGGCGTTTACGCACTCTTCGATTACAAATATTATTTCGCTTTACATTAATATGGTACTCAAATGTTTATTTATAAAAATAAATAATAAAGAAAGAAAGACATAGAAATTTACCTGATTTGATATAAAAATTTATACCTATGGAGCATTTGAGGGCGAACTTCATGACTGTTTAATAATTTGACCTCACGTAGCTCTATTACAATGGGAAAGAATAAGGTTGCGAAGAGATTGAAGAATATGATGTCCCCCGTACGTAGAAATCTAGAAAAAAAAGAGAGACCCAATAGAACAGTGCATTGTTTATTCTATCTCCCAAGTTTGTAGGCGTAGGTCTTTCTTTCTTATTTGGAGTTATCACTTTAGAGTCTCATCAATTGCTTTATGTCCCTTTCACATTTTTATATATTAGTCATTTTTTTTTTTTATCTATCTCTTTCTTGTATTATATCTTCTTTTTATTTTTGACAATAGGCTTCCAGCAAATTAGACACTACCTCATTTTATACTCATCGACTTGTAAGTTGTAAGTAAGTAGTAGAATTCTTTCTCATCAGTACTATTAAGATGATAATGAAATAAAAAGGAAACTGTCTTACAAGTTTTACTTACATAACAATACAACGTTAACCGTGTGTCAGTTATTTATATGTTAAAAACTATAAAATTTGAAATTTAAGGTTTAAATTAAAAAAGAAAAAACTAATAAGATATGTCTTTTACTCAATACGTATAATGTTGTACATAAAATTATAAGTACATATAATACTACTCAAATAAAAAATAGAATAAATTCAATAATGTCCTAGTATATCTAACGTAATTAGAAATAGAAATAAATGCAAAAGGCATTTACTGCATGCATTATGCTGGAAGTGGTACAATTGCCTGCCTAAAAACTCTCATGCAAGTTTGATCCCATAAGTTTCCAAAAGGTGAAAACAACGAGCTGGCATGCATGTGTTTTTTATACCTAACTTCACATGACATTATACAGTCATTAAACAGAAAAGTACTAAATAAGACTATTGCATGTTGAATTGGGCGCCGCTCACAAGACGTTCTGAGTTGCCCATGCAGATATGAAGTGGACAAAATCCCTGATATAAAGTTAGAACAGAAGGACGTACAGAAGCAAGCTAGCCTAGCTAGCTAGCAGATGAATAGAATAGGAAATTTGCTATTATTTTACACTGCCATGAAATAATTCAAGGAAATCCATCCCCGGCTAGCTAGTACATTTACCTTTTCACATTAATTTGTTTTTAATGGAGAGAAAGATCATGTAGCTAGCTAGATCGGACAGGATATATAGAAGCCAGAGAGGAAAGCAATAGGTTATTTGAATTTAAAAAGGTCATGATTCAAACCCATAATATACATATATACATATTTACAGTTTAGGAGTGGTGTACGTGTGGGAAGCAAGAAAGCAAAGCACGTTGAGTAGTCATGAGTTCGACTAAAACAAAGGGTAAGATGTTTCAAAATTTGAAATCAATAAAAAAAGGCCGGTAGGTGAGGACTGCGAATAAGGTGGAAGCCACATAGGACACTTTGGCCACGTGGGATGGCTGGCTGTGAATAATTAACAGTACCATATATTAAAACCCCCTCCCCCACCAAAAACAAAAATAAAAAATAAAAAATCATCATCTCATGCCCAAAACCATGCCGGCCAGCCTGATCAAATCTCAAATATCAACTCATTTTATAATATTCAAACGAGAGAGAGAGAGAGAGAGGAAGCTTAGGTAGGGTGAAGAATCTCTAGCTCATTTGAATGAGGACAACAGGAACATATCGTTCACTAAACACCAGCTTTGTGAGATTACTTTAGTTATAACGATAAAGCTTACAACTTTAAAGCTTTGGGAAGTTCAACCAATTACCAGCCTGCCTAGCTAATGCCCTAATCAAAGTACTGCGCTTTGGCTAAGTTTATTACCCTATATATTTATCCAAAGCCTTCATGTAAACGTTAGTACAACACCCTCTTTTCTTTAGCTATTACGTACTTCAAAGGACGAGATCGAGTTTGCTTTTAATTGTTTGGGATTTTGTTGAGTCTTGCTACACAGAAATCTCACACTCTACACATTAATTAAAAATATGTGATTTTACTTTTTTATCTTTATATTTCATATTTCATGAAATATGAGGATAAAAAAGTAAAATCACATATTTTTAAATAGTGTACAAGAGTGTGGGGTTTATGTCTAGAATTTTTCTTTGTTCTAATTGATACTTCAAGTTTCGAAATTCATGAGCTAGCAAGCTAAGCTAGCGGCCAATTCTAGGCAATAAATAAACTATTTGCATTTTTCCAAACATCATGTGTGTACAAGCTAAATATATTGCTAAAATGTACTTAGTACACGTGGAGATCAAGTGTCTTCGAGCGTGGGTCTTTGCCAATGAGGTCTCCGCCGTGACAACAACGTACTTGGACTTTTATCAATGTAATTAGAAAATTAATGGACGACAAATATCAAGGTTTTGACTTGTGGGACTATGTGTTTGTGTTAATGTCCAATGTCTCGTGTGTTTTCATTGACATTATAAACCTCCACATGACCTCAATACTTGCACAACAGTTAATTAATGGCCAAGTACTTCTCAAACGCATTGATTACTAATTTGGAGTTGTGGAAAATGAGTCCAATATTATATTCAAGAGAGATCTTCATTGTATGAAATGGCAAAAATAATTTACATTTTATACGAAAATTGATCCCACGCATTAATTTCACTTAATGCAGCAACATTCGGCCAGCTTTTGAGAATTTTATATATCAATCCAAATTAAATAGATAAGTACTACAACTACAAAGAGATCTCACAAAAGTAAATTCACAAACTGGCATTCTTTCATATGATACATTAGATCTACTTTATAATAAAAATAACTTTATAATCTAACGTACCACATACATCAGCTCACGTTATTTTATGAATCTACTTTTGTGAGATCTCTTTATGGCTAAAATAATTCTAAATTAAATATTACTCTCTTGAAAGCGTTATATATGGTCATGAAAACATCAAAAGACCGAGTTTTAAAAGATATAAGAAAAAATACATGAGTTTATGAAAAAGAGATGCATGATGCATTTCTCAATTAATGAGAAATATGTCATTCACAAAATCAATTTATAAAAATAAATTTATAAACTGATATAGTTTAATATTATATAAAATAGATTTGACATATACCATGAAATCATGTAAATTTACGGCTGTTAGAACTTAGAACTTCTCTTTTTCAATTGGGGAGGCCGTGATATAATTCAGAACTTGAGAGACGAGGATGCACATGATTGAGAGTAGATTGAAGAAGAAACAATAAACTACTGTTATATTGACACCATGGAGAGAAGATACAGCAAAAGCAAGTTACCAAACTTACAAATAAATCCCAACAAAATTCTGCCAACCATAGTACCCGAAAACACTGAGACATTCATTTGTACGTCCGATACCCATAATATCCGTTCACGGGTTCCATCCATATTTTTCGGCCGCATCATCAAACTCAGTCAGTCTACAAAATTATCATCATAACCCTTGTCAAATTTACGAAGACAGGAAGTACTATCTCCTACAATTACATCACATGCCATTCCCAGCATCTTTTCTCACCCCCCCTCCTCAATCGCATTTCCGGCTGGCCTACAGGCCTTCATAAATGAGCTGTAGATTTGTCAGACCCCTTGTGTCTTCTGACGCAGCACATAAAATGGCTTCAGTAGACGGCTTAAAATGGAAACTCTATTTTTCCTAAACGACGCATGAAATTAAATGCATTTACCGAAAAAGCATCAAGTAGGATAAACAGAGGAGGGGCAACAATGGAAAAATAATAATGAGGCTATAACGGATGGTCGCAGTGGGGTTGAACCCGTGACGGTTTCCGTAACGAATCGTTATCGTACCGTCTCTATGATGGATACATTGGTATTGCGGTGTTGACGTTGAGAGATAGCTTTTTATTAAATGTCTGCATGCGGAAGAGTGTTCATAACGGCGTTATTAGCCGTCGTTTGCTATAAATTCCGGTTCTGAGACCTCTCTTTTTTATTCAACTTATATCTCAGTCTTAAAATCTCTCTCTCTCTCCGCTATTTGCTAGCTAGTGTGAGTTCGAGTTTTAAATGGTTGCGTGAATCAGAAGCTTGGGATATTCGTGTTTTCTCGGAGATTTCTAAGTTTTCTCGAAATGGGGAAGAAAGAGCAGAAGGATCAGAAAGAAGATGCAAAGGTTGAAGCTGTTCTGAAGCTTCTCAGTAAACAAGCCCCACTTACAGTACAGCAGGTGGGTGTGGGTCGCCTTGATCTCACTATACTGCTTGTCACCAAACATTGCTAATTTCAAACAATATTGAGCATAGATCAGTGTTTGACATCTTTGTTACTAATACTAGTTCTCTTCTTGAAGAATGAATATGATTTTCTGGAACTTGTTTGTAAGTTTGTTATTGCCTTACACTTATGTGTGACGACACGATTGTCAACAGGAGAAGTTCTGCAACAAGGCTTGCGTAGAACGGTTTCTGAAAGCCAAGGGGGATAGTGTGAAGAAGGCTGCGAAGAACTTGAGGGCTTGCCTTGCTTGGAGAGAGAGTATTGGCACCGGTAATCCTTTCCTCCTTATTCTTCTCAAAAGCTTTCCCTACTGTTTTGATCTGCAGCCACCAACGATCTTTTCGCTGCTAGCTAGTTTCTTTTCTTTTCCTTTCTTTATTGGTCACAGTATGGGCTACGAATCTTACTTTCCCACTTTGAATTAAGCGTTAAAGTCACATTCCATGTAATGATTAAAGTGACTAGCACTTCCGCATGCACGCACGATACAGAAAAGAAAAGAAAAGAATTCAAAAATTGAAGTCTCCGGTCATTTTGTTAAGATGTTTGTGTTCTCTCGTTTCATTTTGGATATATAGAGCATTTGATAGCAGACGAGTTCTCGGCCGAGCTCAGCGACGGGATTGCTTATGTGGCCGGTCACGATGAAGAGAACAGACCCATTTTGGTAATTACCTCCCACTTGCTGATCTAAGTTCTTTTGTTTTTTTGTTTTTCCAAAATGCATGATATGCGAGCTGTAAAGAGAGAGTCTGAGAGACTGAGAACAATTGCTGTACCACCCTTTTGCAGATTTTCCGGATCAAGCAAGATTACCAAAAATTCCATTCGCAGAAAGCGTGAGTACAGGAAGTTTTTGTCATCACGTTTGTAACAAAGTCCCACACGGTATTAATTAGATTGATTTTCTTTCCATGTTTTAATCTGCCAGGTTTACTCGTTTGCTTGTGTTTACACTGGAGGTGGCTATTCAAACCATGCCAAAAAACGTCGAGCACTTCGTTCTTCTTTTCGACGCAAGTAAGTGTAGGTTTGAAATTACATGGTGGCAATTAAGTTAATCTTAGCCATTTTAAATTAGAAAAATGATTCTTTGGATCCGTAGTTTGCCCCTCAACGAAAATTTTATTTTATTTTTTATATTTTTTTAATAATTAAGAAAATAATTATTAATGAAGTGATATTTTTTTTAATTTTTAAAAAATATTTAAAGATGTTTAAAAATGATTTGAAAGAATATATATATATATATATATATATATATATATATATATATAGTTAGACTAGTGATAAATTTGGAAAGAAAAAAGTTGAGTATCAGCACCGTTTAGCCTCATTATATCTCTACTGTACGTGCACGCTGGTCATCATGTACGTACGTAGTAACCTTGCTTGTCGATGAGACCAGGGATGCCACTGTGACTGTGTCGGAGCACCGGCATTGTCTGAGATACTCTCAGAAAGTGTCTAGTCTGGAGAGCTCCTGAAGTCATGTCATGGTCGAGTCCCGAATAATGGTTTGGAAGCGTGGGGGTATTATCGGGACTTGGTGCTTATACTCTCCTAGAAGTGGTCAATTTCAAAGCTGTTATTTCCTTAAATAAATGATCACCAGCAGAAGTACCCAGGATTCTGCCACCTTTTTCTTCCGCAGTGCTCAGCCTTTTAATTAATTAATTTTCCTGTTGACGTTAATTATAAAATAACTCTGCTATTGTTTACGTTTTTGTCAATTAGTTTCATTGTGAAAATAGAGTTACTTTTAATGTTTTCTTTAAAGGGATATATAAGTACTACGAGTGAGGTTAATTACTTTGAAAAAAATGTTTCATTCAGGCTATTTCAGGTCTGCATCAGCTTTTATGAATTTGTTTCTGGCAACGCTGAAAATGGTGGCGGAGTACTACCCGGGCCGGCTACACAAGGCTTTTGTCATTGACCCTCCGTCTCTATTCTCTTATCTATGGAAGGTACGTGAGATTCAAAACCATGCCACCTTGTTCTGTTGAATTTTTGTTACTTTTTAACCACCAACGAGAACCACTTTTCTGTCCCATCTTTTGCTTTGGATTTCTAAGTCAATCCTCGAACAACCCGTTTCACTTTTCCGTCCCATCTTTCAATTCATCCTTTGTTGGGTTTCAACTAGCTACCTTGTAATAAATTATTGGACCCAAAACAAAAATTCGTTGTTCTAATAAGATAGCCTAGTTGATCCTGAAATTAAGCTGAAATTTTGATGGTTATGTTGTTGTCTTTAATCAGAAGTTGTCAGGTGTATAGTTAAACGAGAAGGGCTTTCCATTTTCAAATTAATCAAACACCATATTTTCCATTCCAATAATATTATATTCGAAGATCGGTTACTACATTAACTACATACTGTGGATGCAGGGTGTTCGACCGTTCGTTGAGTTATCAACGGCCACGATTGTGGTATCCTCACTAGATTTTGAAGAATCGTTGGACTTCAACGATTTCACAAGCTACCCACGAGCTTCGTCCCTCCGATTTGACCCTTCGTCGTTGAAATCGTCTTCCACGATCGGTTCATGCTCGTCCTCCCGCTTCTCGTTCACGGTCTCGCACCACCTTGACTCGCTCAAACCATGGTACCTGAGCTTAGCCGACACGTCGGCTTCCAAAGTAGGACCCACCACCACCCAGTACTCTTCTCTAGGCCCCGCACTCATCTCCCCGCTCAACGCCCGGTCCCTCTCTTTTGCATCACCGGCTGCTAGAACGCCACCTGGAAGCATCTACGGGGGTAGCTACACTAAGCCAACGAGGAAGTCCCTGTTTCCCTCGACCCCGTTGCCACAGCGTACTACCGGCGATGAACGTAGCAAAATGTCCCACCCCGGAACTCCATGGCCCTCGTTCCTCCAATCACCGGCCATGTTTTTCCGCAGGGCCGAGTGCCACGTCAGCCGTGGCGACAGGTCGCGGGAGTCGTTTCTACCGTTTCTAAAGTTCTACAGGAGGCCATACGATGAGATGATTTACAGGTCAAAGATGAGGCCCCCACTTGGTGGACTAATCTCCATCGTCTCTCCCCACATCAGACGCCGCCACATGTCCGTATCACAACGGTTCTGATAGAATTCAGTAACCCAAGAAGAGAGAGTACATAGTGGATTAACAATCTCAATGACAAGTGCTAATAATTGATTAATTATTTCTCAGTTCAAGTTCGAGAGACAAGGAAAAATAAAACACAGAGAGAGAAAGAGAGAGAGAGAGAGAGAAGAAATTACAGCGACGTGCAAGGTGGGGTGTGAGAAAGTGTGCATTATGTCCAAGTTTGAGGTTTGTGGAGTTTACGAAGTCTACTAGTTTTTAGGGTTTGGTGGGTCGCAAAACGTCATGCATGGGACAAGATACATACCGTCGTCGAGACGGCGAACATTTTGCTTTTGAAATCATATGGTGGGAAAGAGAAGTACTGTATGCATCATGTACCAGGAAATTAAACCAAAGCTAGCGTTGAAAAAAGAAAGCATATCTCTGTTCCGACTCAAATCTGATATTTTATACTCTTATTTTTTTGTCGTTTTGAAAAATGAGAGTTTTTTTTTTTTATTAATATTTTGGAGTTGATAGAATCTCTTGTACCTACATGGTTGGACTTTGTATATAGTAAAAAAAAAAAAGAAAAAAAAAAAAGGAAAAGACCCATGCATTTGAAAACATTGATTTTGTAGAGTTGTTTTTGTATTAGTTTGGTGATCTCTCATATTTTATAGGTTGGTTTCAACGTTAGCAGAGAGTTGGTAGGAATATGTGTCGGGTTTTGCTGTTGGAGAAGTCAAACTGGTGTTTGAATTGTTTATCCATAGAGGTCCAATGAAAAGAAGAGTGACTGTAGCATTGGGAATTGGGAATTGAAAATCGACAACATTCAGGATGTACGTATACGTTTTTGGTTCTGATGATGGCGTTTTTTGTCGTCAATCTTCGGGTGTCGTCCGTCAAGGTATCGAGCCTTTGTTACTCGATTAGCTAGTGACGTTAGACATTTGGGATCTTTCCCTTTGGAGTCTTCTGCTATCTCTTGTTTTATTTTTTACGTGATCTATATTAAAAAAATTAATTTAATTTTTTAATAATAAAATATATGTAAAAAAAATGTAGATACTTCCGCAATCCATAACTCTATTTAATATTACTCTTTATTTAATTTCTTGCTAGTTGTGACGCTCTCTCTCTCTCTCTCTCTGTATTCCGTATTCGGCTGAGTGAGGCTGGAATTCAAGTGGAGTATGACCGGGTCCTGTGCTCGAGATTGCCTTTCCGTTGGGCTTCACTTGTCGGTGCTGATTAATTTGTATACTTGGGCCATTAAATCTTTTATGAAGCCTTGTGGGCTCACGCAACGAGCCCACATACTATCTTAAGGTCCTGGCAGGCCTGTGGGGCTGCCACGTGTCTGTATCACAACGGTTCTGATGAAATTTATATTTGTCATTACAATCTCAAGTGGATTACGTGGGACTTGCACAAATAACTTCAAGTGGATTATGTGAATTATCTAAAATCACATAATTACCCAAATGCAACCTAAATCTTTTTTTGAACTTGAAGGATTGAACCAAACTTATAACATTACTTAAAGATCGTATTGTATTGTCTTTTGCTTTGAAAGGGTCAGGATGTGATGTAGCTAGGAGTGTAATCAATCCGGTCTGGTTCGATTCGGTCTGGTTCAAGGTCATGGATCAAAAATTTCGATTCATTTTTTTTTTTTGGCCGGACCGGACTGACTACCCCTAAGGATTGGACCAAACTGTTAGCTATCGGTCCGATTGGTCCAATTTGATCTAATTTCATCCATGAGTTAGGACACTTTTTTTTTTCTTTTCATTTTTTGGTAGATAAATTAATACAAAAAATTAATTAAATTAGTAAAATCAAAATTACGTGAGCTCGTTAATGTAAATTATATAACTAGCTCATTAAAAAAATTAATTATAATTACATTTATGATGTTAATAGTTACTGACTTAGTACTTTAGTAGAGTATGTATCTACATATAATAACAAATATTATCATATGATTTATCGTAAAATATATTATTTTACATTTTATATGATCAATGGTGATAGATTAGAAAAAATTACATAATTAACGTATGCAACTACTATATAAATAATATATTATATATTTAAAAAAATTATATATAAGTGATTCGGTCAGTTTTGGTCCAGTCCGATAAAAAAAACCATACTCCAAGACCGGATCGAAAACCGAATTTTGGAGACACCATAGACCGAGACCGAGCAGGGGGGACCGAAAAATTGTCACCCCTAGATTCAGCCGGGACGGGGGGATTGATGTTTGAATATTCGTTTAACGTATGCAATCCGTGTTTTGAATAGCAAGAAAAGGGATACATAAAAGAACAAGAATCGTGGAATGAAAGGTACAAGTACGTGCCGCTTTCATCACGTACCTTACTCGGAAGACTTTGGCCAGTACCCGTGATGCATGCACTCAACAGCGACTTTGAGTTTGAGCAGCGGCCACCATGTTTGAAATAAGTGGCGTACGGGAGAGAGAATCCCTATTATTTGCAGCAACCGTATGTTGCATGCGTACGGGATGCACTCGACTTGAAGGAAACTGCATCTACACTTTGCCCAACCATGCACCCAAAGGCCGAATACACCTGCAACCCGGCCGGTCCTCAAAACCCATATATAATAATATTGACAAATTAGTTGCCTGTTTTTTCTCATATAATCACTCGATCCATTGCACACGTATTCCCTTTTTTATAATAAATTTAAAGTAAACAAGAAACATGATCAGTTCCGATCCATACCTTTCGTGGTTATAGGTGAGAGAATTACTGAATATATATTTAATCCACGATTCAATCTCAGGCACAAAATAATTTGCTTTTGCAGATAACATTCATGATCGGTCGGTTGTGATTAATATTTAGTTCGGAATATCCGGTTAAAAGAAAGATGATATAGACATGCAGATAACTATTATACATATATACAACCTTGTTCCTTTATATATATATATATATTAACATGATGCAGTTTCATGTGATAGTGTTATTATATCTAATTTACAACAAAAGTAATTTTATATTAATCTGATGTATACTACGCACATAACATTAAATTATGTCAATTTATAAATTTAATTTCGTAAAATTTTTTGGTAACTTAAACATTTCTTTACAATATATTAATAAATTCTTGATTTTTTTATTTGTATTGAAAATTGCGTTCCCATTGTTCCTATATATATTTTAAGTGCAACAATGCCCCTCGTTTCAGCTTTAAAGCAAAAAGCTGGAGACGATCGAAGTCACTAGTTATTGCTCTCAATGCAAGAAAAGGACAAATGCAAGTGGCCGTGCATCTCGTGCTTCCGGAACAAGTCTAAGAAATTAATTAATTGCATGTTGCAACTTTAAAGCTACGGCTGTGCCCTCCTGCCCTTTTTCATATATTAATGTGCAATAATATTGTTAAATTAATGTAAGACTCTGTTTATAAGGTATGGTTCACGAGTACGTGTCTTATTAGTACTACAGCTAGCTAGGGTTCCCAACAGTGTGTGGTTGATTTTCTAGAGGTTTTATATATAGTGTCAAACGACGTTTGAACAGATCAAACTATATAGTCATGATGTTCTAAAATTATAGCCAGCTTTATAAGGATAAGCTTATATTGTTGCCTTGTTTTCGGTGCTTTTTATGTGATTTATCTTCTCCCTTTTTTTTGTCATAATTTTTATTTCTATATTATATAATAATCCTCAAATCTCAATTAATTAACTATATATTCAAGAGAATCTCTCTTTCCTCCGTGAATGTTAAATTAAAGTATTGGGCTTACGCATTTTACTGTTTGAATTTGCTTATTAATTTGTGCTCTCGAGGATCGAGTTTATAAAACAGTATCGGCCATGAGTATTCCATTTATAGTTCTGGTTTGTCTCCTACAATGTTGTTGCTGCTACGTTTCCGGTCTTTATCACCCCCTAGACCCTCTGAACCCTACTGAAATTGACCAAATAAGGCTCATAATTCAGAAGTCTAGCCTAGCCTCTCTCCCTAACCTGACCTTTCACTTTGTTGATCTTGAAGAGCCAGAAAAAGAAGATGTCCTCAGGTGGCTTTCTTCACGCAATGATAGCAAAAAGCCTAATCGTCAAGCCAAGGTGGTGGTTCGAGCTGGGGGTGAGACACGGGAGCTCATTTTGGACCTGACCCTTGGCTCAATTACCTCCGACCAACTCCACACCGGCAATGGCTACCCTCCTCTAACTTTTACTGAGCTTTTCAAAGCTAGCAAACTGCCTCTACAGTCTCCCGAATTCAAGGACTCGATTCTGAGAAGGGGCTTGGATTTGTCTCAAGTTTCTTGCATACCTTTTACAGTTGGTTGGTATGGGGAAGTTGCTACAAGAAGAGCTCTCAAAGTTGCATGCTTTTATCGTGAAGGGTCGGTCAATGTTTTTGCAAGGCCGATCGAGGGGATAACCATGCTTGTTGATGTTGATTCCATGAAGATTACAACGTTTAATGACAGATTCAGAGCACCTGTGCCTAAAGCTGAGGGTACTGATTTTCAGTCATCAAAAGGGAAGCCCAATTCAAACACTCGAGACAACATCACAAATGACCCTACTGGCGGGTTCACCATTGATGACCACGAGGTTAAATGGGGTAAATGGGTTTTCCATGTGGGATTCAATGCTCGAGCAGGTGTTATCATATCAACAGCTTCGATATTCGATGCAAGAAAAAGGGAGTTTCGGCGTGTGCTATACAGAGGACATACATCTGAAACATTTGTACCATATTCTGATCCAACAAGTGAATGGTATTTCAGGACTTTCATGGACATCGGTGAATTCGGGTTCGGACGATCCGCCGATACCCTGCAGCCATCGATTGATTGCCCGGAGAATGCTGCATATATGGATGGGTATATGGTTGGGGCGGATGGACAGGCACAGAAAGTAACAAGAGCTATTTGCATTTTTGAGAGATATGGTGGTGATGTAGCTTGGAGACATACTGAAATTAATGTTCCAGGCAAAGTGGTAAGGTTGTTAAGCTATGGTTATTGTTCTGACTTTTGTTTTTTCGCCCCTTCTCTGTAGTTGTTGTTGTGGCAGTTAATGTTAGCATAAGGTGGAAAATGGTCTTCTTGCAGATAAGAAGTGGAGAGCCGGAGATTAGTTTGGTGGTTAGAATGATAGCCACCGTGGGTAATTATGATTATATACTCGATTGGGAATTCAAACAAAGTGGAAGCATCAAAGTTGGGGTAACATTCTTACTTTCTCTTCAAAGATTTCTTTCCTCAATTTCTCCATCATGGGCATAATCATGATTACTTCTTCTGAAGAGCAAAGAATAATTCAGATTGACACATTTTTTAACTGAATTGGATAATTCAATGCAGAGATATAAACAAAACATTAAATGCTTATGTGTAGTCCATTTTATCCATTAATCCTATATGAGTAATATTAAGATGCAGTTTGGACACTGAGATGAGATAAGATGATTTTAGATAAAGGTTAAATAAAATATTATTAGAATATTATGTTTTAATATTATTATTATTTTGAGATTTGAAAAATTAGAATTGTTTATAATATTTTGTATAAAAATTTAAAAAAATTGTAATAATGAAATGCGATTTGAGATGAGATGAAACACTTTTACTATCCAAACGTCATAAGATTGTCCACCTCTTTTATAATTGAATGATCCAATTCAGTCGGACAATTGAAAAATAATATTTTTATTATCAAAATGAAATTGTTTTCTTCTATTAAAATTACTTGGCATTTTATTCTAGGTGGATCTCACAGGTATTCCGGAGATGAAGGCCACGCCGTACATTAACGTAGAAGAGATGACAGAAAATATGTATGGAACCTTGGTGGCAGAAAACACGGTGGCCGTAAACCACGACCATTTTCTGACATATTATCTCGACCTTGACGTTGACGGTAACGACAACTCCTTCGTCAAAGCCAAGTTACGAACAGCAAGATCATCAGCGTCGCACGCCGACGCCACCTCACCGAGAAAAAGTTACTGGACTGTGGTTAGAGAAATTGCCAAAACGGAAGCCGAGGCTAGGGTCCAACTCGGCTTGGAGCCAGCTGAGTTGGGGGTGGTGAATCCCAATAAGAAAACAAGGATCGGGAACGAGGTGGGCTACTGGTTGATTACCGGACGGCCGGCCAATTCTCTTTTATCCGATGATGATTACCCACAGATCAGAGCGGCTTATACGAAGTATCAAGTGTGGGTGACCGCCTATAACAGGACAGAGAGGTGGGCTGGAGGCTTCTACGCGGATGGCAGCCGCGGAGATGATGGGTTAGCAGTATGGAGCCAGAGGTAAACATCGAGTTCTACTTAATTAATTTAATTTAATGGGGATTTTAAATTCTAAGAAGACAATCAATTGAATGCATGGGTGCATAATGTGCAGGAATAGAGGGATTGAAAACAAAGATATTGTCTTGTGGTACACGGTAGGGTTCCATCACGCTCCAAGCCAAGAAGATTTCCCAGTGATGCCAGCAGTTCATAGTGAATTTGAGCTACGACCAGCTAATTATTTCGAAAGCAACCCATTACTTTAAAACTACTACTATTTGTTCATGCATGCATTCAATCGATGTAATAATGCATGTTAACGTGCGTACATGACCAACCCGGCCATTGTAACTTTTCACTTCATATTACATTACGTACGTACGATTTTAAATTCAGATTCTGTAACTTTCGGTGAATTATTTATTTGTAGATAGCCATTTTTTTCATGTAAAATAGTCCTAACGAATGTTGTACTTTGGTTTGGAAAATGATATTTACAAGTATTTTAATCATTATTCCTTTATAATGTGGACAAGTATTTATTATTTGGTTACTAATTATCGGATAATCATTTAATGGCATGTCAAGAATGATGATGAAAGAGTGATTGTTAAAAGACTTGGGAATATATATCGTTTTGCTTCGTAATTTTGTCATGAATAATATATATATATATATATATATATATATATATCTCAGATGACTATAGTAATTAAGATTCAATTGGGATTCAACATCACTGTACAAGAACCAATTATTCCTGGCAACGCCCCCTGCTGATCATCATTTTGCTAATTATTACGATAAAACCGACAAGGATTATATATAAATCCGGTAGAAGACGAAATTTTACAACACGTTCCCGGGGGATCATGGTGGTTCTTATAATAATTCACAATGAAGTACAGTCACGGGTGAGTAGTAGCAGTAGTGCAGTTAGACCAGTACTCCACATGCTTGGGAGGTTTTGTTTTAAGGACGGGATTGCTCTCAAAGAAATTGGTCGGCCGGAGCTCAAACCCACCACTCAAGGTTGGCATCACCGGGAAATCTTCCTGGCAAGGGACATGATGAAATCCAATTGTATACCACAATACTATATCCTTGTTTTCAATGTCCCTATTCCTGCACAGACACAAACACAAACAAATCAAACTCAATCATCAACAATCAAATTAAGATCATCATTTTATATGTTCTTTTTCCAAGTTCAGTTTATCATGTGGTACCTGAGGCTCCAAGTTTCCAAGGTATCATCTCCATGGCTTTGATCAACATATAATCCTCCAGCCCATTTCTCTGACTTGTTATACGGTGTGACCCACACATCATTATTGGTGAAGGCTCCCCGAATTTGCGGGTAATCATCATATGACAAAAGGGGATGTGCCGCTGACCCTGGAATCAAACGATAACCGACGTTGTTCCCGAGTTTGGTTTTCTTGTTCGTATTCACCACTGCTAACTCAGACTGCATCAAGCCCAGCTGAACTCGTGCATCAGATTCAGTTTTAGCCGTCTCACTCACAGTTGTCCAGTAACTCTTCCTTGGTGAGCTGTGGCCATCTGTTACCTGGATCTTCTCCAACTTGTTCTTGACAAAGGAGTTGGGTTCGCCGTCCACGTCGAGGTCAAGATAGTACGTCAAAAAGTGGTCGTGGTACACACCAATTGTGTTATCTGCTAAAAGGGTGCCATAGACATCCTCCTTTATCTGATCTGTGTGAGTGTATGTCACACCCTTCACTTCTAGAACTCCCGTTAGCCCTACCTATATATATCATTCAGATAAGAGAAAGCTTTACATCACCAATTAATTAATTTTGTACACCCACGCTGCATATTATATAATATATACCTCTCTTTGTAATATGATCATCAAACTATTCAAATTCCCATTTTCTTCTCTATTTTGAAATATGCAATTGATTCCCATTTTGGTTGTAGGTAGAGGTAAAATAGGCAATATGCCACGATTATTTTAAAAGTTGGTAATAATGTTAAACATACAGATCACATACTAATACTTGAGTCACTGCTTACATGTTTCCTGATCATATAACTTAGCATCAAACTTCATAAATGACAAAAAAGATGGATGATTCCATACCCCAAATTTAATGGAACCACTGGGCTTGAGTTCCCAATCAAGAATGTAGTCATAGTTGCCAACTGTTGCGACCATCCTCACTACAAGGCTCACCTCCGGCCTGACCTCCCTTATCTGCTTAATTCACCATAAAATTGTCATCGATCTGTACTTGCCATGTCCAAATTAACCAATAGTAATTAACTCGAGTGAAATATAATAATAATATGACTTACAACTTCATTTGGAATCCCCATCTCAGTGTGACGCCACATAATATTCCCCGCATAGCGCTCGAATATACAAAAAGCATTGGATATTTTCACGGGCAAACCATCTGCTCCGGCAAAATATGCGTCCAAGAACACTGCATTAGAAGGGCAATCGGCGAAGGGCTCGAGTGACACCGCAGATTGACCGAACCCGAATTCACCGCAATCAAAGAATGTTTTGTAGTACCACTCCTCGGTTGGGTCCATGTATGGCACGAACAACTCCGATATGAATCCTCTGTATAGGACTCGACGATATGTCTGCTTCTCCAGGTCATATATTGATGCTGCAGATATTATTGGACCGGCTCGAACGTCATATCCTACGTGAAAGACCCAATTGGCCCAACTGATCAGCAAACCACCAAAAATATATGTTAGTTTGTCAGTCTTTTCAAGTTCCCTATACTGGACCTGGCATTTAAGCCCAAGCCTTGACCCCACAATAAGAAATAGGCCTGGGCCTGTCATGCATCGTAAATGTCTTTTGTGGGTTACAAAACTACTAAAATGAGTAGTCTTTGGAGGGTCATTTAGGGACATTGACATTTACATGACGTCCTTGGCCTCTGATCTTTAATTTAGTCCATGCCCATCACAAAAACTTAGATCCGGCCTCTCCTAGCCAGCCTATATATATCAGGCCTTAGATATAAACCTAAACCTGGCTGAAGGGAGATAGTTCTGACAATGGTTTTTTTTTTTAATAAAAAATGATTTTTGCAAGTTCAATTGTTCAAACTTTCCTGTTTTTAGAGAGAGAAAAGAAAATTACGTTTTTATAATGAGTTTCACTTTTTTTTTTTTTTTTTTTTTTAAAGTAATGCTACATATAGTCATAAAGTACGTAAACATCGTACAATTACTTTTAAAAAGAATAGTATTTACTATTAAAAATTTATTTTTTATTATATAAATCTTATATTTATTAATTTTTTTTAAAATGATTGTATGAAACTCAAAATGACAAATATTATTTCTCTTTTTCTAAATACTTTGAGCTGTAGTTATAACTAGCATTACGTGTTTTCTTTCCCTAACCTAGTAACCGGGTATGTGTCTAGTCTTTTTTTGGGAGACTATGACTAGCCTACCTCCACTTGTTCTTATTTTGAGTGGGGCTGGTGTACCACCCAACTTTAATAGTTGGACGTATCTATTAGAACAAAGTTCTTATATTATTCTTTTGTTTTTTTTTTCACATTTTTAAACATATTTAAATATTTAAAAAAATAAAAAAAATATACCAATATATTAAAAGTCACTTATTTAACCATTAAGTGAAATAAAATTTTTTTTAAAGAAATTAAATACATGAGCAGACAAAATGAAATGATAAATTAGTTGGACAACATATTAGCATGAGTAATGTTACATGCAGTTATAGAGTATATAAATATCGTATATTCACTTTAAAAAAGAGTATAAACTATTATTAAAAAATTATTTTTTTATATAAATCTTATATATATTTTTTTAAAATAATTACATAATATTTATACATTTATAACTGAAACTGTCGTTTCTCTACTAATATTTTCCTTTTATAGTTCTTATACATACAAACAATTTCGTGCACGCCTGCTGATGCGGCGTATTTTATTTTATTAAAAAAAAGGCGACGAAGAGGATTTTGACATTTTGCACGTGATCTCCCACAAGCAGGTCGCCTCCATTCCTATATGCGTATAATTGAAGTAGGTGAAAGGATAAAAAATGACCCGATCGACAACTCATGGAAACGAGGAGAACATGTGATGGAATCTAGCTAGCTAGCTATGTCGAACCCGGAAAAAATGAAAAGAATAATCTTAGGGTACGATTGGATAGTGAAAATATTTAATGAGTATTAAGAAAATTTGTGAATAATAATAAAAAAATATTAATAAAATATTAATAAAAAATTAAAAAATAAGTAAAAAATAATAAATAATAAAAAAATAGATAAAAAATAATAATAAAATAAAAAATAATAATAAAAATATCTCAAATACTCTCAATTGTCAAACACATCCTTAAACATTGAAGGTGAACAGCAGTACTGCGAGCCACCCTGATCAATTCTAATATTCTATTAGAAAACTAGTCAATTCACTTGTCCAAATTCCATGCATGAACCTAAAAATGGTAGAACCTGGGAATAATCAACCATGTCTCCTACACTTCCACGCGCAGCCAAAGAAAAACCAGAGTGAGAGAGGATGGCTTAAACCAATCGCACATAGCAAAGTCAAAGCTTAAATCAGCCAGCCTTGACGATGTGATTAATTTAGTTAGGAGTGAAAAAAAAAATGGATAAATTAGATCAGGTGGATTTGGTCCGGTATTGGATTTGATCAGTCTGGAATCAGTTTTATTTTTCTTTAAACTAATTAAAATTGATCTGGTTTCAATTTTTTTTTTCAAACACTAGACCGAACCGAATTGGTTCACATATATATTTTAATTTCTTATATTGTATAAAATATTTTTTATATAATTTTTTTATATTATATATAATTTTTATATATAATTATATATAAAATAATTTTATATTATATGATAAATTATTAATTAATATAATATTAAATTTTAAAATCCTATATTATAAATAACTATGTATTATTACGATAGTCTATTGTATTAATAGTTATATTTATTAATACTATATCACTATATATTATAATATATTATAATATATTACTATATTATATATTATAATATATCACTATATATAGTCTCTAATACAATTATAATATATAGTATAATATATTACAATATATTATCACTATATTATTTTATTCTATAATATACTATATTATATATACTATATATATAATATACTGAAAAAATTAGATTGGATCGAACCGGACTGAAATCGATAAAACTGAAAGTATCGACTTAGAAATATAACCAATGCGATATCGATTTTTTAAATCTCAAAACTTATATATACTAATTCGATTTTAAAATAGGTCAAAAAAGGGACCAACCGGACCGGTTGATTATATATTATACAAACAAAAATGGCGTTGGATGAGTAAAGAAATAAGAGAGAAGAAACACCGACCTGACAGTGTGACCATCTATCTTAAAACCAGGTTCATCCGGTTGCAGGAAGGCTGCACCCTTCAAGTGAGGACCGAACGGTGGCTTCATCTTGGATGCCCGGTACTCTGTTCCTTCAGCTTTTGGCACCGGAACCCTAAACCTATCATAGTATTCAACAATCTTCATCTCGTCTAGATCAACCACTAACGTTATTCCCTCCACTGGTCTCACGTACAGATTAACCGTTCCTTGATCTGTATAGAAACACAGTAGCTTCAAAACCCTAGCACTGATCTTCACCTCTCCGAACCATCCGACCGTAAAAGTGGAGCAAACCACGTCGGATAAGTTCAGCCCCCTCTTCTTAACCGATTCGATGAATGGCTCGTATGTTTGGGGCAGTGTGATTGCAGCAGATTGTTCGTCAATGGTAAGCAAAGGGTAGCCATGTCCGTCGTAAACAGCATCGGAGACTATCGAACGTGTCGAAAAATCCACTACGATCTCGTGGGACTTTTTTGCGAGGCGTGTGATGACGAAGGCGCGCCGAGGTGGGGGTTTGGAGGCTGGGTTCGATAGCCATGCAAGGACTCTGGGTTTGTCTGGCTCGTCCAGACCTACGTATTGGAAGGTTTGGTTGTGGATCGAGCTAGGGTACGATTTCTGCACTATGGTGCGGGCCAGGGTGAACTCAGATCGAGTTAGAGGGTCTAGGGGTGGTGCTGGTGGCTTGAGACTAGACTGGAGAAGGTGTAGAGGGATAGGAGCACCGTGAATAGCATTATTTTCTACGTTGAAGACGTTGTCTAGTTCGGAGAAATTAATGAGGCCCAGCTAGTTGCTTGCTTTTAACAACAAATATATAAATATTGTGGCATATATGCTCGAATATTAATTAAGGAAAATCTTCTTGCAAGTAATTTTGTACATTAAATCGCATACTAATATTAAATATAAGACATTCTTCTCTCAAAATTTTTTTTCTTTTATTTCTTTTTTCAATAAAAAAACTATGTAGTATTGGCACGGGATTTGGTGCACCAAACTGCTTGTACTTAGTAAATCTCTATTATTGATACTGGGTTAGACATTTCAATGGTCATGTTTTTATAATTCGTTTTAACAACTCAAGTTGGAAACTCTGTACATTTTATAAAGAAAAATTATTTTCATCAGTCACTATTTACCGTCTCATACCTCACATTTTATGAAAATACCTCTACATCCTATAAAAAAATTATAGGTATGGAGTGTGAAAGTAAATAGTAGTTAATACATAGAATTCATCTTTTATAAATTATGGTAAGGTTTGATTAATAACTTCTCTAATCTTGCGTCAATAAATACACCAAATGCCATAATAATTAATACCATTGAGAGGAATTAAATCAAGTAGAATACTGAGTCACTGATAGCTATTTCTTTAGAGTGCACTCGAAAATCTAAATGATCATGTTCATGGCCGATTCTTTCACTACTTATACGTACGCATGCAGATACCCATGCATTATCTCAGACTTAATTTGTATATTTCCGATTTTTTAAAAAATATTTTCACTATCCTTCAATATTGACATATATATTTTCAAAAATGTTAAATGTATTTAAAAAAACTTATAAAAAAAAATTTACTTCTCCGCATTCAATTTTTGATACGTTGAAAATTATAAAATTTTAAATTTTAATTTTAAAATAAATCTTATAAATAAAAATGTAAATATGTGTAGTCCTCCTCTTTTCTAATTACCCAAAATGAATATTATTAATTACCTCCACATGATTGGTCATACTTCGACAGGGACCTTGCAGCCTGGCGCCATTCATGAATCTGCATGCGGAAACGTTGACCAGTAGAATTGGAACGGCAGTCAGATCAACAGAACCAGGCCGATTAATCATGCAACCGATCCAGCTAGACAGCCAACTAATTAAATTGATCTCCTATTGTCATTTTGTTGGGTTCACTGTCAATGGGTCGCTAGTTACAAGTCCCGTCAGGCTCTTTTTTTTTTTAAAAAAAAAAAAACAGAGTTCTACCAAAAAAAAAAATTAATTTTTTTAACATTTTTTAATAAGCAATGTTATATACAATTTTTATTTAGAGAGTGTATGTACAAGCCTAGTTAATCTTATCTTTAAAATTTTTTAAATTATAATAATATCTTTCTTAAAATAATACTTTTTTCTATTTAATGAAAGGTTTGCACATGTAGTTTCCAAATAAGAATTATAAATAGAATTTCTCTTTTTTAATATAGAGTATACTTTTTTATAAAAATTTAAGACTTATACAAATTATTTCTGATTTTTATTATATTTGTAATTTTAGCTTTGAATTATTTCCTCAATATTGATCAGTACATGAATATCAAGAACAAATTAGTATTATATATATATATATAGGTCTTATTTTATAACAATGGCAATATTTCTATCGCTTGTGTGCCGCAGATATCTAATTCCTTTATTTGTTCTATGTGAGTGTAAGCTGGTTGAAGCTTTGATATTTTCGAAAATAGTGTTGGAAGTATTTTCAAAATAAATATATTATATTTATTATTATTATTAATAGTTTGAGATTTATTTTTTAAAGTTATGAATTATTTTGAAAATAGAGGAATTATAGAAAGTTTATAAGTTATGACTTATATATAGTTATAATAAAATGGGTCTATAGTACAAGTCAAAGTAGATCTTTGGCTAAGTGGTATAGAACACTTGAATTTTACAAGTGGGAAGAGTTCAAATCACTCCCATGTTAAGAAAGGGGTTTTAATGATTTAATGTTCAATTATTCTTTGGGCATTTAACAGCCCCCAATAAAGCAAGTCACGCCTCCTTAGAATTTCAATACTGTGAACATTGGGAAGAACCCAACCACCACCGCACAGTCGGGCAACGCTATCACACCCACCAAGTTTTGTCGGCCCCACCAAGCTCTGCCTCCCCCAACAAGTTTCGTCGCCCACCAACTGGCGATCTCTACACCACCATTAAGAAAGCCGACAAAGAAATCACTCACACCTACAACCATATCTATAGGCTCTCTCCCTCACTGGCCTAAGGTTCTTCAGTGTGTGCAGGCCTTGGCGTAGCCCAGACATGGCTTACTTCTTCTTCACAAAGGACATCTTGCAGGGTAAGGCCATTGACATTTACCAAACACAGGACGAGAAGGAGGTGGCACATGACTTCACGTACATCAACGACGTTGTGAAAGGCTGTGTCAGAACCCCATGTTTTGTAATCCACGGTCAAACTGCCAACCATGTCATGACAAGCCTAGATGGTCCATGGTTGATGCCTTAACACTACCACTAACAAGTCTGGACAGCCCCACAGCCCATGCCTCAACACTGCTACTAACATGCCCCAACAGCCCCACAGACAAGGCCTTGACACTGTCACTAACATGCCTTGACGGCATCACAGCAACCCCACAGGCATGCCATGGCCCCTATCATGACACGTCCAAGATGCTCAGTGAGGCTAGTGACTGTTAGGACCACTAGGAAAGTGGCATCGGATCAAGCCTTGATGCTGCCCTTAACATGCCAAGGTAGCCCCACAGCCAGCCGCACGAGGGGCCCAGTGAGGCTACTAGCCGCAAGCAGCCTAGGCCACCAAGGACCAACATATGTCACGGGTCACATTGGTCATGTAAGACCATATCATTTTATTATCGTTATTTATTTTATTTAATTAAATTCCAAGGGACCTATTAAGAGTTTTCATTTTGTAATTAGGGGTGTAATTTTAAACCGAAAAACCGGTCCGGACAGGATCGGACCGGATCGGTTTTACCGGTTTTGAACCAGTCCGGTCCGGGACCGGTTCCAAAAATCCTAAAACCGGTCCGATCCGGTCCGGTTCCGGTTTTAACATTTACCAAACACAGGACGAGAAGGAGGTGGCACATGACTTCACGTACATCAACGACGTTGTGAAAGGCTGTGTCAGAACCCCATGTTTTGTAATCCACGGTCAAACTGCCAACCATGTCATGACAAGCCTAGATGGTCCATGGTTGATGCCTTAACACTACCACTGACAAGTCTGGACAACCCCACAGCCCATGCCTCAACACTGCTACTAACATGCCCCAACAGCCCCACAGACAAGGCCTTGACACTGTCACTAACATGCCCTGACAGCCCTTCGATATTGTCGCTAACATGCCTTGACGACATCACAGCAACCCCACAGGCATGCCATGGCCCCTATCATGACACGCCCAAGATGCTCAGTGAGGCTAGTGATTGTCAGGACCCCTAGGAAAGTGGCATCGGATCAAGCCTTGATGCTGCCCTTGACATGCCAAGGTAGCCCCACAGCCAGCCGCATGAGGGGCCCAGTGAGGCTACTGGCCGCAAGCAGCCTAGGCCACCAAGGGCCAACATATGTCACGGGTCACATTGGTCATGTAAGACCATATCATTTTATTATCGTTATTTATTTTATTTAATTAAATTCCAAGGGACCTATTAAGAGTTTTCACTTTGTAATCTCTATAAATAAGACTCTTAGTCATTTAGTTTACATCTTTTGGCAAATTCCCTAAGTGGACGAATTATTGTTCTTGAGATCATTTTTCAGTGCTTCGCACTTGGGCTACTTTGGTGAAATTCGTGAATCCCTAGTAGAGGATCATCACCTTAAAATTCGTGAATAAGTGTGATTCAATCTATCTTATTTCTTTTCAATTTTGTGAAAATTGAAGTTGATTTGTTACCTTTGTGTTCATTCATAATTTTTGAGTGTTCATACTTTCTCATCTTGTTCATCCATATTTTCGTGCATCCATTCCATCTCCCCAAACACACCATACGGCCACCAAAGTGCATTCCACACTTACCATATTCGGCTACAACCCTATAGCACCATTCTTCCATTCACCAATTGCCCTAGCCGAAACTCCCTAAGCCTCCATCTTACCAATCCCCTAATTCCCATATTTGCCTCTTACCAAAATTAGCCTTCTTCCACCTTCTATAAATCCTAGCCGTCCCTCAAGAGTCTCACTTGGCAACTTCCTTAATTTTAAGAAAGTTGACTTATCATAATCTTTCAAATCAACCAAAGATTTTCATCCTCTTGTCATATTTAAATCATATATTCCTTATCTTACCCTAGCAAATTCCTTAATTATAAGAACTTCCTTAAAATCACTCAATCTCTTAAATTTCTCAAACCCTTCAATCCATCTAGTCAACCAAGATCTTCTCATTGCCAAAACCGAATCACCCTTTCCATATTTGATCCTATAATTTAGGGATCACAATAACAAAACCCCAAAGTCGGCCAACCCTAGCCACCAAACCCTAGCCTTACTTATCCACATTCTTCCAAACCCTAACAACTCATCCTACACTTCAACCCTAATCCAACTCTTCCAAATTCATAATCCCCCTTAGCCACCATCTAAACCCTAGCCCATCTTCACCATACCAACCCTAAGCATCACCCAAGTAATCCTAACATCAAGGGCAACCTTCAAGCCGTTTCACATTGTATCAAACACTCATATTCATCACTTAGATCACCCGAACTCATCATCATCATCATCATTTTCATCACTAAACACCATACATTCATCAACCTAAGAACCCATCATTGCCATTATTGATCAAAGACCAAGCAAGAGGGCTAAAGCCATCGGTCATCACAAGGAGAATTAAGGCGATGACAACATAGTGTTTAGGGACTAGACCGAGGTTCCTAACAAGCTGTTTAAAGGCGTTGGACACGATCGAGACGAGCACCAGAAGTGGTAGAAAGAAGCAAGGACCGGCACAATTTAGGATCTACAACCTCGAGAACACATTGCCGATGCCAGTCGGAAAGTTAGTGTCCATATTGGAAGGGTTGTTGAGCATCAAGGCCAAGAAGCACGTGATCAAGATGTCGAGGAATAGAGACATTCCCTATACCCATGCCAATAATGTGACCTTGGCTTTTAAGGACTTCGGTTACAAGCCCAGCACGGATTTGGCCAAACAGCATGTCAATTATTATGGAATTCAGTCGAAGGTAAAGAAGAAAATCGGCGTCAACAATAAGCATATCAAAGAATCTTATTGATAATAATCATCTTTGAAACCAAATTTTTTATTTTCTGTACAATCAAAATCCTGTTCTTTTTTCCCTATTTAATTTGGTTAAGTTATTGTCGTGGTCCTTAAATGTGTCAGATCAAATTGTTGAAGTTGTTCTTTATGTAAAATATAGGTATAGATTGCTACAAGAGATGATCCAGCACACAGAGAGAGTGAGAGAAAAAAAAAAGTGTATATCTGTAAACTGGGGGGGGGGGGGGGTTGGTGTTGTAATAATGTCGGTGGGATCTACTTGTCATAGTATTTATCCATTGTTATGCAAGCATATGAAATATAAAAGATTTTCTCTTTAATCTTTGCACCAGTTGGGACTCGAACTTGGGCAAGCTTGCTAGAGGAGAAGCAGCATGACCGTTGGACTAGGTCCAACAATTGTATCACTTGGTAACAGGCACAATAAATATACATGTTCGGATCAGGTTTCAGTAAAACAAAAAGTTATAACTTTTCGTTCGCATCCTTTGGTCATCTATAAATAGACCTATTGATTTACGAATTAAAGAATCTCATAAGCCAATTTTGAAATTCTCTCTCTCCCAAATATTTCATTTCTTCAAAACTTGTTAGAATCTATTCATTCTCTCGAGAGTAAATTACTAATTTCTTGGTAGAATAGTAAAATTTGAGAGTATTCAGAGTGTAATCTCGTGTGTACATAATGCAGTTAGGCAAATAAACTTGTTTTGGACTTTATTGTATCTTGGAAGTAAATTCGCTTGTAATCCATGTGCATAGCGTTATTGGTGGAAGTGAATATTATCTTAAAAAAAGCGACATTGTAACGGGTCTTGAAGCAAAATTTTCTCTCACTATTTTTTGTTTTGCATCCCCTTTTACACCAACAAATACTTGGCAACTAATAAATATATATATTAAAAAAAGCATATATATATACATATATGTATATATATAATGCAACCAAACTGACCCAAACTGATTCGAGTTCAGATTCTATATTGATTGTATTAAACTCGGGGCTTGCTTTTCAACTCAAGAGTCGATCACTTTACGTAAAATTTAGCCAATTTAAAGCCCCTGCTTTGTCTCCCCCTTTGTTTTATATGTTAGCGCGCATACTAAAGAGATATGGGCAAGGTGAGAGTAACGGTGTACATTTTACTGTAACGAGAGTGCAAGAATTGAGTGCATTGAGGCTTTAGTTTAGAACAATTTATAATGTAATCATCAGTGTCATGATAAATATAAATAATTAAATTTATATTTTAAACTTTTTGTAAAGAAGTAAATTTAATCATTTGTATTTACTTTAATAAATATCAGTAGATCTTTTTGTGATAATAGATATAGGCTTTATTTGAATCGAACTACTTAAGTTTTACTTTTTAGTACTGTCTTGTGTAATTTTTGAAATTTATTCTTATATTTTTCTCTTTTTACTATTCTAATACACTAATATCCGTCAGAAACACATGACCTTCTCCGGATATCGGAAACTGCAAGCAAATGGGTTGCCTGCATGTATAGCGCCTGAGCACATAAAACACTCAAACTTTTACTGGCTATCCAACGAAAATGACATATATAAAGGAAATATTAGTATTTCGCTTGAGTTTATCTTTTTATTTTGATCGTTTATATATTTTTATTTTTTTTATTTTTTATTTTTTACTTTAATGATTAAGAAAATGACTTTGAGTGTATTGATGTATTTTTTTATTTTTTAAAAATATTTAAATATGTTAAAAATAAAAAAATAAAAAAATAAAAAACCAAATTTGTGTTAAGGCACACCCAACGGTCATTGTTAGTCGGCAGCCTAGCACTACTTATATATAAAAGCTCGAAATACATAAATTTTACACAAGTTCTTTATAAAAAAGTGAATTCAACTATAAAAAGTGTAAAAAAATCACTTTTTTATGGCGCCCAAATTTTAACAAGAAATTTATACAAAATTTATACATTTGAAATTTGTACCTAATATTATTCTTTGCATAATACCCATCCGGTAGGAAGAAAGAACTAAAGCAATTGTTTTCAAATCTCTGTCAATTTGCTTAGGTAACATTTGTTAAGATATAAAAATAAATAATAAAATCTACATATTTCTATTAGCTTAAATTTTTTGTATAAATAGTGATTTCATATAGTATCAGAGTAAAGGTCCTGAATTTAAATCCTGACTCTACACTCTACTCCATTTAATTAAATATTTCACGTGTTAAGTCATTTATTGAGGAAAAGTCTAGCCTATACATAAGGAGAGTGTTAAGATATAAAAATAAATAATAAAATTTACTTTTTTCCATTTGCTTAACATTTCGAGACAAACGATAATTTCACAACATTAAATACTTTATAAAAAATACTATGCGACTCACATATCGTGTCTATCAATTTCTTATTCTATTCCTTGACCAAATTCTAAAAGAATTCTATCCTGATCACAAACTGACTTCAATGGGAGGTAGAGAGAAGAAGCCCAGAGAATGCCTGGGCCTAGACCAGTCTAGGTTGCATTTCAGTTGTCCCTTCGTTCTGAAGCAAATGGATGAGTGGGTGGATTGGTCTGGACAGGTTTCGGGACGAGTGGATAAAGAGGCAAACCTTATGCTCAACCCTTAAACCCCTTGAGAATTACATTTCTGGTTAGTGTTTTGGTGACCCAATTCAGTGTTCATAGTTCATGCTAGCTAGCTGTATGAGGCTTGGTTCAACTTTTTAAACAGACAACCCTTGTGAGCTTCCCGAATGCAAAGCAGTGCACGCATGCTGTTCGAGTACTGGGTGTTCTCCCAAACTCTCACCAGAGTGGAAATTAATGGCCCAAACATTAGGGAATCAGCCTAGCCGCCTCGCCTCAGTTAACTTCTTAGTTTTCTGATCTTCAGGCCTCCTGATGAGTTTAATTTCTAGGCATATAATATAGCTGATCTTCAATTGACATGATTGCAATCTGACTGCAAACTTAGCTAAAACAGTCAAAATTAATCACAGGGGTTTGCTATTCTTTCCATTAACTTTGTATAAATTGAAACCTTTCCATCCAAGGTGTAACAAAATATAAGTCTAATAAATATTAAATATGAGTCATTAAACTAAAATTAACGTCATTTGGGAACTTAAAGATTTCCATTTGTGATGATTTTTACAGGTCATGACCATGAGGGGCAGAGAGCAAGCAAAGATCTTTGCAGGTACCAAAACAGTGAAGCAAGCAAAGATCATAATGATTGATCGCTTTGAGGTCTTTGCAGGTACCATATATATATATATATATATATGATCTCTATCCTGCAATCGATTGTCACCCCCCGAACCCTACAGGGATGATTACTTTGTGTTCATGGAATTGGCGTGCATGGAAGAAAACACCACTCCCCCAGTGAACCCTCCTTGTCCGCCAATGGTCCGGATCGAGGGGCATTATCAGGAGGGGTACATCATAATGCCGATGCTAATCTTACAACACAAGTCGAACTAGGTCTCTTCGGGTGTCCTGTCCTTGCTATTAAATTTTATATATACACTTAACTTCATTTAATTAATTATATACAACATATCAGCTTAAATTTTTGAAACATTTTGATCATCATAAATTAAACTCCGAACTTAGCTACAAAGTGGATCACAAGATTCTTGTGGGGATTACCTTCTGACAAGTGGCGAAAAAAAGCCTGATAAGAAAAGTTGAACTCAAACATGTATATATACGTCATATTAGGGATTTTTTTTCTTTGTTTTTATCATGGTGGGGTGGAGAGGATTGATGATGCCTTTGATGGTGAATTGGTGATGGTGATTATGAGTGCGCCTGGAACAGCATGCTCTTCCTCAATCTTTTGAGCCAAACAAAGAGAATATGATGATGGTTTCTTCTGCACGCTGATCTCTCTCTCTCTCTCTCTCTCCAACCAAGATTTGCACACAGTACTTGAAGAAAGGAATGACCAAATTCTCAGGTAAATTGTCATCCCCTCAATCATGATCATCCTTTTTATCTTTTCCCTTCCACTAATAAAATTCTCTATACATATCCTGCGTTAATGCCGTCTCACGACCATTCCATATCCCATGCCAAATCTTTGTCCATATTTGCAGTCACAATATCAATATCCCAATTTTCAAATGAACATTAGGAAATTCACGTACGTGGGTCCCGTTGTTCCTAGCTAGTTCATAGCTAAAGGTAGCTAGACAATCTTTAAAGAAATTTATGAGCCTAACTCATCTTATAAAACCGGTTCTACAAGAGAACATTGTTCATTCCTTGTAAACGTGTCTCAGATCTTGTCCACAGACAATATGAGATTATTCCTCAACAGTACCCTCCCTCACGTGCAAGTCAGTATTTTTTTCTGATCCTTATCACGAAGTAAGTAGTGTGGGCCCCCATTCGTCCTGTGGCAAGCTTTGACACCATAAGGAAATTTATAAGCCTAACTCATCTCATAAAATCGGTTCTATAAGAGATAATTGATCATTCCTTATAAACATACCCAAAATCTTGTCCACAAGTAATAATATGAGATTATTCTTCAACAATTTTTAACCCTACCAAATCAAACATGTAAAATCACTTTCTCCGCATTTTCTTCGCTTCCATGGCTACGTACTGCGCATGCACATGGCAAAGATCGATCATCACCTATAGTACTAAAATTACCACGCGAGCAAATCAGCCTTAGAAATCAGGCACGCACAGTGTTCTTTTCCTTCACGAAAATTAATCCACGTGGATTTTGGCTCCTAATTCACACTATATATTAAGCACACCCATGCACTTAATTCATACCACACACAAAATCATAGTACCTTTTCGATTTCCCTTAAACCCAGCCTGAGATCTCGGCCTATTTATATATTGCACCAAGCTAGACTTCTCTCCTCCCCCCTTCACTGCTTGGTTCTGATCTTTCTCTCGATTCTTTCAGCATTAATAGGAAAATGGCAGATATTTCTTATTCCAATGGAAATGGAGTTCATGGAAAAGGCTTTGTACTAAATGGGTATAGGAAGAGCTGTTGGTACGAGGAAGAGATTGAAGAGAATCTGAGATGGTCCTTTTCTCTCAATAGGTATATTATGGCCGGTTGTCACAATGGTTAATCTACGTCGGTATTTAAATTATATTTTAGTTTAAGATCAAATATTCAAGATTATATATATAAACCTGCAGGTACTACGTACGCTCGGATTATTATTTTTCTCTCGTCTTCCTTCTCTGGCCTGTATATTGAACATTGATTTTTATTTATTTATTTATATATGCAGCATATTGCATACAGGAGCTACGCCGTACCAGGACATTGCGCTTTTGGACACAAAACCTTTTGGAAAGGTTTGTGTATCAAAGAAAGTCTAATTTGGAAGAGAAAATGTTGCGTTTCTAATGCAACAGTTCCGACTTCTTTTGCTCTAAATATTTGTTTTGTTAATAGGCTCTGGTCATTGATGGAAAGCTTCAAAGTGCAGAGACAGACGAATTCATCTACCATGAATCTCTTGTTCATCCAGCACTTCTTCATCATCCCAAGTAACATTTCCTCTTAATTACTACTTGAATTATTTTCCTGTTCCTCTCGTTTTCTTTAGTGTTGTACAGTGTGTAAAGGCGCCAATATTTCAAGCTAATATTTGTGTTTGATCCTTAGTCCAAGGACCATCTTTATTATGGGAGGAGGTGAGGGTTCCACAGCAAGAGAGATTCTTAGACATAATACTGTAGAGATGGTTGTCATGTGTGACATTGATGAGGTAAAATCTCCATCATATTTTGGTCAATATTATATGTTGCAATCAACATGATTTTCTTTTGAGTTCTTTTTTCCCCTAAACTAGGCATTTTTTGTTTCACGAGGTCATATGTTTTTTTCCCTTGATCTTCTCTCTGTCTTTCGGATTATTATCTTAAGATCCTCTCTAAGTCAAATGACCCTCATCATATTGTTTATTTTGCAAATTTGATAGTGCAATTATGTTTTTCTTCTTTCTTCAATCTTCAATCTTTCCATGGGGCATATATGCAGGAGGTGGTGGAGTTTTGCAAGTCATACTTAATAGTGAACAGGGATGCTTTCTGTGATCCAAGACTTGAGCTTATTATCAATGACGCCAGGTTCCACTATCTACTTGCGTCACATGCATGGCTGTCATGTCATTGTAACGACTAAGAACCTCGTGGTTTGCTGCAGGGCTGAGCTAGAAAGCAGAGAAGAGTGTTATGATGTGATCATAGGCGACTTGGCTGACCCCATTGAGGGAGGCCCATGTTATAAACTCTACACCAAATCCTTCTATGAGTTTACTGTCAAACCTAGACTTAATCAGGGTGGCTTATTTGTCACACAGGTTTGTCCGTGTGTGTGTGGGTATGGATCAGAGAGAGAGAGAGAGAGAGAGAGAGGAGGAAAAGGAAAATGTCATGCAGTACTCTATTCTCATCTCACTCCTATCTTATTATAATGACGTCATTAACTTTTAAATTTGTTATTTTCAATAATAAGAATGGATTTAATAGTTAATAGATAATATTACATCATTATTATAGTGTGATAAAAGTGGAACATGACTCGGAGGAAAAACCAAAAAAAAAGTAACCATTTCCCAACCTACTCTTCTTAGGCAGGACCAGCTGGAATATTCAGCCATACAGAGGTATTCTCTTGCATTTACAACACTCTAAGGCAGGTTTTCAAGCGTAAGTAAGATTGGATTTAATGAAGATATTTTCCATTTCCGAACTTATTGTAAAAATGATCACGCGGTTCACCTTCCTTCTTTCGTGTGCAGATGTGGTGCCTTACTCAGCTCATGTCCCTTCTTTCGCAGATACTTGGGGATGGGTCATGGTATGAAAAATCAACCCCTTTCAATAGGCTGTCCCGTGTGCAAAATTTTATGCAAGCTCTCATCTTTAAATCTTTATATATGCCTTGTTTATCTCACAGTTCTTGTTAGTACCCCAACAACATTGTGAAAAAACATTGAAATTAATTTGGAAGACTAAAAACTGTTGTAAACGGCAGGCTTCTGATACTCCATTTGCGCTGAGTGCTGATGAGTTGGACCTCAGGATGAAACAGAGGATGAAAGGGGAGAACAGATACCTTGATGGGAAAACATTTTCATCGGCTTCCACCTTGAGCAAAGCCGTTCGGAACACGTAAGGCTGATCTTGTTTACCTTTGCATGAACGTTTGTAATTTCCTTTCCTGAATGTTGAGCAGCTACTGATTTGAGAGGAGCATTGGCAGGCTGGACAATGAGACTCATGTGTACACAGAGGGAACAGCAAGGTTCATATACGGCCATGGTAGTGCCCACAGAAACACTCAAGAATGAGAAATGGATTCAGAACACAGCTCCTGCCAAAGCACAAGGAAACATTGAGACTGCAAGTAGAACACTACATTGGGTTTATATTATCTATATAACTTTTCTCTTTCTTTCTTTCTGCATTTGTACTTACTTGAAAGGTATGATATAATGGTAATGGTTGGTCTTTGATTTGTGCTTCACTTTTCGGAAGTTTGAGCAACTCATATTTGGAATCTGGAACACAGATCACCAACTACTTACTTCATCGGGAGCCACTTTGCTAAAGTAGTGCTTTGTTTATGAATAATTCTTGAAAAAATTGTTGTCAAAAACACACATCCAACCTTCACCATTCCGATTAGTTTGTATATCTTATGAAAAGAATGGCCAAGACATGTTCATTGAAAAAACAAAAACAACTGCATGCAGTTTACAATCACTTTAATGTGTCTGAACAGTATTTTCGATGTGCCTTAGGGGTGCCACCCTACACCCCGCCCTGCACCATGAGGGGAGGGTTTCCAACCCCACCCCTCGGAGGTGGGGTAGGCCCCCCACCTCGATACCAATGGATGGGATGTAAAAACAAGAAAAACATGCTAGAAAGTAGAATATGAATGAACGAATATAGAGTATGAAATGTAGAGAATGTATATGCAGAAGTCATGATTGGAGAATGCAGACAGATCTTCCCCTCCTTGCTCCTCACAAAATATCAGTTTTCAATGGGGCAAGCCAATGAATGTATGGAGAGGAGAGGGACCTAGCCTCTTATAAATAGAAAACTTATGGAGTCCTTCCATTAAGGACTCAAATTCTAACGGGTCTAGAAAAATTTCAGAATAAGACCATTAAGCTTACAAGCCTACATACGTAATTTACCACAATTTAAATAGGATATAATCATATTATTACTAAGGTGCAATAAACTCAAAATGATTACTCAACTTAATGGGTTAAATCAAAGTACCATTGTGACCTATATATATATATATATATATATATATATATATATATATATATCTAACCTGTTTTATAAAATATGCAATCAAATGAAGCTCATATTTGAAATTATTCTAACATGGGGTAGAAACCGCACACCGCCCCGCCCCGCTCAACCCAATGACCCATTGGGTCTATAAAATTTTTTTTAGACCTAAATTATAATATAATTAAAATTAAAATTTACACATTAAAAAAGAATATAAACTCATTAGAGTTGTATTTTAGATTATTTTGGCCTCCTAAGCCAACCTTTATATAGGAGGTCAAGGCAATACAATAGTCATACTTAAGCAATGTGGGACTTAACAGTAAATCACACATTGCTTAAGTATAACTATTGTTTTTCCTTTGCCTCATATATAAAGGTTGGCCTAGGAGGCCAAGACAATTCATTAACTTGAATTCAACTTCAAGTTTTTAACAAATTGTATATATTTATATACAATATATTTCTATAAATATTAAAAATAAAATTTTTTTTATACTAAATATAGGAAGGGTGCGGAGCAGGGTGCGGGTTGGATCCCTATTGGAGTCAGCCCGCCCCTTGCCCCACTAGAGGTTTTCCCTGCAGGGTCGGGGCGGATGGGGGTGGGGTAGTGGGAGGCAGGCCCCCACTACCCACCCTTAATATGCCTATCCAGTGAAAATTCTTGCAAAACTACCAATCTCTCAATCACCTTCGAATATTTAGATATACGTAGAAATTTTCATATGTATACATATATGTTCCTATTTGATGCAAACCTAAATTGATACAGGAGATTCGATCAAGATTCTCTGTTGATTGTGCTGAACTATCTTAAAAATATAAACATGCGCAAATATGACAATAAAAATTTAATCTTCCTTGTATTGGGACAATATCAATTATCTTTTTATCAAATCTTCTATTTACATTCATTTTTGTCTTTTTAGGAAATATTTCGATTCAAGTTCTGAAAGTGATTCTCATTTCGATTTTGGTCAAGTTTTTGCAAAGATTCTTGTTCATTTATGTATTTGATTTTCATGCAACTAATTTATATTTTCCCTTTTTGAGAAAATTCTCGTTATTTCGAATTTTAACATGAATCAATATTTTTCGAAGTTTTATTTCTATATTGCATCTTTTCTCAATCGCATTCCTTAATTTCTGTTGATTAACTAGCTGGCATAATAAATCAATGGGTTGTCCATTTTAAATGCAATTTTTGCAAAAAATATTGCTTTCCTTTTTCTTTCTAACACTTTGTTTGGTTCCTAAACTCATCTCAACTCACTATTACAATTTTTTCAAATTTCAATACAAAATATAATAAACAATTCAACTTTTTCAAATCTTAAAATAATAATAATATTAAAAAATAATATTCTAACAATGTTTTATCATCTCAACTCAACTCAGTTTAACATCCAAATGCAGTCTAAATGTTTTAGGTTCTCAATCACCAAAACCAAAAAGTGGACATTTGGTCGTTAGGTTCCAGAAGCTTTTTGTAGCATTATTAATTTTTTTTCTCGGTATATTCCATCGGTTAGCTTATGTTTTAGAGATTAATGTTAAGAAAAATACTATTTATAGTTAAGAAAAACTTATAAAAAAATTTAGTTCTCCTCGTAACAGTTATTAATATACTGAAAATTATAAAATTTTAAATACAAATTTTAAATTTCAAAAGAAAACTGACAAAATGAATATTATAAATAAATATATATAAAGTAAAAGTTATAAGTATATGTAACACTACTCTAATTTTAATTTAAGCTATGCATATTATCTTTGATGTTGGACATATAGGGCGTCATGAGAAGGGAAAAAAAAAAGATGCGCACCACCAAATTGTCATGTGAATTATTTCAAAAATAAAAAACAAAATTGTCATGTGAATTAAAAATTCAATTTTGGCGATCACAAGCTTTTATTTATTTTCGTAACAAGACATGAGCGGTTTATTCTACGTGTAGAATAATGGTAGAGACGCAGCTTTTTTAACAATTCCATTTTAAATTGAGAGCATTTTTAAAAAATAAAAATACAATTATAGTTCCACTTTATAAAATACCCGAAATCGTTATAAAAAATATATATTGTATCTTTTTCATTATTTACATTCGTGGATTGCATGCTAGTACCATGCACTTGCCCGTTGCACTTATACTTCAATTGTACATAATTAAAAATGTTACAATTATAAAAGAATCTTATAAAAATAAATTTATAAATTAACATAATTTTATATAATATATTAAATATATTTTATAATAAAAATAATTTTACAATATAATATATCATATCACGACAATTGTGTGGATTTATTTTAATAGAATATTTTTGTGATTAAATTCTTTCTTGATAATTAAAGATGACGGAATTGATCATTCATGATATCCTACAGTTTCCCGTGGCCAACAAATTAAAAAAATAAAATAAAATAAAATAAAAAATCCTTTTTAAATTCAATTAATTCCAATCAACCGCATCCATCATATATCATATTGTCTTCCAATCATGTCAGCTTGTGTGAAGAATAAAAAAGTTGAGCATCGATAAATTTAGCCATCATTCATGGACAAACAATAACCCAACAACAATCACATCACATAAAATACATATATTATATATATCATCGTACACCTCACAAGTCGTATACTTGCTTGCCGGTGAACTTGACCTCAATCGGGTTCACATTCTTTCCAATTGACCTGAAGTTCACTCCGACTCCTTGACGGCCGGGGTTCACCTTCTCCGGGTAAACACCGTCCTTGGGGTGCAAATATTGGACCTCTCCATTGGGGAACACCCTGTAAAACTGGTACTTGATCTTGTACTTAGATCTCAACCTCGTCCCCAAAGCCAAGCACTGCTCTTTCCTAGCCAGTTTGAGCAGGTTCGGACCCTGCCTCATAATGGCTGCACCTCCAGTGGGCATCTCAAAGATTTGTTCCTTGGGAGAGTCCCATGTGATCACATAGAACTCTTCGACTTGGGCCTTACGCAGTAGGCCTCCGGTGCTGCCTGCGAAAATCGGTGAGGGGGTGCTGGGGTCCAACTCCGGCGGGGTGAATCCCACGGGAGCCTCCTTGGTGGGTGCCTCGGTTTTGCCATCCGCAGCAGCTGCCTTGATTGTACGCTGTCCCGGAAAAGACTTGAATGGCTTGGGACTCGTGAAAGACAAGGTTGGTGATTGTTTCCATGGGAGGGTGACACGGTCGGCACCGGACTTTGAGGCTGAGAGAGGTGGAGTGAAGAGCGAGGCTTGGGTTGCCATGGCCATCAATGGGTTGAGGAGATATGGGGATGAGGATTGGTGCAACCGTTGTCTATGGTTGCGTGGGATTCAATCTGGTTGAGAAAGTCAAGTGTGGGGGAGTTTGTAGGATTTTTGGATAGGTGGGCTGGTGGGGATGTGGATTTGGATAAGGTGATATGACTTTTGACCAATAGGATGTGTGATTCTGATACCAGCTCGATCCTCAGATTCTCTTATTTTGCACGAAAATTAATTGTAGTATCATGTATGAGTATTTGACGGCGTCGTTTACTAGCGCTTTAAGCCTTTAAGTCCTTAATCTTGAACAAACCGAAAGAGAGCCCGACAGATCGTGGGCCGCCCAGATCAGCTCTTTCAAACTAAAAGAGAAGGGCTTCACTATTTTTATTTGTCGTGGAATTTTAAGCTCGTTCTTTTATGATAAAAATATTACGTTAATTTGCAAATTTTATCTTCGTGACATCTCTTCGTAAATCTAACATTTCTCTATTAAAAAATTCTTTACAAAATTAGGAAATTAGACATTTGTGGTCGCGGCGCATCAAATTTTGTTGCAGTGTAAGCTACTAGTCTAAGCATTAATTTTGGTTTGTAAACAACGAAACTTTTGCGATAGAAATAAGAATAATGTTATTATGCCGTTTTATTTTGACAGTTTATATATTTAATTTTTTTTATATTTTTTTTAGTAATTAAAGAATTGACTATTAGTATATTATTATTTTTTTATATATTTTAAAAATATTAAAAAATATGAATAAAATAAATTTTGTCTAAAGACACGCCAAGCAGTAGTGTTCTACTTACAATCTCATGTTTCCTTTTACATTGGCAGGAGCTGTGATCTTAATCCCTTTTTCATTCTTAAGTGTTTATGGGGCACTACTATGGCCGTATATGAACCGGATACCCGTCCGGATTGTAACCGATTTTATCCGGATGGATATCCACCTGGTTTTAAAAATTCAACTACGGATCCAAATGTTCTAAAATATCTAAATTCGTATCCGGATGCACACTCATAGTCGAAGTAGCTCTCTAGAATGTTTAACTTGTTAAATCCTTTACTGCGCAAAAATTGTTTTCATATCGTTGTTTATATTAAACATGGTGGCTGGTCAACAAGCAGAGTTGGTCGAGCTGTGTGACGCAAAGGAGACCGTATCAAGTTTTCAACTGCAATTGCAGGTTTTAGGCATCTCAACAGCACAATCCTTATGGTTTTTAGCAGGTGTCTCTCTTATCTGATGCGGTTTCTTAAGAATATAATACAAATAATTAAATCTAGTTATTTCTATCAATTTAAACTTTTGAGATAAGTGATAATCACAGTCTCATCCATGTCCAAACTTTTGCTTGCTTGTGCATAACTGTTGGACCTCTCCTGGTGCCAAACCTGATATTTAATGGCGGAGCACTTTGCCCATACGAATTCCGATGGCATTGTTATTGTAACGATTATTTGGTATTATATATATATATATATATATAGATACATATATATCTGGGGATAGTTTCTTTGAATCTGCTCATATATTTCACACATAAGAAAATAGGTACATCACGTGATTGTAAATTTATCTAGATAATGCACAACTACTTTTGCCTACAATGCTAGATCAATAAGAAAAATGAGGACACTAGAACTATATGACAATCTCTTACTATCAAACCAAAAAATTCTAGATTGAGATGCTGTTGGGAATTCCCTTTCCAGTGAGGCCGCCATTTCTAGAGTAATCTGAGGTGTTTGGATAGAGCAGGGTGTAAGGCACCTTGACTGGCCCGACCCGGTTCTTCCATCTCCTATCATTGTTCATTTCCATAATTCTGTTTTCTATTTCTATCAGCTTGTTTCTAAACCTTTCAAATGCTGCTATTGGTTCAGCATCTGAGGTCCAATCAGGATTATCTCTCTGCCCAAGATAAGTCTCATCAGTTGAATGCCGGGACAAAATTTCTATCAGTGATACACCGAGGAGGGTTTGGAACTGGGCTGTTATTGTTTTCAGGATGGTCGAGCTGTGTGACGCAAAGGAGACCGTATCAAGTTTTCAACTGCAATTGCAGGTTTTAGGCATCTCAACAGCACAATCCTTATGGTTTTTAGCAGGTGTCTCTCTTATCTGATACGGTTTCTTAAGAATATAATACAAATAATTAAATCTAGTTATTTCTATCAATTTAAACTTTTCAGATAAGTGATAATCACAGTCTCATCCATGTCCAAACTTTTGCTTGCTTGTGCATAACTGTTGGACCTCTCCTGGTGCCAAACCTGATATTTAATGGCGGAGCACTTTGCCCATACGAATTCCGATGGCATTGTTATTGTAACAATTATTTGGTATTATATATATATATATATATATATATATATATATCAATTAAGGTAGAACTCTCTCACAAAAACGTTTGTGCAAGAGAGGGTGCCTCTTTCAATATAAAGCCACTAGCAGGATCACTACTAGCCGATGTGGAACTTCCCCGTCACGCACACTCGATCCTCCCCTCGGGGGTCCTAGCAGCGGCCCCACTCGCCTTCCCTCTAGAACCCTTGCCAGGAGCGACCCTGACTACCCCACGGGTATCGGTTCTGGCTCTGATACCAATTAAGGTAGAACTCTCTCACAAAAGCGCTTGTGCAAGAGAGGGTGCCTCTTTCAATATAAATATATATAGATACATATATATCTGGGGATAGTTTCTTTGAATCTGCTCATATATTTCACACATAAGAAAATAGGTACATCACGTGATTGTAAATTTATCTAGATAATGCACAACTACTTTTGCCTACAATGCTAGATCAATAAGAAAAACGAGGACACTAGAACCTATATGACAATCTCTTACTATCAAACCAAAAAATTCTAGATTGAGATGCTGTTGGGAATTCCCTTTCCAGTGAGGCCGCCATTTCTAGAGTAATCTGAGGTGTTTGGATAGAGCAGGGTGTAAGGCACCTTGACTGGCCCGACCCGGTTCTTCCATCTCCTATCATTGTTCATTTCCATAATTCTGTTTTCTATTTCTATCAGCTTGTTTCTAAACCTTTCAAATGCTGCTATTGGTTCAGCATCTGAGGTCCAATCAGGATTATCTCTCTGCCCAAGATAAGTCTCATCAGTTGAATGCCGGGACAAAATTTCTATCAGTGATACACCGAGGAGGGTTTGGAACTGGGCTGTTATTGTTTTCAGGAAGGCTAAGTCCGGGTTTGACAGAAGCTCGGTATACTCGGAGGTGCCTGGCTCAGGTATGAAGCGGCGGCTTACCGTTGGTCGATTTGGAAGGAAGCCAGCATAAGGGTATTGCCCAAAATTGACAGCTGCATGGAGGGCAGACGCCACCCAAATTATAATGGTGCAGGCTTGGACAAGCTCTGCCCTTGTATGCATCTCAGGCCACCATGGCTCATCTTTCTTGTCACCATGACCCTTATTACGGATCTCCATCCACCATGATTGGAGTTCAGAATCGTCTTGGACCATGTCATCAGTTGGATAGTAAAAAGAGCAGTATTCTCTAACCCAATTCTCAATTGCTGACCAGATCTCTAGCCCATCCACAGCATAGGGATAATCCTCTATAAGAAGTCTGAGGCCATGGGGGTAGCTTGAGTCTGGAACTGCGATTCCTCTAAAATGAAGCAAAAACTGGATCAAAATTCAATGTTGAAGATCAAAACTGTTGAAATTATTATTTAACAAAGTTGGCTGACCTCTTGAGCAAATCAGCAGGCAATGCCTGTTCTGTGAACTCCCAGTTCTTATATACAAAAGCAGACATTTCCATGGCGAACTTGGCTGGGAAGACTGTTCTCTCAAGCACCCCACCAGCATTGATGAGGATCTGCCGTGCCAAGGCATTTATATGCATCGTGTCGCGGAAATGTGTATGCAAAAGCTTATATATTGGGTGAACCACACTCAGCTGTCTGTTTGTTGCAATCACAAACGGCTCTATTACCGCATGGGTGTTCAACCTGCAAACATGATCAGAAGCATTTTGGCATGCATTTTGGGTCAGAGTCAGATATTCTACTTTCTGCTACCATGCAGTATTTTTTTTAGGTATCATACCAGTGGCTAATGAGCTGATGGTAGCCAGAATCGTTAACAGCGGCATAGGCTTTGGCCAGCTGCCACAACGAACCCTCAACACCTTCCTCTGCTGGAGTGAAAACTACGCTGACCGCACCATGAGCCTCCCCTTGTGGATGTGGCAAGCTTAACTCGATAGCCAAGGGCTTCAATGTCCCATCATCTTGCAGCAAAAGGAGCGTTCTTGTGGCATATGTTTTTGTGGTTGTAGAGTTTATTCTAGTCAGGTATGGCATCAGTGCATCATGATGATCTAATATGAATAGCCTGTTGTTTTTTATTGCCTATAACAGACAAATAGAAAATTAGTTACCTATCTAGAAAAAAGTGTAGCAACAGATAATGGATATCATGTTGGTTTGATAATGTAGATATAGTCAGGAAACATATGAAGTATGAGGCACACTCGATCTACAGTGATCCCTTTCAGGTTCTTCTCAATGTGCTCTTCTCTTATTGTACTATTTTGATTCCCATAGACTTTAGGGTCCAGCTCGCTGGTTGGGGGAAATTTCTGCAGACAGGCATTTCAGTATGTTAACACTGAGGGACTATTTAACATTATAAATCATGTTATATAGTCAGTTTTATTTTACTTGGAGGCAGCTGATGATAACAGGGTTCACTCCAGCAAGCATTTCTCGTGCAAACTCTTCGTCTGTCCTCCAAGCAGACCTATCCTCTGCAATTATACCAAAAAAGCATTAGGTTTACTGTTAAAAGAGCTTAAAAATCATAAAAGTTTTGAAGTATCTAAGATTTTGAACTATCTAATGCAACGAGAAATGGGGAGAAAATTTACACATACCTTTGATCACATCAGGCATTGGAAATTTGAGGAATCGTTCACCATCATTACGAACGAGTTCCCTCAAAAGCTCCCAAGGAATGCACTCTCTAATTTTACCAAGTGTAGGTCCATTTGGTAGCTTAATACCCCGTTCATAGAGATTAAGCACATCTTTAATGGTGTCAAACTCATTAATGGTTTTATCACATAAAGATGCCAGCTCTGGGAGCAATATCTGAACTAGGGACTTCAGAGAATAGGCAAGAAAATCCGAGAACTTCACATGGCCAAACCGCTCGTCTCTTGGAACATAAATGTCAAGGCTTAGAAGTGGCAATCTGCTCTCAGAATTGGGGTCTGTTACAATGAGAATATCAAGTTCCTAGCTCAAAAGGATCTAATCTTTACATGCTTTATGCCATTCGAAATTAAAGAGAACAAAAATTTAAGACTTGCTTTAAATATATTGAAAAAGGAATCCGTTTATTTCTCTAACCAGTTTTTGTAGGTTTTCGACCCGTTCTTCCTCTTCTGGGATAGGGATACTCCTTTGATCCACCAAGAACAGGGCGTGCATAGTCTGGACCTTTGTCTGGACTTCCCAAATCATTGTAGTAAGCATAATCATAAACTCTGTCCCATTCCTTGAGCTCCTCTGATCCATTGCCCCGCAGATTTACTAGCTCTCCTTCCCTGTACTTCCTTAACAGCTCAGGGGTTTGACATGGAAGGTAGGTCTAGCATTAAAATTTATAAGTTTAGTGGAATTTCATAATAATATTCCTTTTGGCAAAGCATCCATCAACCATTTTGCCCAAAATTAACTTTTTACCCTATTTGATCATTGTTACTTTAAACAGAATAATCAAGAAGAAGAAAGCACAACACAGATGGCCGGCAACATCTCATGCTAGCAACCATCTTCAAAAAGTTTGAATTACGGGGCCTAAAAACACCTATGAATATGATATTGCGGCCACTATCTAAATAACCATAAACTATCGAAGAGAAGCAGACCTGCCTCTGGATAATCCAGAGTGGCCCACGTAAGATCACAACTGAGATTTCAAGAGGGACAAACCATCTGTCAGACCTACTACATTAAACCAAACTCAGAATCACCTTGTTTGAGAAGAACACACGGTTGTATTTGTAACGATGTGCGGGGTAAACCCAAGAATTGCAGACGAAAACCATACGACCATGCCCAGGAACATCTTCCAAGGTTACTGTCTTAAGATAAAACTGGCTGCAGTGGTGATTTTTGACAATTAAAGCTCCAGGAGCACCCATGGAGTCGTCCCACTCGAATGTAACGGGGAATACAGTTTCTCCTCCTGGAAAATGCGTAATTGTTCTAATCCATTTCTCCAAGTATGCCACCTTTCCGAGCTCCCCTCTTAATCCATCCTCTAAACAAGTAGGCAACAATATATTTTAGTTTCTCAGCTCCTTCAATCTCGATCACTGCATCTTCCCCAGAAACATAAAAGAAGCAAATGCTTGAAAGTTGTTCAAAAAGCTACTTGATTGAAAGATTTACATTGCAGTTGATTAACTTCCAGTTAGTTGGTTTCTCAAATAAAAAGATTAACAAAGCATGAAACCATACTCATGAACCCACAATCATGAAACAAGTGTTGATCCCACTTAATTGACCTTGGCAACATGATCCATTTTTCAAAGTATTTCGCTTCGGCTATGTGGGTATCTTGGTTTTCATATTTTTACTTCGACCAATTTCGTTTTTACATATTGATAAACTTGTATTCTTATCATATTAAAGTTGATGACTAGCCAGAAAGAAATCGCAATAGATGGGGAAGGATACTTTGAGAAGAAGGCATTTGATGCTTTGATTTAAATGCGAGTGTTTTATCCTCTGCCATAGACAAACCTAGTTAATGCACTCGTACAGTAAAACAAAACAAGTAGAGAGAGAGAGAAGGAGAGAGATTTTGGGTGACCTGGATCGGGACAAGCAGAACTGATGAGCTGCAGGGAGACACACTTGCCCAACAATTCATAAATCCGATCAAGCAATGAGGCTTTCACATCTTTGAAGTCCAACACGTTTTTCTTCAATAACACTACTGTCCCTTTGACCTTCTTGTTGTCACCCACCTTGTGGTTCTGCTTCTTTTTGTTCTTGCCACGGAGCTTCTCCATTGTTCGCTATATGATCTCTGAACTAGGACAAAACCTCATCAAACACAGTAGCACAAGAATTAAAAAAAAAAAACAGAGAGGGAGCTTGAGAGTTGGTAGGGAAGCTTAATGCGATATAAAATAAGAGCGGACCAGATATATTCGGTACACATATAGAGGAAGATTTGGCTAGGAGGGACAAATCTCTGTTTGGATGGTTGCAAACTCTCTCTCTCTCTCTCTCAGTAATTGACTTGTGCAAGACTTGGGTATTTATGGCATCCAGCACCTCAAAAATTGATGATGCCAACTGTACCGTGGGACCCACAGGAATTTCCGATCGCTCTCTCTCTCTCTCTAATTAAACAAGAAATAGTTTACAAAAATTTTATCACGTAGAAGTAAATTTACGTATCAATTTATATATTAATATTATTATCTTTATATTCTAAATTCAAATTAATATTATTTTTAATAAAATTTACTTCCTAACTAATTATATTAAATGAATACGCATATTAATATGCATAATCACTTACAATTAGATTTTCTATTTTATAATCCTATATCACACATTTATTTTTATTTTCATTTTTTTTCTATTTTTCTCTTAACGGATGTGCAGTATAGAATTATAGAATAGAAAAAATTTTAATAAAAAAAAAAAATCTATTTGTAAGTATGTGTGTAAAGTACACCTTCCATGTCATTGACATAACAATACTTGATTTGTAAGAGATTTAAATTTTAAATTTTTCTTACAAATTAAATCTTATCATGTCAACTGCATGGAAGGTATGTTTTACATATATACTTACAAATATAATTTTTCTTAAAAAAATCTAATTCCCCACTCGCACCCACGACTTTGAAAAACTTATTATGTGTTGTAAATATTTTTAAATAAAATTATTCTATAATTAAAAATATTTGATTCCACATGGGTTAAAATCAAGAGTAGTAAAATTACCATCAGCTAAATAATCGTCAATTAAATAATTTATCACCGATTTTTTAGCTACTCCAGTTAATTCATCCAGCAATATATGGTTAATTAATTTCTAAAAAAAAAAATCATAAATCATCTCGAGACTCTTTAAATAAAAGTCCGTTTAATTAAATATATGAATGAGTGCATAAATAAATAAAAAATTGATTTTGAAGTGTGATATTATTTGGAAGCTCTAGCAGTCTCCTAAGTGACGTGGGTGATGATCCTCCTCTGCTTTAAATAATTTGAATAATTTTTTCTAACACATATATGATATATCCAACTTTTAAAATAAGTAAAGAAAAAAAAAATCTTGCGCGACCTTTTTATCCGACCATTGTTATGTATTTAAATATTTTTTTATCCTATAGTTATATATATAATATATACACATGTTACAATTAATCAATATTAATTCTCATATATATAGAATCATTGTCGCCACATCCGTAAAATAAAATAGAAATGATATTTATAATTTTAAAGTGTACAAATTATGCTAATTTAAAAATAAATGAATAAATATGATATTTATATAAAAAAAATTAATACTCTAATAATAAAACTTACTCTTTTTTAAAAAGAATACACAAGAGTTACACTCCTTTTAAAACTAAAAAAAAATAAAAAATAAAAAAAAAATCAATTAGGATCGATAAGTCTAGCGGGATCAAAATGGGGAAGGTCCACTTCATTTATGATTCCATAAGGCAAACAAACCGTGTTTCGAAAATATGTCAAAATAAAACAAACAACAATTAATTCTAGGACTTCTAAGGGTAACAGTTGTGAGAATATATGGGAATATTACCCTAAATTCTTATATATATATATATATATATATATATATATATATATATCAACATCATCTATCTTTAGCATGAAATCTATGATTCATAGACTATGAATATGAATTGCACACATCACACCTGATGAGACAGGAACGTTACATTAATTATAAGAAATTTCTGGACAAGAGGATCGATCGAGCTACTCATGATCTTTCCTTTCGTTCACACCAGACTCACCAGTATAATGACATGAATTCTTTCTTTCTTTTGAAGGAAAATTAAATCATCCAAATTAATTAGCTTCATTGAATAAGTAACAGCTAATTATCAAAAAGGACCTTTAATTAGTACTGTTGAAAACTCATTGACCATGAGTAGCTAGCTCTTGGAAATTATACAGGTAGGGTACTTCCTTGTGTAGATGCTGGGCTACGTGTGCGACATGGACATCATGCATGATCCGAGATCGGTACTGCTCAGTTTTCACCCCCAATTGCTTGAATATTTACAGAAGAATTGATAAATATATCATCTTTTTCACATTCATTTACACAATTTAACATAAAAAAAAAAACGATCATTTCCTTTAACAATGTTACAAATCGGACCAGAGTTGAGTCTTTAACCTCTATTTAAATACTGTATCGATCTTAAATGATCTATAAATAGTAATAAAATAATTTATAAATAATAGTGAATAGTTTAAAAATATTAATAAATAGTTTGTAAACAATAATAAAGTAGTCTGAAAATATCTGAAAATAATTATATTCCCGTACGAACCCTTAATATCTGTTGGCTAAGCCATTAATACTAAGCAGAATATTATCATTAATGGATTATGCACTTTGTATCTATATCTTTAAGACTATATATATATATATATATATATATATAATAGCTTATAAGTAATTCTTAACAAAATTATCCCCGTCCGTCAGATAATGCAAAGAAAATATAAAATAAATTTATTAAGTGTAATTATTATTTTTTATATAAAGCTCTCTCTTTTGTCTCTCTTTATTTCTTTATTATTTCTCCTTCTTCTTCCTGCTATCAATATAAATTGCTAGATGGTGTTCTTAAAAAGTAGTTAATTAAAATAGAATAAAGAGATTTTGATTATCTATTTTACATAGACGTATGGAGAAATCCTATAGCAAATATTCTTATAAGAATTTAGGGTAATATTCTTATATATATTATTCGGTCATTGTTTTTTATGTATGGAATCCCGCTCTATGTATTAATAAGGATCAGTGGCAGTGGATATGAACAAGTAATCTAGCATTAATACCATAAGGCCTGACACCATTTAAAACTTTATGATCAATAGTGTTAATTATGTTAATAGAAAATACAAGGAATGGTACTCTCTTAATTTTATCATAGAAAAAGTTAGTACTATTAAATTAGATAAGGACAGTTATCACGAGTACTGACCCCAGCAACACATCAAACACATGGCTCAAAAAATGTGGACCCCTTGGCATATTCTCGCGTCTAATATGCAATTTCATGTTGATGCTGCATGCAGCCGTGACGTCTCAATTAGAGTTGTTCATTAGGTAGAAACATTTAAGTTTACGATCGGCCATCAATGAGTTTCCGTACGATATTGTTTTGTGTTAAGAATTTTATATAATTCAGAGAAAGACAAACACAGTACTTTTTAGACCCTACGAATTATTAATTTATAAGTGTTCATGTGAAAAAACAGTATGAATAATAATATTAAATACAGTGAAATTCACGTGATGTATATTATATCATGCACAATTAATTGTAAATTTCATGTCTCATATGTAAGCTGATATATACATACATGAGCTTATATATAGCTCCACAACAACTGATCATGTGCTTCTAATTTTCTGTACAATTTAAACATTATAATTAATTAAAATCTAGCTCATCAGCAACCAAAGCTTTCCAGTACTACTACTATTGAAGGTAGCTAAATTATTAAGTTATACATGTCTGATATTAATATATTAATATGCCAAAGCAAGGTTCAATGGAGTTGTTGACAGTTACACGTTATCTCTTGATCATCTACACCGCCCTTTCTTCCGTTTGTTTGTTTGTTTGTTTGTTTGTGTGGGTTTCGCAGATCAAGACGCCATATATTAAATGCTTGCTGATTAATACCTATATAATATATTCTGAGAAAAAACGTGATAGGACAGACCTAGTTTCTTTTGTGTTTAATTAAAAGGTAACAAGAAATTTCAGAGACAACTTACTGGCGTATTGTGCAATGTGCATGGCACATGTATCGATCATGATAACAATTAATTTAACTGCCTGTTTTGCTTTATAATATCTCACCAATATATATATATATATATATATATATATATATTATATATAGAGAGAGAATTCTTCTTCAATATATAATTTGTGTCGTATCAAGAAAGATAAATGATAGTTACATTAGTGAGTATGTAAACGGCATATAATCACTTTGAAAAAAGTGAATAAATATGAGATTTGTATGAAAAAATAATATTTTTTTAATAGTAGATCCTACTACTTTTCAAAACGACTGCACAGTATTTATATATTTCACTACTATATGTAATATTACTCAATTAGGAATAATTATACGTATTGATCAGTTAATTGATTAATAAGATAAAGATGAGATTATATTTTTAAAGACGGGCCGGCCGGGACTCGATGGATATATATCATGATTATATATGTGTGTGTCATGTGTTAAAATATGTCAACGTACGATTTCAAGAATCAAAAGATAATTAAAAAAAAAAAATCATAAAAATTAATCAGCACCAAAAAAGTAAGGAGATGGTCATGTGAAGACTGAAAAGGATGGTGCCAAAGTGGCATTCTTTATCATATGGCGCGAATGGCCACAGCCCTGGTGGAAATTAAGTTAGGGTTTCAATGGAAATTACTTGCCGTTTGCTCGTCTTATTGATCTTAACCTCACGTCTTATATACAAATTAAGGGTACCGTAAACCATGACTTGCACGCGGAACTATAACTTGGTTTGAGATTTTATTTGCATGCCATAAGCACTTAGGCCTTGTTTGAATTTAGGAAGCGTTTTAACTTATATCATCTTATCTAATCATTATAATTTTTTTAAAATTTTCAAACAAAATATAATAAATAGTTAAACTTTTTCAAATTTTAAAGTAAAATTAATATTCTAACAATATTTTAATCAAATTTTAACTTTTATCTCATCTCATCTTATCTCATTTCATCTCAACTCATTATCTAAACATTTTCTTAAGCTAGCTAAGATAGTATATAGGAGAAGTGTGTGCTAGGTATACACAGAGATTATTAAACAAAAACATAATTTATTATATATATATATATATATACGGATATTTATGACTTAATGTAATACGTTAAATATAGTATTTTACGGTAAAAATATTTTGGATTACATGATTAAATTACCACGCCAATTTGAAACTTTTGTACGCGCGCGCGCATGCATGATTTATGTGTAGAACAAGCAATATTTCTTATTGCTCAATATATCGAAAGAAGCGTTATTTTGTCTGAGTTTTAGAGTTACAATAATATATATATATATATATATATAGATGCATGAGGTGGGTTATATATATGGAAAATGATTTATTCATAATAATTTGTACAACACATTGTACAACAATATATTAAATGAGGAGTATTTTTATAAAATTATGTTATTTTTATAAGCTATTTTACAAAAATACTAATTATTTAACATATTGTTGTACAATGTGTTGTACAAAATATTGTAGGTATATCATTATTCTATACATATATATTACTTATTATTATGTATCTAAAACAGTTTAGCTTTTCTTTATTTGCATGATTGTACTTTGAGCAATATTCGTGATCAAGCGGGATTTAACCCATACGCATTTGCAATCAAAGGGACATGTAAAACGCTAGCTGCTGACTTATAAGCAAAGCAACTGAAAATTATGACACATCTTTTATCATTTTTCAAAAAAAAAAATGTTACCGAATTAATCATGTCTCGCATGCATGCAGTTAGTCGAAAAAAGTGTCATAAATCATGCATGCATGCCCAACCCATGCTCATGATCATGGCACTGTCGATTGGTTTGTCTTCTATATATATATATATATAGTCCGGCTTGGGGAAGAACGGCTAGCTAGCAATCAGAAAAGAAAGCCAATAATAGTAACGAAAAAGAATGATATAATCATGTCAGAAAGCGTGTCTTCAAATCAACCTTACCTGCATGCAGCTTAAAGGTGGAAACTTGTTCTAAACGTTAGATATTTTGTTTGGTTGAGTAGGATGTTGGAATTAAGCATATTCTGTTCCTGTTGCCTGTTGGGATCCCTTGCAAGGCATCTTATTATTAGCTCCATCTTGCTTTCAAAACCACATGATATAAAAATGTTCCTAGCTAAATAATAACTTACAAGGAATCCCTTTGTTTTATTAATTTATTACGTGGATTTGATCGATAGATGATGTCCCATCTAAGAAAGTAGGGAAAAATGCATTTTTTATTTTTTTATTTTTTTCCCTCTCGAAACTACCATCAAATGATAATTTGTTGTACCCTCGTTAATAATTCAAACCAAGTGATCAGCTTGCAATTATTAAGGGTAATTTCATCTCTCTCTCTCTCTCTCTATAGATATATATGCTAAAAGCCTAAAACTAAAATTGATATTTTGCCGAGGTGGTAGAAGAATTCAAGTTAAAGTCTGAATTATAGTAGTAGCTATCCTAAATTGTTCTCCTATATAAAGAAAATAGATGTGTTATCCTCACAAGAAAGTTGTATAAAAGTAAATTCATAAATTGACGTAATTTTATTTGATTTATTATATATTTTTTGTAATAAAAGTAATTTTATAATCAGACATATTATATCAAATTACGTTAATTTATGAATTTATTTTTATAAAATTTCTTTTATAACTAAAGCATTTTTGTAAATTAAAAAAGTTAATGTTTCAACCACACTATATCCCATCTAAGAAAGTAGGGTAAAACACATTACTACAATCATTTATTTGGACCCTCATTTAAATGAAGGGTAATTTCATCTTTTCATATATATATATATATGCTAAAAGCCTAAAACTAAAATTGAGGCCTGAATCATGATAGTAAGCCAAAGTTTAATGAATGTCTATATTGACATTATAAATTGTAAATTGTAAATTGTTCCCCTATCTAAAGAAAAATTCATGTTTCAACAACACTACGTATCCAACTCGTTCATTTAAATTACTGAGACATTAATTTTTTTAATTTTTATTTAAATTATTCATTCCGTTCTCAATAGATGCATAAACTATAAACTCCAAATATCCTTTTAAAGTACCAAAAGGACATCTTCTACTTCTAGCTAGGAAGGTGCCATCTCCGTCTCTTACTCCTCCCCTCTTTGACTTGTAATGGTATTGATGTCTAGAGATCATGATTGGAAGACAATTTTGATTTCTTACTTTATAATAGTAATGCCAAAGAATGTACTTTAAAAAAAAAAAAAAAAAAAACCCAAAGAATGTTTTGCTGTATATATGGATTTGTAGTGATAGACTTACCTCCACCAAAAAAAAAAAAAAAAAAAAAATCGAAGGATGTGTCTTTCCAATAAATGAAGGAAAAAATTGTTTATTTTATCACAATTAATTTTTTTTTCTCTTTATTTATTTATTTATTAAAAAATAAATATTCTTCTTGTTATAAAGCATGTCCCTAATTTTTAAAATTTTTTTTATCAAAATATCTGGTAAAAAAAAGGATAATACTAACTATACTCACAAAAAAAACTTATAAAAAACTTGCGTATCCTCTCACGAATAAAACATAAAGAAAGAAAAGTGAAAAGTTAGTGAATGTATTAAATGTTTTTAAAGTCCATTAGCATTTTTCAAGAAAAAATATTAACTGAAATTATTGAATAAGCTTAGGGTTGTTAATGTAATTTAGTCTCACCTTTCCGGGCAAAAAAAAAGTAAATTACTATTTTTATCACCCGTTCTTAAATTTAAATATATATTTCATTTTTTGTTTTCGTTGCAAGCGACGGGAGAGAGGGAAAGAGAGAGAGGATAAAATCTACAGAGACGGATCTCCAAGGAAACTCCTCTCCTGAGTCCTCTCTGTTCTTTTAGCTCCTCTAGACTTCTGCCTGATTTTGTTTAGCATATTTCAAATACCAGAAAGAAAGAAAGAGAAAAAAAATTCTAAACCGATATGTTTGGCATTTCGAATTCCGGCAATTGATTCATGCCCCCATTTTTTGCAACCAATCATACACATACGCACAAAGAGAAAAAAAGACCTCGCCCCTGCAGAAATTATTTCACCTTTTTCAGATATTAATATAGCCGAATCGGGTGTTTCGATTCTGGCATGTCAGAGTAATGGGTTCACGATCATCTCCTTCCTCTCCCTCTCGACGTGACGACGTGGCGATCTCAGGCAGGCGATTCTGATTCTTATTTTTCTCATTGTTGATTGTTATCGTTTCTACTGGATTTTCTCTAAAGTTTCCTTCTTTTGATTTGAAACTTTTACTTTTGATCTGTATATTTGAATTTTTTTATGTATTTCGAATCATTGCTTTCATATATTCTAGCCTGCTGATTTTACCAAAAACAAAAAAAAAAAAAAAAACCTATTTTGTTTTCTTTTATTCAGTTTCTTTATGTGGATTAGGTCGGAGATTTTGCTGTAAAAACTTAGGTTTGAAATTTGTTGGATCCGTAAGAATTTTGTCTATCCGAATTAGCGTAAATATTAGTGGGTGATACCCAGAAGAGGTTTCGAGCTGATTCCTAGATCAAAACGTGACTTGGACTTTGATTACCGAAATGCTCAAAATTTATATTACTTTATTTTTTTTTTCAATCTTTTTTCTTTTTTTTTTCCGTGATGGTGAACAAAAAGCAATTCCATCGCTTTGGAAATCCGCGTTTCAGTGGGTTTCCGGTTCACGAGTGTGTAATATGCAATGGTATTGTGTTAGGAACTATTTTATCAAATTATATAGGAGAGATTCTCTACGAACTTTTTTTCAATTAAAGTTTCCATCTTGGAGATCCATGTGTTGTATATCTACCATGCCTTGCAGCTTTGCCGATGGAATGAGTTATTCCTTAGGGGTGAAATTAGTTACGGGGATGGATTTTGTTGTCTCCCCTCCCAACCCCCCCCCCCCCCCCCCCCCCTCCCCCCCCACCCAACCCCACAATTGTTGTTCTTAGAGTAGATATTGCTTTGTTATTTTCTAAGACCAATATTGGTATTTATCATGAATTTATTAGCTGATAAGAGTTGTTGAATTTTGCAGAACTCCATGAGAGGCAGCATCTACAGGAAGTTGAAAATCTGACACTCAGTGCACAACCTATAAAAACTTTGAAGTTTTTCATTTTGGCTATTGTTCAATATGTTAAGCGGTCACTATTATATCTGTTAGCAAAAGGTGGATGGCTAATGCTTTTGAGCACAGTGGCAGTGGCTATCGGAATTCTTGTTATAGCCATTGATGGCCCTCATGAGAAGGTATCTAGCTTTTGCATTACCGTTGTTTTTTTAATGAGTAACATTGAATTTATTAAAAATAAGTATACAAAACGAGGAGGTAGAGAGTCCTAAAAAACTTCCCATACAACAAGTACATTATATCAAATTAAAAATAAAAGAAGGGCAATAGAGCCAAAATTTTGGTCCAGATCCATGTTTCTCAACAGAACCAAGGATGGAACTTTCATAAAGGGTGGTTTTTTATGCAATCCTACTGAGTTTGCGGTGCTGTGTATAACCGCAACAACTAATGTTGCATTGGATTTGACTGCTTCAGACCATCTGGTAGAGTTTTCCACGCCCTTATTCTCACTATCATAGGAAAAAAAAAGTAAGAACAAATTTCTTCTTCATGCAAAGAGATGACATAAGGCTGTCTCTCAAAGGAAGAAGTTCCTTTGAGGTGCCGCTAGGTCGGGTTTCATGCTGGTACCTGGGAAATTAGGGGTTTTTTTTCCTTCTGGATAAAAGGGGTACGAAAAAGAAATAAAGGAAAAATGTTGGAAAACAAACCAATGATCAGCCAAAAGGGGCTCAGATTCCAAAACCTAGTCTTAAAGTGGCCGAGCATGTCGTAAACAGAGGTACAGAGGTAGAGTATGATAGTCACACGCATTAGCAATGGCATGCGACAGCCACACATCAATTGAAAGGGACCACAGATCAATGGAGCTTGGAGGTGGAGAGGCAACGGTTCCATCAATATGGGGTGCAATGGTTGAATGGTTGGTGGTGGTCTGAAAGTAGTAGATCTAGCTTGCAAACACCTAAGAAGAAAGGGGGAAAAATGGAAAAAATGGGAGAGAAGGACCAAAGATAGAGGAGAAAGGGGAAGAGGAAGGAGGGGATTTTGGATTTAAAGATGGGGGAGGAGGCTTTTCCCTTCGTCTAGAGAGTTGGGGGCAGGGGAGCAGTTTTGGGGGGAAAAGCTTTTTCAAAAGGGGGAGACTGTAATGGGCACTACCTGTGCTTTACTGTTGGTTTTTCTTTATCTTAGCAGCTCCATTTTTTGGTAGCACATTATTGTTTGTGAGTGGATGACAGAATCTTTGTAAGGCTATACCCTTTTTTTTAATAGGCAAATATTACAAGAAAATAAGCAGGGATTTATAAGGCTATGCTTGTTTTGCACAAAAGGTTTCCCGCCCCAAAAATAGTTTCCAATCGTTTCAGTGGAAACTATTTTTGGGGAAAATTGCTGGTTTTTAAATGTTTTTAAAAATATTGGAAATGATGTCAAAAACACTTTCGTACCGTACAGAAGATCGTTCTCCTCCACCTGCACTCCTCTCTCTGACACAAATACAACCTTCTGTAACCCTCTCTTGTCCACCTTCTTATCCTCTTATTTCTTTGATGTAAAAAAACCAGCCATAACAACAAAAACAACTATGAGGATGAAGCCTCCTAATCTCAGAGCAAGAAGGCCACTAGAAACCGAGCCACCAAGCAGAAGCTCCACCTTTCTTTAGGAAACTGCCTTTTCCTCCATGCATAATCTCTCCCTGTCAATGAGGAGCTGCTGTCTGCTGGCTACGGTGATGACCTGGTTGGGGAAATCCAGTTAAATGTTGCCACTGCACTTGCGTCTAAGACTAGACTGAAGTCAGTGCACTGACCAAGGAGTTGAGAGACTAGTATGTTCTTGTGTGTGAGTGCATGAATGCAATTTACGCAGACCAAAGTACATGGTCAGCCTTGTCACCATCCAGTGCATTGTGATGACTCAACCCCCATATGGCGAGTTGGGAGGGAAAGAGATGGACCAAGGAAAAAAAGTTTTTTGCTGTTTCAGGAAGTCATGTTGCACCCACAATGGGTTAACTTTCTTTGATTTGGAAATCACTTTCTGTTTGCCAATACTTTATTCTTAAACCAAGTATCAGAAAATGCTGAAAAGTTCCCCATAAAAAATGTTTACGTCAAAAAGACCACCTAAATGTGGTTCATATCCCATTTGTGAATATCTGGCTCATTTGTATCCCAGGGAACTATAAAGCTCCCTGTTGCGATTAAAATGTTGACTTCCTGACACCATCCTGTATGTGCTATTAGTTCTAAATGTCTCGTTACCAACTTAAATTGCATATAATTATTATAGTTCTGACCTGTAATCAGTTTCCTAGCAATATTTTAAGGTTTTTGGTTGTAATAAGGTTAAAGTTTATCCCTTTCTGCGAACAGGATGGTGGATTCCATTTGAGTTCAATTTTAGCATTTTATTGTTGATTATTTAGCTTTTATTCTTTTCTTGGCATTTGTCTTCATGTTGTTTTGTCACTCAGATAAATTGATGTTGACTCATGTTTCTGCAGCACGTTGAGGAGCTTTCTAAATATATCCGGTTTGGACTATGGTGGATTTCTCTTGGAGTTGCATCTTCGATTGGGCTTGGTAAGGAAAAAAAATTCTTGAAGGTCGTGTGTGTTAGTGGTCAGATGAGTTTTGTGCTCATGTAAATAATTGATCTTAGGAGGCAAATTTTGTTAGTTATCATAGGTATTATGTTATGAACTAGGAAAAAATGAATTGGTTTTTTTATATTTGTTTGAAAATATGTAGGTAGTATATAACTTGAGGAAGTATTTTTTTCCATTATTCTTTCTAGAAACATCTTAGTTTGAAATGTCTTGACCAGGCCTGTGTAATGTATGAACCCTGAAATTGTAAAATCAATGTTTATTCCGTTTGTTTTTCTTCAGGATCTGGTTTGCATACTTTTGTCCTTTATTTGGGGCCCCATATTGCACTGTTCACCATAAAAGCAATGCAGTGTGGACGCGTGGATTTAAAAAGTGCCCCTTATGATACTATTCAGTTGAAAAACGGTCCTTCATGGCTTGATAAGGATTGCTCTGAATTCGGGCCCCCATTGTTCCCATCATTACATGGTTTGCGTGTTCCACTTAGCAGCATATTGCCACAGGTTCAGATTGAGGCTGTTCTATGGGGTCTTGGGACTGCTATTGGAGAGCTTCCTCCATACTTCATCTCAAGGGCAGGTATGAGGAATATAGCTTTTGTTATATTTTCCTACTGAACTGAGATTTCTGAGACTAATATATCTCCCTACTTTGTTTTGAGCTAGTATATATTCCTACTGAAACTTTAATGACTTTTATGCTACTTTCCGTAGCGTGTAGTTTGTAACTAGGCTTTTTCTTGTATACTTCTTGTGTACTTGGGCATTGCCATTTTACGTGGATTAATAAAAATTCTTACTTATAAAAAAAAAAAAAAACATATTCCTACTTAAATAATACTTTTGGGACTAATTATAATTTCTGTGGGTTGGACCTCATGAGAGAGGGAGGGGGGTTTATTCGAGGCAGATGTATTATTGACTTTGTGAAAATGAGGATTGCCTAGATGAAAAAATTATTGTGAACATGAGGATGTCAATGTTATTTATGTCCTAGGATTCTCTTAAGCCTATATAACTTTTGTAAACCCTATAAAACCTAAGTACATGGATTAGATTGCGGTGGAAGGATTGTAGTTTGACTACTAATAAAGTATACCTAACCTGATGCTCATTTGTTATCTTCTGCCTATATCTTTTTTTTTTTTTTTTTGTTGATAAGTAAGAGATAAATATTATATATATGAATGAAATAGGTTTAGCCCATGTACACAGGAAGTATACAGAAAGACACCCAAATACATTCTAAGAGCGATAAATTAAAGACAATAAATCATGAACATTATCCCCATGCAATACAATAGCAGAAAACCAACACATTAAGGTGTGTAGCACAAAAGTCTTCAACTCGGCCAATGTGCGTTCCTTATCTTTAAAGCAGCGCACATTCATTTCCGTCAAAATACACCACATGATGCACAATGGAAACATCTTCCATACCGTTGCCACTTGATAACATCCATGTATCTTTCTCCAACAACCCAACAAATCCATCACCTTCATGGGCATAACCCAAGCAACATCAACCCTTTGAAAGATCTCATCCCACAACACCCTTGTTACCTCACAGTGAAATAAGAGATGGTCCACAGATTTTCCATTCTTTTTACACAAGTAACACAAACCTATCACTACACATCCTCTCTTCCTCAAGTTTTCCGTAGTCAAGATCTTCCCAAGAGCGGCATTCCACACAAAAAAAGCTACTTTGGAAGGCATGTGAGACCTCCAAATCTTCTTCCAAGGGAACGGAGTATGATCTTGTGTTGTCAAGATGTTATAATACGCCTTAACTGTACATATCTTGTGATTATTAGACCTCCACTTCAATTTATCTCGTTGTGCTATAGGAGTCCCCTTGGAATATAGCAGGCTGAGAAAAAGTCTGAAACAATAGATAATTCCTAGTCATGAAAATTCCTATTAAAAAGAATATTCCACTGATGCGAGCCATGAGAAAATAACTACACATCCGCCACCGAAGCCTCCCTATTAACTGCTATACGATATAGGGCCGGAAAAGCCATTTCCAATGCATGATCTCCACACCACACGTCTCGTTAAAAACTGATTCGATTGCCCTCCCCAACTACAAAGCGAATTTGATTTGCAAAGCATGGCCACTCCTTCCTTATAAACTTCCATAAACCCACACTATAACCCCCTCTCACTTCGTTAGAGCACCAACCACCCCAAGCGAGACCATATCTCGTGTCAATAATTTCCTTCCACAATGAACCTCTTTCTAAGTGATATCTCCAAAGCCATTTCCCCAATAGAGCTCTGTTAAAGGTTCTTACATACGCTCAACCCCCCATTCACAACTGAGGCACAAACTGTCTTCCATCTAACTAGATGAAATTTCTTCTCCTCCCCCATGCCTCCCCATAAGAATGCCCTAAAGAGTTTCTCCATTCTGTTCACCACTCTTACAGGCAAAAGAAACAAGGATAAAAAATATGTGGGGAGGTTAGTGAGAGTACTTTAACCAGCCAAAAAGGGGGAGGCGGCCCCCTTTTGATAAATACACCCGTTTCCAACCAGCCAACATTTTCTCTATCTTCTCCACAACCCTTCCTATATAAGCTCTATTCTTGAAAGTTGCACCCAACGGAAGACCCAGATATTTTATAGGGAAAGAGGACACCTTACAATTCAAAAGGCTTGCTAAACTGAGGATATTAGAAACAACACCCACAGGAACCATCTGACACTGCTTCAAAGCAAAGTAACAATGCATGTAGAGTTTGGATCTGGCTATTATTTGCTTCACAAAAGACTAAAGTATCATCTGCGAAAAGGTGTGAGATGATAATAGGGCCACCAGAGTCATTACCCACCTGAAAACCAGATAAGTACCCTCCCCCAACAGCAGCCTGCACCATCCTACTTAGAGCCTCCATAACTATAACAAATAGAAGAGGAGATAGAGGATCTCCTTGCCGCAATCCCTGCGAACTATAAAAAAAAACCAGCTGGTGTGCCATTAACTAGAACTGAAAATCGGGCGGTTGAAATACAATGACGCATCCATGAAATCCACCTATCCCCAAAGCCACACCTCTCAAGCAGGTATAAGAGGAATTCCCAGTTTACATGATCATATACCTTATCCATGTCAAGCTTGCAGAGAACACCTAAACCTCCTTCTCGTAGTCTATAATCCAAGCACTCATTTGCAACGAGTACTGAATCAAGAATTTGTCTCATGAATAAAAGCGTTCTGAGACTTGGAAATAATAAGTTTCAACACCAGACTAAGCCGGTTGGCAAGAACCTTTGAAATAATCTTATAAACGCTACTAACCAGGCTTATTGGACGAAAGTCCTCAATCGTCGAAGCCTTGTGTTTCTTGGAGCAATAAAGGTCGCATTAAGGGATTTTTCAAACTTTTGAAATGAGTGAAATTCACTAAAAACTTGCATAACATCACATTTGACAATGTCCCAACAAGTTTGAAAGTAACCCATAGAAAAACCATCCGGACCCGGCGCTTTATCCTTAGCCATACCAGAGATGACCTTGTAAATTTCTTCTTCAACGAAGGGTCTCTCCAAAACACTCGTACTCTGCGAGTCAATTGCCTCAAAAGGCAAGGCATCAAGCTTCGGCCTCCAAGAACTCGATTATGTGAAAATGGTCTCATAATAATGTACAATATGATTTTCTAGCTCCGTCGGAGAAGATAGCACCTATGAGCCTAATTGAAGCGACTTAATAGCATTGTTACATCGATGTGAATTAACCACTTTATGAAAGAATTTCGTGCACCTATCACTTTCTTTCAACTAAAGGGCTCTAGATTTTTTACGCCATAATATCTCATTTGACAACAAAACCCTTTCCAAGTTTGTCATAATCATGTCCTTCCTCAATAACACCTCCTTCGATGTATCTCCCAATAATTCTTTACCCTCTAGCTCTTGCAGTTCCTCCAATAGTGTAGACTTCTGATTGTCAATGTGACCAAAAACTTCCAAGTTCCACTTCTTCAAGTCTTGCTTTAGAGCCTTCAACTTACCTGCAAGAATGAAACTTGGAGTACCAATAAACTGATATGATGACCACCAAGCACGCACCATCTCTACAAACCCATCTGCTGTTAGCCATATGTTTTCAAACTTGAAATACCGGCGACCCCTGTGAATACCCCCACAATCTAAAAGGATAGGAAAATGATTTGAACTTACTCGAGCTAGCCGTTTCTGACTTACTTCCGGATAGTGGGCTTCCCACGAAGGAGAGACAAGGAATCTATTCAATCTCGACCAAACCCACCCGTTTGACCAAGTGTACTCGTCCCCTACCAGGGGGAGATCCATGAGATCCAAATAAAAGATGAACTCGGAGAATTCCTCCATGGCCACAAAATTTCGATACAGCCCTGATTATTCGCTAGGAAAGTGAGTAATGTTAAAATCACCTCCCATACACCACAGCACGTCCCATAAGGAATATAGGCCCACCAACTCCTCCCATAACCTTCTCCTATCCCCGTCCACGTTAGGACCATAAGAACCTACAAATGTCCATTCCCATCCATCAGCCACATTTTTTAATAAAGTCGCAACCGAGAAATCTTCAATACACTCCTCAATCGCCTCAACCACTCTTTTATCCCACATTAGTAACACTCCACTGAGGCTCCCAAAGAAGCCAAATAAGTCCGACCCACGTGTGAGCACCCCCATAAACTTCGCACCATTCTTTTATCAATGAATTGCAACTTTGTTTCTTGAAAACATATAACATTACCCTTCCACATCTGCAATAATGATTTGATACGAAGGCATTTATTGCGATCATTGAGTCCCCGTACATTCCATGATAAAATCTTAGGCTTCATAAGAACATACTTTGCTCCTTTTCGATCTATCCCTTCCGTCACTCCCTTCCTTCACATCATAATTAATGGAACAAATTAGCTGTCTAAGTTTCCTATCCTGCTTTGAAGCTGATTTCGAATGGCTAGCTTCAAGTGCTACGAGAAGAGCCTTGAATTGTTCTTCGTAACCTCCAAAAGAAACCCCAATAACAGCTTGAATCTCCTCTACCTTCTTGAAAACCCAATTTGACGGACAATACCCAAATTTAGAGCTGGGAGGGAGTGTACATAGAAGAGTTAGAACGGACCCCTCCTCACCAGGACAAACTGGAGCTAATAAAGCCAGTTCCAAACCACATACTAGATCTAGTTCACCACTGGATACCACCAAATTTTCATAACCACATTCTTCGAACTCATTCCTAGACTTAGGCCTCGTTTGCATTCAAAATCTACCTCAACTCATCTCATTTCATCATTACAACTTTCTCAAATTCACACACAAAATATAATAAACAATTCAACTTTTTTAAATCTTAAAACAACTTTCTTAAATTCCTACACAAAATATAATAAATAATTCAACTTTTATTCTACTATTCACAAATCATCTCAACCCATCTCTGAATCCAAATCACTTCTTAGTCTCCTCAACAACAACCATCTCCAATGGTATAGTGCCTAGCGTAGACCCCTGAAACGAGATGCCACGCTCCTGCAAGACTGCCTGCACAGGGAGCATACCTGGGCCTCCAACCACCACACACGATTGGGATTGTGCAATCTCCAATGACAACCCACACGACGGCGATGGGAGATCATCACTCATCGACCCATCCTCAACCAGCTCCTCTACCAACTCGCCAACCTCAACCTCCTCCCGTCGGGGTGGCTATACCGACTCATCATGATGATCAACAGTGACCAGCGAAGCTTTCTGTACCGGTGTGGAGTCTAGCAAGACACTTAACGGCACTGAAATGTGCTTCACAACACTGCACAGACCCGAATTTGTTTCTCTAGACTCTGCCGACGCACTCCCATCAACCCCATACCTCACCGACAATCCCACACCATCGTCCACTTATCACACGACTGATTCTATGTAGCTTTTGGCGATGAAGAGCAGCTCACGACATTACATAGGTTAGGCTCAACAACTGTAATCCCTACCGACGCCAACTCCGGCACCCCAGACCTCACTGGCGAACCCACCACCACCCCAGACAACGACATCAACCCCTGAGCCACCGCGAACGGTGGAGGATGAGGCCCACACGACGACGATGGGGCTTCGCTGTTTGCAGCCCTACGTCTCCATGCAGGTTTCGAAGCCTGGGCCTGCGAGTTGGGCCACTGGACCACTTGAGAACAAACCTGCGGTTGAGGCCCACCAACAGCCACACATTTTCCCTTTACCCCATGAAACTCATCTACAGATTTGATCCCATTAAAAGTCTTGCCAACCTCAACATCTCCTTGGCCCATTTCAAAAGCCTTTTCCATCTGCAATCCCTCAACGCATCGTTTTAAAATTCGCATATTCATATGCAAATACCCCACTTGCATCTCCATCTCAGCCAAAGCATGCAGCAAAGTTTCCAAACTTGGCCCCAACAAATGCCTACCCAGACTTGCGTCTCCACAGAGCCGTGCTTTCACCAAAGTGGAAGTAGCGCCTGACCCCTCTGCAGGTTTTGGAGCTCGAGACAAGGCCTCTCTGTACGAAGAAAAAACTTGGTTCCCCCCCCGGCGAAGGAGGAGACCTCCATGTGCGGCTCCCTCTGTTATTCCCTCCCAAAACAGAGGAAGTTGCAAAAATTTCCTTCAACAACTCACCAAAATTCCTCCAACCTACCCCTTTCCTCCCTTCCAGTATCACTAGTAGGCCTTGTTGTTTCTCTTGCCCAAATTCCAATAGGGTGAAAAAGCTCCCATAGAGTTACGCTGCCTTTGCACCACCAATACTTGAGAACCATTTCTACGGCATCTGAGGAAACCCAAGGGCCCCTCAAAAGCAATACCTTCCTTCACCGTGACAGTCAGCCATCCCAACGAGGCTTGATCAATGAAAATGTGATTCGCAACACAATAGCTGCTCTCAGTGATTCTCCACCACCTTGCATTCATCTTCTTGAACTCAAAACATTTTTTATCAATAATAACATTCCTACTAGACCCCATCACAACACAAGTACTCATAAAGAAACTGAAAAAACTGAGCTAAAAGCACAACTGGTCTCAACCACCGTTAGTAGAAGAAACACCAACGGAGAGACAACATTTTTTTTCTCTAGTGTATAGGGAGAGAAAAAATAAGGGTTTTCCTGGGGAACAACTCAAAAACTCCTGACCAACAAAACACTAGAAAATGAACTTTTCTGCGTATATCCATATATTCTTCTTATTAAAATGAAATATTAGTGAAGAAAGAATAATTTTTTTTTTTTATTGGCACCGGGTGTCCGGGAACAATGTCCCGACCAATCCCGGGATTACACAGGCCCTCAGCAAGGAGTTTCCTGCAACTGCACGTTGGGTAATTCAAGGGAAAAATCTCAGTCCGATGGCTCCTAGAGATTGTTTGCACTCAAGGGGATTTGAACCTTAGACCGAGACGTTGGGGGCGGCAATACCCCAAGCCCAAGGCCTTTTTCAATTGAGCCAACCCCTAGGTTAATTTTGAGTCAAAGTTAAAACCTTGATTGTACTTATTGAGCAGCCCATGGGCTTTTTTCTTTTTCAGTTTCACTGGGCCTTATAATGATGCATTTTATTGCAAGTTTAAATAAAAAAGTAACAGCATTACAACCCCCCTTTTTATAAGGTTAGGCATGCTACATTCTCATATACTACAGCACCAGCTAATAATAGTTCTATAACATCAGCACTTCCTTAGCAACCTAAACAAATATGCCAATCATGCTTGATGTGTTGTTAAGGATCAACATTAGCATTCGTAGGATAAGACTATACTTTCGATTGATGATATTACTTTGCACATATACTAATCTACCTCTTACTAATATACCACTTAATGCAGCAAGCATATCAGGTAGCAAATTGGAGGCTATGCAAGAATTGGATGCCTCCCCAACTGAAGGCAAAGGATTCATTGCTAGTCGACTAAATCAAATCAAACACTGGCTTTTATCACACTCGCAGCACTTGAACTTCTTTACAATTTTAGTTCTCGCATCGGTTAGTTTGGAGTTTCTCCAACTTTGTTACTTGAATACTTTATATACCTCGCCTTATTGGAACCTTTTAATATGCAACACTGTATAATAATTTGTTTTCCTTTTTTTTTCACTAAGAATCCCTTAAAAGAATTTTGAATAGATAGTGGACTCTCAACCCTTGTGGAATGTAAACCCTTTAATACCTCAACAGGCCCTGAATTTCTAAAACCTGAACCTGTACGTTCTGTGCTGACAATTACTTTCATTTGTAAATTTTTATGAGCTCCCAAGTTCAATATGAAATTATATTATATTTTTCTTGTATTTTAAATAATATAACGCAGTATATGTCATTGGCAATGCTTATCATAGACAGTTCTTTTCTCTAATTTTGACAGTTCCGGTTCTCATAACTTTTCATGTGATGTGCATTCTTCAATGGCAACAGTGTTGTTTTTTTATTATGTATGCTGCCAATTAACTCTAGTATTTTTCAGGTACCAAATCCTCTATTTGACCTTGCTGGAATTATGTGTGGACAATTTGGGATTTCATTTTGGAAGTTTTTTCTTGCCACATTGATTGGAAAGGCAATTATTAAAACTCACATACAGGTTTGTGAATTCTCAAATTCTGCGGATCAGGCTGGTTTGGGGGGTGAGATGAGAATTTTTGGTTTTAGATGAAAGTTTAAAATATTATTTTTTAATATTATTATTGTTTTAGGATTTGAAAAAGTTGAATTGTTTATTATATTTTGTACGGGGATTTGAAAAAGGTGTAATGATGAGATGAGATGAGATGAGATGAGAATTTTGTGTTTTGTCTCACCCCCCAAACTTTTAGTTTGTAATTTGTTTCATTTTGCTTTTAGTATTTTCCTATGGCCTTGCCAATTGCGTTGTTCACATCGTTTACAACAGTTGGATAGTCAGACTGCCATATATATGCATAGATATATTAATCTGTTAATGAAGTATGGCAGAGGAAAATATATTTCATGCTTGCATGCATTCGTTCACACATACATATACATATATAAACCCCTAGGGGTTGGCTCAAGTCGTAAGGGCATTGGTTTTGGGGATATGATCCCACCAGATCTAACGATTGAACTCTTGGGTGCAAACTATATCCAAGGGTCACATCCCATCGTTGAAAAGTCGATGATTTCCCTAATCCGTATGGTGTGAGTGCATTGCGTGGGTCCAGAGTTAAACCGGATAAAAAACATGTATCATTTGCACGGTCTCCAAGGTTCATCATCATCAGAATATGTGTGTATGGTGTTAATTTCATAAGCCCTAATCTGTTTTGGCTTTTATTTATTTTTTATCTTTTTCTGCAGACGGTTTTTGTCATCTCAGTTTGCAATAATCAACTCCTCAACTGGATTGAAAACGAATTGATATGGTTACTGAGCCTTATTCCTGGTTTTGCTTCTGTCTTGCCTGGCCTTGTTGTCAAACTCAATGCTGTCAAAGCCAAGTATCTAACAGCACCTCCTCCTGTGGCCTCAAATATTAAGGTATTCAGCCATGGCATATGAGGCATCCATCTAATTTTGGCAAGGTTTTGACGTCAGAGCCTCACATCATCATTTGTGTAAAGACATCTAACCTCATTTTTTCTGTATAATTTATTGTAAAACGTTCCCAGGTAAAGAAATGGGACTTCTCACTTGCTTCAATCTGGAATACCGTTGTGTGGCTCATGCTCATGAACTTCTTGGTCAAGTTTGTGACAGCAACTGCCCAAAGTTATCTGAAGAAACAACAGGAAAATGAGGTAGCTGCATCGACAAACAGGTCATCTACCCAAATTGAATCCATCACTTAATACCCAAATGAAGTGGCTGCCTTGGTGTCCCCTACAAGTAGAACTTATGGAATTTTCAACAAGGCAATATGTGACGTCCACACAAAAACTCTACATCGGAAGCCCCTATTAGAAGCCTGTATAGAATTAGGAAAACAATGGACAAGAAGTAAAATCTGCAGGTTTATTTCCCTGTTTTATGCTGGGGGAAGCATTGTTTTGGGTAATTTTTAGCCCATTGTGGACTTCTGATGAAATTAGAAACTGGAATCTTATTATTCTTTTGCAATGCAAGCACAGATTATATAAAGCTCATTAACAGTTGAGGTTTTAAAACATCTCTGTTATATCTTTGACACTCACACCATTCCCCTTCAGTGATCTTAGCTGTCCTCTGAAGTGGTTTATTATTTAAAAGGTAGTTTAAAGATAGATGCTCATGGAAGAAGTACTCCCCATAGAAGTTGCTTAAAAAAGATTACTCGGTACAAGAAATGAGGATTCAGTCAAGGATTCTCCACTAAACAAGTTGGCTAGTGGATGCATAATGGCATCTAGAGGATAGGGAATAAAAGTGGTGCATTGAACCCTAATAACTTATCTTCATGGAGCATTGAAGTATGTGTCCCCCCGCTAAGTTCGAGATTTGAGTTTGATTATGGTTTGATGTGGTGCATCATTATAAACTTGTTTTTATTATATAATAAATATAATTTATTACATAAAATCACATTAATATATGAGTTTATTTTTGTAAAATCTCTTGCGACTCCAACACTTATCTAAATTTATTGAACAGATAAAACTCAAACATCCGAAATACAATAATACTCAATTATTTATTTGGGTGTATGTGTATATATATATATACACACACACTGATGGTTTCAGTTCATCATGGCGACGAATGAGTTCGATTAAATAATCAAATTGCCCCCTCAATAATGTTATGAGTAAAATCGAGAAAGAGAAAGATTGCCACTGATTAAAGAAATGATTAGTACAGAATAAAATAACGAGGTGATTTCAAAGTAAAGCAAGCTTTTGATGATGTCTTAGAAAAATGAAAATAAAAATAATTAATTAATGAATTAATCATAGGCCACAGGTGATGATGGGTGTGCAGTAATTATATAAATAAAATAAATTTGAGGTTCGTTGATATTTATTATTATATATAGAAGAAGCACTAAACTCTCATGGGCATATCCAACGCCATAGATTTCTTGGCGGTCGTGAATACATTAACCACAGGAATGCCATATAATATCAAATCTCAACCCAAATATATATAATTAGGTCTAAGATCCATTTTCATATAAAATAATGCTTTGATTTTTTGGAGGTAAAACCATTTTTTTTATTTTTTTTTAAAGTTTGATTTGACAAAGGCACGTCAAGAAAATAGAAGGAAAAAGTAGGTTCAATGAGTTTAATTAAAGGAATAATAGAGTTAGAAAAACGATACATTTCACATTTTCATGTTTTTTATTTGTCGAGCAGTCCTTGATAATCTCGTAATAATACATGGAAGCAGCTAGAGGAACCGATGAAGGACCGATAAAACCTATTGAATAAGTGTGAATGTATTTTTTTTTCTTTTATTTCAATCATTTTTATATATATTTAAATAATTTTAAAAAATAAAATATATATATCAATTCATTAATAATTACTTTTTTGATTATAAAGTAAAAAACTAAAAAATAAAAATCTCAATCAATTACTTTTATGGATCAAAATTATCAATTCAAATAGTATTTTTCATAATATATTAAAAAGGATAATGTATTACAGACAATATTATGGTTGTGAATCATAAAAATAATCACATATTGTGTTTTATTCCCTATGAAATCTTTTCAAGAAACTCGAATAGCCTATTCAATCATAGAAATTATATTTGTAATTATAAAATGTGTAAATTTTCTGCATTCTTTTAAAAAAAAATGAATAAATTTAAGATTTATATAACAAATTTATTTTTAATTAATAGATTACATTTTTTAAAAAAGAATACAAAATATTTACAATTCTTATTACTGCTCTATGAATAGGAAAATAATTAGATAAATTTTATGCATCAGTTACTATTTATTTTCATACTCTATATTTATAATTTTTTTTATAAAATATGAAGTATAGAATAATAAAAAATGACTGATGAAAAAAACATTTCAAAGAATTATGTTCACATTGTTCAAGATTAAAGTTTGATTTGAGTAGTGAGAATACCTGAGAAGTGTTGAGAATGTTTGTGAATAGCAGTGAAAAAGTAATGAAAAAGTAATAATAAAATATTAAAAAGTAGGTAAAAAATAATGAATAGTAAAAAAATAAATAAAAAATAATAATAAAATAAAAAATAGTAATGAAAGTATCTCAAATACTCTCGCTTGCCAAACACACCCTTAAAACTACAGCTATAGACAAAAGCCACGGACGGTGGCTACTGATTGATTATTTATTTATTTATTTTTATTTAATGATTAAATAAATATTTTTAAAAATAACGTATGAAAAAAATATAAAAATAAAAGGAAAAGAAAAAATCATTTGGCTATGGTGAAATATCTCGTGCTACACCGTCGCAGCACGACTCTTTATGTTCAGATGGCCTCGGGGAGTGTGGAACTCTACAAAATACGAACATGATTGTCTAATCTTAAGATAGGTATATTTTGTCAACTCATCAAGGAAAAATTATCACACGCACTTTCCTTTCATATAATGTTGTGGACCCCCTTTTTGTGTAATTTATATAAAATAAGGGAGTGGAGAGTTCAGTTAAACATTCTAATTATAAGTTTGCAATAAACGTGTTTTTTGTGAAAAAGAGTTAGAAAAAATAATGATATCATGGGTTCAATGAATTGCTCTCCATCATATTTTTTTTACTAACCAAAGAAGTGACCACCGAAAGTGCTGTTTTGATATAGTTTATATGGCGGATTGAGAAGCTATAATTGGTGACCCCGATCAATTCAAGGTGTACCATAGTTTGTAGTTTTGAAACATCCAGTTGATGAAGTACGTCGTATACCTAAGCCAAGTTACAGCAATCCGGGTTGGAATCCTTTTACTTGAAACCATAGAAATAAAGGTGAGCTCGGTGGTGCTTTTGTCTCTGTGGTGGTATGGGGAGTCTCTGATGACAAAGTCACTTTTTCTTCTTGGAGAATTACAATAGAATTAGAATGTACCTAGAAATTATTCTAACATGGAGTCTGGCTTTTATACGAAGTATCAATAAAACATTTCATACCCTGTGTCAAAGGTAAGCGTCATTATCATAGTTGCCAGGCCGCGGTCTTTAATGCAACGTGGCTTTTGAGGTGGTGACGCTAATGCAGTGTAGCTCTCCAGGTGGCGTCTTGACGACAGACAATTGGTGTAGTTACTTCCCTTCCGCATCATCAAGGAATGGAGGGTTGTTTGTGATCTCTGTTCACTTGCTGTCTGTTCTCCTACTCTAGTAAAATCTGTAGGCCGAGTTTCATTGGTGATTCTTGAACCCATCGGTGGAGAGCAATTCGGGCTGAGATGGGCTTCAATATCCTACCCAGGCTAGGGTCAGAGATGGGAATATCCCTCAACATCCCATAGAGATATTCATTACCCCTTTCTCAAGAAACTCCATAGAAAAGAAAATTTAAGGATTGTTTCTTAACAAGAAAAGAAAATATGTTGCTACTGGATTGTCTCATTTGTGCCATATGCATTAGTGAATACGTGTGGGATACATGTGTTAGTTATTTATTTATATTTTTTATGAGGTGGTAGATCCAACCAATAGAAGTTAAAAAGGGTAGAGTGTAGGCGTTGATGAGGCGAACGACACTACATCGGACATCTTCCTTTAACTATATGTATAAAAAGATGAGAAAATGGAAGAAAATAATTCTTTAAAACTGAAAATGAATGGCTAGATAAATTGTTGTAAGCATGAGGATGAAGATCGAAAGAACAAGGAAAGGAAGAGATCAGGGACAAGTAAGACAACTTGGTGTTTAGACTTTTTCTTTTTTCCCCCCCCCCCCCCCCCCCCCCTAAAAGATTCTGATTTTTCCAATATGGTGGGGTAACATCAATCCTAATATTGGGATTTATATCCGGATGAACTGCTAGCAGAGACTTTTTCTGCATTTCAAGCCACCATTTTTGAAACTAAGTTGGGACTTAGGAATGTTATTAATTTAAAAATAATATTTGGAGAAGAAAAACAAATGAAAAAATAAAAGTAAAGAGAGAAAAAGAGAAACGAAAACATCACTATTGCCATCATCAACGTGCTGCATTTGGAGTTTCTCAAAGCTCATCCCTAACCTTCACATCGTAGCTTCAAAAGAATCTCTCCACACTCTTCTCTGCAATGCCTAGTGACCCACTCTCATCTCCCCTCCCTCAAGATGTCATAACAAACGTCAGACACACTCAATAACCTCCCCTCTAGCTGTTTTTGGGTGGATGCTAGCTGGGAATTGAATCTAAACACACACACATTTGCCCATCATTGAGGAGAACGAAGACGAGAGCTTCAACTTGGTCAGCAAAATGATTGAAGTAACCACTCTAGCCCACAGTGAACGAAGACGAAGGCTTCAATTTGCTTTGCGGTTGAGTCTAAGGAAATATTTGCAGGGTATCAGAAATTGAGGTGAAGGGTGTAGCCCCCATGAACTTTTCACGGGAATAAAAAAAATTTTTTGCCTTTTCTTTATTACATCATACTCTTCTTTAAGCCGTGTTTCTCGCAATTTTATCGGACGGATTGACATCCGAGACAATAAAACTCGTTCCTAATTGGGTCATTAGATAACAATCCGGTAAATTCGGTTCGGGTTGGGTCAGTTCACTCTCATTGGATCCGCTGGGTTCTCGGTTGTTTTGCACAGGCTTATATCAGCTAATAACTTAATAAACTCTATAATATTCTAATCATAATAATTGTGAAAAATATTAAAATTAAATCTATTTTATCATAGAAATAAATGAAAATAAATAAATAAAACTTTTGATTTTATGTTGAAATATGGGTACCACATTGGATTTTATTTTGTTTAGATAATAGAAAGTCCATAAATAAAGAAAACTATTTTCACTTGAAATTAGTTGGATCTAAAAATGAATTAAATTGATTTTATTTATTTATTACATGATCTATTATTAAAAAACACAAATCATATATAAAGCGTACAAATTTAAAGTAGACGAGATTAGTCTAGCGTAGCTTCTATTGTCCCTCCAAAACTTACCCGACTGTCACATCGGATAAATTTGATAGATTTCGGGTTGGATTTTGATAGATATGAGTCAAAATTCCCAACATCGGGTCATTCATAGGCTCATACTGACATACTGTGACAGCTAATCCTCCAACAACGTCGTAGTGGGCCCCATCTTAAATAGTGGGCGGCGCCGAATATATATTTATTAGAATAGAATAATAAAAACATAAATTAAAATTACATAAAATGCAATCTTATGATTTATTCATAGAAAATATATTAGAAATTCCAGTTTTTTCGGATGGGTTTTGTTTTTACAATATTCGGTCAATGGCATAAGATCTAAAAATGCTTTCTGACTCCTTGTTTTTATTAAATAATCTATCTTTTTATATATATAATTTTTTTTATTTATATAAAATAATGTTATTTTATAAAAATATTGTGGGTAAAGCCAAAGTGAAAGGAAAACGTGGCAGACGTAAAGACACGTGTCGGCGTGGTGAGGGGGCTCGTGGGATTTTGGAAAGGACCGACACAATTGACGTGGGTGATGGGGGTGGACCCCATCTTCTGGTTGTGATCTTGTTTGCAACATTGTTGTCAGCTTTCTGGACACAGTTATGTAAATGTCGGCCCTACGACCTTTTCCCCACCACCCACGCTTCTCCAATTTGGACTTTTTGGCTGGTAAATGCTTGGATGGTGGTAAAACAAAAAATATATATATATATATATTTATTTGAGAAATTATATTTAAATTCTGCACACTCTTATAAAAAATTCTAAAATTTATATAAAAAAATATTCTTTTTAACGATGAACTCTTTTTAAAAGAGATTAAAAAAAATTTTACACAATTTCAAACTATCTTTAATATTACTCTATTTATTTATTCTTTTTCACCTTAAAAAATAAAAATAAAATAAAATAGGAGTAATTAATTGGCAACAACCTTGAAATCGTTTCCTCCTGTCTAATTTATTGATCGCATTAGTTGAACATAGACAAGGAGTAAGGAAACCAAATAAAAGTTTCCCGCCTGTCTAATTTAAGTTTGAAAAGACACATCAAAGTGCAATTCATTAACTTCCTTTGATTTAAAACCAAATTAGGTGGGGGAGTTGGGTCCCTTCCACTTCTTTCTCTTTATCAATGGTTGGGCCCCAAAAGCCCAAAAAGATAAGGTAAAAGTCAAGTGCTGTTACATAAAAATCTTAAAAAAAAAATAAAATAGAATTTTCCATCAAGGCTCAAGAGTCGCTCAAACAACAATGCTGATAAAAATATAATATTATTTTTTAATTTTAGTTTATTTATTAATGTGGTGTAATTTAAGTGATTTTTTAGTTTAATTATTTTTGAAAAAAAGATGTCGATTAACTAAAAAAATAAGAATAAGAATAATAGTTTATCCAGCTACCGTTCAAAAAGTATAGTAGTGGTGAAAAGAAGAATTAAAACCTCTGACATTGACAAGATGTTTGCCGGATTTCATCAGTTAATTAAAGGAGTAGATGGAGCTCACCCAACAATAAATCCCTTCCCTATAGAGCCATTTACTCTTGAGGAATTTAAGTCAGTCAGTCAGTCAGTCAGTCGTCGTCATCACTAGGACGTTGAAAGGAAGAGGGTGTAGGCAGAGCTTGTTCCACAGACTCTGCTAGCTACCGGACACTTCCGGTCACCCCCAGGCAATCTAGTTCCGACCAGCGAAGTAAAACGACAGAGTGCAATTCTGTTGAGCTCTATTTCCAACATCGATCAAGAGTACTTAGGATCAGAAAGAAGGCATGGAGGATCGACGAATGGACTGACATCGATGATGAAAAGATGCAATGATTGGCAATGGCAGCGTTGGGTATTGAGGATGTATGCGCCCATGGATATATGATGGGGAATACTACACTACTTCCTGTATATACTAAGCGTTTTCTCAACTTTTGATGGTATGTTCTTCGATGAACTGCGTTCTAATTAAGATTTTTTGAACAGTGAAGACATGTCCGCGTTTTTAGCTCTTTCTGATCTTCTCTGTATTCTCATGATCATCTTGTGTGCTTTTAATTAGACTGCTCGAGGATTTTTTTTTTTTTTTTTTTTTTGGCGTTTGTTTGATAACAAGGTGATGAATTGTGCTGATCAGGTTCTCCCTCGCCAATTCAATTTTTCTCAGATAATTTCATTTGAAAAAGCCAGTTTACGAATCATAAATCGCCATAGACCGGTTGTAAGGGAACTTTCATGACTTCATGGGGAGGGGCCACAATATAAATATTGAAATTTACGAGATTTGACATTTCTCAACTACCATAATATAAACAATTAGAGACCCAAAAAAAAAATAATAATAATAATAATTAAAAATTGACATATTGCGCATGCATGGAGCTCCCTAGCTAACATAGCCTTTCGTTTTCATGAAAAAAACATTGACTGTTGGCAAGGCTTTTGCTCCCTTGTTATCTTCTCCAATCGCATCATTTGATCAATGTCCACCGGGAACAAATGCCCCCACCCATACCTCGACAGATTTGCCTAAAGATCACTGAATCCCCCGAGGGGCCCTCCAATTAGGTCACATATATACTCTATAACCTGCATGTCGGTCATTAGAAAATTTAAAAAATACAAATATTTGTTTATCTTGAATGATGTGTTGGAGTGTATTTGATGTGTAACAGATTTGCAAATAGATTAATAGTGATGTTGTTGTAACTATAAATTAATAATTAAAAGAAGTTTTATCATCCAAAGTATCAAACTGATCAGGAGATATATATATATATATATATATATGAATCCTCAAAACATTATTGGAGTGACGGCCGGCCTGGACCACCAGCAATATCGTATAAGGTGGTTTAAAAGTTGGGAACAGGAAAAATGGAGGTGGGTATATATATGGAGTTTGTTGGCATGTTGGGGCCATAGGCGGTGATTGTGGGGTCAACACCAAGTGATATAACCTGACTACTTCAGATGTGTTCATCCATTTTTGAATTGCTTGAATATTATATTAGACTAATGTGTTGACAAAGCCATGCCCCATGCCCATTTCGTAAAAATCGATTCCCTTTGTGGGTCCCTCTTCATGAAAAAGATAGGGAAAAAGAAAACGAAAAGCAACATAAAGAAAGAAAGAAAAAAAAAATATTTACATTTTGTCTTTCTGATCATCAAAAGCGAAAGAGAATGAGAAATCGAAATCAAAGTGGAAGATCTCATGTGACTTGGAAGTTGGAACCGTCCCAATACTCTCATTGCCTCCATATTCCATCAAGTTGAGCAATTTAATTTTCTTGGATCAATGATTCTATGCAACTCTTTATGTTCATGAACCGAGGCTGCTGCCCTTTTTCTTCAAACACTGGACAGTAAATGGAATGGAAATTAGAGGAGAGGGCAAACACGTGTGCGGTTGAAGATAAATGCTTAAGCAGAACATCTTTTATTTACAAAGGATAAAGGCAGAGGATGTCAGAAGATCAGTCAGTCCTTTTTACTTTGAGTGGTGTTCTGGAAGGTACAAGTCCAAACCGATCTGAGTTAGGGAGGAGAGTGGGGTCCAAAATCTGAGAACTGTAACTTCGACGTTGGACCACCACCAGGAACAGCAAAATTGGAAGTGGACTTTTGAGTTTAGACCGATGTTATATATTTTAATTAGTCTGTAAAATAATTAGGGAATAATATTTCAATCCAAAGAATTAAGTCATATTACACCTGCAAAAATGTGTATGAGCCACGTGTACGATGCTGACAACAAAGAGGAGGGAGGCCTTTTCCAACAACCTACTTGTTTTTTTTCAAAGGGAGTATAGTAGTTATCCAAATACTACACTATGCAGACTGGAAAGAAAGAGTATGGCCCACGCCCAACTCTCCATATAAAGCCAAGCAAGACTCCAAAATGGAGCTTATTCATTCAAATACGAAACAACTTTTTCACTGTGCACTTATCTTTTTTTTTTTCTAATATAATATATAACAAAGCCAGCGGCAAAGGTCACAAATTTCTTGGTATCTTCTTTCCATTGTTGACAGCTCCGCAAATAGACGTGTCTCTTTCTCTCACGCGCACATGGGTTAAGAAAAATAGCATCGTCGTGAGCGCATAAAGGGAATAAAGGTTTCAGATATAGAAGAGCAGCAGCAGCAGCAGCAGCATCACATGCAAGACAACAAAGATTGGCTCAAAGATTTAAATAAAAAATTGAGGACTACTGTTTTATGTGCCAGACATATATATACACGTCAAAAAGATTACTGTTTTGCTGGTTTCCCTGGAAAACTAATACCCGAGAAACAAACGGAAATAATCTTAAAGCAAAACGGAAACTCCATTACAGCCCCAAAAGAAGAGAAAGAGTTGGTCTTGCCTTCCTCTCCATCTTCCACGCCATTTCTCCCTCGTCTTTCCAACGAAATGAAACATCGATCCACCCCTACTTTTCCCCAGAGCATCCTCCAATGTCATCATCCCAATCAGAATCAATATAAATTTCTAATTATAATCCAGGATCAATCCCGTCAAAATATGAACAAGAAGTGTGCACACATGAATAGACATACATCCCGAGCAAATGCAACATGGAACCATCTTCCCCACTCGGCTCAACTACCCAAAATTGTGGGTTCGACTCTGGGCATTGCCTTCCACAGCCGTGATTCCTCGAATGTTACCATCTTCCATTTCTTCTCAGGCTGAGAGAAGGTATGCAAATGAACTTAAGCAAGAAACCTCCTTCGCACAAACTAAGCCTCAGATTGAACATTTTTTCATAATTCACGCTCACTTCTCCCATATGGGGCGTTGCAATGTAAAGCACCAAGGGAAGTTTCACTCACCAGCAGGTTGCTTCTGCTCTGCTGGCTTCACCTGAACTGGTGTGGGAATAGCATGAACATAGGAGAAGCCAGAGGGTAGAAGCTGATGCTGATTCCCGGAGGACTGTGCAGCACCAAACTGGGTAACGTGGAGGATACCCTGCGAGGGTAAACCGCCACCTTTCATGTGGCTAGCAGCTGTAGCAGCAGCAACTGCCTTTGCAGGATTAGAGGTGTTAATGTTCGCGAGTGTAACTGGAGGGCACAACGACAACATCCCAGTTGAGGATGTACCCGATGACCCCTGTGACTGCTGCTGTTGCTCACGGCGGTTTCTTTGAAGATAATAGCCACCAGCAGATGATGCAGAGGTTGTGCCGGTTGGTGCTTGCATGTAGGGATTAGAGAAGAAAAGCTGGGCTTGCTGCATTGTTTGCTTTGGTAACTGCTGTGGCTGCTGTTGTAGCAATTGAGGCTTAGTTGAATTGCCCGAGGTAGAGGCAACATGGGAATTTCCAAGGATTGAAGGAACATTCCTCCCCCCAACTGGCGATGACTTTCGCATGGGCACCGATGGTGAGTCCTTGGCCTGCATTGATGACAGCATAGAACCTGGGCCAGCTTTGTTGGCTGTGGAAGAGGAAGCAGTAGTCCTTGGGCTTCCACCAGCACCCTTTGACATCGAGGAAGTTGTGGGTGAACCAACCATTACCTGAGGAGATGCGGACTGGTTGCCGTTGGAAGGTTGTTGCCCTTGTGCTATTGTTGATGGTTTTGCACTAGCTCCAAAAGAAATTTGCGTGTGGCTTTGTTGGTTTCTACCTTGCTGTTGAGTAAGGTTTTTAAGGGATGAGGAGGTTGAAGAGGATACAGACGGAGAAGGAACTTGTGAAGTAGTTGTACGTATAGGATTCTTCCACTGAGGAGACTGAGCTGGGGTGTTGTTGGTCGTTTGGACAAGGTTTTGGGGAAAAGAAGAGAGTGCGTTAGTAAACTTCGCGGCCATAGAAGATGGTGAAGGGAGGTGATCTGAATAAACACTTCCATTACTCGCTGGAGCTTTGCTTCGAGCAGCAGTGGCTGCTGCTGCTACAGCGAATTGATTCTGCTTCTGAAGTTGTAGCATCTGCTGATTCCGGTGCAGTTGCTGTTGGGAACCAGGAGCATTGACGGTGCTGATAGCAGCAGGCATAACAGGACCCGAACTCCTGCCAGGAGCAGACCCCAGATTAAGAGCTCGAGCTGAACTATCAACAACATTGTTACCCTTTACGGCGTTAACTGAGGTATCAGTCAAATCTTGCCTGGAGAAGGCAATAGACTGTCCAACTGGCACTGGAACCTTTCCCGGCATGGCCTTTCTTTCTTCTTCCACATTAGAAGAATCACCGCCTCCAGTTTTCCCTTCTTCAGAAGCACGGAAATTTTTCTTCTGCTGTGCCACTTGAGTGGCGACAGCCATAATCTGATAACCTTGCCTTGACATCTCAGCGGAGGGTGAGTCTCCCCTCCCCGTGGATGGCTGCCATCCAAGGCTCTGAAGAAAAGCTTGACTCTGGGCAATCGATGTAATGCCCAGTGCAGGACTGCTAGTAGCACCATTAATGGAAGCAAAAGACATTGCAAAAGCTTGAGAGGGTAGAGGTTCCACTCCCGGCTTTGAGCCCGGCTGTTGTGGCTGCTGCTGCTGTTTTTTCTCAGTACTGCCACCGCTTGTAACACCAGCACTGCCCATTGCTGCAGGGTTCATTAAAGCAAAGTTTGGAGGGTGCATCGGTACTGCAAAATTTTGGCTATAAAGACGGCTATCAGCAATGTTTGCACGAGTAACACGGCTATCGGCAGTTGACGGGCTATCTTCCCCACCCATCTCAGACTCAAGTTGGCGAGGCTGGTGAGGTAAATGCTGCCGCTGCTGCTGCAGCTGTGAAGATTGGTTTTTGGGGGCAGGAAAGCCTTGTAAAGTTCCACTGCCACCATTGACGCCATTCCCATGTGCTCTCTGCTGCTGATTCTGCAACTGCTTCTGAGAAGTTGAGGAACCACTGCCAATGCTTGCATTCTGATGAGTTTGTTGTAGGCTTTGCTGTGACTGAGCAGGTGGTTGCTGTTGCTGCTGCTGCTGCTGCTGCTGCTGATGATGATGATGAATTTGTGCAGGATGGAGCATTTGAGAAGAATAGAAGGACCCATTGAAGAATGGCATTGCCTGTGCATGGGTTCCTCTATAAGCTGGCGGTGCTCCAACATGAGCAGGAAGTGGAAATGTATAAGCATTGTTCTGCAAAATTGCCAAATACTGAGTTTCGTTTCCAGGCATACTTGGGTAGTTGAAGCTCATTGCTGGAGCTGCCGCAGTTGCTGGGGCACTCACTGGAGCAGAACTAGATGCACTTGACGAAGCAACACTACCAGCAACGGGAGACTTTACAGGGCCAGATCGGACAGGAGCAGCTGCCCCTGCAGGCTGCTGCTGAGTCAGGGGGAAAATGAAAGCAGGGGTATGCTGCAATTCAATACACAACAAACTCAGAAACTATGAACAAAAGTTGCAAAAACAATTGTATAGCAAGTACACAAAACATAAACGTACCAAGATATTACTTGGTGCTCCAGGAGGCATAGCTTGCTGAATCAACATTTGCTTTCTCTGGCCAGCATCCACAATGTTGGCTGCTGCTTGAGAACCTTTATCCTTCCCGGTATGACCAGGATACACAGCAATACCCTGCCCCTTGTCTTGGGCGGCGTTCACACCCCTACCAGGAATGTTTCCATGCAATTCTGCTGAAGGCGCCAAATTAAGATTGCCGGGCTTGGCGCCATAGAGTGATGCAGACCCAGCTGCTGCAGGCCAGAAAGGATTCATCCTCGCAAGTTGCTGGTGATACATTATATTCCGAGCAATGTAATAATGCGTTGCACACCTCTTAGGCCTAGGTTGAGCAAAAAGCAACTGTGGTGGCTGCAAAAGTTGGAAACTTCATTAGCACCAAAAAAAAAAAAAGGTGGAATTGAATATCCAAAAACATAACCCAAGAAGTACAGACTCACTTGTATAGCAGCAGGAGATACGGTGCTCCCATCCACGGATAGAACTCCCTGCAGAGGTGCCATATATCTGCTGAAGAGAAAAGTGTCATTTCCCCGGAGAAGATTATCAAAAGCACTGGCATACCGCGAATAACCGAAAGATCAAGGACCACAAACAAATTAACCCGAGCGTACCCCATGGGAGGAAGACCGCCCGGCCAGCCAGGAACAGGCATTGGCAAAGGTAGAGAGCTCGTTTGGGCTGCCAGACAGACAAGACGAGAAAAATAAATTAAAATCAGAAACCCAATTATGCCATGAGGATGTTCCAGGAGAACAGTAAAGCAAAGAGAAAATATAAGGTGAAGTACCAGATCTTTCGGTGGCATGCTGTGACTGCTGGTGGTGGTGTTTCTGAACATGATGGTGTACCTTGTTGTCGCCGCTTACACTAGCGGTACCGCTATCTCTATCGGTCTTCTCCAAGTCCAGCTGGAGGTCGATGTTCCTCTCATGCCCAACAACCGGCTTTTGAGATTCAGTTTCTACCGCTGCCACAGTTTTCGCCCTTTCGTTTTCTACATTCACGGCCTCTTCCTTTCCTATTTTAACAGCCTTCTCATCTTCCGTCTTAATTTCCTGCACATCCAATTAGATCAAAACGTTAATATATGAAATTCTGCCCAAAACAATAAATACCACAGAGAAAGAGAGAGAGAGAGAGAGAGAGAGAGAGAGAGGGGGGGAGAGGAAAATGATAAAAGCGACACAGGCTGGCCCACTCACCGTATCCGCATTTGCGACCATAGATTTAGGATCTACGGCCACAAACTCAGTCTCACTGTCTCTTTCCGATGATGCTCTCAACGGAAGTGGGGGAGGAGCCTGCAAATCCAACCCAACTCAGTAAAAGAAAAAACTAATTTAAAATGGGATTAAAATTTTGGTGAAGACTCAAGGAGAGGAGGCCGTCAACAAGATCATTACCATCAGATCTATCTGCAACTTTTCTTTGTGGCCCTCAATCTCAGAGATCGTCGAATTCCTGCACAAACCCGCCAAAATCAATCAGATATCATTTCACAGCTTAATTGACAAGTTCTAAAGAAGAAAAAAAAAAAATCTGAGATGCTCACGCTTTATTCGCCATCGCATCTTCTCGATTATCATCCAATCTAAGCACAGGAGATTCCTTCCTGGGCGTCTGACAAGGATCCTCCTTACTCACCCTCACATCCTTATCCTCCGACTCTTCGGTCAAAAGCTTCGAATCCGATGTATAATTGCTTTCCTGCTTAACAGTCAACTCCCGTTGCGCATCGGAGGCCGGAACAGCTTCGGGATTGGCCAAATCGTACGAAAGTCCACCATTTTCAGCTGTGGATCCCGAGTTCTTCTCCAAGTTAGAGGATAATGAAGTTTCAATGTTCGTCGGCTTATCAGTCTCGGCTTTCGTGGTGGACGAAATGGGACTGCTCCTGACCGTGAAAATCGAAGAGTTCTCGTCGTCGTACTTGACCGGTCGCGGTTTTTTCCTCTTTGGTGCTACTGTTATGAGTCAAAGACACCAATTTTGTCAGTCGAGGAAAAACAGAATTTCAGCCTTGCAAAAACAATGAAAATTAGTACTGAAGAAATAAAATATCAGTGAGCCCTAAAGGTCCATACTACCCACCGACGGTGGACATTGGAGTGATAGAAGAGCTAGAATTCTGAGGCAAAATGGACGATGACTGAGGTACAGCAGACGTTGAGCTCGAAATCGGCGATGAGACCATTGGTTTGGCGTCACAGAAGGATCTATTGGCGTCTCTGGGTTCGAACTTTAGAGAATCGGTTGCCAAGATTTCCTGCTTGAGATGGCCCTGGGGCTGCCTCCCCATTCCGTACAACACCTCGGCTATCTCTATCTCGATCTCATCCTGAGCTGACGACGAAGGCTTGGAAGACGATTTCGGCGGCCGCAGTTTCGGTCCATTGGGCTTCTACAACAGCAGAGAACCTCGTTACTTAACCACAAACTTAAAGGAAAACATACATATGGAATTGAAATTAAAGATTGCAAAACCAGGACTCACCATCTTCTTCCGCCCCGAAGCATTGGAAGAAGACGGAGAGGCCGGAGGCGGCGACGCGGCCGCCGCCATTGAAACTAGGCCTGGTCTCACCGGCGATGTTGAAGCCTGCCGGTTAATTTGCTCCGCACCAACGCTGCCGCTACCCGCCCAACATTCGTGCGACCTCTTCGTAGATGCTGGAAAAAAAAAAATCAGAACAAAACAAAACAAAACAAACATCAAAATCGGATATCCACAAAGTCGAAGATTTTTCAGCAAAAACATGGTAAAATCCAGAACGCTATCCTTCTCCTCCACAGCTTACCTGACCGTGCTTTTCTTGGAACCGAAACGCCAATCATCTCGTCGGCGGCCTTCCAAGTCGGCGCTGCTCTAAAAACTTTGGCCGGAGGAGGAAAGCTCTTCCGATGATTGGGTATCGATGTTGACGAAGATAACGGTGCGGGGTTCGGCGGAAGCATCCTGATGGACGCGGCTCCGTCGTCATCCTCGTCTTCTTCTTCGTCATTCACGCTCTCCTCCGAGCTGTCCTCGCCACCATCATCTCTGTTGGTCCCGTGCAATAATCTATCGCCTCTTCTCCTCTTGCTCCGGCTCAGCCTATCCCTATCGCGGTCTCGGTCACGGTCACGGTCCCGGTCCCGATCACGATCTTTCTTTCCGCTTCCTCGATCTCTTAGCCTCGCTGTCTCTTGCAGCTCCACCGGCCCGTCTTCCTCTGCAAAACGTGCACCACAAAAGACAAAAAGCCACTAAAAATCAGCGAAAACAAAGTCGAAGAAGTGGTTATTGGTGAGAAGCGTTAGATCTAATAGAAATTTACACACCTGGGGAGTCTCTGAGACTGCTATTTCTATGCCTACGCCTGGATAAACCATTCGTAGCCGCCATGGTTGCCCTTCTCTGTTCTCTATTCCTATCCATCTCTGCTTCGATCTGCTTTTGTCAAATCAGCTACATCCAAAAGATTAATCCAGTAGCTCATCAAGAGAAACCGACCATAATTCTCCGAAAATGGAGTTGCGGCCAGTGAAAATTTCAGGTAGCGAGCTTCTCCGGCGGTAAGCCTATTCACTAGAGTCGAAGATCTGTCTCATCCACGTATTAGCGGAGGCAGAGAAAAATCTCAGTTTTCGTTTATCTTTCTTCTTTCACTCTCTCTGTGTGCTCCCACTCTCCGTTGCCCCTCTCCTCTCTCTCTTCCCAACCTTTCTGTCTTCACTTTGTGGTCTAATCTCATATCATCATCTCGCTATTTCACTCTCAGCCAAACCCACTACAGATCCCCGTCGACGACCAGGATTCACACACAGCACTACATACTTCCATCTTAGCCGTTCACTCTGCAACATATCCAGCGGTTCTAAGTCGCTAAAACCAACATGGCATAATCTCCATCGTCCAACTCATTTCTCTCGGAAGGCGCTTAAACATTTTCCTCTATTACTGCCACGTGTCAATGTCATTTCTTCCTCTCCAAGCTTCCATGTTTTACTTTTAACTTCACTACCGATTTGGTATGAATATTTTAAACCAAATAATAATTATAATAATAAATTTAGAACGAAAAACACTTTTATGGGAAGGGGCTGGAATTTCCCCATGAGATGTCGTGACCGGTTGTCGCCGGTTCCAGAGAGACCTTGGTAAAAGCAATATGACGTTCACAAGGAATCTAGGTGACCGCAGAAAATATCGTTCCCCCCAACCGGTCAAAATTCTTTTTTCCGGTTCCCACTTCCCCCGTTCACAGTTATTAAGGATGTTTATTTATTATTGAATCACAAAAATATTTTCAGAGAAATTGACTCGTGGGACCACCTGGAAAGGATACAAATTGCCATCGGACGTACCATATTTAACCATTACCCTGTGGCATGAGTTTTATCTGCCGTTCGATTTATCCTAAGTGGAGACAGACTCTATTAAGCATAAGAACCCACCACCGGGACCAGATTCCAACGATCGAGCAAAGTCCGTGCTGGCAGTGTGGCACCGAACCAAGTGGCCCTCCTTGTTGATCTCAGCCGTTGGCTTATCACATCCGACGGCCAAGATTGGGAGAGAACTCGAGTCACGGTCACGGAACTTCCTAGAGGTGTGGGTCCCCCCTGTGTTCCTGGTTGTACTCCACGCGCTTAAGGCGGAGTTCACATTTGTATTTTAGTAGTACTACTGGGCTCCATAAAATTGTAAAGCGTGGCAACGTCATTGTCTTTACGTGTCAACCCATGAAAAAGACACGTTTTAATCTGGTCTTTTGCTTTATTCCTCACCTTGCATCTTCTGATTGGCTTCCCTTCCCACTTTCCTCTCACAAGCCAGTAAATATCTTTTATTACCGAGGAAAGGGAAATTTACGATGCCACTCAAAAAAGTTGCCGGTAAAATATATATTTTAATCTTTTTAGATTATCGATATTCTTTTATATATTACAAAATAGATTATTAAAATTATTATAAGTTCTTTTCATAAGTAAGAGAAATGATTTGTATAAGTTTCAAATAGACAAATTTTATATAAATTTTTATAAAAAAGTAGACTCCATCTTAAAAAAGTATAAAAAAAATTATTATTTATTAGTAAGATCTATTATTTTATAAAAGACTTATATGAGATTTATCTATTTAAAACTTATATATAATATTACTCTTTCAGTAATTAGCTCTCAATTTTAAAGTTGCAATGGATTTTTCAAGATAATTTATAGATAAAAAAATATTAGTTAAAATGTAAGGAAAACTTAAAATAAATATTTTATAATATATTTTAAATATTTAAATGTTAAAATATAAATAAAACTTAAAATAAACTCAATTTGACCCATAAAAAAAAAATAGCTAGATTTGGGAGACACTAGTGAGTCTGCATCAGAGAAGGTGGCCCACGGGGAAATTGTTGACCCGCCATAAAGGCGAACCCTTTTGCCTCCCTTTGTCGCTTGCAAGGAGGGTTTTCATTCCCTTGCAACTTATGGCAAAAAGGGGCTCCCAAAATAAAGAAAAAAAAAACATCACCACGCTATCACGAAATCCATAAGATGTGCCACGTGTACATGGAGTTTGCTACGTCAACCGCAGGCTTCCGTGGCTTTTATTCTCACCGTAGAACCTAACCCTAGCCGTCGACAGGAGCAGTACCATCCACTGTTCTCGCCTAGAATTGAGTTCCAACAACTACTTAATTAATTAAATTAAATAATAATTAAGTAGCTCGAATCGTGCTAAATTATTAAATTAAGTAAGTTAAAAAACATATTTTATTTACTAAAATATAACTTAAATGGAAGATAATACTAATAAACGATATAGTTGTAAGCACCTATATTTGCTAAACAGCTAAGAAGTATTAATTTTATAGCATCCTGATTAATTTATTATATAAATTAAATAAATTTACAGAGAGATAAGAGATAAAGAACCCATCTAAGAAATATTATAATCTAAAGGTCGATTTGTAAATTTCTAGTACTGTGTTTTGTATGTAAAGAATGACTCGGTAGTCACAAGCTGAGGAGCAATTTACGTGGGACCCAAACCCTAACAAATCCCTACAAGTCCAATGGTTGAAATGCCTGAGAATATCTAATAATAATAATAATAATAATTTGTATAATATAAGTTATGTGCACTATCATTTAAAAAAAAATAGATAAATTCAAGATCTGCATGAAAAATATTTATTTTATAATGCTGTATTTTACTATTTTTTTAAATAATTGTGTTGAATTTATATATTCAAAAACTGTATCGATAATTATTCATTTATATATTAATTAAAAAAAATTGGAGACAAAAAATGTTAATGAGAAAGGTCCATAGTGTCGGACAATAAAGGGCATTTGTTTTTTTAAATCTCCACCTTGTTAATTAATTGTCTCTTTTTAATAATCAGAGTTGCTATAAATGCTACTTTTCTAATGATTTCCGGCCAAAAAGTAATTTTTAAAAAAAAAAAAAATTAAGTAATACTATATACAGTCGTGTAGTACATAAATATCTCTTACTCTTTTTAAACTCATTTTTTTAAAAGAATTGTGTGATATTTACATATTTCATGATTATAAATATTATTTTTTAAAAAATATTGAGAACAAAATTCATATATAAACAAAGCCATTTGCTTTTTAAAATATACTGACATGTTTGATTTATTCTATTAGAAATTCGATTATTTTTTACCTGACATGGCCATGTTAATAAATTTTTAATGTATCTTTTAAATATATATATATTTGTTTATTGGTTATATTATTATATTCATTAAAAAAACCCATATTTAGTAGTAATGGCTCACGACAAGTTCTTCATACTTAAATAAAAAAGAAAGGGAGGGGATTAAAAAAATACGATTATCTTGTACTAGAAGTAGCACAAGATCCAACCCACTGCTATGAGTATGGACAAAAGAATTATTTTTTTTCTATATAAAATTTCTCCGGACGATAAAAATTTTAATGGGGCCGAGCGTGTTATAAGCCACGTGGAGAAGACCCCACGTGCGACGTTTGCAAAAGTGCAAGGTGGCAATATTTAGGGTTATTTATTCTCTCGTGTCAGAATAGAGATTCTTGGCCTCTTTCTTGGACGAGTGGGAAACAGTCATTGGCTGTTTTTTACCATAATTTTAAAATTTCGTAAAGTCTAATTAATATGTATATAAATATTTTAATTATAAAATGATATCACAAAAATAAATTTATAAATTAATGTACTCAGATTATAAAATTATTTTTATTATTAAGTATAGAACAAATTTATTCATCTCTTTTTCATTATCTCATGACATGACATTAAATGATATATTCACAAGTGAAATATAATAAATAGTTTATAATAATCTAATACCATATCATAAGATAATAGGAAGATGATAAGATTTATGATGATGAATAGCATTACTCTTAAGTATATATGATATTTATGACTATAAAACTTCTTTAAAATATACATATACATATACATATACATATATAGAGTGACAATTCACAGTAATTAAATGCTTTACCAAAAGTTGTTTAGTGATAATATATTTAGAGTGCGTTTGAATGTTAAACTGAGTTGAGTTGAGATGATAAAATATTGTTAGAATATTATTATTTTTTATTATTATTATTTTGAGATTTGAAAAAGTTGAATTGTTTATTATATTTTGTATTGAGATTTGAAAAAATTATAATGATGAGTTGAGATGGGTTTACTTTCCAAACAAAGCCTAAGATGAATGGATTTGGATTCGGGACTTTAAGATCTTAATTTCTTATTTGGGTCATATATTAAAATTTGGATTTGAATTTGTGTCAAAATAAACAAGTTTTGAAACTTGTTTTAAAGTCTTGGATTTGAAAATTATGGATGATTTTAAAATCCAAATCTAAATACAGATTATCTACCAAAATACAAGATGAATGGATTCGGATTATGATTTTAGAACTCAATGACAAATATGAAAAAGAGTGCAAGTAATTGGAAGGATGGATGGATGCAAATCAGAATTTAACATCCACGAGGATTTATAGTGAGTGCCATTAGTTTTCCCAAAGAATACCATTAAGGATCACTAAACAAGTCCTTTGCGATTATTTAAACGATTCTGGTCAATTAATTACTTGTGGTCAAGTCTACAGTAGGCTGCACCAAGAAAGTGAGGTCAGGTCAAGAATTATAGTTCAATATATGGGAAAAAAATAAAATAAAAAAAATATATTGTAGTCGAGAAATGATATTTATAATTTTAAAATGTATAAATTATAGTTTTTTTAAAAAAATAGATAAATTGAAAATTTAAATAAAAATATTATTTTTTTAATAATAAATTTTAATTTCTTTTAATGCGAAATTTGTAACACAATGATTATATATACAAGATTACTCGTTTAAAGAGTAAAACTAGTATGGGAATAACGATCACCATACAGTTGTATAATGATTATGATGATATAATCATGATGGCCATGATAGGAAAATGAGATAGGGGATCATGATGCCACTAGAGTTGTACCTGAAGGCTGGGACCCCAATTTTATGGTGTATTATGGTGCATGATGTCTTATCCTGGATTTGGTGCATGCCCTGTACTCTGCATTCAAGCAAAAATGAAACCACTTCTATCTATCCTGTCAGAGCCGCCTAGAAAGTAAGAAATTACCAATTAAAAGCAGAATCACCAAATAAATATTCAAAAATAATAAATAAACCAGGTTCATAAATAAAAATAAAAAAAAATCAAAATACACGTAATAAAATAGACATAAAATAAAATGAAAATTAATATTTTTGGAGAGGATAATCAATTTCATGCCATATTTTGGCTGGATTTCAATGGACACGCATAATTAACAGTAGAATCTGAGAAGATATTATTAAACGTCAATAATTTTAAGCACTTATTCAAATATTGTTGAATGTAGACACTAGAGCGTGACTATGTATTATAGAGTAGGTGTACAGAAATATCAATGCTACTTTGGCATACAATTTTATTTGAAAAATGATTTTCTTACAACATTTTGTATAATATATTATACAACAATGTATTAAATAAATAATATTTTTATAAAATTATATTATTTTTATAAAATATTTTATAAAAATATTTCTTATTTAACATATTATTATATAATATATTATATAAAATATTTTGAGTATATCATTTCCCATTTTATTTTTCAAAGTAAGAGTCGTACGAAAATGGAGTCAGTAGGGGCACAAACTTTATCTTCCTTAATTCCTTTCCCATGCATATAGGTCGTAGGATCACAGCCTTGCACTTCGCAGAGTACTTTTGCTTTCCCTGGCTTGAAGGGCAACATCACCAATAATATTAACTGGTCAGACCGAAATATTGGGGCAACTCAAACAACCTTTGATCTTGTTCTTAATTTTATCCGCTTTTAAATTCAAATGTATATACATATATTTACACAAATAATGCTATGCTATGCTGGGTAAGAGTCTAAAATGTAAGTCTGGCGCATGCTCATTGTTCAAAAAACGAACCATACTAGAAGAAATAGTTTTTTAACACTTTTTCAAGACTGTATTTACGTTTTTTTTTTTTTTTTGAGAAATTATATTTAGAGTTTTAAGATATGTAAGTTCCGTGTATTTTTTTTTTTTAAAAAAAAAGTAGATGAATCTGAAACTCAAGAAAAAATTATTTATTAATAGTAGATCTCACTTATTTTCAAAACGAGCATACGAAACTTGTACATACTAGAACTGTATCTAACATTATTTAAAATTGGAAATCATAAATTATTAGTTAAAAAATATAAATTTAAAGATCAAAGAAATACAATTCAAAAGGTTTAGTACATTTTTGTTGCTAAACTCTAAGCCTTAGTTTGGATAGACAGAACATCTTATCTCATCTCATCTCATCATTATAATTTTTTTAAACTTATATATAAAATATAATAAATAATTTAACTTTTTTATTTTTTAAAATAAAAATTATATTAAAAAATTATATTCTAATAATATTTTATTTAATTTTTAATAAAAAATATTATCCCGTGTGAATTTCATAACCAAACCAACCCATAACATTCTTTAGCCGGTACATGCTAATGGTAATTAATGACAAGGTAATTCTTTCATCTGTAATATTCACAAATGGAATTAGATAAAACATTTTGGGAAATCGGTCCCCTATCTATCTATATATAGGATAAATTCGCTATGGGTACGTGTATATATAAAAGTGAAGTACGACGTCAAAATTTTACCAAGACATGTCAAAGTTTTCCTTTTTGCTTGAAATAATGACGTGGTACGTACGATGCCGTTAGGTTCAGATCACGTGTATGGATGCTTCATATGGCCATGATGTTGAGTTGTAGGATGGTGACAAGTGTTACTTTTCGAGCCATCAGCCCTTAGATTGCAAATCTTAGCTATAAATTTTTTATTTATTATTTTTTAAATCACAAAACAAAAGTAATCCCTATGGAAGACAGAAACATGCAAGAACGGAAATATGTAGACACTACTGACAAATTTTTTATGAAAATTCGGAGTCAGGCATGTGCAGAATGATGAAATTTAGACCCAGAGCAAGAGATTACCTAACACGGCCATTTTTGTTTTTAATGCAATATTGACAGTGGGAAAGTTTTACGTTCAGTGCACCTTAAAAAGGAAGAAACTCTTATTTCCAAATCTTTATTCTATATAGGATTGTAGTAGTATCATTGCTTCTTCTTTGCTGAACCTCTACCCTCAAACTCAATTGGGCTGGGCCGGCTTGAGACACTTTACAAATTAAGTATTGACATATCACTTCTATAAATCAAGCTAAGATCTCATCCACCATAATTTTAGGATAATTAGCCCTTAATTTTATAATTGTAAATTCATACCATATTTAATTAGTTACCTTAGACAGATTTGTTCCTCGTATCTATTTATTTAGACCAATCTCAATATAAAATTTAAGTCAAAAAGTCATGACCCGTGCCCTTAACGCCAAGAACAAACTAGTTTTTGACGATGACACTCTTATCCCACTCGAAACTACTTCTCCAGATTATAGACAATGGAACCAAACTAAAGACATGGTTCTTACCTGGCTCCTAAATTTCATCAGTCCCTCCATAGCCAACTCCCTTGAATTTCATACTGATCGTCGAACCATGGTAATAATGCCAGGATTTATCATCTCAAGCACGAGCTATCCTCCTTGCAGCAACACAATCACTCTGTCCATGATTACTACAACCAAATCAAACAGATTTGGGATGAACTCAGTCACTTACAACAAACCAATGATCTCAAACAATTGCAGCACAAGCTGAAGATGAGAGAGTTTACCAATTTCTCCTTGACCTCAATGATTTTTTTTCCCAATTCAGAACCCAAATCTTAGCCATGGAAACTCTTTCTCCCATCACAAAAAATTTTTCCATTCTTTTTTAGGAGGAGCAGCAACGTCTTCTCCATCTCAAGCCACCATCGACCGGCGTCCACATCCTTGCCGCTCACTCCGGTGGACCCACGAAACAGCCCCTGCAGTGCACCGTCTGCGCCAAAGTTGGTCACTCCCGTGACCGTTGTTGCCGTGTAATCGGGTACCCAGCAGGTCGCAACACCCGTGGCAAACCGCAACTGTCTCTTCTCGACAAACCACCACCGAACTCGGCGCCAATGGCCCATCAAGTTTCCACCTCTTCCCCACTTCCTGGTTTGACCCATGATATGTATCAAAAACTCCTTGATCTGCTTCAATTGAGCCCTCCACCTGCAAACTTCATGGGTAATGTCTTTTCTCCCCTTCCCTTTGACAGTCGCTCCAATTGGGTGGTAGATAGTGGTGCCAACGACCACCTCTGCCATGACCAACGCCTCTTTTCTACCCTGTCTCCCCTCTCTCATAACCAGCAGGTCACTTTACCAAATGGGCATAAAATACACAATGAGGGTGTCAGCACTTGTCATTTGGCCAAACACCTCATTTTACATAATTTTTTTTTGTCCCTCATTTCTTATTTAATCTCCTTTCTGTTCCCAAACTCACAAATACTAATTCTTGCATTATTTCTTTTTCCTCTTCTACTGTTTCTTTTCAGGACCCACAGTCGACGAGGTTGATTGGAGCAGGTGAGCTTTGCAATGGACTTTATGTGTAGCGGCCCCAACCCATTACTGCCTTTTCCACTCAGACTACTGCTAATAAGATATTATGGCACTAACGCCTAGATCACCCTTCCCGCTTAATTATTCCTAGTCTTTTCAATAACCCATGTGTTATCTTTGATTGTGATATTTGTGCTCGTTCTAAGCACATTAGACTACCTTTTCCCATTTATGCTAATAAAAGTACTATGATTTTTAATAGAATTTTTTGCGACATCTGGGGTGGCTATCATACTTCTTCTATTTGTGGTGCTCATTATTTTCTTACCATTGTTGATAATTTCTCTCGCACTACTTGGATCTATCTCATGCGCTATAAATCTAAAGCACACACTTATCTCATGCATTTTTTTGCCCTTATCAAAAATCAATTCAAAACCACGGTTAAAATTATTAGAACTCATAATGGTCAATAACTTCTTTCCCACAAATTTCAAAATTATCTTCATGATCACGGCATTCTTCATGAACGTACTTGTGTTGAAACTTCACAACAAAATGGCGTTGCGGAACGTAAACATCGGCACCTCCTGAATGTTGCTCGTAGTCTGCGTTTTCATGCTCACTTACCCTTGAAATTTTGGGGTGAATGTGTACTCACCGCTACCTATCTCATCAATCGCTCTCCCAGTCGACTTCTTCAAAATAAATCTCCTTTTGAACTTCTCTTTGATATCCCTCCAACCTATACCCATTTACGCGTTTTTTGCTGCCTTTGTTATGCCCAAACTCTCCATGCTTCACGTGACAAATTTTCTCCCCGTGCCTCTAAGTGTATATTCCTTGGTTATCCTAGCACCCATAAAACATACAAACTCTATAATCTCGACACTCAGGTTGTTTTTTATTCTCGTGATGTCACTTTTCATGAACATCAGTTCCCTTTCCAGGATGTTTCTCCCCCTTCACCTACATCTCTTCCTATTCTTCATCTCCTCATCCCTGAACCCATCTTACCACCCTCTCCTACTACCTGTACTATTGCCGACTCCTTTCATTCCTCTCTTTCTCCCCCTCCTCCTCCTTATCGTCCTCATCGTACCACTACTCGACCCGCATATCTTCAGGATTATATATGCCCGACCATACACAATGAGCCCACTGCATCCTCACCTACTGCATCGACCTTAGGTACCGCACACCTTCTATCTGCTTTTCTTTCTTATTCTCGTTTCTCACCTTCTCATCTTATTTTTTTAAATGCTTTCACTGTTTCTGCTGACCCTACCTCTTATTCCGCTGTTACTCGTCATGCCCATTAGCGTGACGCCATGTCTGTTGAACTTCATGCTCTTGAAGATAATTACACTTGGACGATTGAGTCCCTTCCCCCTGGAAAGAAACCCATTGGCTGCAAATGGGTGTTCAAAACTAAGCTCAAAGCAGATGGCTCTGTTGAAAGATACAAAGCTCGGTTAGTCGCCAAAGGCTATACCCAAGTTGAAGGTCTCGACTACCATGAGACTTTTGCTCCTGTAGCCAAAATGACTACCGTTCGGTGTTTGTTGGCTATTGCTGCTTCTCGGCAGTGTATCATTCACCAACTTGATGTTAATAACGCCTTCTTACATGGCGACCTTGATGAGGAAGTCTACATGACTCCTCCTCCTGACAATTGTTCGAAAGGAGAGACTCGCGTTTGTCGCCTCCGCAAATCCCTCTATGGCCTCAAACAAGCCTCCCGCAACTGGTTTTTTAAACTAACTACTATGCTTCTTGATGCAGGTTTTTCTCAGTCTCAAGCGGACCATTCTCTATTCACCTTGGTTACATCTACCGGTGTCACTCTTGTTCTTTTTCTATGTCGACAATATTCTAGTGGCCGGCAATGATCGCTCACAAATTGAAGTCTTCAAACGTGTTCTCTCCACATACTTCAAAATCAAAGATCTCGATCCTCTCAAATATTTTCTTGGTCTCGAAGTTGCTCGATCACCTCAAGGCATCTTTCTCAACCAACGCAAATATGCTATTGAAATCTTATCTGATAGTGGACAAGTAGGTGCTCGGACCGCTTCCTTCCCATGAAACAAAACTTGAAGCTCACCAACCACGACAGCTCTCTTCTTTCTGATCCTTCTCCCTATTGTCGCCTTGTTGGTCGTCTCATATACTTGACTATCACTCGTCCTGACATTGTTTTTGCAATGAACATTCTCAGTCAATTCATGCACGATCCTCGTGATCCTCACATGCAGGCTGCTACTCGAGTTCTTCGCTATCTCAAAGACAGTCCTGGACAAGGTATTTTCTTTTCCTCCTCCAACACTCTTCATGTTACTGCATATATTGATTCCGATTGGGCTAGTTGCCCCACCACTTGTCGCTCCACCACATGCTACTTTGTTCAGCTTGGCACTAGTCCCATCTCCTGGCGTACAAAAAAAAGACAACCGTGGCCCGGTCCTCCGCTGAAGCTGAATATCGTGCCATGGCTGTCACCACCTGCGAACTCACTTGGTTGAAACAGCTTCTCACTGATCTTGGTGTCTCTCACCTCGAGCCTATCAACCTCTATTGTGACAATCAATCTGCTCTACACATTGCCCACAATCCTGTATTTCATGAGCCAACTAAACATATTGAGATTGATTGTCACCTTGTTCGTGATAAAATTCGGTCCAGACTCCTTACCGCTATTCACACCAGCTCCCATGAGCAAGTTGCTGACATCTTCACCAAAGCATTGGGCCATGATCTCTTCCACCATTTCTTATGTAAGTTGGGCATTACGGACCTCCATGCGCCAACTTGAAGGGGTGTATTGACAGATCACTTCCATAAATCAAGCCAAGATCTCCTCCACCATGATTCTAGGATAATTAGCCTTTAATTTTGTAACTGTAAATTCATACCATACTTAATTAGTTCCCTTAGACAAATTTGTTCCTTGTATCTATTTATTTAGACCAATCTCAATGTAAAAATTAAGTCACTGAAATACAAAAGTATTGAGTTATTGATATTAAGTTAGGATTTCTTTTTTTTTTTTTTTTATACATTTGGAGGAGCGGATTCAAACTCCAAACTTTTATTTTGAAGACTGCAGATTATGCCAATCAAACAACAGACTTTCAGTAAGTTAGGATCTTTTTGAAGGTGATACATGGTAAGCTCTTTAAAACTAGTTACTCCCGTTTACTTGGTGGTGGTAATATTTATACACGATTTGTTGGTGGAGGGGTCGAGTGGGAGTTATCCCTTGTGAATCCCTTCTATTGAGAGGGATGTATAAAATGTTTTTCTATTTGGAGAGTTAGTAACCGCCATTTCGTCACGTATACTTTGGAGAAGGCAGGCGAACCCGATGATCTATCATCTATATGATCACTTTTCTGCATTTATTATCCCGTTTTCTTGAAGTTTGTTCATAACTCGTTCCAAATCAATTGATCATTTTATGTGATGCTGACCAACACTCCCTTCTAATATCGCCAGTACTAGATCAGGGTACTTGCCCAAGGTGAAGAGGCTGGCTCCTACCCTAGTGGTGTTTGTTGCCTACATTGCCAGCAATAGGACATGTCATGGCGGGATGACGAGAACTCGTAAGATTATAACTTGCATATCTGTTATATTCGGCCACCTTATTCTCTGGATTTGGGTTCTAAAAATGGGTCTTTTGTTATTTGGATTCTGTTGCAAATTTTACTCCCAACAAATACATTGAGAAATGCTATTTGCTGTACTCTTTTATTATTATCCTCTCGTCCTCCTCTATATGATATCAAATGTTTGGAAGATAAGGGTGACAGTTGAGAAGATAGTACTGAATAACATCTCTCTAAAATAATAGATGATTAGTGCAAGCCCAAGATGTACAAACATGTGCAAGTTCTTTAAAAAAAAATTATAAGTCCTATTTTTTTAGAAGTCTTTGTACTCCTTCTAATTGTATTTAGTATTATTCAACAAGTACATTTTATCGATATTATCGCTCTCCCAAGCTAACAAACGGAAGAAGCTGAATGTAAAAGCCTTTTTGTATGTGGGGGAGGGGAGGCTCATCTCATTCCATGAGGCCCCATCCAGCCTCGTAGGCCCAAAGTCAGCTAAAGTCTAATCCATTGTGGGAATGAGTTGAACCAAGTTTCCCATGCACGAATGAGCTTTTTGACCCAGAGAAATACTATAACTACAAAATAATTATATAAAAATAATTTTATAAATTAATATAATTTCATATGATTTATCAAATTATAAAACAGATATGACGGATTATATGAAATTATGTCAATTTATGAGATTATTTTTATGTAATTTTTTTATAGCTGTAACACACTTCTTTTACCAAAGTCAATTATCACCACTAGGAATCAATTACCAAAGTCAATTATCACCGCTACGAATTAGTACTCTCTCTCTCTCTCTCACAAAGGGAAAAGGGTTATATATTACTGTTCTACCTCAATTACTAAACGTGTGATGTATAAATGATTAGTAGAAGAATTCAATTAATTTAAGAAGAATAAAACTAAGATTTAAAAAAAAAAAAAGTAAGTATGGTGTAGGATGTATGGAGATAATGAGTAGCAAAGCTCTTGATCAAAATCCTTTTAACCAATGAGTTTTGTTATATATAATCACGTTTGCATACTCTTTACGCACTTTACTAATGTGATTGACCAAATCAATTATTTTATATTTAAAAAAAAGTAACGTATATTAATGGAATGCGCAATGAGTATGTAAAAGTGACTATATATAAATTTTTTGTTAACGAGTCAATATAGTAATATTAGATACAATATTTCAATGTGCAAGATTTATATATTCCTTCAGTTCACTTAAAAAAAAAATCATGTAGATATCAAATTTATCTAATTTTGTTTTTTAGAAAATGTGCGATGGTTGCACATGAGTGCATACATCAGTTCTTCTGTTTTTCCTTTCATAAACGACTTCTTCGTTTTCTCGTGAACGCCAACAAAGGCCACCTTGAACGGATCATGTTATCTTTTATATAAATATATATTATCCAAAGAGAACATAATATTAATGGATCTAGACTCAAACTCCAACACTAGCTACTGTCAGTACTTGTTTTTGACATGGAATTAGATATATAGTCAATTTCGGTTGCTTTTGTGGTCAAAGAAAAAAAGAATCTTAGTAAAAGTTTGAGAATTTCGAGCTATCTGGAATTGAAACCATTGTTGGACGTTGGAACATTCAAATTGGTTTTCGATTGCTGCTACATTTTTTATGAGGAAAATGACTTTTTTTTGCTAGTGAATACTGAAAAAAAGCATTTCAGTTTACAGTGTACTACTTCATCTTTTTCCTCGTTAAGTGTACTTACTGTTAATTTCTTATTTGGTCAAGATAATGTTATTGAAACCAAATAAGAAAAACAATTCACGATCAGGATCAAGACGCCCCATGTAGATAAGGAATAATACACAGTATTATATCTATTTTATAATAAAAATAATTTTATAATTTAAAAGATTATATTAAATCATGTTAATATGTAAATTAAAATTTCTTTATGTAAGATTTACGTGCACATCCAATTTTTATTTTTTTTATTTTTTTATCAATAATAATTCTATAAAGTAGTACTTCCTAATTATGGTATTTAATTTATTGGTTGCTTATTCAGTGTCACTTACCGACGTCTCATGGTTAATTCATTTTTATTGACCATAAAGCAGATATTATATATTTAATAATTATAAGATCAGGACGACAGATCACTCTCAAATCTTGGATGCTCAATTGGGTAACCAATAATTATTTATTATTTTTTTAAATCAATTTTCAACAAATGCATTTTACACGCATTGAATTTGAATTTCGGTACTAGGCCGTATCATTCATCAATGAATCAGCATCACTATAAATATAATTTATAGTGATATAGTACGTATTACGTAAGCATTGAATACTGGCTTTTTTATTAAAAATAAATAAATAAATATAAAATTTATATTAAAAAAACAGTTTTTGAATGTTGAGCCTATTTTTTTTTCAAAAATAATATGTAACGGCTATATAACCATAAAGGTATCTAACATTACTTTATATATATATATATATATATATATGAGCTCAACTGATTCCTGCACTTTCACTTGGGATAAAAAAAAAAAAAAAAACTCAGGCTGTGTTCATAATTAAGGGGTTAACCATATTAATTACGAGAATAGTCTCCATTCATTATTATCGTCATGAAAAATGTTATTTATATTTAAGAAAAATTTGTAAAAAATTTACTTCTATACGTGTCAGTTATTGATATGCTAAAAATTATAAAACTTAAAATTTCAAATTTAAATTTTAAAATAAAACTAACAAAATGAATATTGTAGGTAAAAATTACTATATTGTCATTATTACTAATTTTAGTGACGCTAGCCATAACAATACTCAGCACTACTAATGGTGCATGGGGAATTTGGAAACAAGGGGGAATTTGGAAACAAGGCTAAAACTAAAGGTCATGCTTTGATGATGATTATTTGGTTGTTTCTTCAAAACCTAATAATTTATTTCCCATTTTCTCATTCCCAGTAAATAAACTTGCATGGCTTTTACTTGCAGGTTCTAATTTTATAAGAAGCTTTTGCTGGCTTCTTGGAAAGTACGTACTGCTCATGATTTTGCTTTCTTTTTTAAGTTGAAATTTCCTCATCAAATCATGATTATCTAATTCCCATTTTCCGAGTGGATTATAATCCAATCATGACTTTGACCATCGTCATTATATATGAGTCATGACCCATTTATAATTTGATGGCCACTCCGTCCACTACAATTACAATATTTTTTTTCCTAGTTTGATTTAATTACATTCGGTTAGAAATTCATGATCATCCAGTCATCCTCATGATGTCATATTTGTAAGTAAGCAAGCAAGCCGTATTCTCACACGCAATTTGCTTGAGAGTATGGTTTAGAGACCCGCAGATGAAGTGGAGTTCTCTTTCGTTTACACGATATTTAATTTTTTTCCCCTTATTTTTCTTAATTAAAATGTTTTGGGTTTATATCAAAGTCACCGGCCAACTAAAATACAAAGTAAAATGGAAGAGAGAACTTGTTAAAATTGAAGTTATAGCGCGCTCCCGGTTGACTAGCCGTCAAGTGAGAACTCATTCGGCCATAGAAATAGTAGAGTACGTGTGGAAAGATCTGGCAGTGGTGCCCCACTCTTAACATCATCCCATCGATTTTTCATATTTCCCTCGTGCCCGTGCGCTGCCACTCATCTCATCTCACAGCCCACCTCCTCCATCGTTCGCCTATATATATATATATATATACACACACACACAAAACCTTCCCGAATCCAAACACACATTATCCAAAACTCTCTTCTTCTTCTTGAACTTCTCCCTGTATATCAGAGTGCTTTTTTCACATATATAGGAATCATGCCTGCGGGAGGGGTCTCGGTTCAGTCCAGCGGAGGCACCGAGTTCGAGGCCAAGATCACGCCTATTGTTATCATCTCCTGTGTTATGGCCGCCACCGGAGGCCTCATGTTTGGTTACGATGTTGGTGTTTCCGGTAAGTAATTTCATATTTGAGACGCATGCACTCACTCACTCACTCTCTCTCTCTCTCTCTCTCTCTCTCTCTCTCTATAGTATGCACGTGCATATGATATTAAGATGTTTTTTTAGCTTATTTTCTTTCGAGACACAGGAATTGCTTTGGTCTCGGTGTCTCCAATTTTGGCAAGGAAGCTTAGTACTTTTCATGATCATAGATTCATATATCTGTACATGTAAATATATTTCTTATAATGAAAATAGCTAAAAGCTTTCGTTCTTTTAACGTTCTTCCTATGTAGTTTTGACATATTTCTCATATCATGTTTATTTTCTCAAGAAAAGGAACAAAAAGGGAAAAAAAAAAAGTTTGCTACTCATCATATATCTCCACTCACCACATATATTTATTTATTTATGAATTTCTTTTTAAATTAATTGAATTCTTTTACTCATCATCTATATATTATATATTTAATAAGAAAAAATATATATATATATATATATATATATATATATAACATGTAATATGTAAAAATGATGAGTAAAATAAAAAATAAAAAAAATGTATTCTTGTTCTTCATTAAGGAGATAAGGGTACTTTAAGGAGTACGTCACGGCCTTTAAGTTTTAACTACCATCGTGAAGACCCAACTCTCAATAGGTTTTGTTTGGCTTTCCAGCTGAGCGTGATGACCAAGAGAATCTAGCTGGGTCCGAATCATGTGCACCATGTCGGCAAACTTTTTCTACGAATTATGCCATTATATTACCCTAATAATCGGCGATTTAAAAATTAATTTCCTCTTGCTTAATTATTATTTCTTCAATATTTTTTTTGGTACTGTGAAAATGATGTAAATGAACTTAAAAACCAATAAAAAAAATCTTTCGATACATTAATATTTACTGCTAATTATCTATGTTTGTCTTACCTTAAATTAAGTTCAGTAAATTTTTTATTAATTAATTTAATTACTGGTGGCTGATCGATTTGATGATGATGATCATGAAGGTGGTGTTACGTCCATGCCCGACTTCTTGGAAAAATTCTTCCCGGTGGTTTATTGGAAAACGAAGGATCCAAACATGATCAATAGCAGTTACTGCAAATATGATAATCAGGGCCTACAATTGTTCACATCATCGCTATACCTGGCCGGTTTAACCTCGACTTTCTTCGCTTCCTACACGACCAGAAGGCTTGGTCGAAGGCTAACCATGTTGATTGCTGGTCTTTTCTTCATCGCTGGGACTGTCTTTAACGCTGCTGCCCAAAACCTTGCCATGCTCATTATTGGTAGAATCATGCTTGGATGTGGGGTTGGCTTCGCTAATCAGGTTTGTTTTCATTTTATCCCCCTGGATGCAATACTTTTATATATCTTTACTTTGAATGGTCACGCAGTTTAGATGATCAGATATTTTGTTGAAAGGTATAATATTATTTTTATTCTGAAATTTAAAAAATTAAATTGTTTATTATATTTTGTGTGAGAGTTTGAGAAAATTATAATAATTAGATGAGATGAGATAGTTTAGTTTTATGTAACCAAACCAGCCCTAAACACAAATAAATTTTACAAAATAACATAATTTCGTGTGATAGGTTAGATTGTAAATCTATATTTATTATAAAATAGATCTAATATATTATATAAAATTATATTAATTTATGAATTTATTTATATATGTTTTTAATAACTATAACATTTCTCTTCTTAATTTGGTGAAATATGTAAAAAAAATAATTAAAATATCTCCCATGCAAAGATCAGAAGGAGAAATATATAAATATAAAAGTAAAGAGAGAAAAGGAAGTGATCGAAAGGCTTTGTTGGGGAAAACGACCCAAGAACCATAGGTTAGAAACTGGGAAGGAACTGCAATGCAAGATCACCATTGATTGGAAGCTATGAGAGTTACCTGCTTTGTTTTTTAACCAAACGGCATAATCAATCACAATTTTTTTGGACCCTTTTTGTTTTGTTTTTTTTAATATTCTCGCACATGAAATTCTTAGATGTGACAGATACAGGCCTCTTGTATCTTTTCATGCCTTAGCTAGCTAGCTAGCTTGAGAAAACATCAAAATGTCATGATAAAGTCTCTTGGATTCATCCAGAGAAAGCCGACTAAAAACCCACTTTCTTTGTATCTTGGCTTTCTGCTTTCGAATTATTTTTCTTTTGGAAAATTCATTTATCTTTTTGTGGAATAACGTGATGTTTTGGATCTCTTTTTTAAACTAATTGATTGACTTTGCTTTTGTGTGGGGTACGTGGTACTACTGCAATATTGTTGTTTAGTTTATCTTATCCTTTTGTATTAATTACTTGGTCCTTAATTTCATTGGCCTATATATGTCTGGAGGAGGTGTAGATGATGCATGTGAGATCCCAAATTCATTCGTTATTATGATGGGGTGGGAAAAAAAAAAAAAAAAAAAAAAAAAATCAAAAGATATCCCAACTTGATTTTGTGGGGCGGAACGACTCCGCGTACTGCACAGTAATTTCTGCTGGACAATTGAAAGTACGTAATTAGATTTATTTTAGGCTTCGTTTGAAACTATAAGTCATCCCAACTCATCTTAATTTATCATTACAATTTTTTTAAATCTCAATATAAAATATAATAAACAATTTAATTTTCTCAAATCTCAAAATAATAATAATATTAAAAAATAATATTCTAACAATATTTTATCATCTCAACTCAATTCAATTCAACTCACTTTAACATCCAAACACAACTTTATTCTGAAACTATTAAGTAGAGCGCGTTTACATTATATAATTTAATTTAAAAAATAAATTTTAAAATTTAAATCTTATTATTTAAGTCATGTAAATTATATATTCTACACACTGATTTAAAAATAAAATATGATGATCAGCCATATGTATGCATGCATGCCATATATAAAAAAAAGAGAACTGCTACAACTACAAAGAAATTATACAAAAATAATTATACAAATTGACGTGATTATATTTGATTCGTTAGATCTACTTTATAATAAAAATAATTTTATAATCTGATAAATCACATCAAATCACGTCAGTTTGTGGGATTACTTTTATATAATCTCTTTGTAACTAGAGTATTTCTCTAAAAAAAATTAAGGCTATTTTTTTTTTGCAAGATTTAATATAGAAATGTGATCTAAACTTGAAAGTTGTTGGATATATGACAGGCTGTGCCATTGTTTCTTTCGGAGATAGCACCGACGAGGATACGTGGAGGTTTGAACATATTATTCCAACTTAATGTGACCATTGGCATTCTCTTCGCCAGCCTTGTCAATTATGGCACTGCTAAGTAAGCTCCTATTCTTCATTTTCTATTCCTTGGCTCCAATTTTTTAAGCTATATACAATGCCAAGAGTACTCGAGTTTTGGCAGCATGCAAAAGAAATCAATTCCCAGACACAAAGGTTTTTTCTTTTAAATCCGTTCTAATTAATTAAGGTAACGTACTGTCCCAGCTAGCTTAAATCATCAGTTCATTTAATATAAATGTCAGTATTAGAAAGGCCAGCAAACATGCATATATATATATATATATGCTGGAATTTTAAGGTGATTTTGAATTCTGATCTTCCTCGGCAAACTCGTCAAAGCTAGAGATCCCTTTCACCGTAGACATCGAGGATTGCTGCAAAATACCCCCATATATATATATATATATGGTCAATACACCTACAGGCACAGCGCATGCAGTTAGTAATGAACATGACGTGTTTGTTTTGAACTCAAGAGGGCACACCTGTTCCATTTGTTGAACAATTATTGATAACTTACCAATCCTACTAATCCCTATTATATGTCTAATATTCTATCAACCATATAAATAATGCAGGAAGAGAAAAGGCTATTGATTTTTTATTTTATTTTTTTAAAAATTTTTGAAGATCACGACAAGACCCGTAAAATTTATTTATTCAGAACCCTTGATCATGACTAGTATAGCGGAGTATACTATGATCACTTCTCTAGACCTTTCACTTTATTTTCATTACGAGGATAATGTCTTTTATGAAAACTTTTGTTATATGTAGAAGTCAGTGTCTTAACATATTGCTTGTTGGGAAATACATGATTACAATTTTGAAAAAGTTAGAACACCAATATTAGCTAATGTAGAAATTAGCTTTTACGTGTTAAGTGAATAAAAAATGAAGCTTTGTAAATATATATATATATATATTTTTTCTCGAGATTAATTTGCATATGAAAATTTGTGGATACTAAAGGCTCGTTTGGATAGTGATATGAGATAGTTTTAAATAAGTTGAATAAAATATTGTTAGAATATTATTTTTTAATATTATTATTATTTTGATATTTGAAAAAGTTAAATTGTTTATAATGTTTCGTATGAAAATTTAGAAAAATTGTAATGATGATATAAGATATGTCAGAGAATGTTTCTGTATTCAAACAGGGTAAATGAAACTCTTATTCCTGAACATAGTATTTCATTGAAGATGTTAGCTTGGAGAGAGTATATGATATATTGGTCATCATCTTATAAGGTTTTGTTTCCTAGTCATGTAGGCTTTGTTGCTAATTAACCAGCTAGCTAGCATTGATATATGTTTTGTTATGCAACTACGTACAGAATCAAAGGGGGATGGGGTTGGAGGCTGTCGTTGGGTTTGGCTGGCATTCCTGCAGGTCTTCTTACAGTGGGGGCTCTCCTCGTGGTGGACACTCCCAACAGTCTGATCGAGCGTGGTCGCTTGGACGAAGGAAAAGCTGTGCTTAGAAAGATTAGGGGAACTGACAATATTGAGCCTGAGTTCTTGGAGCTTGTCGAGGCAAGCCGTGTGGCTAAACAAGTGAAGCACCCCTTCAGGAATCTCCTTAAGCGCAGGAATAGGCCCCAGCTCGTCATTGCCGTAGCCTTGCAGGTCAGCATCTCTCGTTGTTTTCTACACATCTTTATAAATGTCACAACAATTATCATACTCAATAGGTGTCGATAAGTTAAATCTGATTATCCTATATATTGTTCTCTAATTTGAATTGAATGTATGCAACAGATCTTCCAACAATTCACTGGCATCAATGCAATCATGTTTTATGCTCCAGTTCTCTTCAAAACTGTGGGATTTGGCAGTGATGCTGCCCTCTACTCAGCTGTCATTACAGGAGCTGTGAATGTCCTCTCCACTCTTGTATCCATCTACTCGGTGGACAAAGTTGGCCGTCGAATGCTCTTATTGGAAGCTGGGGTCCAGATGTTCCTTTCTCAAGTGGTGATAGCAATCATTCTAGGAATCAAGGTCAAGGACCACTCTGAAGACCTCCACAAAACTTATGCAATTATAGTTGTTATCATGGTGTGCACTTTTGTTTCTGCTTTTGCATGGTCTTGGGGGCCTCTGGGTTGGCTGATCCCAAGTGAGACATTCCCACTGGAGACTCGTTCTGCAGGGCAGAGTGTGACTGTGTGTATCAACTTGCTTTTCACTTTTGTTATAGCACAGGCATTCCTTTCAATGCTCTGCCATTTCAAGTATGGTATCTTCTTCTTCTTCTCCGGCTGGGTTCTCATCATGTCATGCTTCGTGCTGTTTCTGCTCCCGGAGACGAAGAACATCCCAATTGAAGAGATGAAAGAGAGAGTCTGGAAGCAACACTGGCTTTGGAAGAGATTTATGGATGACCATGAAGAAGATGGTGAAAAGAAAATTGGGTACAAGAATGGATTTGATCCTTCTTATCAGCTGTAAAACTAGAGAAGTATACTTACCTTACCCACCAAAAAGCAAAGAAAGAGAAAGTACTGTATTAGGAGGAACTTGCTATACAAGAACATTAGACACTGGACATTGAAGGGGTACAAAAGATACATGTTGCCAATATCCATGTCGATTAGGTTCCTTTGGAAGGTTATGATTGTAAAAACTTTAAGAGAGTGTTTGTGTTTCTTTCCCTAGTCTGTAGCTCCCCACGCGTGTGAAATTCTTATTACCGCTACGCATGGTGATGAATTATTCTCTCATATTCTCTAATACGAGGGTAAAAAAATAAAATCATATATTTTTAAGTGGTGCGAGACTTATGTCTAGAATTTTTCAAATTTTAATGGTAAACTCTTCATGGTCTCTAATACTAAAAAAGTCATTATCCATTAATTAACCCACAGTACACATGAGAGATATAGTTCAGAGAACATTACTGTCTTGAGAAGCAAGCGAGCTAGAGATCAACTTCTACCAGACAGGAATGACCTTATATATAATGAAACGCATGCACGTGCTTGCTAATTGTGACACTTTCATTAGGAAATTGTAAAGATTAAGCCTGTACTTCTCCCCTGCACAAAGCAATATGAGTACCCAACCAAAATAAAATTGTAGGGTAGGCAGTGTCATGATGGAACTTCCAAATTTCTATTGAAAGACGAATTAATGCGCAACCCACCACACCTGCAATATGCCCCTAACATTCTTCCCTTTTAATTCAAGTCCGATCCAAACATAATTTTAAAGGGAAAAAAAAATCAGTCATGAATGAATCCTTTTTGCTTATATTTCAATCCTTTTTAACATGAAGTTTGGGAAAAAAAATAAAGGGATCGATTCTTAATTAGGGAGTATAGTTTTGTTGAGAATTTGCTTTCATGATATTGATCTCTTTCTCACAGCTTTTATTTCAAATCAAGATATATATGCAAAGGGTGCTTAGCGTATAATTAATAGAAAAAGTACAGATGTAGAGGACCAAACACACTTTCTGCTTAAAGCTCCAACCACCAACACTTAAGAGCAAGTCAGTAGTCCAAAAGATTTATAAACGGTCGTAGACAGAAAGTTCTCCAAATTGTCACCACCCACCCAACACCAAACGTATTCACTCTCTTCCAGGGCTCCAGGCCATGGCTTTGGCGGGGAAATGCTTCGTTCTGCTCATGGTGATGGCTGCGGTACATATATCCAATGCGGCTGTGTACAAGGTTGGGGACTCGGCAGGTTGGACCACCATTGGTAATATTGACTACAAGCAGTGGGCCGCTACTAAGACCTTTCGAGTTGGTGATATTATCCGTAAGTTTGTTTCATATCTAAAATACATGTTGCTGACTTCATTTCATTTTCATTCTGGGTAGTGTGCAGTTTTTGGGGTATTGAGTTATGCAGCATTCTTCTCGGATTGTGTAATTAATTCTCCATTTACCTGGATGTTCATTAATTTGCACACAAATAGGGTCCGAGTTTTCCAGCATAATCCGTGGCTCTACTCTTCTGGCCTCATTCTGGGCGAGAGAAGGATTTGTTTTGGGTTATAGATTAGATGAGCATAAAATACTCTTAAAAGCCAGGGAGGTTTCTCGATCTGTAGTTCCCTCATTCTTCTCTTTCTGGTTAAAGTGTGCTTTGGGGCTCTTCAAGGAACCAACCTACTGCAGTTTTCATCGCAAGATGAGTTTCCCAGCCGGCCATTGCCTCAATTTCTTATCAAGTTATCTTGTAGGCATTGTCTGACTACTTACTGCTCTCACATTAGAATTGACGTCTCAAAACAAAGAATGGATAACTGCATGCCATTATAACAAAGAACCCATCCGTATGCGGAAGGAGGCTACATGATTAGGTCGGCCATGCTGCATCATGGGCATTTGGCCCCCACACGCATACATTCCTTTCCACGCTTTCATGATAATACTCTCACTTTGCATTCAATAATGCGTTTACACGGTATCCATCAAAATAGGGCACCACGTCCACTCAGAATGTTTGGTAAAGGTTGAAAACTTCATCTGGACACTTAACAAGAAACTAACAAAAAAAGAAAAAAAATAAATACTTGGAAAAGGGATTACTGGTAACAGTGTTGCGTTTTCTTGGTTGGTATTTTTTTGTGACAGATTTTGAGTACAACGCTCAATTCCACAACGTGATGCGAGTAACGCATGCAATGTATAGGGCTTGTAATGTGTCAGCACCTTTAGCCACCTACACCACTGGGAATGACACCATCAAGATCACTAGGCGCGGTCACCACTTCTTTTTCTGCGGCGTCCCCGGCCACTGCCAAGCTGGCCAGAAGGTCGACATTAATGTGCCTCGCAATCTTTCAACTACCGCTCCAACTCCATCAGCATTAGTCTCTCCTCTAGTTCCTCCCGCTCGTATTCCCGTTCCTTCTCCGAGTAAGGCTGTTCCATTCAGTGCTTTGAAGGATGGCTTTGGATCGTTTGGTTTAATGGCTATGGCTGTTGTTGCTCTTTTGGTTTTTGGCTCTGCTTAATCAGGGGTTTCTAGTTAAACCCTCCTTTTTTTGGTGGGATTTATGGGGATAACGTTGTTTTGGGACTTTTCCGGGAATTATTTAGGGCATGATGGTAGAGTGATATTTCATTGGCTATTTCAAAAAAAATATATAGACATGGCTTACAGATTTCCGAAACGTTTCGATAATTGACAAAATTTAAAAATTTCATTACTGCAATGGTTTGGATATTGAGATAGAGATAAAAAAAAAATTATGTAAATAGTAGTAAAATTATATGAGTTAATATGTTTTATGAGGCTTTGAAAAAAGATAGAAAAAAAGTTTAAACAAAAATATTATAAAATTAAAATATTGTTATAATATAATTTTTTAATATTATTCTTATTTTGAGATTTAAAAAATTAAATTATTTTTTACGTTTTGTTTTGGAAGCTCGGGAAAGTTTTAATGATTTAATAATAAATAGATGAAAAAGTTAAATATTTAAAATTAAAAAGTATTTGTATTTGAGTGATATTTGAATATTAAGATGAGATGAAATGATCTCAACATCCAAAATGAGGGTAAAATTTAAAGAAATTGGTGTTTTGAGAGAGCGAGTTGGAGATGCTCTTATTTAATAAGTGAAAAATAAGTTTATAAACACCATCAGCTCATTCTCCAATCAGTAATTGTTAGAAGGTTGTGGTTCTCTCATATTCAAGTCTACTTATGCTGCATTTAATAGAAATAATTATTTTTATCTTCATAAAAAGAATCGTGTCCGAGCATAAATTTATGGAAAATCTCCTCTTTTCTTTGAAATTCTCATTTATTAGTTCAATATAGCAGCATTGTCCAGCATTAAGAAGTAAAAGAACGAGGTCATCCTGTCCGCAATTAATCATGGAAACAACGACATTGCCAAGCATCAAAACTGCAATTAATTAGAAAGGTGCTCGTTAAAGAATCGAATCGAACTGAACTCAAACTTGATCGAGCCAATCTCGAGGTCATTTACAGCTCAATAATCACTACTCCATCTTTATAGGTTATAAAGGTAGATCTCATCTTCATTTGTTTTAAGAATTGCTTGCAGTAGAGAAGTTCATGTATATTTTGCAAGATTCAGACCTAAAAATGTAAAATTTGGATCTGAAGGGTTCAGATCTGCAACTACAACATCACATTTGAAAAAGCTAGAGTCATAGACGTAGCAAGAGGTTGATTTTGGTAATAAATGCAATAGGTAATCCAGTAGAAATAGATTTTATGTAAAGACAGAAGAAAAAGGAAGAGGATAGGAGAGGAGATAGGAATGAAATGTAAAATAAAATGATAGTAGCTAAGAGAAGATGAAGAGAAGGGAGGGAGGGGGCAGAGGAAGACGATGGATTATAATGTTAAAAAAAGAAGAATGAACAAGCAATCACGCCTAGCGGTAAGGGCTGGGCAGCTGACAAGCGAACCCTTACAGATTTCAGTCGTGCATATATTCATATTCATCGCGCCAAATTCATCTTCTTCTACAGTTCCACAGTTGCTCAATTAGTTTGTTATTTTGATTGATATGAACAAGCTTGCTCCTCTTCTAATCCGTCATGTCATTATGCCTTTTCTTGGTTGTATGCAATACAAAATTCAGATGGCGTGACACGCGATCCCCCCATGCTCAAAGGGGGGGAATATTCAATTAACAATTTCACGCCTAAGCTCAATAGATCAAAGACAAAATGGAAAGAAAACAAATAGATTTCAGGAGGAAAGAATGGATTAGGCTAAAAGAATTGCATTCATGGGAGACTGGACATCAACATCAGCTGGATGTATGACCTTGGACAAGAAGAACATTGAGGAGTGGGCTTTCTGCATCTCCATTCCTCAACATGCTTCTATCACGATGCCGAGATCTGCATTCAGATGATTATAGACAGGATTAAGAATATTGAAAATAAATAGCAACAGACTGCTGTTCAGATTTGAAAATACAGGTAAAAAGTTCTACAAGTAATAGAATGACAGCACGGGTTGGAACAAAATGGCCGAGTCAAGTACCAGATTGTTATGTGCAAGGCCAGACAGTAAGTTCCACTAGAGAGGATTTAACTGAACAATATATAAATTGGTCATTGACACTTAAGCTTGAAAGCAAAATATAATTTGACATGCACAAGATCTGAAGATTCATTCCAAATGTAAACTTTCAAAGAAACTGGAAGCTTCACTTCCATTGAAATGTACAGTTTACAAACAGAAGCATTAAATATAAGAGATTTTGAAAAGATATTCACTATGGTGCCATTTGGATAGTGAGTTAAGATGAGATGAGTTAAGATGAAAGTTGAATAAAATATTGTTAGAATATTATTTTTTAATATTATTATTGTTTTGGGATTTGAAAAAAGTTAAATTGTTTATTATATTTTGTGTGAAAATTTGGAAAAGTTGTAATTGTTAAATGAGATGAGTTGAGATTGGTTTTGTATCCAAACCGGGCCGTCTTGCAGTACACCAAACATCAAGACTTATTTTCTAGTTCCAATCCATTTCTGCAGCTGTATCTTTGTTTAAGATGGAATACGCTAAAACACAAAAAATAGAATCTGAATTTAGGGAAGGAACAGCAACAAATATACAAATTAAGGTATCTGAGTTATGCTCATCAAAGAAACATTCATGCAGGCACATTGCTATGTGCTTAAGAAAGCCCATAAGTGCAAGCCCCTGATACTATTAAATCAATGACAAACTCACTAACAGTATCTAATAATAGCATTTAAAGGACTAATTATCCGGTGGCTTCCCAGAAAGAAAATTTATTTTGGAAATATTATTAGTCCTGTAAAATCTAAATAGGGGATGACGGTTAAATAACCCCATCAGAACAAATGAAAGAAGAACTGCAGTGTAATTTGTGCTAAAGCTCAAAATATAAAACAGTAGGAAGAACTTGTCTTCTTACTTGCTTCCACAGCATACACTGTTAGACATCTAATATACCATACATGAGTAAATATTATCTCTGAAATTAAACGCATTTTTATAGGCAATATGTTACCTTCCAAAAATTAAAGGTCAAATTGTACTTCCACATAAAAATACTAAGCTGGCCTTACGGATTAATTTTAGATTATCCAACGCACAAGTATCAAAGTTGGTTTATCTAACATGAGTAAAGCATCATAGAGACCTTACACTAGTCGATTGGAGCTCCACTGTATCTGATTCCTCGCTATCCTGCCATGCATACCATCAAATATCAGTTTTTTTAGCATCCATCAATATCCATTATTACATGCCTAATGTATTGGAGAATATAAAAAGTTCTAACATGGTAGCAATACCTCAATCAACAAATCCTTTCGGGTAATCAAACCAATCACACGAGATGGCCGAGGGACAACAAATATATGTCTCAAACCTAGTTGGCGAAAAAGATTATATACCTGCACAATTAAGAAGATGCAACACTTGGTTGATAAGATTAGAAATGGATGTAGCACAGGTACAAGCAAAACAATCATATGCAGAAGAGTTGGAATTATCACCTTTGTCAGAGACATATCTTCAGGGACAATGTATGGAGATGGATTCAAAAATGGGGCAAGATCAATGTACATTTCCAAGTCATCCGAACTAAGATGTATATCCTCTATAGATATTCCTTTACTGGAAGCAGGTTTGACAAATTCACTAGGAGTGTGCCTGGAGTTTAGATGAGCCGTCAAAAGCTTTACAGAGAGTGAAGAAAAGGCATGACTAAACTGTGGTAAACCTCCACCTACCTGATAGGCCTGGATCCAGGTCTAGGATCACTGGGCAAAGGACTAAGTTGGAAATCTACTTTTGACTGCAGGAGTACCAACAAATGACTGCATCATGAACCAACCATGAAAATGTTATTTTGTTTTCAACAAAACTCATGCCTCTTCTGAAAGAAATGATACTATTTATATAAAAAGAAAACAAACTCAATATGAGATACCTGCGAGGCATAAGTCCAATGACAAGTGTTTCCCCAATCCTTGTGTGATCGATCACCTGGGTCAGTCGAAGTTTGAAAAATACTTGAGAAAGGGCCAAAACATTATTTTAAAAGACAGGAATAGAGAGCAAAGTAAAAGCGCTCACAGGGAAACCATTATGTTTGTTGCTCCGTAAAATAGAAACTATATCTGCAACCTTAACAACGCGAGGGAAGGACACCACCTTCAAAGGTACGAAAACAGTGCCAAGTAAGTTCATGATGGCATGAACAACACAAGTAACAGAATAGAAATCTCAAGGTAAGTATGACATGAACACTTCAGGGCACCCATGTCCAAACGTGTTCTGCAATGTAAAATGTGGCCAAATTCGAAAAAATGTATCCACTTTGTAAATAGGAAAAACCAAAGCAATAAAATGGCATTAACCCGTTGTCCGCAAGCCTCCTTCGCAGTCATTTTCCGCATCTGATATTTGGGTTTTGATTCCAGCAATGGAATACCCCTAAGTCGTGCTTGTTCTTCATATAGGCCTTCATTAAACGCATCACCAACAGCCTGCCATGAGAAGACTCTTAAGTACTTTCACAGAGCAATTATTACTAAAATGACAAGCATTAAAAAATACCTTTGAAATAAGAAGAACAAGCATGATAAGTGGTAAAAGCTTCAAGTTATTTGTTATCTCAACCATAATGACGCATAGAGACACTGTCATCCTCATTGACCCTCCAAGAAAAGAAGCAGCTCCCAGTAAAGCATATCTAGAAACTCCACAAAGAATTACACAAAGCACATCAGAAACAAGGTGCACTGAGCATGTAACAACATGTACCATATCAATAGCAACCACTATTCTTACAGCCAAAAAGTGTAGGCAAGGTGCAGATAGAAAGATATGAAAAAGAGGGCACATAGTTATGCGTTAGAAATGACTAGACAAAAGGTATGTACTCTTTCTTGCCAATTGTTGGTAGCAATCCAAAAGTTCATCATAGGTAAACAAGGAACCCATTTCCCAGTGCTTCAGGGCAGTTTTCTAAAGCTAAAACTGGTCTCTAGAAAATTTCGAAAGTAAATAGAAGTTCCTTTCATGATATGTTTAACATCAAAAGAGTTGGTCAAACCCATGTATACAAACAAACACAAGGCAAGTAAAAACCTTTTATGGTCCCCTACCAACATAAGAAGGGAATTATATTGTACATAAAAATGATTTTTTCTCTGACTACCAGTAAACAAAATATTTCCTAAAGAGAAAAAACTAAACCAGAGAGGGGGGGCATTGGCCAAGTACATGGATGAAATAAAATGAGTAATGCCCAAAGTTATTATCTAAAATTAAATAATACAAGAAAACGAAGGAAAGATGAAATCAAGTAGAAATTTAAGTTCCCCATTCACTCACAGACCAATTGTAAAGCAAAGAAGAATTCTAAAGCTTGAATAACAATTATATGAATCTGGTACTTTTTTATAGGTAAAATATGAATCTGATACAAAATTTCCATAGGATAGAAAAATGATATTACTCACGTTCCCTCTTCGATGCTGAGCTTCTTGTAAAAGTTAACAACAAACATGCCGACTAGACGCCCATATGTTGATCCTATCATTATTCCAGGAACAAATTGACCAGCTGGAACAGCAGTACCAAATGTCACCACAGCTAAGGTATAAAACATAACCTGCAATGGATTAAAAGAAAGTAAAAACTGAAAATTCTACAAACTTATAACACATGCAGAAAAGTAGCAATATATTTCCGTGCATTATGTGAACTTTAAAAGTTGGGTTCAAATGTTAATTAGAAGTCCTGGTTCAACTGCCATGCGAAAAGGGCCCCATAACCATCAAAGAATTTGTTAAAAACCATATGCTTTTCTAATATCTTTCAACAGGTATGTTTATTTTCTTAAGTTTTGTAAAGCTAGCTTTCTTTAGGGTAGCAAGTGGTAATGCAACCCTTTCCTGCTGTATTTATTGCACACTGCCTGTATATGAATATGCACACACAGAGTAAATTTTCTTGTCTACTACATCGGCCAAAAAAAGTGCTTAAAATTTGTTGAACCAATGATGGGGTGCAAACACCTTTGCTTTCAAAATTTAAAGACTGGGACTTCATAACCATAAGGATTAAACATAGTTAATCACAACAAGATGCTATGAAGTAAGAAAGTCCAAATATGGCAGTGCATGAGCAGTATATTTGTCCAAAAGACTACGCAACAAGCTGCGAGGATAATGCAGTACCAAAAAGGTCAGCAAACTTTGGGCACTGAACTCATGAATGGTTTTTGCACTGAACAAATTCCTTATGGCGTCATCCTGCCAAAAAAAGATATTTCTTTAAATAAGAAACCAAAGAGGCGCCATGGCAATCTAGCATGTAAAGCTAAAGAGGTAAAGTTTTCAGCAACAAAACCTGCGTATTGAAGAAAATAGTTGCAAGGTCATTGTATTCCTTTTCCTTGCTGCAATAAAACTGAAAACGGCATAAATTAAGATAATAATTTGCTAATGTCAAGTTTCCACAACATATATCTGAACTATAAAAATTCAAAACCACCACAAAAGAGGGGAAAAAAGGTTTGTATTCAAAACTTAAAAAAAGAAGATTCCATCTGTGAAATAAAACAAAATGTTTTCTTTATCTTCCATGCAAAATATTGGTCATGTGAGAAAGAGCATTTAAAGAATACTGGTTGAGGCAGGTGTGGTATTAGAAAAATAAGAGAGCAATCATTTGTATCCCCAAAAGGGGGAAAGTGAAACATTTATACAAACATGTAGTCAGCAACTTTCACAGCCTGGTTTCTTAAGGTCAAAATTTCAAATAGACTTTAAGCTTTGGCCGAAGGTAATAGTTTGATACTTCAGGTTTCATCAGTAGAGAAAAGATTATAACAGTGGGATCAAATGGAGAAATGGAGTTTATGCTTAGCTATAGAACTCCACAAATGGAATTACATGGCAGCTAAAAAAGCATAAAAAAAAAAAGCAAATATAGCCAACACAAGAAAAGTAATCCAAAATGATAGTAACAACCAGCCTCAGATCTTACATTTACATAATTCCCATACATTCCGGGAGGCCTTGGGCATTCTAAACCGGAATCAGGATCTGAATCAGGGCATGGACTGCATTTTCTTAGAAGTGGTAATCCAAAGGAAATAATGGAGGTAATCAGGGAGACAAGGCATGCCTCAATTATCTGCATTGTTTTTTGGGGAGAGATGAATGGTACGAATCAAGTGTTAGACAACTGTACATAATTGGAAGAACAAACATGTGCATTTAGAACATGCAGGTTCCATATCTGCTACTTACAAGCCTACCTTGACTCGGTTCCCTTTCTTGTGTAAATGATTTCGGCGCCAATAAGATATATAAAGAGTAAGCTGATTAAACAACGCTCCTGTAAAAGAAGACCCAACATTGAACCCAAAACTTAATGAAGAAAATTTCGGGTATCAAGCATAGTGCAAAAATTTCGGGCATTATGCATAGTGCAAAACCTTACCCAGTAGACCTCCAATAACTCCGATAACAGCCATTGGCAGCAACTCCTCAAAAGAGTAGTCCTCTTGACCACTGAAAAAAGCAGCAGTCAGAAAAGGAGCAAAAGCTCAAGGCAGATATGAAGCAAAAGGAAGCTTAGATCCTAACCCTGATATGTCCCATATAATGAAGCCACCGGAGCCAAAATGTCCACAGTTTCCACTCTTACACCACCCCATTGCAGTACGCACCACGACAGCCACAACAGCAGAAGTGAAAAAGACACGCCACATGAGTTGACTCCTCCACCTTCAATCATATGGTGCAAGTGAATTGAAAAGTTCTCATAGATCAATGTGTAAACCAAACCACTTCTAGAAGGAACATGCAAGAGCATAGAAGGAAGCACATTCCAAGGTAACCAATGCAGGTGCTGAAGCACTTAAAATGAGTCCAAAGAAATAGATGAGAAATGAACAGGCACCCCGCCCACACATACCCTTAATGCTACATTACTTATGCAATCAAGAACAAGATCTTCTTACCAAGATGTAACCTCTTCCAATGCAAATAATACACCACCAACTGGAGCCCTAAAAGCAGCAGCAACTCCAGCTGCACACCCACACGTAACCTTTTCAAAACATCAGACAAATAAAATGAGCAAACTTCAGAGCTATGCCATCTCTATAGTCAGATAATATCAAATCACAGTGAGAAATAATAAGATGACAATTGAGTTACAATGTCTTCATGTCAACATAAAACTAATAGAGGTTGCAGTACTGCCAATTAATATATGCACAATTGATTATGAGAAAGGAAAGATAGGATTATCGGGTTAAAATGTTAAACTTCAACATCATTATTTGTTTGGAGCAGTTTGTCACAGAAAACCATGTAGAATACACCCATATGAAGCCAAAGTACATTGTAATAAGGTATCAGTTCTAAAAAAGGACTAGCTTTTACATTTGATAGAAAAGGTTTCTTATGGACTGGATTTCTGCCCAATGGTTGTAAGGTTGGGGGGAGGGAAGTGGGCTATAAAATTGACATTCTATAATGCATCCAAACTGATGGATTGCAATGAAATAAATGAGAAGTATCAAAGTTTGTACCATCATTTTGGAGTTGAAATCCAGATAGAGAAATAGAATTATTCAAACGAGTCACTTCCCTACCTCCAGTAGTACCCCCCTTTAACCAACGAATAATCCAAACACACATTCCATTGGCAAATCCCTGATATCCAACATTACTAAACCTTACTGCGTTATGCAGGAAACAACCATGGTAATAAATATTAACACAGAGATAACCTAACAATGGAAACATCTAGAGAAATTTGAACTGGAAAAAGTTTCATGTTTCTTATGGCATGCAGTACCTCTCTCTTTTCGTAAACCCAATCCAAATACATTTCAGAGTGCAATATCCAAAGGTATATCAATAATATCCATAAAACTCACATAAATCATTGAGATCATTAATATGGCTGTCTCAAAAAGCAATTAGACAAAGCACAGCATCACTGGACAAAAATGCTAAGAAGTATGAAAAAATATTGTTAAGTTACACCCCTGACAAGAGCACAAATCCAGAATATACCATCTCCTACTCTTTGGACAAGAATAAAGAAAATTCCTTTTCTTCTATCATCAACAAGAATGCATGATATTTATACCAGAGACTCGGTTGAATTTGGAAATCACGACGTGCATGGATGTTCAGACTACCAAATATAAAGGTGAAAGCCACTCACAAGATCACGGCGATCTCGATCACTCTTAAAAATATTCAACCATCTTGAACTTAGATGATACTTGGTGGATCCACCCTGAATTACACACAACATAGAAAATGAAAATTTTAGCTCATAAGGAAAAGACGAAGGCTTCTGTAACACATGATTTTAAGATGCATTAGGTAAGATTTTTCCTTTTGTCAATCTAGCCAGCAGGTTTGGTTATTAGCATTAGCCATAGAAAGATAACATACACCACCACCAAAGTTTTAGAATGTAAGTTTTTCCATCTACCCATACTCCTGACCTAACTGTTAAGGACCAGCAACACTCTTTTTTTCTTTTTCTTTTTTATAAGTAAACGATTATATTAATAAGAATAGGCATAGCCCAAGTACACAAGGGCGTATACAAGATGTAACACCTATTTAGGAAGAAGAAACGGAAACAAGAAAATCATGAACACACATTCCACCAAGTTTCAAGCATACCAAAAGCCAATCTTTTACCACAACACAACGATAAGCTTAAGAGAACTATACATGACAAATGGTTGTGTTTAAAAATGTTCTTTTCTTCTACAACAAGTTGCAGAAGCAAATATGTCTGGAAGTCTAGATATCAAAAATCATGCAGAGCAGCTCTTATAAAACCAACCAAGACTCATGTTGGCAAAGCTAGGTTGAGTAACCATAACAGTAAAGGCAACCCATTAAACCCTAAATACAATATTGATACCAACGAGTCAGCCAGATGACTTGTATCAATGAAAAGGACCATTCACTCAGACAAATAATTTCCAAGCTAAAAATTTGACCTTCAAGCTGTTGCAACAAAATTAGGAGTTGGATACGGATTTAAAACTCATAAGGGGGAATGAAAATGAACACATAATTTGAAAAAGTCAAAACAGTTATATGGTAATATATGTAGCTTCCTAGTGAAGTGATAGTCCATCACTTGGTGCCTTAATTCCACAGCTGTGTGGTGTTGGCATGAGAAATTCCTCCCAGACAACAAAATCAAGAGCCATGTATTAGATATGATTTGATAATGACCATAAGCTGCCCATTAAAAAATTTGGTTTTCTTCTTCATGTGAGGCTCTTGGGCAAATAATTTTCAAATGATATTACAACCATGTAACCCATGGTATTTTTGCATTATATTTTTAATTTTAATCTTTTATTTAGACCATAGAAACCCTATTTATTTTTCTACAAAAGGGGGAGGGTGGGGAGAGGACATGAGAATTTATTTATATTTCTTATGGGTAAGTCACACATGCACCAATGAATCTTAAACCGACAACTTCACCCCTTATCCCATTCCTATAGGAGTAAGTGCAATCTGAGAAAAGCTCATTGGCACAAAAGAAATTAAAAAATGAAAAATGTTCTGCCCAATTACAACACGCAGTTAATTCTCAGCAACATGTACTTACTTTTTTTTTTTTTTTGGTTAAGTAAATAAGAATCTTTATTGAGTAGAACATGTGCTTACTTGTCCGAGCAAAGAAGCAATACAAGCACCAGTATGAACAAGAGGACCTTCTTTGCCCAGAGCTAGACCACCTCCAACTGAGCCAATGCTTCCAAATATCTGTAAATTGCAAGGGGAAGACCACAACCAAAAAATATATCAAGTGTAACCTTAACAAATAGCTGAGAATCCCAAGATAGACCATACCTTTCCAATCAAGGTTCTGAAAAGAAGAACCCCGTGAATGTCAACTCCTGTACATTAGAATGACATGGCATGGTCAACATTTATGACATTGAGATAGTTGACTAATGAATAGATCTCAGAAGCAAATTGAGACAGGCCCAGCTTACCGTTCAAATAACCTTTGATTTCGGGAATTCCAGATCCAGCTGCAGCTGGTGCGAAATGCGTAATGATATACACAGAGGACAAGACTAAAACTAGGTTGATAAATACATAGACGATAAACCCAGCCACATATGATTTTTGTATTATAGAGAAAGTCAATGCAAACTTCCAACCAGCGAAGTTCTCAACAGAAAGATTTATGAAAACGGCAGCTAATCCAGTACCTGGAACATGAAAATGGAAATCAGAAAAATAGCCCAATATATCAGATGAACGCCAAAAGATATGAATAGCTCTGCACTAGTGAATGTACAAACATTAAAAGAACAAAAAAGGAACAAACAAACATGGTATTCATCACTAGTAACTAAAACTATACACTTGGCTTTGATACCCTCATGATAATCTAAAAGCCAAAATGAAATGATAACTCAAAAACTAGAAAAACATCATGAATTTCACTCTGAACTAATGCGGGAGTTGTGTGTGTGTGTGTGTGTGTTTGGGGGGGGTCTTTCCATCTTTGTTCTTCCAACCTAAATACCCATTATATCATTTTCTATCATTGGCTGACAGAGCAAATGCTGACGCTTTGATTGTATTACATCGTATGCATCCAGCCCAAGTTCAAGATGTCAAAGCCCACAAGCAAATTACTCAAGCCCAGAATGAAGCAACACCAAATACGGATTGCTCAGTCACAACACAAAGAAATGGAAAAGGATAATCACTTATTCATTTGTTTCTTTCCTCTACACATTTAATTGTTGTTTTATTTGTTGTAAATACTGTCCCTTTTCTGATGAGCTGTATTCTATACTAGGAATATTTTTCTGTTAGTTTGTTGAGATGGACGTGTATATGAGGACCTGAGCACTGTACATTCCTTATGTAATTACAGAAAGATTCTGCACAGTTTTGGCAGCTCCTCCCGTGTGAAAACTCTCTGCACATTTTGTGCCTTTTCTTCTCTTCTTTTGGTTCCATACAGATTGGAAAATAGTGTTGGGAAAAAACGTCATTTATAAATCTTATTAGAACCAATGGAAATCTGATTACAGGCTGAAGTGCTTCGATTTACATGATAACACCAATTGCAATTATAACACGCGTTTCATCCGAAGTGTCTTCGGTCCTTACTCACCATCATTAAACTAAAAACAGAAATCTCCAGCGCAGTGACACTTATATCAATAATATATTAACTACCGCGAAAATAATTAGACCAGTGATCGGAATTCAATCCTCGTTAAAATCAATCCAAGTAATATGTAGATAGAACCAAAAACTTAATTGAGAGCTAACCAATGCCAATGAGCAAAGCAAAGAACCACTTCACCACCACATAATATACGAGAAAAAGCTTCCCTCGCTGGTCCTGTAGATCGCAAAGCACACAAATTGAACTCAGAAATCAACTCGGGAAAACGAACCGAATCACAACGTCTGAACTAACTCAGAAACCCCACCTGCTCTTCCCAATAAGCGTGATTCTCGACGACTTCGTACTCAAGGCTCTCGACGCTGCTCCCATCGCTCTTCCGCAAGAGCCCGGCGTCCTCGCGGTCACCTTCCTCGGCGTTCGGGATCCGAGACCAAACCATCTTCGCGGTCTCGATCCCATTTTGCAGGTGATTGGAGAGCATGATTTAACGGTCCGTATCAATTCCAAACCCAAGTTTGACAAAAAAAAAAACCACCCTTAGAATCTAATTTCCAAAGTCTTCTTCAAGAAGTCGAGTCTGTTATTCCCGAGAATCGAAGAGGAGCAGATCAGAGATTGAGAATCTTTTACTTGAAACTGAGATTAAATTGCTTAGAAAAGAGAGAGGGAAATTGAGAATTGTTGCCGACTGCAGCGTTGAACCCTGTTTGTCGCTCTCTAGTCTTTCCCTGTCTCTGTCTATTTGTTTCTTCGAGAGTTCGAGCTTTGCCATTTCCTTGCAGCGAAGGAGTGGGGTGGGCGCACCACGGGCCCAGTCGGGTACATCGAGGCTTAGAGTAAGTTCGTGCATTCGCATCCCCAACACGCTGATGACCGGTAGAACTGTAGTCTGTCATGTTCATTTGACGATGACTCAGCACAATAACGTGAATTCGCGGCAGTGGATGATGGCGTGGCCTCGCTGCTCTGTTAACTCGCAAACTTAAAAAAAAAACTTTAATATTAAAAAAATGTAAATTTTATCTTAGCAGTGTATATTAAATTGTAAAATATATTTAATAAATCACATAAAAACATTCGGTTTATAAATTTATTTTATATAATTTTTTATATCTATACTACATATACCTCTTCGAAAAAAAAAAATTTGTAACATGCAAAAAGATAGACGATAAATGTTTGAACTTTGTTAGCTCATTGCTAAAAATGCAATAATTTCAATCGTTTATAAAATTTTAATTTTGATTTGTTAATATCTTTAATTAATTAGATGGAACAAGCAAGTTGTTTTGAACAACGAGGAGGACCATGTACCTAACAATTTTGGTTCCCATCAACCTAAGCCTCCTTCCACTTTCAGATACAAACTTAGAGCATCCCATTGGACTCTCTATATGAGATTTATTCCTATAATTTGGAGATAAATTTAAGATTTTAAAGAAAAATCTATCCCCAATAGATTCCTCATTTTGCGGTTTACATTTACGGGTTCTACAATCGTTCCCCATATATGGAGAACGACTGTAGATCCCATCGCATTCAGAGGCCTTCCGTCTCGCGTCTTCTTCTCTCTCAGCTCCAACCCCTCCCTTGAAACACCAACGATCGCAGCCCCTCTCCATGGGCAGATTTTGTAAGTTTTGATTTCGGTTTCTCCAAAATTTTGTGAGTTTGATTTTGCAACACCAAATTTCCCCCCCCCCTCCCCCTCATTTTCGAAAATTTTTTATGCAAATCATACCTCCCTCCTTCCTTATTTCTCTCTTCCCTTTTTTGCTTCATCTCGAGGCCATGGTCAAGGTAAGTATGCAATGAAGAGCCTACAATTTGATGCTCTGTGTCGGTGATCTCTTCGTTGTTTGGCTGCCGAGAATTTTCAGTGCTTGCAGATAGATTCAATTTTTTTTTTTTTTTTTTGTCACTCTCGTTTAGTCATTCTCATTTTGGGCTTTGTTTGAAGAAACCGGTTATCATTTTAACCTTGCGTTGCTATTGATTTGTCTGTATTGAGTGTTTGGCTGCCGCGAAAGTGATGATGTTTCATAGATTTTTTTTTTAAATTAATCTGTATTGATTTTTTTCTTTCACTTTCTATAAGATGTGAATTTCAGACTTATGTGATTGTGAAATTTGCATTGTGTTGCGGTGGAAGTTGATATTTCCAATTTTGTTGATATTTTCTCACTGCTGTTTGGTTGCTGTGAAAATCAAGTTATATTTATTGAATTAAAATTGTGTTTTATGTTGTGCTTGTGTGGGATCGTTTTGATTTTGCTCTCATTTTCCTTCATGGGCTGTTTGCTTACTGTGAAAATCTCCAATTGCAGAAAGAAGAAGAAATTGAATATGGGACCTATTGTTTTCGAATGATTTCTTTTTTAATGTGTGATTCAACTTGTGGTTTATCTTCTTTCAACATGTACTGTATAATTATTTGTGGTGTTTGATTTCATGGGGGACTATTTGTGGTGTTTGATTTCATGGATTTTTGCTACTTGTTAGTTTATGTAGAACTATTTGGAGGGTAATGTAGTGCTCGTGATCTTTTTCTGAGTTCAACTTTCTTATTACACTCTGTGCTTCGGAAGTTATTGTAGTATATGTGTGTGTGTGTCTATAGCAGTTATGTGTCCATAAGTTAATATATATATGTGTGTGTGTGTGTCCAGAACTTATAGTATATGTGTGTGTGTGTCCAAAGCTATATATATTTATAGTATGTGTGTGTGTGTCTATAGCAGTTATAGGTCATGAATGAATTACAAATAGTATTAATTTTTTCTCTTCAACCAAGAACTTAATATTTCCTAATCAAAATATTAAGTGGAGAATGAAAAAGAATAAGAAATGATGGGTAAATTTCATGGGTTTCTTAAACCAATTATGTAAATTTCATGATATCCTACAAAATGTAATTTTAGGTTCCTTAAACCAAGTATATTTCATTGCTCTTTCCGTGGGTAATTTGTTCTATATTGTTAGGTTTCTTTGCAATATTTCGTATCTCTCGGGGGAGGGGCTGTTATTAGGCTGTGATAATAGTGTTATAGTGCGGGTTAATTTACAAGTGTTAATAGGGCCCCATCGATATGGCGGGGTAATCCTCACCCGGATTGTCATATTACATTTTGTGGTACTTTCTAGAAAAGGCAATCGACGTTTAGGTGTGGTATTGCAGCTATTCGATGTGAATGGCTCCTTGCTTACGCATGCTATCAATATTTTCACAATTCTGAGCCCCATTTAATTCTTTATTTTCAGAACTTTATGGGGAATCCAATGAGAATGCTCTTATTTAGCATTATTGTGATTTGCATGTTGTTTGGTTTTTATTTTGTGTGAGTATATGAATTGGTCAGTTCTGTGCAGTTGCTTTTTGCTGTGTCATTGTTTTGTGTTATTTTGTGATAGAAAAGTAATGTATTAAACCCCCTTGGCTGTGATAATGACAAAGCGTGATGGGGATACATGAAATTTATGGTCATTTCCTCAATGGTTAGGTAACCTGGAAGGCCAACAAGTAGTGGCAACCGGTTGTTTAGCCATGAGAGGGTGGCCAAATTTTATAGATGTCACCATTTGGTTCCTGAGCCAACGATGGAAAAACCCCAAACTTCATTCTTACCGGTCTAACATTTCAATGCATTTTTAGATATGGATTCACAAGACCCTGGCCATATGTACTTCACCAACCTCCTAAGTGAAAATCCTCAACTAGACCCCACTTACGCTGGGCAAAGTGGAAATTCTCCTATGACTGTTGATGACTCTCCACCCCTACCCCATAACGATCTTATTGGGGTTAGGAAATCAGTCAGGGGTGCGAACTTCACCCCCGAGGAAGACAAGTTACTTGTCTCCGCATGGCTTAATTGTAGCATTGATGCCGTCCAGGGAACAGACCAAAAACATTCTTAACTTTGGGAAAAAATTTATGAATACTTCCAGCAATTTAAAGAAACCACAAATGACCGGACCATCAAGTCTTTAATACATCGGTGATCGGTTATTCAAAAAGCCACAAACAAATTTTGTGCGAAACTAGCGCAAGTTGAAGGGTTGAATCAAAGTGGCATAACCGAGCAAGACAAGGTAGAATATCCACACTCAAATTGTTTAATGAATATTTAATTTTTTATACATTGGTTTAACATAAACTTTTTTGTTCACATGCAAGTTTGACAAGGCGAAGGTTATGTACGCGTCGCTAGAGAAATGCTCATTCCAGTTCGAGCATTGTTGGCACCTGTTAAAGGACCAACCTAAATGGATTTGGAGTTCCACAAATCCAGATCGAAAGCGAAGGAAGACGATGTCCCTGTCCCCGACCTCGACTCGATGTTCAGGCGCTACGGTGGATTTCGATTTTGATCTAGCGGCGGATAATGTAGTAGATAATGAAGTGGTCGAATTGGACCACCAATGGGAAGAAAAGCTGAGAAAGAAAAACGAAAGGCCCAAGCCTCGTTCGCACAGGAGATTGTTGGGCTCAGCAAGCTGAAGTATACGCTTTTGGAGGAGTCACGTGCTCAGGAGAAAGAGTATTTTCGTCTCAAAGCCAAAAAGATGAAGTATGACAAGGAAAAAGAGCTAAATTTCATCCGTCTCGAGGATGAAAGACTGAGATTAGAGGCCTAGAAGATGGAAAATGAGAAGAAAAAAGAGTTAAATAAAATCCGTTAAGAGGACAAAAGATTGAGGTTGGAGGCGGAGAAAGTAGAGCTCGCTAAGAAGGAAGCGGATCAGCGCATTATGATGATGGACGTGAGTGCCATGCCAGGACTGCAACGGTTATATTTCGAGCAACTGTAGAGGGACATCATGGCGAGACGCAATGATGTAGGACATTTTGATTATTTTTTTATGTAAAAAAGTTTATTTCTTTATTTATTTTTTGTTTCAGACAATGATGGATGACAATATTAAGACAATTTATTTCTTTATTTATTGATACTAAGACAATTTAATTTTTAATTTAGATTGTGTAAATTGATATTTTGAAACAAATAAATTGTCTATTACAATTTCAGAAACTATTACAGATTTCCTCAAATATAATCACTACTAACATAAAGGAAATACGAATTAAAACTTGATTAACTCAAATATAGTCACTACTAACATAAAGGAAATTCGAATTGAAACTTGATTAACTCAAATATAGTCACTATAACATGAAGAAAATACCAATCAATTATTCGATATGTCTACTATTGGGAATATAATAGCCACTGATATTCAATTAGATCTGCTTGGAGCTGATAATGTGCCAAGGTGTCTCTAATATTATGATGACGTTGGATGAAGTCCGTAAGCTCAGTTGTATGATTGCGGGAGAATTGGGGGACTTCATCATCAAGTTGATCATACTCAATGTTCGATTCCTCACTATCATCACGCTCGTCTTCAATGATCATATTATGTAGAATAACACATGCCTTCATTATATTTGTTAGTTCCTTGACTTTCCACATTCGGGAAGGTCCACGAATGATTGCAAATCGTTGTTGAAGTACCCCGAATGCACGCTCGACATCTTTTCTTAAGGATTCTTGTACTTTCACAAAATTTTTTTTCTTATTCCCTTGTGGTGATGGAATTGTCTTGACAAAAGTTCGCCACTTGGGATAAATACCATCCGCAAGGTAATACCCCATCTCGTAGTGGTTGCCATTGATTGTGTAATTGACTGGAGGAGCATGCCCTTGGGCAAGTTCCGTGAAAATAGAAGATCTCTCTAGCACATTAATGTCGTTATGTGAACCGGGCATACCAAAAAATGCATGCCATATCCAGAGGTCATATGAAGCAACTGCTTCTAAAATAATAGTTGGTTCACGAATGTGGTTGGAGTACATTCATTTCCAACCTGCGGGACAATTTTTTCACTTCCAATGCATGCAATCAATGCTTCCCAGCATTTCTGGGAATCCTCGTTGTTCACCAACTGCATGCAATCGAGCAATATCATTGGCATTTAGAGACTGCAAATATTCATCTGAAAAAACACTTACTATTGTCTCAGAGAATTTTTTAAGACTCTCCATTGCGGTGCTTTCACCAATACGTAAGTATTCATTCATAAAATCTCCAGTAACCCTATATGTCAGCATTCTAAGTGCTGCGGTTATCTTTTACATAGAAGATAAACCGAGTCTTCCGGCACTATATCTTCTTTGGACAAAGTACGGCTCGTACGACTCTACCTCATTTAGAATACGGAGAAATAGGGGACGGCTCATCCGAAATCTCTATTCGAAATAGACGCTTGTGCCATTGAATATGATCACGCTGAATAAACTTACGGCGTTGGCGATTGGCACGATGCCTCGATGACTGTCCATCAGCCTCGTCATTAATAACAACATCCAACTCATCTTCAGATGATAAGTATGTGAACAATTTGCGAAAGAATGTACGAGCCATTTGATGAAGGGAGTGAGATATCATGGGAGACTATTGAATTTCAATTCTTTAAATCAAATGAGACTTGAGTTTGTGAGAATGTGAATGTAAGCAGAATGCGTATTTATAGAGGAAAAAGTTACCGTTGCATATAGGACAAAAAATGTTACCGTTTGAGAGAAGACAAAAAATATTACCGTTGGAAGCAGGAGTTGAAGATGCCGTTGGAGGTAGGAGTTCAAAATGTTACTGTTAGAAAATGCACATATTAAAAAAAAATTACTATTTTTATAATACGGATTTCGGTTTGAAAAATAATACTATATTCGGTAGTCAAAATCGTATAAGTATTTTGGAGAATGTGATATTTGAAAAGAAGATAATAAGACAAAAGAGTTAGTAGTTAAGATTGTAAATGGAAGTGAGAAAAAAATAATAAAGAAAGAATAGAGAAATATTATTTAATAGAATAGAGATAGGGATGGAGAATGAGATGTAGAAAGTTTTTAAAAAATAAGTAAAATTTAGGAAAAAATTTTAGGGAATGTACTTTTTAGTTAAATTATAGGGAAAATTATGGGGAATCCAATAGAGATGCTCCAGGTGGTTTTTGGCATCAAAGCAGACTAATAAAATTGAAAAACAAATAACACCTTAAAAACGTGTGTATAGTTATCTGTAAAATAATATTTAGGTCTCGTTGAATTACACAAATGAGATGAGACAGAGTCGGCTCAATAGGTTGTAGGGCCTAAGGTGAAAATTTGGAATAAGGCCTTTTTTTAATCTTAGAAAGTAAAATTCAATAAATTTATTTTAATTTTAATTTTTACATTACATCTATATTTAAAAATAATTATAATCGTTTTGCAAAGACAAATTATTAATGAAGATTTTATACCACGTTCTCAATTAATAATTGACTTAGGCATCGTTTAGTTACACAGATAAGATGGGATGATAAATTTGTAAATAGTAATGAGATAATTTATAAATAATAATGAAATATTTGAGTTAAGATGTTTTATGGAATTTTGAGCAAGGAAAGAGAAAAAATTGAATAAAAATATTATAAAGTTAAAATAATTTTAGAATATAATTTTTTAATATAATTTTTATTTTAAGATTTGAAAAAGTTAAATTATTTTTTGCATTTTGTTTAAAAGTTTGGAAAAATTATAATGATTAGATGAAAAAGTTGAACATTTAAAATTGAAAAGTGTTTGTATTTTTAACATTTGGATGTTGAGATGAGATAATCTCAAAGATTTGTGAAACTAAGGCTAGTTTGTTTTCAGAGATGAGATGAGATGAGATTAAAGTTAAAAAATTGAATAAAATATTGTTAGAATATATTTTTTAGTATTATTTTTGTTTTGGGATTTGAAAAAGTTGAATTGTTTATTTTATTTTGTATGGAGATTTGGAAAAGTTGTAATAATGAGATATGATGAGATGAGATGTTTTATGAAAACAAACGAGGCCTAAATGGAACCTTAAAAGCAATAAGAGAACAATGTATTGATGGAACGAAGTATGAGTTTTGCTCTTGTAGGGCTTATGGTTTATGAGGGTTGAGCTCTCAGGGAAAATGTCAGACGCCGGGTTGGTTTGGTTACACAAAATCAAACTATCTCATCTCATCTTTTCTTATATAATCATTACAATTTTATCAAATTCTCACATAAAATATAAAAAACAATTCAATTATTTTTAAATCTCAAAATAAAAATAATATTATAATAATATTTTATTTAACTTTTAATAAAATATTTCATTTCATTTTATTTAAATTGCATAACCAAACAAGAAATATAAAATGAGTGGAACCAAGTCTAATTTCTGGGCTTCGCCCCATATTGGTTGGGTAAGAAATTCATTCGGAAGCCTAATATAAAGTAGACTCTTGGTTTTCTCTCCTCTTGGAGGAAGGTCATCATCAAATTTGACTAAATTTTCTTACAATTTTTATTCATCCAAACACATTCCACGGTCCACCGAGCATGTTACAGAAAAATAATACTCTCTTTTTCATGCTCATCTTCAAAAAAAAAAAAAAAAAAAAAGGATTATTGACATTATAGTAAACATGATCATCCTGACTAAAAACATTTTTGCACGTGATTGATTAAAAAGTGAGATTCATATTTTTCGAAAGACCTGTGTGGGATTTACTTGTCATTTTACTTTCCTCTATTCATTATCAATCACGTGAATCGAAAAACAAATAAGATAAAAAGGAAGAAATCAAATTAAAAATATAAAAACCAATACCAACATTCCTAAAAAACCCAAGCTAGACGGTTCTTTCACAAATATCCACCAAATTAAGAGTTGTCTGGATACAAGAAATCTCTCAACTCATCTCATTTTATAATTATAATTTTTTTAAATTTTCACACAAAATATAATAAACAATTCAAAATTTTCAAATCTCAAAATAAAAATTATATTAAAAAATTATATTCTAACAATATTTTATCATCTCAACTCAACTCAACTCAGTTCATCATTCAAATGCAGCCTGAAATGAAAGTTAAATAAAATATTGTTATAATATTATTTTTTAATATTCTTATTATTATTTTGAGATCTGAAAAAGTTGAATTGTTTATTATATTTTGTATTGGAATTTGAAAAAGTTGTAATGATAAGTTGAGACGAGTTCAGGAACCAAACGAAACCAAAGTCTCATCTCATCTCAACTCACTATCCAAATCTCCCATGAGTCTTGTTTCACTAGTCTTGGGTTATAAATTAATGACTAAGGTGTCACCACACAAATTCTTTTACAACCGAGAGCTTATAAAAATAAATGATTTTACACAACAGTTATATAAAAAGAAAAAGAACAAATGGTAGTGACATTAGCTGTTATTTCTTTTTTTAACATGGTTGTTGGGTAGAATAAAGTTGTAAATTGGAATTATTTTTCTTAATAATTTCAGCTTATAATAGTGATTCACTTTAATAAATAATTATACACCCCTTAGTGGAGTGATTTTACTACTATTTAATATTTTATTATTACTGTTTATATACTTTTCATTACTTTTTACTACTATTCAATATTTTATCATTATTTTTTCATCATTTTTTAACTACTAGCCACATATCATCCGAGTTTACCACACTATCTACACGTAGTGAGGTGAGATCCTCTAAATATTTCGTCGAATATATTAAAGCCATATTAATATTAAGGTCCTATTTGGTTTCATAGATAGTCTCAACTCATCTTATCCCATCTCATCTCAACATCTAAACACCATTCAAATATAAACACTTTTCAATTTCTAACTTTTTCATCTAATTATTACCTAATCATTACAATTTTCTTAAACTTTCAAACAAAAAACAAAAAACAATTCAACTCAAATTTTAAAATAAAAATTATATTAAAAAATTATATTCTAACAATATTTTAATTTTAAAATATTTTATTGAACTTGTTCTCTCTTTTTTTCCAAAACCTCATAAAACATCTTAACTCAAATCATTATATTACTATTCACGAACTATCTAACTATTATTCATAAATTTATCATTTCATCCCAAGGTCGTCTTTTTCATTAGACGACTTAGTCAGTTGCCTAAGGTCTCTAGTGGAAGAAGATCCCCAAAAAAATCTAAAGTAGAATCTTCTTAAGGAAAAAAAAGAAAAGAAAAGAAAATATCAAAAGTATCAAATAGAACTTATGTAATTGGTTATTCTTTGAATTATTGTATTTCTCTTTTCTTCTGAAAACTCAACTTTTATTGAACTTTTCGTAGTTTACAGTTTTCTTTCGCTTGGAATATTTTAGCTCACCATCAAAAATTTATTTCTCATATTAGGTCATTAATTTATAAAGATGTCAGCAATGTTCCTAATTGCCAAAAACGTGCACATTCGCATGAGTTATTTATTTATTTATTATTATTATGATTATATTTCTAAAGAAATATGTTAATATTGGAATTTATTTTTTTAGAATTCTATTATGTTTGAGTTCACTTGATGATGATGAAAAATTCTCTTATCTATTTCCTTTTCATTTCTAGTGTTGGTACTGAGACATGAAGTGATCTAAATTCTCATCCTATATTCACATAATAAATATTCCACATGAAAAAGTCTCGAGAGCAGCCCTGTTCACGCATTCAAGTTGACAAGTCCCACGAAGTCCCCTTCCCCCCTCTCGAATTCAAGTTGAAAACACTCCATTTCGGGTTGCCGTGACTGGGGTTGATCTGAGCTGCGATGGAGAGGGAGGAGGGAGTTGCCGTGACTGGAGTTCGACGATGGGGGTTGCTGCGAGGTTGTGAGGCTCGGTAGTGGTGGCTGGGCTGGTGTACGGTGGTGGCGAGAGAGGGGGAGACCCATTTCGAGTTAGACTGATCTGAGCTACGATGAGGGGTTTCTGTGACTTGGGTTTGGCGGTGGGGGGTTGCTGGGAGGTTGTGCGGCTCGGTGGTGGTGGCTGAGCTGGCTTACGGCGGCGGGCGGCGACATTTCGGGTCTACATTTGTGTGAGACCCATTTCGGGAGTGGAGAGGACGCTACACTCGGAGACTGCGCGTGGAGGCTCGAAGGTGGCTAGAGGGTCGCCGGTGTAAGGGAGAGCCAGTGAGGTGGTCGGTGGCGCTGCTAGGTTGCCGACAGCGGCGGAGAGAGGCCGAACGCGATTCGGTTGCTTGGCGAGGAAGGAGTATGCGGCGCAGCGTGGCGAGGGAGGAGTACACGAGCATCAGCGATACTGACGGTGGGGTTGGAGGCTGACAATGGTGGTGGCCGGTGATTGCAGGTGGCGCACGACGGGACTGGGTGGGCTAAGAGAGGGAATCGGGTGGGGAGAGAGAGAGGAAATCGGTTTTGGATTTAAATAAATAAATAAAAAAAGATCATGTGTGCTACGAATCAGCCGTGAACAGCTCGGGGAACGAAATCAGTTGTAAAATCACATACAGTTTGAATAACGCACGCGTTATGGCATCCTGAATTGAATAAGAAGAGCTAGCCCTTATATGACTAACTAAATAAATAAATAAAAACTAACTAGCTAGCTATCTAGCTATCAAGTTGATCAACTATCAACTATCTTGCGTGCAGTATGTCCACTTATTACTTCTAAATTTATGGACAGTGCATTGGGACATTGAAACTGTAGCTTTCAAAATGATTGCTTCTTATTGTGGGGCAAAAATGTACAATCCTCTGATCTGAGGAACACCATAATAAATTAATTTCAATTTTATTTTGAGAAAAATTTATGATGCAGGATGGTTAGCACTAGATGATGAAAGCTCCAAGAAGCTCTGTGGGGGGCATACTTGCTCTGCTTCTCACAAGCTCTCTATTTCACAGTGATTTCTGGGAGGGGTCCGAGGTTGAGAGCTCGGCATACATTTCAGATATTGCTTTTCCAAAGTATTCCTTTGCTTGAGGTCTCTTGATCTGGTGGAACACAAGAAAATAGTCAAGAAAGTCATTTTTAATCGAGCCGTGTAATTCCTCTCAGGAATTTGAAACCGAATACTTGCCTTAAATGTTGGAGTAAGCAGGTCATTCTCCAGTGTAAACGGCTCAAGCACCAAGGTCACAGCTTTTGCAAATTCAAAACCTCTCAGCTGCAGATGAAATTTGTAAGAAGAAAATTTTAAGGCAGAAATCTAAAGGAGGAATCAGACAGCCAGAGCGGCATGGTGTTGAGAATCTGAGATAACTTGCCTGAGCTTCCCTCCCAACAGCATCCATGTCAGCCAAGACGGCAGCCCTTGCTCTTGGATCATTACACAGCTTCCCTAGATCTTGATACTGCATTACACATCCAGAGAACCGCATTTAAGATATGCATATTTTCATATATTTTTCCTTTTTCAACTCAATCAAAGCACCAGAATTTTACTTCTAAAACAAAACAAAAGCTTAGAGTCTTGCTTTTTACAGAAAAAATGACACCATCCTTCTATTACCAAAAGAGATAAGACTCTTGGAAGGGTAAGAAACATCAGCCTTGATTCATTCTCGAGGACTCTCTTCCTAAATAGATTACAAACTAACTTTCGAACAACTAACTTCCTAGGGCTTCAGAACCGATAGGTGGATGTCCTACTCAATCATGAGATTTTAGACTCAAGTAATCAATCTCAGTTGATGAATAAGATTTTACCAAGTGCAGATATGCAGGCTCAAAAAAATACTAAGATTTTTCACCACTTTTATTAGCGTGAAGATCCATCCGTTCCCTGTTGACTATAACTCGAGGCAATTCAACATTTCTATATACAACATGAAACTAGGTCAAACACTAAGTTCGCAAGTATGTAGGTTTATCATCTCTGTTTTTTCTTTTTCCAGATTAAAAAGACCAAATCAAAACCTTAACGCCTTCAGAAGCAGCCCATGCTTTTAAAACATCTTGGTCCACCGAGATAACAGCTACCAAAGAGGAATTCAGGCTGTCACCTACCAAGAGCAACAAATAAGCAGTCAGTGACTCAGTAGCTCAAATGAGTGTGTATGTGTGCGAGTGAGAGAGAGGAGGGGGAAAGAAGGGGGGGGAGAAGCCAGCAGCAAAATCCCACTTTCTTACCATATACAAAGCACTGGGAAATAAACTTGCACTTTGCATATACATTCTCAATTTTTTCTGGAGCTATGTACTCTCCCTGTGCCAGCTTGAAAATGTTTTTCTTCCTAATTTAATTGGAAAAACTCGGTAAGTACTTGTAGTCACAACCAATTTTTTTTTTTTTTTTTTTTTTTGTAAGTGTAGTCACAACCAAAATAAATTGATCTTACTTCATTAATGAGCTCAGTAGAATGTATTTTCTGTACAATTCTGACCAGATATAAGGGGTAGGGAGCAATAAGTAATACGACCATCTTGTCTAGTAAAAACCTTCTAAACATAGCCTTAAGGCTCTTCAATTCCTTCACTTGCTTTGAAGAAATAGCATAAAAGACTCACTATAGCATGTGCATTGTTGCTCAATGAGCAAACTTTCTCCGTTAAGGTGAACAGCCAATGTATAACTGCAGCCACTGGATTTATAAACGATTTTTCTTTAAAATAGAACTAACTAGTTGCACGCCAGCACTATGTGCAGGAAAGAGACCCTGAATTCATTATAAGAAAATAAAAAATAAAAACCCCTGATTTTTCTGGGGTAACTACCATTGAAGTGGAACCTGAAGAGTCCCTTGGAAAGTGAAAATTGAAAGGTCTTTTGGAAATTGAAAACCGGAAGTCTTTTATGCAATAAATGATCATTCAAATAATAGGGGGAGTAAAAGACAAGTAAGTAAATGATCATAATGAGTGAAGTGGAAGGTTGTTTAAGTGAATAATAAAATTAAGGAACCAAGCTAAAGCCAAAAACCTTAAGAGGAAACAATCTTAGAGAAAACAAACGTCTACCATGTTAGTCGAACATTAACTCCAATAGCATAAGTGCATAGGATGGGTCCAACAATGTATATCAAGCATATCACACAATGACAATCCATTAAGCCCATCACAATTAGGAAGATGAGAAACATGGATAATTTCCCTAATCCTGACTCAAGTAGAGCCAAATACTTAGGCTGGTATGATCTTACCTATCAATGATTTTTAAACGACCCCCAGGTAGCCACAACCCTATGTCTCCGGTATGAAGCCATCCATCTTCATCAATCACTTCTTTCCTGTGCAATTTGATTAAACATGAGATGTTTTCGTATTTGATGGACATAATAATTTCCAAAAGAAACAGCAAATACATAGGTTTCATACGTCTGTACTTCATCTTTGTAATAACATTTGAAAATAATGGGACCCCGAACACAGATTTCTCCACGAGGATGTGGCTTATCATCAGATGTATAGTTCATTTGTGGAACATCTACAAGCTTTATTTCTGAAACAGGAAAAATGAGATTAAATCTTAGCCCAAAGTAAAAGCAAGACGTGGAAAAAGCATAAGAGGAAGTCACAAGTCAAGAGGCCCCAATTTTTAGTCGATGCAAATAGCAGCACATATACATACAATCACTGTACACATCCTAGTAAGATTTCTAGTTAGCATTATGTTCTTTTCAACCTTTACAAATTAGAACAGTCTGATATTCCTCATATCCATTCAACCGTTGTTCTAACATGACATCCTTACAAGATCTATACCCTGCTATGGTGAATTCTAATGTCCAACTTGCCTAGTGTACTAGCACCCAGCAGATCATTTGGATATAGTGACAAAGAAATGACCAAGGGCGAAGAAGCACGGGAACATATATCAAGGAAAATACATATGCATGGCTCCCACAGACCCACCGACAGATACACAGTGAAAAAAACAGGTATATTTTCAGAACTAGTAATCAAACCAGTTACACATTATAGGCCTCTATTGTCTAAATTACTCTGATTGCTGATCTTGTATGACCTAATGCAATTAAAAAGTTAGCCTGGCTTGAACAAGTGAATCTCCTATGAGAAAAACCCAAGACCAAACCCAACCAGCAACTATAGCAAGCTTAATGATGCTCAAGCCTCAAGCCAAAACCTTCTGTAAGTAAAATATACATGTACTATCTTTAACAAATAACATATACTCATTACACCCTCAATTATGCACGCTTATGCATCCACAAGGTAACACTGAACGATAAGAATGCAAAATTATGCAAAACTCGTGTGAAGGACTCACCACAAGCTGGATTAGGGGCACCGACATGGCCAGATAGATTGTCACCCTCTTCAATACCACTTATAACACAAGAAGTTTCAGTCATACCATATCCTTCAGTTACTTGGCCACCAAAGCAGCTGCAAAGTATAACATAGGATTGAGCATGATTTTATTTTACACGAAAAGGGGATCGGGGGGAGGGGAAGAAAAACAATTTATTTACTAGGATTCAATGCACCATGGAAAAGAAATTACATCTTTAGAAAGTCCATGACATCGGGAGACAACGGTGAGGCACCTGATGCCATGAAACGAACTCGTCCTCCAAGCTTTCCCCTTATCTTATTGAATACCAATTTGTCCCAGATGGGGGATGGGTTCTTTCCTGAAATAACCAGATATATCATCATCAATAGACACCATAAGGGTAAAAATTAATTAGTGTGAAAGAAAAAGAAAAGGAAAGAAAAAAGTTAAAAAAAAAAAAATTGATCAGAGGTTCATCCTCAGCGTCTAATGCCAAGGAACTCATGAAAGTATGTTTCAGAGAAAATTGTAGGATAAAGGAGCTATGTGAAATTGCAGGAACGCCAAAAGCATTGCAGATCTAGTTCAAATTCAAGGTAAATAAAAAAAGTTGATAAAGGAATTCAAATTTTCCAAACCAAAAAGAAAAAGGGAAGCTAGAAAGTCTGAAAACAAGAATGAATCTGATGCTACAAAGTGACAGGTCTAATTGATAATATGCTTTACCGCTCAATATTGCTTGCTTCTTAGCATTGTATGCAGCATTAAACAACCTCTCCCGCAGCACACCGGATGTCTTTACAGCATTTATAATACTGCAAATCAAAACATTCAACTGAATGAGTGAAAGGATGTGCTAGTTGACATTGAATAACAAATTCCAGAAGCAACAGACATTGATTTTACCCAGCATATATTCTATTATAAAGTCTAGGAACACTGCAGAAGATAGTAGGTCTTAGAGCAGCCATATCATCCATTAGTTTCATATTATCCTGCATACAACAATTACAAAAAAAAAAAAAAAAGGAAAAGGAAAAGGTTAAGGCTTGTCTTAGAAGGAATGTATGCATTGACTACCGGATGATATGCATTGATATAACCAAAAGGTCGGCCTCCAGTTTACTTGTATGCATTGACTACTAAATTAAATTTGGATGATAATTTATGTTAAACAATAAGATTGCCATTCTCAGATGGTAGCTACCATTGCATCGTTTTTGCCTGATCTGAAGTTGATGACTACAACAACAGTTACAATCAAATTTGAAATTTAGAATGACTGCAAGTCAACAAAAATTCGCTAAACCATGATGCACCACCCTTAAATCATAGGTATACATATTTTCTCAGAACTAATAATCCTGCATAGCATATTAAGCATAACGCAGCATGTATTACATTCTGATGAATATTTCAACTCCTTTAACAAAAATAGGAACTCAAAAAATTCAAACCATCTAAATAAATAATACCTGCCATGATTTCTGATACACATAGACAAATACATAAGTATATAGAAGTGTGCAAAACGTACATATGTGCATACCTAATTACATTGGTACACAGTTATATTACATCTCAGGAAAAAGAAAAGGATGGATTCATACCCCCTGGTAAAATCCAACAGCAACTCCATGATATGCCATCGAGACCTGGTTAGCTCGTTCATATATGTGTGCCAAAGGAAGGTATGATATGTAACTGGCAAGATAAAAGGTACTTTTAGCACCCACTAAGGGAGTTCATTAAAATTTTCATAATCTAAGTTGCCAAAGACTGATGTATACCATGTGATATACAAAACCATTGATACTCACACATCTGAGGGGTAGAATTTGTTAGAAAGGGAGGTTCCAGCAACATTTGCAATCAAGTTTCCATGTGTCAAAACAGCTCCCTGTCAAGATTCAAAACAAGGGAGAAAAAAATGGGTGGTTTGATAGCACTTCATCAAATCATGTCTATAAGAAGTCAATAAATCAAAGCAAAAAGTCATACTACACTGAGTTGTACCTTTGGGGTCCCAGTAGTACCACTTGTGTAGCAAATGGTAGCAATGTCATCAGGTTTTGGAGGGCAAAAAGGCTGAAGGTTACTGTGGCCCTAAAATGAAACCATTCACATGAGGCGATAAGTAAATATCTAGCAATCAAACAAAGTAATGTTGTCATATATCATGTATTTAAGCAGCAGGACCTCAAAAAAAATTTTAAGAACAGGTAACAAAGTGTGCAGCTAAGAGCAAGTTGTTTATTATATGTATAAGGATTAAGCATCAGCTACCAGATAGAAGATGTAAATTCTGCCACGTGATTAAAGAAAAGGGTTCTGGACACATTAGCCCTCCAAATTATAGCCTTGAATATATGGCTGCATGGGTGAGTGAATATCTTTGTGCACATCCATGTTTCTTTTATGTGTGTGCATGCACGTGGGTGCACATAGATTAACAAACAAAATAACAAATCTCAAGGGTGCGATCTCAAGAATCATTTAAGATCTATAATTGAAAGGATAACAGCCCATTCACAGATCTGTAAAGTAACTTATAAACCAGAGATGCATGATCAATGACTTCAGAGCAACCCGACTTCATTGATAGATAACAAATTAAAAATAATTGGCTAATACACTATTCATGCAAAGACAAGGAGAAAAATCAATGCAACAAACCTCCATTGAAGAATGTGGCCCAAAACCTTAATTTGTTGATAGGAAAGAACACATGATTACCTGACTAAGCAATTTTGAATATGTCACAACCTCAACTCCTGTTGATGATGGAAGCTTTGGAATTTGATCATCTATTCCTCCAATGACCTGTGTAGTAGGTAAGGAGATGAGATAAACTAGCAATAAAAAAGAAGGATATAATGAGGGATACGAGGTGTATATTCATACCACAATTAGGCGAATTGTTGGAATATCAAACAAGAAGCTCAATAACTGCAAATTCCAAGCGACAAGATAAGAAATATTGCATAAGAAAAAGGAGAATCATAAACCACCTTTTTTATAAGTGTCATAAACCATGAATGAGATAAACTAAGAGACAAGTAGAACTGATATAAAAATTGTCAACAAATAAAGCAACTATTACATTAAGAATAGGGCAACAGGCATCAAGCTTTTTATGACCACTCCCCATATTTTCAGAGAAAAAAATATGCATATATCTAAAAGGGTTGGTTGGCAAAATATACCATATTTGAAATCAAAATTACGAAAATGCTAGGTAATTGAAATCGAATATTTTATTGAAATAGGTTGAGCTGAGTTTTCAATTGTTCGTGACATTTTTCTTTTTCCTCTTGGCTATTTATGAAAGAAATTAAGGAAAAAAAAAATTTCTGCTATCCACTACTGTTCTTGAATCTCAACTGATGTCTAACAGCCCATATCAACTGAAACTGATTTGGTAAGTCACAGCTTAGTACTGTTTGGATTAAACTCACAGAATTCAAGGTTTGAGGCACACAAAATATAACTTGTACGGCAGCATGATTTACAATATACTTGACAGCATCTGGACCTGAAAAGTAAGCAATAATTTACAATAACATCTGCAGCTAGGCGAAGCTAGGAAGATTTTATTTAAGTTCTATGGAGTGATGTAACAAACCAAGAGTGTCGTATAAAGGAACTGATATGTAAGAATAAGCAGAGCAAGCGTGGTCAACAATGAGCCACTCGGGTCTGTTGATGAAGTATAACCCAATGCAAGATCCCTGTAAAATAAAGCAACAGTAGTTAGATGCTAAAAGAAAACATCAAGCACTTTGACTGTTTTGTAAAACATGAAAATACTCATGGGTAATCTAATCAAATTTTAATGAAGCATAAACATCTTTGAACATAAAATTACTTTTTCAGACGTTTACCTTTGATATCCCATGATAAATTAGGCCAGAACCTATAGCTGATCGAGCAGTACCTGCTTCTCCATATGTCATCCATTTGTACCTGGACAAGTGCAAAAGGAGTACAAATGAATTGAGTAAACAGTATTAGTAAAGTTGAGAACTTAGTTTACATGCCCAACAAAAGAAATACATACTCTCCAACTGTGCCATCAACCCGAATTCGTGTTCCCAGATACTTGTAATCTCGAAAAGTGTCAACCGAATGCCTATTTTCGCAGAAGGAAACCTTTCAGCTAACATATTGAAAGTAAATTCTAGAGAAATTGTATTTCCAATGGCTTGTATAATATGGAAAACAAGTTCTAACTTTTACCGTTAGAACTTTTACAATATGCAAAAAAGTAATTCTACTGACACATATAATAGGGGAAAAGGTTTTATCATGGAAACATTTCCGTGAAACTGAAAAGGTCTGAGGAGTAATTTAGCTATCATCGTTGGAGATGCTCACACAAAATTATCATGAAGTGTACCAATTTCTGGATGATCTTGGAATCTACTCACAAGCTTCAAAGGAGAACGTGTCGATCTGCCATAAAGAAAAAGAAAAGAAATGGCAAATAGTTATGGGACAAAATGACAATCTAGAGAAATTAAATCCAAGAAAGTGGAAAACCCCTACCTGTATACATTCCACTTCCCTAACTGCAATTTCTCTGGAAGCACAACACTGTACCCTTGCTCTGTTCAGGATTTAATTGCAGCATTGATGCATCAACAATGTATTCAAACAAGAATACAACAGAAACATGATAAAAAATAGTTGAACTTGGAAATTTCTATAAACTTTATTTCCATATATATGTATGCAGAAAACAATTAGCAAGAGGCCATTGGGAATTAAATTGAGGTATACTTCAGATTGCATAGTTTACAGTTACACCAACGTTTTTTTATGAATTGGTTATTTTTCATTTATATCAACAAGTCCTCCAATTAGTGAGCTTTGATTGACAATAATTCTTTGCAGATTTTTGCACCACTTTTATTGGTGACGTGAGACTGTGAGACTCCTCCAAGACCTAGATTATGAGGCTTCATTTTATTTTATTTTAATTTACTTCTTTTCATTTGTATGTAAAGGTTATAGGAAAACCACCTATCTTTAACATCAATCTAGTCCCAAAATCTTACCTTTAATTTTTCATTTTAAATTTTTGATAAGTAACAATAAACTTGCCTGTAATAAACATACTATTCCTGGAAACGTTAAATTGTGGTGGTGGCAAATCTTACGATTTCTTCTTAACTCAGCCCCTAAACCACCATCCCATGCCCAAAGCTTAAACTAACCTTATAGACAATAAACTGTAAAATTTAAACCCACTAATTTAGAATACTATATCTAATCAAGTAATTAAGAGCCAGAGAAGAAAAAGTGTCCTCACATCTTATCCCACTCATCATCCCTACCACCAGCTCAAAATCTCCCCAAAAATAAACTTTTCCAGTTGCAATATATGTTTTCTATTCTTTCCCTTAATATTCTTCATCCTTGACTGAGTTCCGACAAAACCTGATATGCAAAATTTCCAACTACCTTCCCTCACAAGTGGGAGAGGGTGAGAAAGAGAGACCAAAATCTTTATTGTTATTGTTTGTTTATATATTTATTTGTGATTACTGAAACGAAGAGACATATAAAGAAACACCAGTTGAAAAACTTTCATGTCATCGAAGGTTTTCGTCCGATGGCCCTGCTAACCCTGAAAGACGTATGGGCTCCTTAGAGCAGATGGTCAAAACATGAGACACCTACCCCCTGTCTCAGAGCAAATCAGTTAAAATTTTTGCATATCTTTCACATATTTCATATTAACCATCACCCTTTCGTTAATATTTTATTGGTTTCAGAATTTTGCTATTGTTTATGAAATTATGATCCCCTTGAAAACGTAAGAAACGTTACTATAGGATCAATGACCATCGCAGAAATCGTTTTAGCAGAATTTTCGATGACTATCACAGAAATTCTTTTAATAGAATTTTCGATTACTCATATTTAAAAAGAAAAAAGAAATGACCATGACAGAAATCCCACAGAAGTGCCTCTTCGGCCAGAAAAGTTGCAGAGAAACATCATCATCAACGAGCTAATTTGATTTAAAAAGATAAAACCCAAATCAAAACCAGAAGTAATACTTGAGGTCAACTGGGTTCCTAGATCAACGAATTGGAATAAACCGAAGGGGTTGGTCTATCTCTATCCGACAGTATGATTACTGCGCACCTAGAAACAGGTATTTTGTGGACACGATTTGAAATCTTTGCTTTCCAGATTCCACAATAGAACACGGACATACGTGAACCGTCCAATACAACCAACATTCGGTGAATTAATAATAAGAAAGTTGTACAAAATCTGAAGCTCAAAAAATATATTAATCACCAAAGCCGGAATATCATTAAATTCATCCATATCAACCTTTTCCAGTACCGGTACCTCGACAATCTATTAGAGAGAGAGAGAGAGAATTGGAATTTGGGACCCTCCAACCGGGCCACCACCACCAACACCAAAAGCTCCCCGACTACTTTTCCAAAGAAAAAGCAATTACTTTATTTAACATATTTTTCCCACCTAGAGAGAGAGAGATGGAGAGGGAGAGAGAGATTACCGAGAGCGAACTCCCCGGCGGTGGGATGGGGACGGAGCTGAGAATGAGAGTCGCCGTCAGCGAGGAGATGGCCATGAATAGCATTAAGACGACGCTGAGCCGCGGCCGAATCCATGGCAACTTCTGTAATATATAGTTATTATCCTTAAATGCGAAGGACGAAAGTTTATGCGGCTCGGTCCGAGGTCATGCAACGGCAGTTCGACGTGCAAACTTCTGTTTGGTTCACGGGATTATGATGGAACGCATTAAAGGCATAACAACAGTCCCGATAAGAATGACTTCGCTGATAACTCTCTGATGACGACGCTTACGATCAACATATGCTAGTATCCTCCATGTTTGCGATGATTACCTATTTATTATTATTATATATAATATATATGTATATATAAACGCACGCGTCACGGGTGGTGCTTCTGCTGCTGTTTTGGATTGGAGTCGGTGTCTCTCTCTTCCCAGTAAAATTCGCTTCTTTCCGCTTTGCGGGCGCTTAACTCTTGCTGTTGTGATTTTATATCCTTTTCCAGATGAACGTACAAGCTTCAATAACTCAGTTTTGATTTTTCTTCATGCTCGTACCATCCCGGCCCCAACATATCACTCCATTAATTATTAAGAAGATTAATTATAAATAACTTACTATATTTACTATTCTCACATAATTCACAGATATTACGTTTAGAATATTAAGAATAAAAGCTTTATTTTTTTTAATATAATAAAGCTGGGGGTAATAGAGGTATTATCAAAATATAAAAGTAGTTTGCTGGGTTACAGATCTTGATGGCTGGCTTGGAGAGATGGTCAACTATGAACAGCAGAAAGCGACGCTGATGATTTTTCTCCATGTGTGAATGCTAAATTTACGTGACAACTTTGATTAATATATAGAAAATTATTTATAAAGTTCTGAGCATCCAAACTCTATTATATTGAGTTTTGCTACATATAAGTCAGTCTATTAAGACACGACTTATTATAATTTTATAAAATTCAAAATATCGGTCATTTTTTTGTATAATCGATTTAAAAAGCTTTCACATCAGCGATGTATTAAGTGTATAAAAAATAAATATTATAATAAACTTTCTATTTTTTAAATGTGTACAGAATATTTATGTTTTATAACTGTATTTAATATAAGTCTTAGTTAATAATACCCGTTCTTTGAATGTTAAACAATTCCCCCACATTGATAACAGTCTCCAAATTTCCGCTTTCACTATTTTATTTTCGTCTCTCCATTACAGGCTAGCAATCTCTGCCGACCTCGTCCTCTAGAGTTTAAACGGGTGGAAGCCACTCACGGCTGCTTCTGAAGCAATCAAAATTGACTATGTAGTTGGAGATTATGTGTATGTTTTTTCCTTTTCTTTTCCTTTTTATTATTCATTTTGTAGAATTATGATGTGTTTATTTAAAATAATTAAAAAAAAGCGTATATAATTCTATATAGATGAATCCATCATTCATATCTTTTTCTATTTCGTTTTTCAAAATTTAGGCAGAATACGAAGTCCTATTTTTATTATGTTTGGAGTTTGAATTGTCTCGTCCGAGCACTAATGTTCAAATTTGACTTCTTCATAGCATCCACGTTCGGATGAGCAAAATTATTTTAAAATTTTAATTTTTAGCTAAAAGTTATATTTTTCTATTTTTTTTATTTTACACATCTTTCCAAAACTTTTTACATTTCACCCCCTATTTTTTCTCTATTTTTTTATTATTTTTTTTCACTTCCTTTTACAATATTAACTACTCACTCTTTTATTTTTTTTCTTTCTTCTTTTTTGAAATATTACTCTAGCAAATATTTTAAACAAAAATTTAAATTACCTTTTTGAGGGTACGATAATATTTTCAAAATTATTATATTTTTAAGAATAATATAATTTTTTTGTTAAAATTCACTTGTTTGAACAGTAATATTTTGTTACGGCTAAATTTTAAAATTAGTAATGAATTGAAATCATAAATAACACTGTAAAAATGTGTGTTTGTTAATAAAAATTAGTTAAATGTTTAGTAAAAATGATTTTATTTAATATTATTGTAAGATGTAAAAATATAATCAGCCTCATATTAACAAAAATAAGAAATTTTGATTTTTATGATATTGTTTCTAATTTTGAAAAAAGAGTAGGAATAATAAATATATCTAAATGTGTTATTAAATTTGAAAAAAAAAAAAAAATCAAAAGTTAGTATAGGAAACCGGATATAGCCCACTTTTCTTCCCTCTCCAGATTTTTTCCCTATAATTCATCTAGATAAGGACAGCATCTATGCTAGTACTCTTATTAGATAAGGGATCTAATTTATTAGGGTTGAAGTTGGTGGTGGTAGGCCCTTTATCTTTTTAGGCGAAATAATTCATTCGGCTTGAATCGAATCTGTCTTTTTCCACTTTGCTTTTCCTTTTCAGTCTTCACCAATTCGAAAGACGATGTAGTTGAAAAGAAAATACATAAAACGCATTAATTATAAAAATAAATAAATTAAAAAATTCAGTCCTTTTCATCCTTCAATCATTCTTTACTTTTAATTGTCATCCTCCGTCCATCTTCTAAAATGACGTCAAACGTCCGTTTACATTCTACCTATCTACCAATACATAATTTATAACAGCAAAAAATTATGATAAAAATGACAATAAATCCGCTGGTTGTAATCACAATCATCAAGGTAAGGCCCGTTACAAAGGATTGCACAGATTGAAACCAGGACAGATCGTATCAGTTAGTCATGCGGAATTGGTTCACCTACGTCGCAAAGTTACCTTCCTTAACCGACCGGGAATCCATGGAAAACAGCAAAGAACCCCCTTACACCAGGATCTCATTTGTTGTCTTCTTTCTTTGGGGTTAGGAAGATTTTTGGGTTAACGAGGATAAAATTTGTACAGGAAAGTATTAAACAAAGCAAATCGGCCCTAGTTTATTCAAATTCTGTAGGAAAGGCTCTTTTGGCACCACCTTAGCCTCGTCGTCTGTTTTTGCAGATTATATGAAATGAATTCAGATTTAAGTTAAACATTGAATAAAATATTATTAAAATATATATTTTTAATATTATTTGTATTTTAAGATTAGAAAAAATTGAATTGTTTATTTTATTTTGTATAAGAATTTTAAAAAATTATAATAATTAAATGAGATGAGTTGAGAAGTTTTCTAAAAACAAATGAAGACTTAAATCAACTCCGGTTTACGTGTTCAACAACACAACCAGCAAGTAGCAAGATCGCAGGTCACGTACATTGGGCCTCTTAAAAATGTGGCCCTCGCAGATATCCGTGACACGATCGTTTTTTTTTTTTTTTGGAATCATATATTTTGGGGAATACTTAGAGGAATCTTTCTTTTAACTCGTTTGAATGATGTGTAGTAGTATTAGAACCAGACCCCCAAACACATTGTTCATCTCTAATTTTGCATACTGCTCTTTGTTTTTCTGTCGATCTCTTACACTAAAACGTAAACTATACTGATGACTGTTATCATCATCATTTCACAACTCAAATGACCCAAATTACAAGAATATTTACCTACAAAACCTGGAGAGCACCCGTCACATGCAGCCTGCAACTTGTTTTCAGCTAGCCTTCTCAGAAAAGCTCCATCAACTGCTGCGACACATCTGCATCACGCAAGCATGATAACGCTAACTATAAGTTTTCATCCAAATTAGCTGTTAATGTTGTCACATATATTTAATGTGCCGATCAACTTCAGTATCAGTCAGAGACAAAAAGAGATTGTGGAAAGTAGCATGCTAGCAAGCAGTCAAGTTCATGGAGATTTAATGCAGCCATGGTAATCTTAGTTTGGTAGATAAGATGGTAGAAGGTCGCCCAACCCCATGTCCATAAGAGAGAACATCAAACACAAGTCTGAAAACAATTACTAGAATGGTAATACCTTGAATAATTGATGGTGTTGCTTTGAACTCCAGCCAGATATTTTGATAAGAAGCAAGATCTAAATTCAGAAACTTAGCAGCAAGGTAGACAGCTCCAGCAGCAATATGATGAGGTTTGAATTGAAGCCACAGCGAGCTTCGAAGCCTACAAAAAAAAAAAAAAAAAAAAAAAAAAAAACATTCAACTTTAGAAGGTGATAGAAAAGCAGCAGCACAACCACCATAAATCAGAACATGAAGAGACATGAATAGTCAAACCAACCATCCGAGGCAACACAAAAGAACATTCATTCCCTCGAACAATGAAACATACATTTCCACATTGCCAAAATTATGTCAGCTACAAATATATAACAGTTATCTATCGAAAATGCTAAAAAAATAAGACAATGTAATTAGCAATTAGTTTCAAGTCAAAGTTATTTTCCTTACCAACTAAAAATGCAGCAACTCAGGTAGAATAGTATCCAAGAATCCCTGCAGGACTGCTGATAGAGTACCAAAACTATAACATACAAGTTGTACTCATCTAGTGAACACAACAAACTCCCAGGAAAAATTCTGCTGCGGGCTTTCAATTCCAGAGACATGCAATTCAAAAAAGAAAGCAAATACCAACATCCTCTGCTTCTGGACAGGCTGGTTGACACGCATGCTTTCATGCTAATAGAGCATACATTTAACAACAACTACAGAATACCACCCAAAATCTTCTATTGGAGCGAGTATAGCAGGCATAATATAACAAAAGAAGCATCGTTTATATCAAATTGAATAAAACATCAGGCACAAGTTCTATGTATCTTTTTTATTTAACAAACAAATATATTGAACCAATCTGTAAAAATAATAGATGTATAGCAAGGCCTGTTGATGACCTTTTAGAAAAAGAACAAAAGATTGCTGCGGTACATGCAACAGCAGTTCTCAACTGTAGCTGCTTTTGTAGACAAGGGTGTTTGTAACGTGTGAGGAGAGAAAAGGATAGAGAAAAGGCATGTACAAGAGTTACCTTCAGGAAGACTGTGTGAGGGAGTCTTCTCTAAAAGTTTAGATACCAACTTAAAAGTAGTAAGGTTTCTTCATATTAACCAAAAAATAAGCTGCAATAGTAAAGACCCTACAGAATCAACAGATAATGCATGTGTATACATGATGAAATCGGTAGAAGAATTTGGACAGACTGAATCGAGGGGAAATTGAGGACAAAATTGATCCACATTTTGAAACACAACATACATGTGTGACCAGGGAGAAAATTAAAAAAATGTTCTTAGATGATTTCTTTTCTTTTTCAGCTCCTGATTGGAGCGGGGGGAATTCTTTTAGGGAAAATTGATCAACATAATTGAGAACCATGGTTCTCAATTATAGTTGATTTTGTAGACAGTTACAAGGGTTTTTGTTGCATGTGGAGAGAGACAAGGCGAAAAAAGGCATGTACAAAAGTTACCTTCCAGAAGACTATGTGGGAGCGGATCTTCTCTAAAAATCTTAACACCAACTTGAAAAGTAGAAAGGTTTCTTCACAAGTCTTTTTTTTTTTTTTTTTTTTTAATGTCAATGTAAAAACTTAACTGCACTGGTAAAGACCAACAGAATCAACAGATAAAACATGTGCATAAAATGAAATCGATAGAAGAATTTGGACACACAAAAGGAGTGGAAAATTGAGGAATTGATCAACATTTTGAAATGCAACTTCATGTGACCAGGGACAAAATTAAAAGAAGTTCTTCAGTGATTTCATTTCCCTTTTTGGTTCCTGGGTGGGCCACCCGAGGGGGTGTGAGGGAAAATTGGAAACCCCCCCCCCCCCCCCCCCCCCAAACCAGAATGAGAATCCCTTGACATATTTAAAGCCTAAAAATAGTGTCTCAGTTTGAAAAACGTATGGATGATTAAATATCGGGACATTCAACTCCTTCAAATTGTAAGCCTTCACAGTTATGAAAATTTTAAGAAAGGAAAAGAGGAGGTGACATTGTGGTAGTAATGTACCATTAAATAATTTCAGTGGTAGCAGTAGTAAAAATCACTTTCCACCCTCTAAAACCAATACACCTTTGTAGCGTGCACCCTAAACTGCAAAAATTGGCAAACTGCACCTTCAACTACCACTTTCTGTCAAATAGCATCCTTGTCCAACCATTAAAAGTGATGAAATATAAGTTACGAGAATCAATCTTACGGTCAGAGGGAAATCAAGGATGCACATTCTAACTTTTTGGTAGTTAATGTATATCTATTTTGACACTTTTGGATGCACATTGTAAAATGAATGTTAGTCGGAGAATGGACAGTGTAATTTTCCTTAATTATTATGTACTAATAGCCATAATTTTTTTTTTTTTATCAGTATAGCCATAATTATAATATTAATAACAATAGTAATAGCATAAAATAGCAATAATAACAACAATAATAACAGTGTCAATTATATTTTTTTTCTTTTATTGGCACCGGGTGTCCAAGAACAAAGTCCCGACTAATCCCGGAGGTGCATAGACTCTCGGCAAGGAGTTTCCCGCAAATGCACCTTAGACAATTCAAGGGGAAGTTCCCCCAGTCCGATGGCCCTTAGAAATCGTTTGCACCCAAGAGGATTTAAACCTTAGACTTGAAGGGAGCATACCACCAAGACCAAGTCTTTCACCACTTGAGCCAACCCTAGGGGTTAAAGTGTCAATAATTGAAATCATTATAACATTGAAAATTATATTAGAAAAACAAATGTTTTTGCGAGTCCAAAACATCAAGAGCACATTAATAATAATGTTGGCAATATATCCAAAAAAAGCATTATTTATTTAATTTCCAATATTGACAACTTCAAAAACTTATCGAGTCATTTATAAAAAATGATTCCCCATAAAGTAAAATAGCCACAAAAAAGGCAGCAGTTATAGAAAAGTAACAACATTAACAAATAAAAATATGACAATAATGATGAAGTTTATCATAAGATTTCTGAGAATTAGAAAAGTATAGTTTAGCAACATGAAATGATTGATATTATCTAATATCTTACATATATTTCATTGAAATCATATATAAATCATGTATATTGAGTGTATGTAACATGTTCTTTAGATATAGTTAGGGCTAGACATAGGGAGCCGTCCCGCAGCCCACCCAGGCTAATCCACCCGCCCATAAGGGTAAAGGCAGATTTTCCACCCACCCATTAGGCCGGGCAGGCGGGTGGGTGAATAGATTCATAACATTACTTAAAACAGGTGGGTGGCTGGCAGGTTAAAAACTGCTTGCCCATATAACCCTACACATATATATACATATTTGTTCTAAACTCTAATCGCTTACTGCCGCCCCCCACACTTGCTAGTGTCTTCTTTTCTTCTTTCTTTTCTTTCACTTGCTTCTTCTTTTCTTCTTTCTTTTTTTTTCACCCACTTCTTCTCTTCTTTCTTTTCTTTCATTCTTTTTTTCTCTTCTTTTATTTTTCTTCCTCTTCTTTTCTTCTCGTTTTCTTCTGTCAGCCGCTGCCCAAATCCTTTTTTTTTTTTTTTTTCCTTATTTGAAAAAAAAAAAAAAAAAAAGAGAGAAAGAAGAGATTGAAGTCCCCCTTGGAATCATTATAAATAGCAAGAACTACTCCATTCCAAGTAATGTGAGAGCTCATTTACCACCTTCCAATACTCAATCTACGATATTCCGCAAACTATAAAAAATTATTAACAAAATAAAAACAGAAGGTAAGGCTTGCCACACATCAAATTCAATGATTTTAAGCAGTTTTCATTCCAATTTCCCTTTTCATGCCTATTGCATTGGCTAATATTTTCAACACCTATACATCCCAAACTTTTTTTTTTAATTGGTAAGCACCTATCCATCCCAAGTGAGTGGTACTAAAGCATATTCTGGTGTCTGCCACTTTTTTCATCAGCAAGAGTACTTAAACAATAGGAAACAAGTCAGTCCCGAACACCACACAACCAGGTGAAAAAATACATTGGATGTAAGAATTCTACTTGAACTGAAACTGTAGCAGTAAGGTTTTCACTTGATAATACTTGGATAAAACTGAAATCAAATTCATGTTCATTTATATTTAGAGAAGATCATTTACAGTACAAAGTGATAGGGGTTAAAAATAATGCATGAGATGAGTTTTAAACAAAATCCAAACTAGTTGGAGAAAAAAGGAAAACTTAAACCGATGTTTCAAACTTTCACAGCAGACAAAAACAACTTGGCAACTTGTCTGCTAAACCCAAAAATCCCCTAGCTAACTGAAAATACCCTCACCCAGGTGGTAAGAAAACTCATAGGCAACAAAGAAAAAGAATACTCTCCAAGAAGGTAAGCAAATCCTTGCCTAGTCAATGGTTGACCTCCAGGTCAGCAAATTGACAGCAAGTGCAACTTGCCATATCTCACAAATCATAAGTTTGTGTAAGTCTAGAGGACCCATTCCAAACAGATTCAAAAGAAGTGTTGGAGGACTAAAACAATTTATAGTACAGCAAACTGGCTTTGCAGGTCCTGTGGCTATCTTTAATAGCCAATGACCAAGTTCATTGGGTGTTTTCGTGATGAAAGTCATCAACACCCATCAGCAGTTCAACTTCAGATGTAAAACAAAACTTTCCATGAACAGCATATCAACCAGCCCGCTAAGAAAATCATACATGCGAGCACGCTAATCTTGTGCAGATCCTGCAATTATATGCATGTCAAAAGTATCAATATCCCATACCAGAATAACTACAGAGTAGTTGCTCAAAGAAATTATTGACACATGAAAAACTCAATTTTGGACTGTCCCAAGAAAGGGAAGAAAACTGGTGTAGCCATCTTGTCAGCCAGAGCAACCACCAGAACCTCAAAAAGTCTGCAACATGGCTGAGCTTCTTCTAGGACCCACTGTCAAAATTCTGTTTCCTACACTATTTTTTCAGCAAAACTGTGTTGCAAGGGTACAGAATTGCCATAATGTGAAGGCCCAAACCACAAACAAAAGACACAAGGTCAGATCATTGCCAGACTAAGACCAACAGGTTGAAGGTGCCAAATCTTCAAGTGAAGTTCTACATGAGCTAATAAGGTGTACCAAACTTAAGAAAAAGCCAATGCAAAATATATTGCACCAGTTAAAAATACAACATGCAATTAAAGAAAATGAAAAATATTGGAAGTAATAAACTTACCCTTCACTGACCAAGTTTAATGCCAGATTGACCAAAACAGTTTGCGAAAGACCTAGTTTGTTAAGAACGGATGCAAGTGGAGCATATGGATGTTGCACATTTAGCTCAAAATTTAGAGTAGTCAGTATCATATTCTCAGCCTCAATCACTCGTTCCCGATACAGCTCAAACCAGTCCTGTTTACATGGTACATATCATGTTGACATAAGTAAAAGTTGCAGAATATTTTTAATAACAAAAATCCGTTTTAAAAGCACATTAAGGAATACAATAAACATGCAGTTGTAGGAACTGATATTCTTTAAACATAATGCATTAAATTGAAACTAAATGTACTATACAAACAACACTTATTTTAAAATTCAAATACCTACAATGGGGTGCCTAACAACATTTAAGACTTCCTGAGCAATTGGAAACCACTTTCAATGTAATATACTGTTAAGCTAAAACAGAGACATATCAGCCCTTTGAATTCACACTTAAAATGCTAACAAATTTTTTCCTCAATAAATATACTTACAGCAGGAAGCAGATAGGACAAGAAAGAAAAATCCTGCTTATGGGTAATTTCACAAGATACTCTCAGCACATTGTTCAAAGAGCATGGAGTCTCCTCAGCCTTTGCAGCAAGAAAAAGAGCAGCAGTAGCAATCAACTGCAGCATAGCCAGACCAGAATCAATACTTGATTTTCCATGAGATTAATAGATCGCACTTCAAAGAAAATGTCATTGTATAGCAGTAAATAACTCGAACAATGGACAATAAGACATCTACTCCCCTCTCCAGTTAAGGAGTAGGGACTGACATGACATGTTCAATCTCATATGAATAACCACTTATAAAAAAAATCACATATGGATTACCAAGAACTCAGATCAAGATCATATGTACTATTTCAACTGAAGAAAAATTTCCACACAAAAGATAAACAACACAGATTCCAAGAAATTATAATTTCTGATGTTGGAAGCACAATTTAACAGGAAGATCCTATTGATTTATGAAGAGGAGTACGTTCCTGTACTACTAATCGGTTCCTTCCCTCAGTCAATGCTCTCTACTGAATCCAAGGTGAAGGAACCCACTCAATTTTGATCAGTTGGAAGAATCCACATCCAAACTAATCAAAGGAGAACCTCCTAATTGTCAACACTCTTTCATGTGATCCTGACCCGGAAACTCTGTGAATTGGTATCTTAGCATCAGCTACAGATCACAAAAGTGGAACAAGATTCCTACCAAGATCTTATTGAGTTATTGGTCATCAAATCCACAAAAATTTAAAAGATGCACTGGAATTTTACTCATAACAAGAGCTTACAAATACTGATTAAAAAAAAAAAAAAAAAAAAAAAAAAAAAAAAAAAAACAAGAACTTACAAATCTATCATAAGAAGCATGTGATTGTCGAACAAAAAACCGGTGGCACAGAACCGTAGCAGTACCAATAGTGGTTTGGGGCCTGAAAGATGGATGTCACATAAAATTAAATCAACCTTCCATACCAAAAATAATATAAAACAATTTCAGGCTTTTATAACCTAATTTGAGACTAAATACACAATGTTCATATGACGTAAATGAGAAAGTGAACATCATAATTGAAACCAAATTTGGAAAGAAGAGCTTACAGCTCGAGTCGCAGTCCAAGATTATGAAGGAAAGTGCAGTATGAGTACCGCAAATGAGCTTCGCGAAGAGCATCAATACCATCTTTTCTTGATGGGGAGTACCTCTCAATCTCATCCCTTGACATGAAGACTGGTTCATCATCTTCCAATTGTGAGAAGTCACGTTTACAGCTACTGGACATAGAGGCCTCAGCATGGGATCTTGTCCGAGAGACTGCATAATTGCAGGTTGGAGGGCCAAGTTATATGCCCCAGGTGGCACGTACTGTCTCCCACTGCCTCCCCAAGCACAAGCTGAGAGTTTTCTCCTTTTCAAAGATGGCAATCCTAAACCATTAGGATTAGCATGACTGAAATTATCAGGCTTAGCATGGCTGAGATTGTCATTATGCTGCCAAATTTTCCCAGAGAAGTCACTTATATTGCTATAATTTCTGTTGTTATAATAGTTCCTGGTTCTGTTCCTGTTGTTGTTGCCGAAGTTGTTCCTATGGAAGGAGGACCGATAGTCATCATTGGTAGTGCCTACCTGTGAGGTGAAATTACGCGGAAAAGGCATTTCTGTTCCTGATACGTGACAGAAAAAATACACAATGTAAGAAAAATTAAACGCAGTTATATTTTGCTTTAGCAAGTCAACAGTTACAGACCAAAGTGCAACAAATGACTAGCTATCGTTAAAACCTTCACATTTTTGTTACATTTATGTTCTTATTGTGATCTTCTTATTCTCAGAAAGTACATCCTACATTTCTTAGATTTACAAAATTATAAAGCTCAATTGTATATTATAGTGACAAAAGTAATTTTCTGACAATTTCTGTTTATCTTTCCAGTTCTACATTAAATTTCTGTTAACTTTATCCATTTCCTGGGAAAAAGAAAAAAGAAAAAAGAAAAAATATGTATATGTCGTATTAAGAACATATGTGGCAAACCAGTGGTATTCACAAAGAACTATAAACATATTATTACACATATACATGCATACGTACATCTTCACACTAAAAACTGATTAACCTGGACCCTGAAAACTCAACTGCCCTGTCACCAATAATAGATAAACCTAACATTCTCATCAATAACAATCATGATAATTAACAAAAACATACCATAAACGACACCTATCCCATAGAAAGAACAGATCGCTAAGTTTTAAAAATTAATAAATAAAAAAGTGAAACAGGTCTAACCGAGCAGAGAACATTTTAAAAAGAAACAAATCAAATCAAGCCCCTAGAAACGAAGAACAGCCACTATTAGAAAAAACGAAGAGGAAAATAGCAATATTTACCTGGCTAGCAGGAAAATTGATCTGAAAGTTGCTTGATTTTAGATCAAGTTAGGGGCGAGATCAAGATCAGAATCTCGATGAGATTAGGGTTTGGTTGAAAAGAATAGGGATCCAGATGAGGAGAAAACCGAAGCGTGGATATAATAAATAGTGAAACTTTTACAGGAAAGTGATACAGATGAAAATGGTGTGAGATTTATAAGTTCTAAGATAATCCGTTTAAATTTCAGAACAGATAAAAAAAAAAAAAAGAGGAGTTTTCCTTTTAAAAAATATCTTCCCCTTTTATAGTTCTCAAAAAATGATATTTTATGAGGGAAAAAATTTTATTGCAGCCTATTGTGTGCTGCAGCCATGTGTTGAGTTAAAAAAAAAAAAAATCTCACATGAAGTGTGTGGAGAGAGTGCAGCTGATGAGCAGAAGATCTCTTTTATGAGTTGTTCTACAGAAATGCTAAGAACGACGAGAAAATAAAGAACTTCATTATATACTAGAAATAATTTTATTAATACTTTATAACACGCTGAAAATGGCAAACTATATTATAAAAAAATTGTTGTTACAATCTAGTCTTCGAGTCCAGATTTTTATTTTTCTACCTTTGCAATTCTATTATTTTATTAAACATTTCTAACAATTTTAAAACATGTTTTATATCATGGAGCGATGCAGTCCATTTAAGTGATGAACTAAAATTTCATTCGTCTTGATCATTTCGATGGTCAAAACTTCATTCATTGGTGGCAAAAGATGATGTTCTTCATCACCACTTTGAAGCTCGTACACATTTTGGAAGATGACTCGGAGGCGATTCTCGATCCTACTCCATAACAAAGTGCCGAGTTGGACGAGAAGCGGAGGAAGCGAAAAGAGGACGACTTTCTAAGCAAAGGCCACATCCTCAACGAATTGTCCAATTCGATATATAATGTCTATCGGTCTACTCCTTCGGCAACATATTTATGGAAGAGTTTGGAAATAAAATATAAAATCGAGGAAGCAGGTATCGAAATGTCTATTTTTTCAAATTTTATGGATTTTAAGATTACTAACGATAAGTCGGTTTTAACCCAACTAAATGAATTATTGTTTATCGTTGGTGATCTTAAAATGATGGATGTTGATGTCGTGTTTCGTAGCCTGGGCAACTCAGCGATTCCTCCGTTCGACCTGTAAGACCCAAGGAGATTAGGGCTCAGGGTGGTGAGGGATGCATTTGATGCCTAAGTCAGAATTATCTATTTTTGTGGGAATGTAAGGAAAAAATGTTCAGAGAGCTACACCTGAGCTTGGGACGTGTTTATATACTCGGTCATAGTGGTCCCTGCCCACTGCTAGCAGATCATGGAAGGGTGTACGAGACACTGCACTGGTGGCAGGTTTCCTCCCTTATCATGTCAATGGTTGCCCTGCCACATCACGCGTGGGTCGCCTGTCTGTCCCCTATGGCAGATAAAGGGTGGGGGGCACGCACACTACCTTGTCCACAGAGGTGAGTGGACTTCTAACTTTATTGTTGCATGCTGGTTTCCCAGACCATTTAATGCTGCCTGCCTGCTGTCCGATGATGTAGGTTGTGATCTGAGTGGTGACGTGACTAGTCACCATATCTGAAGGGCCTCCTTTGGCCCAGCCCATTCCTCTCCCCTTCATTGGTTTTATACTGGGCTATTTCTCAGTTCCCCGTGAATTCTCATCGCACACGTGCGGCGAGAATTTAAAAGTTGCTCAACATGGTCGATGTGACTCTGCCCATTACCACGGGCTATGGCCACGTTGCCACGCGTGGGATGGCGATTATCCTCCCACGCGATTACCAATTGGCCAGTGCCCCCACATGCACGATACCTCATTTTTCTGCGCCTAGGGTGTGCGTGACAGTTTATCTCCGTCATTATTGTGTGCAACGTGAATCTCGGGATTCGCTCTGGTCGTTTTGTTTTTGAAGACTCCTGTCACTTCATGCGTTGGGTACCCCAACTGGTGCGAGCCCCTATTTAAATCCCATCTCCCCCTCATTTTCCATTTCCCTTTGCTTTCTTCTCAAGAATTCGTCATCTCTGTGCTCATCTTGTCTTCTTCTTCGAGTCCTTTCCTTCTTCTTCTTTAACCGTCCTCAACTTCCACCTTTTGCTCATCTCAGATTGCTCTCAAGAGTGTTCCTCGATCTAACCCTAAGAATGGCCATTCCGTATGCCCTGAGGGGACTTCTGGTGGTCCTCAAGGAGGGGCGAAGTTCGCCACTGGAGAGAAGCCACCACGCTTCAGTGGTCAAGTCTAGATGTCAATAGCCTCTCCGACTGACCTTTGTGCACTACGGGGAGCGTTTGGTGTTCCCCGCTCAGTCGTTTTGGAGGTTCCAGGTTGTCGTGCTGCGGTCGTCGACGATTCTGGCCTGGGGACAAAGGTGGCCCTCTTTCCTATAATATTCGCGAATAGGCTTCAACTACCATTCTGCTGCCCCATTCACGATGTCGTGGACCTCCTTGGCTTGGCGCCCGCTCAACTCCAACCGAATGCATGGCGACTCCTTGTCACGAGCTGTGTGATCTTTCACTTGGTGTTGAACCCCGAGACCGAGGAGTATCCCAATCTAACCGTGAGGGAATTCCTTTTTGTGTATAGGGTGATGCGCCTTAATGGTAATCTATGTTGTTTCAATGCTCGTGGTCGAAAGCAGGCTTTTCTCACATCAAGGATTGGACCAAGCGATTTGGGGAGCTTGGTCTGGGAATATCTTGAGGGGGAGGCTATCCACCAGGAGCTCCCAGTTCAAGTTGTTTGGGGAGTCGTGCCGGATGATAAGTCCATCTCCATTTTCCTATGATTGTGAGGAGGCTAGGTTGGAAGGCAGTCTTGTCTTGGGTCAAGGCCCATCCTGACAACTCGATGTCAGATGTCGTGTTGACCGACTTCAATATCCATCACCACCTTTCCAGCCTGGATCTTTCCTATGTCCTGGGTCGGTGCTTCTTGAGAGAGCCTTCCGCTTCCCGAGGCCAAAAGAAGCCTTCATGCCCATCTTTAGCTCGTGGCAAGGAAAGGAGAGCCCAGGTTGACAGCAATGCTATCGGGGTGTCTTCAAGGCTCTATATGCGGGCTTCCCGACTAGGGATCCCAGTCCCACACTCAAAGACGTAGAGCAGTGGGTCGTGGCTGCCACTATTCCCACCCCGCCGACTGGTCGAGCTTCATTGGCTTAGGTGACCGCCTTGGTTCCTACCCTGACAGTCACTTTCGGGGAGGAACTAGATGAAGAGGAGACCGATTTCCATATGGCTTTCTTCAAGGTCTTTCTTAAGCCTACCCTGAGAGGGGTTTCGACGATGGGAGTCACAAGGTGTTCCCACCAAGTTCTTGGCTGATGTTTTTGTTGCCACCTCTGCTGTGGCAGGTGCAAGTCCCGACCATAATGAAGGTAGCCCAAGAGATCCCCTTGTTGTCGATCTCAATGATGACTAGGTCTCCATATCCTTGCCCCCTTTCAACTTGACCTAGGAGCCCAAGGTTGCCTTATTCTTCGCCTCCGAGGAGTCCACATTCGAGGTGCCTCTCGACCAAGGAGAAAGGGAGTCCAACCTGGAGCGGGAGAAAATGCCATGCCTGAGTAAGAGATGGCGCGAGAGTCTCTTGGCTCACAGGGGATAGCTTGTGCAACTCGGGGACAAGGGGACCGAGCCCGGGACTCGCTTGGAGGAGACAACAACCGCATTCGAGAATACACCAGAGTGTAGACCTACTTTGGACGAAGGTTAGGAGGTTATAGGAGGTCCCAGTGGTGTCAACCCTTCCCAAGCATCCACCCCACGGGTCTTTGACTCTTCCTGGAAGTTGGGTGGAGTTGGACCATCGACATCCACCGGGGAGAGCCGTTCCGAGAGAACAGGTCCGAGTTTTGACTATGTGTGGGCAAAGGCAATTGAACACAAGGCCAAAAGTTAAGGGGACTATTTTTTAAGGTACCAGTGCAGGACTCAGTTTGAATTTTCTCGATTGATTTCCTTTGCTTTTTTTCTTAACCTTGTGCGTTTTCCAGGGAGTTGACCAATTGGCCATCTTGATCGTGGAGGAGAGGGAGGAGCTCGAGATGGAGGTTCGAAGGCTCAGGTCTCTGGTCCTACTAGCTCGTTTGGAGGTTTGCAAGGCGAAACAATAGGCTTCCCACGAAAGAGATGCCGTGGTGGAGAATGTAGCTGAGCTGGAGACCTGCTGCAAGCGGCACAAGTGCAAGTTGGAGAAGGCTCGTTAGGAGGTTGCCTTCCTGAAAGGCAACTTGGCCAAGACGCAGAAGGAGGTAGGATGTTTCCGCCTGGAAGCCTAGCTTTGGGAAGAGGAGATGGACTGGTTATGAAGCAAGTTGGACGAATGCAAAGGGGAGTTGAGGGAGGTCAAAGGTTCTCTTGATGTTCTTCACAAGGACAAGGCGTGATTGGTCGAGCAACACAATGCTGATTTCCTAAAGACCAAGTGGATGACAGACAAGTACGCTGAGCTGACCAAGTTGGTTCAAAATAAGAAGGAAGCCATCAATCGGCACGATGCCAAGATCAAAGACCTGGAATCTGAGCTGTCTTCAATACGGGACGTGGTGCAGTCCTGCAACCTTCAGATCCAGGCCAGGAGTCCCATTGGTAGGACATCGCTTCCCAGTTGAAGAAGGTCTGGGATGTACAAGACTTGGCTTGGTGTAACAGCTATAAAAGGGGTCTTGAGAGGTTAAAAGACCACCTCATTCAGAACCCAGGGGTCGACCTGGTGGCTTTCAACTTGGCGTCTCTCGAGCCCGACTCAAAGGTGTTCTGCTATACCAGGACTCTAGCAAGGACTTAGTAACCGCCGCTTTTCCTGATCCCCCTCCTCATCCTCATCCTCATCCTCAGGAACTTCTTGTAATCTTTCTCCTTTCAATTTGTGAATGCTTGTAATTCTCTTTGTAAATAACGTTTGTATTGAATAATATGAAGATTGCTTGGTTTTAAGCTTTCCTTAATTTTTTGCTTGGGATTGGGTTGTTGATTTGGTTTACGGAAGTGAGGACCAGGAAGTTATGTGACTTGCTCCCGAAATGAACCCTATTGATCCTATGGGCGGATCCCTGAACTTGACTTCACGGTGAGTCAAGAGACTTGTGTCCAACTGGCTATGTGGGCAAGTCTTGGGATTGGTGCTCGGCTTAACTTCGTGGCGAGTCAAGGGACGCGACTTGGTGCATGAAGGGATTTGTGTTCAAACTCGTTAACCCAACACGAAAACAACACGATAATAACAGGTTTGGGTTTAGTCTTAATGGGTTTGGGTCAAAACGAGTTAACCCGTTAAGACACGATTGCTTAATGGATTGACAACGAGTCAATCCATTTTGACCTATTATAACCTGTTATGACCTGTTAAGAAAATTAATGTTACAATTATATCTTTATACCTAAAAGTAAAATTGTTGGGATTTTGATTTTGATATTTTTTATTTGGATTGTAATTTTGGACTTGTAGTTAGTTTTATATTTTTTATAGATACTGTAATTTTAACATTTATATAAAATTATGCTAAACTTAATTAGATCAAATAGGTTAATTTCGGGTCTGTTCAACCCATTTACATAAACAGGTTGAAACGGGTCGAGTTGTGTCGTGTTAATCTATTTCGTAGTATTCACTAACGGGTCGTGTCGTGTCAACCCGTTATGTTAAAGTGTCGTGTTAGGGTTTGAAAATTTGACATGATAAGTTTAACAAATCATGTTTGGGTTGACCCATATAGCATAATATAAATGCATTGATATGACACGAACACAATCTGTTAACATGATTTGACACCCCTAATTTGGGCAAGTCTTGAGACAGGTGCCCAGCCTAACCTCGTGGCGAGTCAAGGGACTCGGCTTGGTACACGAAAGTCGGCAAGTCAAGCGACTTGTGTCCTACAGGCCATCTAGGCAAGTCTTGGGAATGGTGGCCAGCCTAACTTCACGGTGAGTCCAAGGATTCGGCTTAGTACACGAAGGTCGGCAGGTCAAGGGACTTGTGTCTGAAGGGTCATTTGGGCAAGTCTTGGAACTAGTGCCCTGCCTGACTTTGTGGCAAGTCTAAGGGACTTGGCTTGGTGCATGAAGGTCGGCAAGTTAAGGGACTTGTGTCCAATGAGCCATTTGGATAAGTCTTGGGACTTGTGCCTCGCCTGATTTCGCGGTGAGTTTAGAGACTCGGCTTGGTTGTTTTTCTTGAGGGAGATATCTTCAGAGAAATGTGCATTCATTTCCATAACTTGGCATTTACATATACATTGGCGAATTACAATTTTTAGGAGAAATACTTCTTTTGGTGCTCGGCATTCCACGGGTGGGGGAGTTCTTTTCCTCTACCGTCTTTTAGTCGATACAACCCCAGCCTGTTGCTAACTATCACAATGTAGGGCCCCTCCCAGCGTGGTCCCAACTTCTCTTCTTCTTGTGTTGTGACTCTAGTTTATTTTAACACCAAATCACCCTCTCTGAAGGATTTGGGTTTGACCCGCCTGTTGAAGTACAACTCAACTTTTCTCTTGTAACTCGTTGTCTTCGTCTCTGCCTCCAACCTTTTTTCTTCCAGTAAGTCCAATTGCTCTTTTAGTCTTTTGTCGTTGGCATCCAGATCAAAATGTTGCACTCGGTAAGGCAACATGCCCACTTCCACTGGTATCACTGCCTTGTTGCCATAAGTTAAAGCGAAAGGCGTTTCCATGGGACCCCTGGTGCCTCGACTTGTCCGTTGGATTGTGGATGGCCCGGGGAAGAATATTTGAACTTAATCCCGAGTTCTTCACACCACTCTCGGTAATGAGAGGAGTCAAATTGTCGGCCGTTATCCGATATGATGCTTTGAGGATGATGCCGAATCGGCAGACCACGAATTTCCATAGGAACCTTGTGATAGTAGCTGCGGTGATAGTTGCCATAGTTTCCACTTATAGCTATTTGGTAAAATAGTCGATTGCGACGACTACAAATTTTACTCTGCCTTTTCCCGGAGGAAGTGGTAATCCCCACTGCGTAAATGGCCATAGGGACTTAATTGATGTCAAATCCTCTAGCGGGCAATATGGGACCTGTGCATGTACTTGGCACTTCAAGCATCTTTTTATGAACTCCCCGGCGTCTTTGAGGGCGTAGGGTCAGTAATACCCCACCCTTATTACTTTTGAGGCTAGCGCTTTACCCCCCAGTGGTTAATGTAGACTCCTTCGTGTACCTCGCTCAGTATATATTGGCCTCAACCTATGAGACGTACCTCAAGAGTGGTTCAAAGAAATCCCTTTTGTATAGGCATTTATTACCGTGAAGCGTGATGCTCTATTTCTAACCTTCCGAGCTTCTTCCCTATCACTTGGCAACTCGTTGGTGTTAAGATACTTCATTACATCTGATGCCCACTCCGGTGTTTCTGGACCAATGATTGAGACCTTGATCCCTATAGCCGAGAAGTCTACTGTCCAAGATACCGTGTTTTCTGGTAGGAGCAAGTCTTCTTTCCCCGAGGCCATTCGTGCCAGCTTATCTGCCTCATGGTTCTCTCCTCTCAGTATCTGTCAGATGTGGAAGTAGCGAAAGAAGTCGCGCTCCTCTCCCACTAACTGAAGGTATTTTTTCACAATTTCACCTTTGGTGTCGAACTCACCTTGCACTTGGCTGACGACTATTTGAGAGTCCTCCTTGACTTCCACTTCCGTCACTCCCAATGCTCTAGCCATCGCCAATCCGGCTATTAATACTTCATACTTGACTTCATTGTTAGTCATCATAAAGGCGAGCCTAATCGCGTAGTTGTGTTCTTCGCCAGTTCCCGTGATGATGTACACTGCTACACCCCTGCCAGGGCTTTCCTACAGGTGCTATCGATATTTCTTCTGGGAAGCTGGTGAACTCAAACACAAAGTCCACCAACACTTGTCCTTTTATCTCCGTATGAGGGAAATATTCTATGTCAAACTCATTCAGTTCGACGACCCAGTTCATCAGACAGCCCAAGGTGTCCGATCTCTGCAAGGCCTTTTTGAGGGAAGTATTTGTGAGTACTTTCACTGGGTGAGCTTGTAAGTAGGGCCTCAACTGTTTGACAGCAATTACCAGGGAAAAAACCATCATGTCCATCTGCGGGTACCTCGCCCCAACTCCTCTGAATGTGCGACTCGTATGGTAAACAGGCTGTTGTCGACCCTCACTTTCTTGAACTAGGACTGCCGACATGGGGTGTGGCGACACCGACAGGTATGCCAACAAATCTTCTCCTGGTTCTACCTGGCTGAGGAATGGTGGACAAGCTACGTACTCCTTTAACTTCTCGAATGCCTGGTTGGATTCGTGTTCCAGTCTTGCACTTTTCTTAGGACCTTGAAGAGCGGCAGACATTTATCCATCGAGCAGGAGATGAATCGGTTCAGTGCAGCCACTCGCTCGACCAACTTTTGCACCTTGTTGATGTTCCGAGGACGAGGCATGTTCATTATAGCCGCAACCTTTTTCGAGCTAGTTTCAATTCCCAGTTTGGATACCAAGAAATCCAAGAACTTTCCCAACTCTACTCCAAATGCGCATTTTAGCGGGTTGAGCTTCATCTTGCCACTGGAGGACTGTGAAGGCTTCTCGTAAATCGGATAGGTGTTGCTCTGGTTCTTTGCTCTTGACTAGCATGTCATCATACATCTCCATGTTGCGGCCTATTTGGTTTTTGAACATTCGGTTAACCAACCACTGGTAAGTCGCTCCCGCATTCTTCAGGCCGAACGGCATGGCTCGGTAACAATAGAGCTCTTGGTCAATGATGAACATAGTTTTTGCTTCATCGTCCGAACTCATTCGAATCTAATTGTATCCTGAGTAGGCATTCATGAAATTGAGTAGGCCATGACCCGAGGTGGAATCAACAATCAAGTTGATGCGAGGTAGTGGGAAGCCATCCTTCAGGCAAGCCTTGTTTAAGTCGGTGAAGTCGACGCACATTCTACATTTGTCGTTTGGTTTATTTACCAACATGATGTTTGACAGTCACTCGGGGTAGTGAGCCTCTCGAATAAACCCCGCCACAAGGAGGCAATCAACTTCCTTGGCTATTACGGCGTACTTCTTAACACTGAAGCTCCTCCACTTCTGTTGGACCTTCTTGGCCTTAAGGTCCACACACAGTCAGTGCTCGATGACCCTGTTGTCGATCCCGGGCATTACGTCGTGCCTTCAGGAGAACATGTCTCGGTGTTCAACCAGGAGTTGCCTCATGGACTACCTCACCTCAAAACTCATCCTGGTCCCGATCTGCACCGTGTTTTTTGGTTTTGTAGGATCCACGAGAATTAACTCTAGGGGCTCATTCGGCTCTACTTACCGAAGGGTCTATTCAGCTCAGACTTCTTCATCTAGATCGTTTAGACTGGGTGGCGGTGGGGGTTGTAGGGCTGAGCACCTCACTGAGAGCCTGCACCTCATGTCCTCTACCTTTCAACTCCTGGGCGTAACTCCCGAGCAAAGACTTGCTCGCCCTTGACTTTTTTAACTCCTGAAGGGTGGAGAACTTCATCTTCAGGTGATAAGTCGATGTGATTGCCTTGAGGTTGTTCAATATCGGTTGCTCTAGTATCGCATTGTACAATGATAAGGCCTTTACCACCAAGAAGTCTATCATGGTCACCGAGGTTCTAGGTGACTTCCTAGCCAATACCAACAGGATGATTACTCCGACCGGCTGGACTATATCCCAGGAGAATCCTTTGAGCGGCATTGGGGCCAGGCATAAATGGTTGGGGATGATCCCCATCTTGGCGAATGCATCCCAGAACAAGATATCAACAAAACTACCATTATCAAGCAGGATCCTCCATGTTAAAAATTTTGCAATGCGCATGGTCACAACTAAGGAATCATCAAAGGGGTGTATGATGCCTTCCTCATCCTCCTTGTTGAATGTAATAACAGCTCCTCCCTTGCGTCGTTCCTGATCAATCGGGGGCCCCCTCGTTGTGAGCACTTCCTTGTCCCAGGCTCTGCGGGCGTGGGCCTTTTGTCTTGACGAGGTGGGGCCACCACCCGTGTACCCTTGCTATTGTACGAATTTCGTCCAAGGGACTTCGTGGTTGGGAATCTGGGATGGGGTTCAACATAGGGGGTTATGTGGTGCTTCCATCTCGGCCCTGCTTCTTTTAAGACTCTCACTTTGTCACTGCCCTATACACCCATTTTCCAGGTACGCGGGACCCTGATCCCTTATGGGGTGTTGGGTCGTCAAATGCTCTACCATTCGCTTCAGGATGTAGCAGTCTTCGGCCTGGTATATATCTGTCTTGTGGCACTAACATTATCGGTGGTACCTCTGGCCTTGTGAGGCGGTTTCTCTAGGGATGAGCTCATACTCTTCCTGCATAACAAGGCTGGTGTGCATGTGTTTCCCACCATGCGCCCAAGTTGACTTATTGCCTTCCCGCCTGACATCTTGTGAGTCTTTCCCAACTCTTTCATGGGCCTTCACTTTTGTCGACCCGCTAGCCTTCTTGTTGGCTTGCTCCAGCTTAGTTTCCTTGGGAGGCGTAAGGGCCCCCAGGGTGTCCTCTGCATTGATGAAGCTGTTTGCACGGTCCATGATTTCCCACAACTTCGTGGAGGTTTTTCGCGCCAACTCTTGCATGAACGAGTTCCTTAGCCAGATGCCTCCTAGTAGAGCGACCAGGGTGAATTTCTTGTCATGGTCGTCCGTCTTCATTCATTCCTTGTTGAATTGGGATAGGTACGCCTTTAGACTCTCGTCGTCTCGCTGTTTGACGGTAGAGAGGTACGCCACAGACCTTCTCATTTTCGTCCTTTTCATAAATTGTGTCAGGAACAGGCGTCCAACACTCCGAATCTGTCGAAGGACCCTGGGGGCAGCGACCCGAACTACCGTTTTGCTGCACCCTTCAACATCAAGGGAAAGGCCCTACATACAATCTCACCTAGGAACCCGTGTAGAGTCATATGGGCATTAAGCGTTTCCAAATGCTCAAGAGAGTCCTTAGACCCTTTGTACATCTCCATCTGAGGGACTTCAAACTTGGGCGGGAGCGGTGCCACCATGACTTCCGCATTGTATGGTAAGTCAGTGCTAGTGAGCAGTTGGTCCACAGATGATCACGCATCCATCCTTTTGGCCATTTCCACGTACTTGTCCATGAGCTCCCGCAATTCATGGTGCATCTACCTCCTTTCCTCTCCCGTTGCGTCTACCTCCGCCGCACTTCGCGACTCAGCGTGCTCATTTTGACTTGGCCCTACATTTTCTATGAACTCATCATTCACCCTCCACAATACTTCGTTTTCCTACCGAAGGCTTCGCACCTCCGCAATCAACTTCCTTATCACATACTTCATCTCGACCAACCTTGCTTCCATGTTCCTCAACAATTCTTTCTATCCACGCATGGTTTGTGAACGTGTCGTTGCCAATATATTAATGACACGCTAATAAAAAAAAAAAAGATCTCACAGACGGCGTCACTATTGATGTCGTATTTTGTAACCTAGGCAATTCAGCAATTCTTCCGTTCAACCTGCAAGACCTAAGAAGATTAGGGCTCGGTGTGGTGAGGAACATCTTTAATGCCTAAGTTAGAATTATCTCTTTGTGTTGGAATGTAAGGAGAAAATGTTCAGAGAGTTCTACCTGAGCCCGAGATGTATTTATATACCCGTTCATGGTGGTCTCCGCCACACTACTAGCAGATCGTGGAATGGTGTATGAGACACTACACTGGTGGCAGGTTTCCTCCTCTGCCATGTAATTCTTCACCTTGCCACATCATGCATGGGTTGCCAATTTGTCCCCTTTGGCAGGTAAAGGGTGGGGGGTGCACTTCCTTGTTCACAGAGGTGAGTGGACGTTTGGCTTTGTCATTGCGTGTTGTTTCCCAGAACATTTAATACTACGTGCCTGCTATTCGACGATGTGGTTTGTGGTCTGAGCGGGTGACGTGACCAGTAACCGTATTTGAAGGGCCTTCTCAAGCCTAGTCTAGTCCTCTTCCCTTCATTAGTTTCGTACTGGGCTATCTTCTGGCCGATTTGGGCCCTGAGTGGGGGCCAAATCCCACATGGCCCAAGCAGGGAGGTAAATCCCTTTCTCAATGGGAATTAACATTGTTGAAAATTTCATGGTAGGAGCAATTGTTAATACATTGCTTTCATCATGGAATGATTACAACAGAAAGCTCAAACATGATGAAAGAAAATATTCCTTAGAATCTCCTCGATAAGGGGTGAAAAAAAACTAGTAAACCGGACCGGATTGAACCAAACCAGTGGGTTTGGTCTGATATCAGGTTTGGTTCGGTCCAGTACCGATTTTATTTTTCTCAAAACTGGTCAAAATCAGTTCAGTTCCGGTTTTCCTTTTTCTAACACCAGACCGGTTCAAATCTATATATTTATTTTTTGCATTGTATAAAATATTTTTTATATAATTTTTATATATAATATATAATTATATATAAAATAATTTTGTATTATATGATAAATTATTCATTAATATTATATTAAATTTTAAAATACTATATAAATAACTATATATTATCACTATAGTCTATTGTATTAATAGTTATACTAATACTATATCACTATATATTATAATATACTACAATTTATTATATATCCTATATAATATACCGAAAAAATTGGACCTAATCGGATCGGAACAGGTAAAACAGTTACCAGTTTATGGGTATAACCGGTGTGGTATCGGTTCTTCAAATCTCAAAACCGGTATATATCGATTTAGTTCTAAAATATATTCAAAACTGGACTAGTTACACCCCTACTCCTCAACATCATTTATGTATTGAAGAAGATTCTTGGAATAAAGATAGAAAAGATGATCATCCAAGATGAAAATAAAAGTTAACGTCATTAATGTTAACAAAACCAAGTAGAAGAAAAGTTACAGGCCAAGAATGAAAAAAAGTTCATAAAAAATGGCCCAAACCCAAATATCAAAACAATAAGAAGAAAGATCAATGTTTTGTTACTGGCAAGCATGGGCATTGCTCCTATCAATGTCAGTATAGGAAAGAAGAAGCGAATATTGTGACTGAAGACCTCGTTGCGATGGTTTGTAAAGCCAACCATATGACATCCGAGAATGAATGATGGCTTGATACTAGAGCTACTATTCATATCATGAAGGATAGAAGTCTTTTAAGACTTATGAAATGGTTGATGATGAAATTGAGGTGAAAATGGGTAGCAACATTCGAACCAAAGTTGTCGGAAAGGTAACCGTCGTTATGAAGTTCACCTCCGAAAAAATATTGACTCTTTTCAATATACATCATGTTCCAGATATGGCAAATAAACTAATTTCTAGTGAGCTTTTAAATAAGAGGGGTTTCAAGCTTGTGAATGAATCGGATAAATTTATTTATCCAATAATGGGATATTTGTAAAAAAATGTTATTCTTGTAATGGAATGACTAAATTGAATATAATGGATGAAATTTCAGTTTATATTGTGTATTCTTTAAATTTATGGGATGATGGATTAGGACATGTAAATTATGGTTCTATAAAATATATATCTAATCTTAGTTTAATTTTTTAAATTTGAAAATATTAGACTTGTGCTCAATAAAAAATAACCAGAAAATATTTTCAAAATTTTAAGCATAAATATGAAATTCTTGAACTTATTTATAGTGATATTTGTGATCTTAAAAATGTGGATCTTGTGGTGGTAATAAGTATTTTCCTAAATTGAATATAATGGATGAAAATTTAGCTTATATTGTGTATTCTTTAAATTTATGAGATGATAGATTAGGACATGTAAATTATGGTTCCACAAAATATATATCTAATCTTAGTTTCATTTTTAATTTTGATGATAATGTTAAAAAATATTAGACTTGTGCTTAATCAAAAATAACCAGAAAATATTTTCAAAATGTTAAGCGTAAATGTGAAATTCTTGAACTTATTCATAGTGATGTTTGTGATCTTAAAAATGTGGAATCTTGTGGTGGTAATAAGTACTTTTCTACATTTATTCATGATTGTACTAGATATTCATCGGTTTATTTGCTCAAAAGTAATGATGAAGCTTTTTCTAGGTTTTTGATTTATAAAGCCGAAGTAGAAAATCAATTGGGCAAAAACATTAAGGCCTTACGGTCTGGTCGTGGTGGTGAATATTTATCAAATGAGTTTCCTAAATTCTCTGAAACTCATGGAAAAAATACCATGTCACGACCCCTTACACACCTCAACAAAACAGTATTGCCGAAAGAAAAAATAGAATTCTTGTTGAGATGGCAAATGTTATGCTTTTAAGATCCGGTCTTCCTCTTAGCTTATGGGGTGAAGCAATTTTATCCGCTTGTTATATTTTGAATAGAGTGCCCCCATAAGAAAGTTTTAAAAACTCATTTCGAATTATGGCATATATATCCTCCATATTTGAAAAGATTAAAAGTGTGTGGGTGTTTCGCCTATGTTAGAAAATCGGATCTTAAAAGACAAAAATTAGGTTCTAAAACCTATAGGTGTATTTTTATTGGATATTCTCAAAATAGCAGGACTTGCATTTTTTACCTAGGTTCAAATGAGATATATGAATCTAGAGATGTTGATTTTTTTTTTGAAAATTTGACTAAATCTGATTCTCAAAAGAATACTACTCGTGTTGATGTCCCTAGCACTTCTGAAAATGAAATTGAGCATCCTAGTGAATTTGAACTAAGGAGGAGCAAAAGGCCTAGTAAAGAAACATCATTTGGCCCTGATTTCCTTATCTATCTTGTAGAAGGAGATAGAAATGAGGTGAAAAAGGAAGCTAAATTCATTTTTAACGTTGAAAGTGATCATTCATCTTACTAAGAAACTATGTTATCACAAGATGTAACCTTCTGGAAAAAGGTTATAAATGATGAAATGGAATGAATAGTTTCAAATCAAACTTGGAAACTAGTTGATTTACCTCCTAGTTCAAAAATAATAGGATCTAAGTGGATTGTTAGAAAAAAGGTTAATGTCGATGGCTTTATTAATAAAACTCATTTAGTGGCTAAGGGATATAGACAACATGACTGTATAGATTATTTTGATTCATATGCTCCTTTTGCTAGAATATCTACTATTAGAATATTAATTTCTCTTGCATTTCTCAATCATCTATTAGTTCACCAAATAAATGTTAAAATTACTTTTTTAAATGGTGACCTAGATGAATGTTAAAATTACTTCTCTAATATTTGAGAAGTTGTGACTTCTCAAAAGTCCTCATTCATTTTAGTTGTGACTTTTCACAAATACCCTTTCATTTATATAAGTTGTAACTTTTCATAAATATCATTTCCTTTATATGATATGACTTTTCACAAGTATCATTTTATTTAAATAAGTTGTAACTTTTAACAAGTGTCATTTCATTCCAGTTGTGACTTTTCACAAGTGTCTTTTCATTCTCTATAAATAAGGAACCCTACTCATAAATTCATTGACTCCAATTTCTCTATAAAAATTAGAGAAACATTTTCATTTTCTTTTTGTCTTTCTTTCTTTAGGCTTTGGCTATTTTATATCGGGTTCAAGGATCTCCTTTTGTGTGCATCGACAAGGAGATTAACGGGAACCGACGTTGTTGTATCTTGGAAGTAGACTATCAAGAAGCCTAGTGTATGTTTAAATTTGGAGGAGGCAGAATCTACTCTAAGGAAAGCGTTCATCACAATGTGCTTCAACACTGGGTTCTCTCTTTCTAATTTATTCTTGTTATTTTATATATACTCTAGTTTACAAACCATTTTAGAATATTTCACAATAATCTTAGAGTAGAATTCTTTTTTTTTTTTTTTTAAGTAGAGGTGTGTTTTAATTTATTAGTTGCCACCATGACTTCAAACGAACCTATTGCACCCGAGAAATTTGGAGGAATGAATTTTAAGCGTTGGCAAGAAAATATGAAAATATTTCTTACAATGCTTGGATTATATTTTGTTATTGAAAATGATACTCCTTCTGATAATTTACATGAGCCCGCACTTACTATTGAATTGCAAACATATACAAAAAATAATAATTTGTGTAGATGTAGAATTTTAAATTATTTAAGTGATACACTTTTTTATGTTTACCTACACATTAAATCTGGTAAAGATATTTGGAATGCTTTTAATGATAAATATGGTGTACAAGATGTTAGAATGGATAATTACACCGCAAGCCAATTTCTTGGCTTTAAGATGGATGATTCCAAATCTGTGATAGACCAAGCCCATGAGTTAACTATCATTTATCATGAATTGGGCCAACAGGGAATGGATATTACTGAGCATCTCCAAGTTGCTTGTACAATAGACAAGTTGCCTCTTTCATGGAAGAATTTTGGTCTATCTCTTAAACATAAGACTGAAGATATGACCATGGAAGCCTTGATCTCTACTATTAGGATCCAAGAACAACACTTAGAAAATGATCATGTCCCACCATTGGTTTCTGATTTTCAGTCTAAAGCAAATATTGTAGAAGGTCATAAAACACATAAGAACCCATTACATCAGAAGTCTAAATTCAATAAGGGTAAAAGTAATTATGGGAATAATTTGAAACCAAAATCTTATATCAACAAATATGATAAAAGACCCATTTGTTTTAGTTGTAACAAACCGGATCATTTGGCCAAAAATTATCGCTATAAGAAGAGAAAAAATCAAGGCAATGAAAAACCAAGATCGCTTAACCCACAGGCTCATATGATGCTTTACGGGACCGACTCTATTGGAACTAATGAACGGTATGTAACCATAAGTCCCCAAGTTTATCTTGCTTGTAGTGCTATTGAGTGGATAGTAGACACATGAGCCAATGTACAAGTCACTTATAACCGTAATATTTTTTCAACATATCAGGATACATGCGGGATGAAAGTGACTATGGGTAACTCCACCTCTACAAAAGTATTTGGAGTAGGAAAAATTAAACTCAAATTAATGTCTGGAATACTCTTCCTTTAGAAGAAGTATTTTACATACCAGAGACGTGGAGAAACCTAATTAGTGGATCTTTACTTAATGGAGCAGGCTACACATTATTATTTCAATCTAATAAAGTTATTGTAACTAAATATGGATCATTTGTGGGGAAAAGTTATGTGAATTGTGGTTTGTTTGTAATAAATATTCATAATAATATAGAAGACAAATTTGATTTTAATAATAAATTTATTTTTTCTACATGTTCATCTTCAATATGGCATGCTAGATTAGGCCATATTAATTATTATAATGTTAAAAGAATGATGGATTTAGAGATTATTCCTAGAATTTATGTTGATTTGGATGAAAAATGTTTAATCTGTATTCAATCAAAACAACCTAGAAAGCCATTTAAATCTGTTATAAGAAATTTGTCGCTACTTGAATTAATTCATAGTGATAGTTTTTATTTAAACGGTGTCTCCTCTAAAGATGGTAATAAATACTTAATTACTTTTATAGATGATATGTCCAAATTTTGTTATATTTACTTTATGAAAACAAAAGATAAATCATTTAGTAAATTTGTCGTCTACAAAACTAAAGTTTAAAACCAATTGGAGAGAAAGATTAAAATTATCAGGTCTGATAGAGGAGGCGAATACTCCTCTAATCAATTGGTTCAATACTATGAGGAGAATGATATTATACATTAGGAAACCGCTCCATATTCTCCTCAATCCAATGGTATTTTTTGAAAGAAAAATTAGAACCTTGGTAGATATGGTCAAATGCATGCTTTCTAGTTTCGGCCTACCTGAGCAATGGTGGGGGGAAGCAATACTTACATCTTGTTTTATCTTGAATAGAGTACTATTTAAAGGATCTGACAAGACATCGTATGAACTCTAGAATGATAGAATACCCAATATTAATTTATTTAGAGTTTGGGATTGTCTTGCAAAAGTTAATATTTCAAAAATTAAGAAAAGGAAATTAGGTCCCAACACAATAGATGCAGTATTCGTTGGGTATGCTAGGTTTTTATTATCAAATCAGAAGTCCAAAGTATTGATCCTAACACCATCATGGAGTCTAGGGATGCAACATTCTTTGAAGATCTATTTCTTTTCAAAAATAAGTTAGAAAAATCTTTACCTATAGTAAGCTTTCATTCCACTAGTAGTCAACGTACCATTATCTCTAATCCTAATAGTGCATCTGGATTAGAAAATGAATTTGGAAGAGGAAAACAAGTTTGAAAGGAAAAGGATTTTAGACATGATTTTTATACTTATTTTATGGAGGAAGACCTATTGACTTTCAAGGATGCTATGCTTTCCATTGATTCTACTTTCTGGAAAGAATCAGTAAATAATAAGATGGAATCTCTTAAGACTAACGGCATTTGGAACTAATGTGATCTTCCTCCTGGATGCAAAACCATTGGATCTAAGTGGATTTAAAAAAAAAAATTGAGACCTGATGGTACTATTGATAAATTTAAGGCTAGGTTGGTTGCAAAAGGCTTTACACAAAGAGAGGCTATCGATTATTTTGATACGTATTCTCCTGTTACTAAAATAACCACAATTCGTGTTCTAATTGCTCTAGCAACGATCCATAAACTTGAGGTCTACAAAATGGACGTAAAGACCGTATTTTTTAATGGCGATCTAAAAAAAGAGATATGCATGGATCAACTAGAGGGGTTTGTGGTTCCAGGACAGGAAAAGAAAGTTTGTAAACTTATTAAATCTCTCTATGGTTTAAAACAAGCCCCTAAACAATGGCACCAAAAGTTTGATGAAATAATTTTATCTCATGATTTCAAGATAAATGAATCTAATAAGTGTTTATACACTAAAATAGTTGGTGGTGCATGCGCAATGCTATGTCTTTACGTTGATGATATTTTCATCTTTGGTACCAATATAGATATTGTTCTTGATGTTAAAAAACTTTTATCTAAGAATTTTGACATGAAAGACAAGGAAAAGGTACAGGTAATTCTTGGTATTAAATTAATGAAATCTTGTGATGGTATTAATATAAATCAATCTCATTATATTGAAAAGATTCTTAAAAAGTTTGAGAGATTCAAATGCAAACTTGTCAGTACTCCTCTTGATCCTTGTTTGCATTTAAGTAAGAATCTTGGAGATCGTGTGTCACAACTAGATATTCGTAGATTATTGGTACGTTACTATATATTATTAATTCTACTAGACCTGATATTTCATATGTAGTGAGTAGACTTAACAGATATAGTAGTAGACCTGATGATTCTCATTGGAAGGCATTGGACATAATTCTTAAATATTTGAGAGGAACCATGATATATGGTATCCATTATTCTAGGTATCTTACAATATTAGAAGCATACAGTGATGCTAGTTGGATAACTGACACAATAGATCGTAAGGGAACGAGTGGATATATTTTCACTCTCAGTGGAGCAGTTGTGGCTTGGAGATCTTTCAAGCAAACCGTGATTTCACGATCTACTATGGAGGTTGAATTAATAGCTTTAGATACTACCGGACATGAGGTAGAGTGGCTTAAGAATTTATTATCAGAAATTCCACTAGTTAAAAAACTAATGCCAGCTATTTTTGTTCTTTGTGACAATCAAGCTGTGATTATTGTTTGTAATAATAAACACTTTAATCATAAGAAGAGACATTTGAGTATTAGACATTCTACGATAAGATACCTGATAAAAAATGGATATCTGACTTTGAAATATATAAAGTCAGAAGATAACCTAGCGGATCCTTTGACGAATGGACTGGCAAAGTCGAAGGTTATACGTACATCAAGGGGGATGGGACTGAAGCCCATTAATTAGGTCACTGGTAGCGGCAACCCAACCTTACTGACTGGAGATCCCAAGAAGAAGGTTCAATAGGAAGAACAAACTATTTGAGTGATTGGATAGTACTATTAAAGTACTATAATAGGTCTATGCCTAGGGTGTAAGTGCTACAAATGCAATGGCAAAGGAAAAGCAAAATAGTTTGAATGAGACCAAGGCTAAGGCGAGGTATTGAATTGCAAATACTCTTGGAGGACTCACATATATGAGTGTGACTGTGGGGCCGTAGTCAATGGTAATTGGGATATTCCCTAAAGCGTTCATGAATCCAAGATACGGTGCACGACCTTTATGCACCACCTTGAAAGGAACTTAATATATGTCGTACTATGTGTGTATGTGGATAAACCTGAGCTAAAAGATTCTAGTTCAAGACTTGGTTCACCATGGATCTTCAGATAGAAACACGCTAACACTAGGTAGACGTTCAAAGCCGCAAGCTAGCTCTATTGATGCATAGTATTTATTCCAAAGAAAATTTTATTTTATTCTATCTTTTAAAATATTTTAATCAGGTGGGGATTGTTGGTTTTTAAAATTTAGAAATGATTAAAATATTTAATGTAAAGTAAAAAATAATGTGAATCATTACTATTGTTCAATGTATCAGTTCGGTTGTCTAGATTTAAATGAAAATGTGTCATAGTAATTTGAACAAATGTATACTTTTTGGGGATAGGAGTCTTAACTGATTGCCAACCAAACAAAGGGTTGTGTCCTTTGGTGAATTAGAAACATTTTCAATGTATAAGTTGTGACTTTTCATAAGTATCATTTCATTTCTATGATGTAACTTTTCACAAGTACGATTTCATTTAAATAAGTTGTGACTTTTCACAAATGTCATTTCATTTCAGTTGTAACTTTTCACAAGTGTCCTTCCATTCTCTATAAATAGGGAACCCCACCCACAAATTTATTGACTCCAAATTCTCTAAAAGAGAAATATTTTCTTCTTCTTTTTGTCTTTCTTTCTTTGGTTTGTAGTCATTTTATATTGGGTTCAAGGATCTCCTTTTGTGTGCACCTACAAAGAGATTAACAGGAGCTGACATTGTTGTATCTTGGGAGTAGACTGTCAAGAAGCCTAGTGCATGTTTAAATTTGGAGGCGGCGAAATCTACTCTAAAGAAAGCGTTCATCACAACATGCCTCAATACCGGGTTTTCTCTTTCTAATTTATTCTTATTATTTTACATATACTCTAGTTTACAAAGCGTTTCAGAATATTTTCCAACACAAAATAGTAGCAACTCAGCAACATTGTCACGTAAGACAACACAAACTGTTTCTCTTAAGGAAGTAAAATGTCCCATATGTGTATATTATTATTATCGTTTTTCACAGCACTATGCCGATACACACAATCCATGCTCAAATACTGTCTCATTTTGTCTGTTAATCAGGCATAATTGGAAACTATTTTGGACGTGTTTCTTACGTACCGGGAGGACTCCCCGGACAGTTGGGATGTGGACCAAGGGACCTGCAAACATACAAGTAAAGAAGAGAGCTCAGCTGCTCGGGGGTGGTCAGGGGACCCTCCGATGCTTAAGTCAGTTTTCCTTTTTAGGAAGTGTTTAGTTTACCTTAAAATTATGTGTCTTTGATCATACCTTGATTAGGCTTTTATACTAGGTAGCTTGGAATTCTGTTACTTTTATCCCAAGAAGCTGTCACATCGTACCTCAAACCTCATGCACGTGAATCAGTTTAGGGGGCTTGATACCCTAAGGAAAATAATTAATACGGCATGAGCTCTAACTCACGTTTTGGTGCCCCCTCAATTAGGTCTAAACAAGTCCCTCTCTCTCTCTCTCTCTCTCTCTCTCTCTCTCTCTTTGTGTGTGTGCAAGGAAAGCCATGGTTGTTCTTTCGGCATACATTCTCATGTCTACTGCTTCGCTGAGGAAGGAAAGGTGGGCATCGCCGCAGTAGGTTGAGAGGCAATCGAAATGAATGGTGGTTATAGCTTCTCCTGCACACTTCCTGTTAGTCATGTGCTGTGATGATTCAATGCGACTGACAGGTCGGCATATGTCACCCCTAGCAACCTCTGTCTTAGTCTCATTAGTCTTGGACCGGGCCGAACAGGCCATTCACTTGATGGGACAAGCCCACCAAAGGTCGTCATCTTCACTTTGTCAGATTGATGGGCCTCCTTTTGGATTGTGGGATCTCGGACTCTTGGACTGGACATTTTTACCCTCTCCATAAACAATTAAAAGTTTCTTGCATATAAACCCCAAAAGATCTAGAATAATCATAAAAATCACTAAAGTTTCATACAGTAATGTTGAGACAAGAATGATAAATTGAACATTTTGTAGCCACAAGATTATGCAATTGAAAGAAGCGCAACACAGTTTACCTTATCGAAAGAACGCATAGTTTGTGAAGAAGAAACCAAACAAAGCCTTAGAGGGAGGAATAAGCGACTGTCTTGCAATGAGACCTCCTCAAAAGCTCAAGGTTGTAGCAACGAAATATCCAAAACAGTAGTGAAGAGGGAGAGTGAGGTCGAGTCGAGGCTTAGGAAGTGGCTAGAAGGAAAAGTAAATTTGAAAAAGGAGTGTAATCAGGCCTTAGGGTTCACACCAACAAAGGTAAAGAGGGAGAGGAAGGTCGGACGGGATAGATGGGTGGTTAGGGTTAGAAACTGGACAGATGGAGAGGAAGATGGTGAATGTTGTTCTTGAGTCGAAGGAAAAGTGAATTTGAAGTGGAAGGGAGTGAAATCAGAGAGGAAGAGGTTGGCCAGAGGATGACTGAAGGAGAATGGAGAGGGAGAGGGAGATGGAAAGGGAGGTTGGGCCTTAGGGTTACAAAATGGAGAGGGAGAAGGAAATGAAACATACCGTAATAAAAACTGCATAATAAATACAATCATTTTATTAAGAGTAATGCTACTCATCATTTTAATTTTCATCATCCTTCCATCATCTTATGATGTGACATTAGGTGATTGGAAATTATTTATTATATTTTATTTGTAAACTTATCACTTAATATCACATCATAAAATAATGAAAGTTGAAATGATGAATAAATTTTTTCTTTTATTAAATGACATGGCTTACACATAAGCGTTTACACGCGTGATGCACTTGGCGCCTGCAGCGTTTTTCACGGGAGGTCGATGGTTAACTACGTTTGTTTGGTAGCCTTCAGAGCTGCACGTTTTCTACGACTTTAGTGTGCACTTTTTTTTTTCTTTTTTCTTTTTTCTTTTTTCTTTAGCACAAATTAATTGTGCAGATCGCCACACAACGTACGACACGGTTTTGGTCCTTTTGGAATTTGGAGTCGAGAGGAGTTACGAACCAAATTCCACGGTTCCACCCACGAGGTCCGCGAGCTCATGCCCCCTAACAGGACCTCGACCAAGCCCAACAAACAGCTTGCTGGTCAAATCACTTTCACCCGAAATGGATAGATTTATAAGCTCTTATTTAACCTCAAATAGAAGAGATGTATATAAAATAAATTATATAATATTTATTACATATTTAGTATTATCTGAACATATTTACACGGACTATAATAAAATATTATGGTGCTCGAAATATTTATACGAAGAGTAAAAAAATATTGTATAGTCCACTTTATATGTATGATTCTCTCTTATTAGGACATTCAAGTTAAAAAAAAAAAAATGCTCAAGGATTGCATGTACATAAAATCTAAAAATATATATTATTTTAGAGAGATTGAAAGAAAGTATATTATTATATATCCAACTATTATCTCATTTTGCTAAAGTGACAAATTTTAGTATTCTTTAAATCAATCTTGTAAAAAACTATAGAAAAAAATAGTAATGATACACCTATAACTCTTTTATAACTATTTTACAATTTATTTTCAAACAATCAATGAAATCATTACACTTCATTAAGAGTAATGATATCCACACAATACATTTCACAATATATTTCACAACACATATTATAAAATAAGTGTATTTTTATAAAATGATGTTAGTTTTATAAGGTATTTTAAAAAATAAATTTTAATATTACAAAACTACCTTCATGTGAGGGAAAAAAATACACTAGCTCATAAATTGGGTCCAGCCCATCAAGATGTCACTAGGGACAAAAGATGGGAGATAAAAGAGATATAAGGGCTGTAAATGTCAGGAGGGATCAAGGAGAGCAAGTCAGACACGCCAAGAGAAGAAGTCATATCATGGCAGGAAGCTTCAAAGCATGCCAGAAAGAAAGCAGGCCAAGGAGGGAAGCTAACACACACAACAAATGAGTACATATATAAAGCATACAGGCAGATGAAAATATATAGAATAATGAACAACTTCTACTTCTCGGAGGGACCGAGCTCTCCACTAATAAGATATTCTTCTTCAAACAGCCCCTAGAGGAAGACATCGCCCTCAACAAGAAGAATTTCAACCTTCTCTATACAGTGAGATATGAGGATCCATGAGTGATTGTAAACTAATATAATGGAGATTTCCCTCCCCAAACCCCCGTGGACGTAGGTATATTGTCGAACCACGTAAATCTTGGTGTCATCTATTTTTACTTTCACAGCACTTATTTTCCATTCGCCATCATGGACGTACGAAACGTCACTGTACAGCCGCACCGGAACACTGCCGGGGGCTCCAAATAATTCACATCACGGCCTCAGGGGTGTGGATTTGCCCAGGCCTGCGAAACACGACATCAATACTTCCATTTTATGTAGAGTTAAAATAATTGTAAAATAGTTAGTTATAAGGTGATCATTTTTCTAGAAAAACTAAGATTTATTAAAGGATAACAAGTTTGTAAAATGTGACTTTCAAATTATAAAAATTGTCACGGAATACCCAAATTACAAAAGGTTATACTAAACCAACAATTAAGACATTCAAATAGATAGAGCACCATCGTACTATGAATACGCCATATGCTATCATAGACTCATGATCGTAGCTATATGAATAGAAAAGATTAATGCTAGAATAAGACCCTCATAGCATCTAGTGACCCAAGTATGCAATACCATTTGTCAAGATATCCCAAAATCATCAATAAAAAATAACATACAAATAAGATCTCATATTCAATTTCAAATAATCTATTAGAGCTGTTTTGGTTATACAAAACCAAATTATCTCATCTCATCTCATATAATCATTACAATTTTTTCAAACTCACACACAAAATATAATAAATAATTCAATTTTTTCAAATTTCAAAACAAAAATAATATTAAAAAATAATATTATAACAATATTTTATTCAACTTTTAACAAAATATCTCATTTCATTTCATATCATCTAAACTGCGTAACCAAACGAGGTCTTATTGAATATGACGGGGAAGACTCGTTCTCAAACATAGAGTGTCCCTCTGTTTTTGTTCACTTTGATATTGCAGCAAATTTTAATATATATTTTGGATTTTCCCTTCTTTCATCTTCAAAAAATACAATCCTTTCTTCAAGCATGTTGATCACCACGAGATAGAATGGAAACAAATAGATTTATCTTCGGGTTGGATAGGCAGTAGATATAAGAACTCTTCCGACAGATCTAGAGATGTGAGGTGTTCTACTATTTTGTATGTCAAGTGACATTTTTTATAACAATTCTAATCTAAAGATGATGGCACAAAATAGGCAATATTTTGGATGGATATTTAAATATAATTACTCTTATATTTAAAAAAATATAAGGATGGAACCAATTATAATCTTTTGAGAGGAGATTAAAAGTTCCAAATAAAATAGGGTCATGCTATATATTAAAAAAAAAAAGACAAATGTACTATCGATGACATGGTTTCGATTAAATAATTCGAGCATTTTAGCATTTTCCAATAAAATATATACGGGTAGAAGTAAAAGGATCAAACTTTCAATGGCTACGAGTCAAAAGATCCAAACAGTATATTGTATACGTGATTTGACATGTATGCAAGGGATCATGGCTCATATAGATCAAGAAACCAGCTGCTATTGACAACTCAATAACCATAAAAAAACCAATAATCATATAACATTTTCGCGTACCAAAGTTGAATGGTCAAGCATGGACAATGCCGATAATCAGTACAAAATGTTATTATTTCTTATGCCTTTATTTCCTTCCAAAGATCCCCTGCGATCCTCTTGACTGAATTCAATTTAGAATATAAATCTTTCGTCTTGTATTCTTTCTGGTTTTTGAATTTTGATACCTGCGCATGCAAGATCACCTCTTATGATCATGTTTCAATATTAGTCATGAAATTATTTTAAGGAAAAATAGGACCTGGTCATTATATATAGATATTGCTATTCCAATCTAAAAGTAATAAAAATAGGATGAAATTGTCAGTATTTGGTGGAAAAATCCAATATTTTGAATACCGTACCGGACAGCGTACCGGTCAAGGCACTAGAACGAAATATTTCGGTACCGGTACCGTTTCGGGATAGCGTTTTGGGATAACGTTTCGGGATAGTCGATCTATAAATAAATTATATATATAAATATATATAAAAATTATATTCTAAAATAATAGTCTATATATAAATAAATTATATACAAATACATATATATATAAATTATAAATAGTCTAGTCTGAATTGAGGGTTAAAAAATAAGTTTGTAGTTTGAAAAAACGAAAAAAAAAAAAAAAAAAAAACACAGGCCGAAATATCGGCCGGTACCGACCAAAATATAGGCCGGTACAGGTCGAAATTGAGGCCGGTATGACCGGTACCGGCCGGTACGGTCGGTATTTTGGCCGGTACGGTACGAAATTTAAATCTTTGGAAAAATCTCCGATATTCAACGTTCGTTTCGTTGGCAGCATATATATAAATTTTTGCGTATGAATTTAAAACGTTGTTCTATGCACCAAATGATCCATAAAACTGTAAAGTTGAAGATAATGCATAAATTTATATTGGGTCAGCACATTGGTCACACTGGTTACTACGTACAACATACTGTTGTAAGTAAGGGGGAAGTAGCATTAATCATCAGCTGATTACATAATTTTCTGTAGGGCTGAAATGCAACAATTGAGGGCTATGGAATCTATACTACATAAGTATGAGGAGACATCAGGTCAGAAATTGAATATGCAGAAACTATCCTTATATTTCAATGCTAATACAAGATTTGAAGTTAGAGAAGAGTTGACACAAGCTATTGAGGCAAGGGTTTGTGGGGATGCAGAGAAGTATTTAGGACTATCTACTATGGTGGGTAGGTCAAAATATAAAGCTTTTTGAGGAATTAATGAAAGGGTACGGCACAGAATAAATAGTTGAAAAAATCAGTTTCTATCACAAGCTAGTAAGGAGGTTCTAATAAAGTTAGTCATACAAGCTATCCCAACCTATGCTATGAGTGTTTTTAAATTGTCAAAACAATTGTGTAAAGAGTTATCTCAAATAATGGCTAAATTTTGGTGGGGACATATGAACCAGAACAGGAAAATCCAATGGAAGCAATGGAGTAAGGTTGGAATGTCAAAGACTCAAGAAGGGATGGGGTTTAGAGATATGGAATGTTTTAACTAGGCCATGTTGTCAAAGCAATATTGGAGGTTGCTCATAAATCCTAACTCTCTCATAGCTAAGATTATGAAAGAGAAATATTATAAACATTGTGACATATTATAGGCGAAAGTTGGCAGTGTCCCATCACAGATCTGGAGGAGTATAAGGGGATCTGGACATCTAGTCAAAGCAGGGATGAGATGGAGGGTGGGGAATAGAGAGAAGATCAAGATATGGGGTGACAGATGGTTACCAAGTCCTTCTACTCACATGATCCAGTCACCAATAAAATTCTACCAAGGCAAGCTTGTGTTAAGGATTTTATTGATGCTAAGGGATGCAGGAAAGTAAATCTTATAGATGAAGTGCTCAATGAAGAAGAGGTAGACATGGTGAAGAGTTTGACAATAAGCAAAATAGGTTCTGAAGACAAACTGATACGGGCTGGGCCCTACTAAGAATGGTATTTTAGTTAAGTCAGGTTACTTTATAGAGTGTCAAATGAAGATGTCTATTATGGGTGAGACTTCAGCAATTAACCTGGGCTCAGTTATATGGAAGAAGATACGGGATCTACAATTTCCAAATGTGGTAAAAGTTTTTATGTGAAAAGCTGTAAGTGAAATATTGCCAACAAAGAGAAACCTGTTCAGAAGGAAAATCATTGACAATAGCCTCTGTCCAATATGTGAACAACACGAGGAGACTAGTAGTCATACCTTGTAGAATTGTGCTATAGCTCAAGATGTGTGGGCAGATTCATCAAGTATTTTACAGAAATGGAAGTGTACAAATGGGGATTTTTATAACATTTGGGAAGAATTGGTCTTAGGTTTACAAAAATCTGAAATTGAAGAAATAACTTGAGTATTTAGAAGGATATGGCTAAGGAGGAATAGGTTTGTTTTTTAGGGAAAGTTTGACAGCCCTTTGAATTTGCTATAGAGAGCAAGGATGGAAGGAGAAAATTATCAACAAACTCAACTGAGTACGAAAGATCAAACAACAATGGCAAATCAGAGAAGCACTGGAGTTAGATGGAGCAAGCCTGAAGTTAATTGGTATAAGGTGAATTGAGATGCTACACTAGATGTGAAGAAGTCTATTATTGGAGGTAGTATAGTGGTAAGGAGCTAGGAAGGTGAGTTGGTGGCTTCTATAGGTATGCCAAGGAGATTTGTATGCAGTCCATTATAGGTTGAAGCTTTGGCACTTGAGAGAGCTACAAAATTTAGCATGAAGTTAGGTATTCAACAGGTGATATTTGAGGGGGATGCCCTTAAAGTGGTTAATGATGTTAAAAGTAGATAAGAGAACTGGTCTTGGTATAGACAGATTGTAGAAGATATCAAAAATTTCTTCTGTCATGGAGAGGTAAGGAAGATTCAATATGTTCCAAGAGATAGTAATCAAGGAGCACATCAACTAGCTAAGTTAGCATTAGACTATGGTGAGGAAATAGTGTGGATAGAGGAGGGGCTGGGTGAGATCATGCAGTGTATTAATCGTGAAAACCATTGTAATGATCTTTAGCTCAATCAATAAGATTGATCTTTGTTTATTTTTAAAAAAAAAAACAATGTTATAAACTATTTTCTTTGTTCTTTTATCACAAGAAACTACAACAAAATGGTTACATTGTCAAGGACGAAACAAAAGTACCCTCCCTAGCCATGTGAACAGGACAATTAGGAAGGCAAACTAGGGGGCACTCCTTAATTTAATGTCATACTTCTAAGATGACTAGGGTCACCCCTAAGGTCATGATCCCAATGGGTGCCTCTACTTTCGACCATATGCACCTTGCATATTATTGTGAGATAATTGTTGAAAAGCTTCAACACTTCACTTAAGAATAGCGCAATAGGTCGAAAGGGTAGAAAAATTCGTTCATGACCTGTTGAGACTATTCGAGCCTCAACTGGTGTAGTGTGGAGCCCCCACCGATGGTCCAGTGCAGCTATACAGCATCGGTGCGTACATACATTGCGGTGAGTAGTAAATCAATTCACAAAAATTAAGAGATGGAGACACAGATTTACATAGTTCGACACTAAGATTACGTCCAAAGGTCATTGGGAGGGAAAATCCATTATAATATGCGTATTTTACGGTCTCTCATGGTCTCTCCTCCTCAGTGTACAATAAAGATCTAAGCTCTATCTTCTGTTGGAAATCTCGTCGCTGGAGTTCCTCTCGTGAGGTTGAAGAAGTTGAAGTTGAAGTCGAAGAAGAAGTCCCTCTAGTTGTATGGCAGAAGCCTCACTTATCCTTTTCTCTTCCCTTCCATTATGGCACATATTCTCTCTTTTACGTCACATCTCCACTTTTCCTCCTAACACCATTTTTCCTTCCTCGACCTTTTGCCCCTTCTTCATTCTCTCTTTCTTCATTTCTCTCCTTCTACTGTCTTCTAGTAGAGACTCTTTGATGGGTTGAAATCTTTATCTAGGCTTGGGATGTTTTATACTCTCTAACTTCAATTTGGATAGAAGAGTGCACATGCCAGATAGGTATTGAATTGTGCATTGACAACATTTGAGTGGCAATGTGATAGATGTTATAATTGATAGTTACTCTTTGGGTATGTTTGATAACACAACTATTTTAAGATATTCTCATATTATTTCACTACTATTCACAGATCATACAAGATACTCTTAATATCCGAACGGAGCTTTACTCTATAGTGAAAAGAAAAGAGATCGGTAGAAGACAAAAACGATAATTAGTATAAATTCCTTTGTTTTATTAAATAGTTTTGAAATATGATGTCCCAATTCCCAACCATATCACATGGATAATTATGGAAGTAATGCTAATATAATGAGAAGTGATACAGCTACAAAAAGATCTCACAAAATTAAACCAACAAACTAATATGTTTTGATATAATACATTAGAACTACTTTATAATAAAAGTAGCTATTGAAGCGTGTTTGGTAGCCACCAATTACGACAATGCTCCTATGTCTGTAAGGCTGAAGAAAGGGTGGCTGGGTGGCTGAGTGGTGACCATGTCACCTTCGATGCCAAAATCAAAATCTCTCAGGTGGAGCAAAGGAAACACGGAGTAGTGGAGAGCTAGATAGAGAGAGTATCGAATATGTAACCTCCTTTTTATCGTTGTCATTTTTCTATTTATATCATATTCCTCGTAAGACTCTTTTGTTGATGTAATGATCACCCTCGTCCTGGGTGGCATGGCATTGCATTTAATGCTGCTGCTCCTATCAACTACAGGGACCTAACCTCGAGGTTGGCCACTCCGAGCTACATTCAATGCGGCCGATCTTGAAGAAGATAAGATCTCGGTTTGTCTAACTCTCATTAATATGTTGTAACTAGGGAGACCGTCAACTATTTTCTCTTCTCTTAGGCCTATTTGGGCCTTCCTCTCTGCTCTTTCCTAGTCTGTCCTATCCTGAATCTTGGGCTTCGGCGTGTGAGGCCTGAGCTCGGTCCGGTAGAGTACAAAATTTTCTTTCCAGTAACTTTACGCTGTAACGTATCATATCAAATCATGTCAGTTTATGAATTTATTATTGTAAAATTTTTTTGTAACTAAAATATTTGTTTAATATAATATTGTGTAATAGAATGGTTTGGAATGTTAGTAATTTATATCCCAAGAGTGCAAGAAAGATTAATGAGATCTAGAGATGGATGCCTTGGGTTTTAAGAGAGAGTACAGCTAGTGACTCTAGACTATCTCACGGTAAGTTAAAGATATCATTGAAGATTGATTTTCCAAATGCCCTCATTACAGACCTGTCTCGAGGGGGTGGGAGCTTCGGCTCCTTCCCCCTCCCTCCCTACCCCACCGCCCCCTTTGTGTAGTGTTCTTCTTTTTTGTATTTTGTTGTGTTTTGCAGGCTAAATAAGGGAGAGTCGCGGATCTTGGATGTCCGGCGACTATAGATCAGCACGCGCCTCTCCATGGCGTTGCCCAGTCGTCGATCTTCAAGACTTCCGAAGGTGGTGCCAATCGGAGCAGCGAGTAGCTCGCATGCGCGGCCAAAAGATCTCAAAAACGTTCGGCGAGTGGCTCTCTTGCGACGCCAGGAGGCCCTCTGCCATCGTCACACACGGCGCCATTGGGGTCTGTGAGTCTGGAACCTCCAAGATCGGTCGTCAGATTCTCCCAGAGTGGCGCGTGCACTGCGCAGCCGCGTGGAGCATTGCCCTTTCTGTGTTACAGTGTTTTTCCATTGTATTTTATTTTCGAATCTTGTTTCTCTTTTTTGAAAAAATAAAAAATCCAAAAATGTTGTCCCTTAGGACCTTGGTCCGAACGGTGTGATGTCCCATCTCCGCTTAGGCTGTGTATGGGGTTGGTGCACCCTACTCTGCATAGTCGGAGTATGGGTTTTGTCATTTAGTTACTATTTCTCTGTCGATGACAGAGTTGTGCAAGACGGATCCTTTAGACCTAAGTCTCTAGAATTCTGTCGTCTGGACTAAATCATATCAGTCACGAAAGTGTGCTGGAGAGCAATTAACGTATGTAACTGAATTTTTAAGTCAAATTTATATGTTTTTTATTATGAATAAAATGTGATTCTTTTAAAAAAAAAAAAAAAATTCTAAGCCGACCTTTTACGTGTAAGGCACGTACACCTCACCATATGTACGGCTGAAGCCTGAATCACACGTATACATCACAGGGAGAGTCGAGAAGAGACTCCCATGTGACCCGTATCAGAATCCCAGATCCACCAATTCCCAAAACCAGCTGTTTAAACTTAACGCACAAAGAAACCAAACACTGCCTTGCCCCTGCCCATAACCCCAATTCATTAAGCACCACCAATACTGGAGGCACGTCTTCTACACGCCCCACCCATGCGCGTGGAATTCTGCAAACCAATATTATAATAAACAGCCCTCTAGCTAAGCCAGTTCCCTCACCACTTCGCCCTCAAATCAAACTCATCTCTCTCTCTCTCTCTCTCTCTCTCTCCGTAGACGGATGATGTAGCTGCAGGATAGATATGGGGAGGAGAACAGAGAGAAGCACCAAATCCCAGACCCTCCCTTCCTCGCCATCCCACTCGTTTTCTTCCTCTTCCTCGTCCTCGGACTTCGAGTTTACCATTTCTGTATCCCCTCGTAAATCCTCCGCCAATCTCTGCCCAGCCGACGAGCTCTTCTACAAAGGCCAGCTCTTGCCTCTCCACCTCTCTCCCCGCCTCTCCATGGTTCGCACTCTTCTTCTCGCTTCCTCGAGCACCTCCTCTTCCTCCGACACCACCACCACCGCCTCCCGCGACTCCACCGGCAGCTCCAACGACTCCCACTCCTCCTTCAACAGCGACCTCGTCTTAGTCGTCGACTGCGACTCATCCAGGCCCAGCTCGGTCACCGAGGACGAAGAGTTTAACCGCCTTCATAATCCTACCCTCCAGAGTCAAATCCATTTGAACCACCAGATCAAGAAGAGCAAGTATTTCTCGCTCTCGAGATTTTCGTCCGTGTTCCGAAAAGAAACGAAGAACCGTGACCAGGATAACGTATCCGCGTCCTCCGTTAAAAGAATGAGCGCTACGGCTAAAGAGGTTGTTAGGAAGTATTTGAAGAAAGTGAAGCCGTTGTATGAAAAACTCTCCCAAAAACAACAGTTACAGCAGCAACAGCAGAAAATGGGAGGAGTTACGACTACAAGGCCGCTTGCTGCCACTGTATCTTTCTCAGAGACAGCGGAGAGATCTACGAAACACACGGAAATATCGCGCAAAGGCACGAGGAAAGAAAATGGCGGTGGATTTTCTCACTCGTTCTCGGGAAATTTGAGGTACCCTCGAAGGAGAAGCTGCGCTTCAAGCTGTCCATCGTCGATGCGGTCCTCGCCGAGTCATTCGGGTGTTCTTAATCGAACCGGCCGGTATATGGGAACGGGCAAGGGTGGAGGGATGAACCAGGCTGACACGTCGTCGATGGAGGAGTTGCAGAACGCTATTCAAGGAGCAATTGCCCACTGCAAGAATTCCATGATTCAAAACAAGTCTACAGTGATCAGTAATGAGATTTGAACTCAGAGAATGAATTAACTGATCAGATTTTACAACATCTCTGTGTGTAGCTATTATATATGAGATTATCTCAAACACAAAAACGATGAGATAAAAAAAAAAAAAAAAAGTATCAAACCGTTTTTATTTTGTTTTTTATTTTGTTTGTTTTTCCTCTATCCCCTGAGACAAAGTACGTGAGGTAAAAGCTAGCTACAGCTAGCTTGCATGTGAATGTATTTGTTAGATTTGCTCGTAATATGGCATCGAAATCCCTACTCTGCGACTGTCGTCTGTTTTAAGTGATCTTTGGAACTTGCAGTCTTTCTGGGATTTGATTCTAATTTGATAACGACATGTTTAATTATCTTCTTCATCCATCTTTCTCCGCTTCTCATTTCCTTCCGTTCGAACTAATAACCATAGGTGGTGTAAGTTTTGCGCAAATTATTTATAAAATAGCAAGTTTTATTAAAAAAAAAAAAAGTAATTTTTTATGGTAAGAATCTCCTTTTATAAAAGAAGTGCACCAGATTCATGAGAATTAATATTTATTTTTATACAAAAATTACGTGAGATTTGTATATTTAGGTAAGAATTAGGTAGTAAGACGAGATGAGATAATTTTAAATAAAAATTGAATAAAATTTTGTTATAATTTTTTTTTATATTATTATTATTTTGAAATTTTAAAAAAATTAAATTATTTATTCATGTATTTTATGTAAAACTTTATAAAAATTATAATGACAAGATGAAATGAGATTAATTGATATGTTTTTGATATTCAAACTGAGCTAGATTTCGGTTGGATACAAGAAATATTTTATCTCATTTTATTATTATAATTTTTTTTAAATTCTCACATAAAATATAATAAATAATTTAATTTTTTTTAATTATAAAATAATAATAATATTAAAATATAATATTCTAATAATATTTTATCTAACTTTTAATTTTGATATCTAATTTATCTTATATCAATGGTAAAAACGCACCTTGGAATTTATAAAATCGATACTAACACGAATGTATCGTGGATTTGGAATTTGATAATAGTATGTAGGAGGCTGGAACCATCCATGTGCCAGAGAGTTATGAAGCTTCGGCGCCTTTTTCTGACCGGACAAGACGGTGATATTATTGTACGTAGGAGGACGGCTGCCATGAAGGTTCCATTTATGACATTTTCTAAGTTTTAAAAAAATTCATTAAATTTTTCAACTGTGACGTTATTCATTAAGGATCGGTCAACTATTGGTGATAGCTAGACATGAACCTTAGCAAGCTGTACGTACGTGTATACCATCATTTAGGATGACGCAACCGATCGCGACCATTCATTTACGGTTGTCGTTTGGGTTCCCTGCCAAGTTCCTATCTGTTCGGATTATGACGAGGGTGGATATGTTGAACAGATCAACAACGTACAGATTGATCCCACGAAAGATTTTTTAGAATCTAACCTCGTTTCCCTCAGCGGGTCCCAGAAAAAATGTATATGAATTCAGGCATTGAAGCCATGGACATACTGTCTCTGGTTTCGGGTTTGCTAATTACTCTTTATATTTAGAAAAATAATAAAATTTGGTGGGTTTTTTCAAACGGTAGAACAATGATATATACACACATCATGTGTATATTTTGGTGTGTCGTTATTTTTGTCCCACGAAAGTACTTTAGGTGACGCGTTGAGAAGTAGTTGTGGCTTATCATTATACTGTTGCTATGGTCCTTTCAACGCATCTTGTAATTCCTTTCGGTAGAAGGCGTACGTGCACCTACTTGTGTTAAAGGGTTGGCACCGACTCTTTCGGCTTTTATATTGCGATTGATGATAGACAAATCTCAAAAAGCAAATACTTAGGTCGGAATTTTGAGTTGTGTTGAATTGAATTGAATTGAATTGAATTAAATTAAATTGAGTTAAGTTAAGTTGAATTGAATTGAATTAAATTCTTTATAAATAATAGTGAGTTGAAATAATGAACTGAGTTATATAGAATTCACCTAAGATAAATTTAGATATGTTTGAATGTTAAGATGAATTTAGATATATTTATAGGAAGTTGAAAATGGTTGTAGATCTTACGTGTAACGATATGTTGAGTTGAAAAATATTGTAGATTTTACGTGTAAAGAGGTTTTGAGTTGAGTTGAGATGAGTTTAGTGATTTAAAAGTTAATTGTTTGAATATTAGAAGATATCTAAATTTAAACTCAACTCAGCTGAGCTGAGTGCAGTCAAGGAACCAAACGAAGGGGTGTAACCGGTCCGGTTTTGAACAAAATTTATGTGACGCCCCGACTCCCACGTACAAAAAACAAGGGAATCGTGACGTCAGGATGGTGACAACACGGTCACACATCCCAACGAAGTGCCAGTGTGTGTATACATGCAACAGTGTACAAATAAAATAACGCAGCGGATAATATAAATAAGTTAACTAAGTACCAGAAATTTAAATACAAATATTCAACACAATTTATCTTTAAAAATATACAATCATCCCAAATATAATATAAAAGGTAAATACATAAATTGATAAAAACATAACTCACTAAACAGGAGCAATCCCAGATCACTCCTCCAACGGAGCCAAGCTAAGGCTCGTCATCATCATCTGCATCAAAATCTGCGATACCATAAAATGGTACCACAGGTAAGTATAAACCAAACAATTCTCGGGATAAAAATACATTAATGCAACCAACAATACGACAAAATACATTTAGTCATAAAATACCATTTTTCCCAGAAAAATGATTATTTCCAACACACGCCGAAAATCTCATTTTGGCCCAAAATATCCGTAAAACATTTTCCCATAAAATGATTCACACAAACAATCCATTTATCGGACACTGTAGGCGGGAATCGCAGGCGGGACTCTACCACCGTCCCTGCTTACCACCATCCCTACCGCGTGCACCGTAGGTGGGAATCACAGGCGGGACACAACCACCATCCCTGCTTACCACCATCCCTATCGCGTGCACCGTAGGCGGGAATCGTAGGCGGGACTCTACCACCATCCCTGCTTACCACCATCCCTACAGTTCCTTTACACACAATGAATACTTAACAGAGCACTATAGGCGGGAATCACAGGCGGGACACAACCACTATCCCTGCTTACCACCATCCCTACAGTCTCTTTTCCTTTTACTCACATGAGAATCCAATTCCAATAAACACATGAACATGTATGCAATCATGCGAAAACCCAGTTTTCTTTACAAACATGATCATGCATGCAATATGCGATGTACATGAACAAGCCATAACCAACAACCAACAACCATAATTCACAATGCAAACAAACACACAACTCCGTCCACAATCCATCCGACCCCCGAAACTCCTCGGACTCAGTCCGGCAAAACAAACCAATTCACAGATAATATGTGTTAGTGCAAAAATATATTTAAATCACGAAAGTTCTTTAAGGAAAATACTCACGGTGCAATAACACAATTTCCGAAGGATCACGAAGTTGAAAAATGCGACGTTTGAGCAACACCACAGTATAAAATACACTGTAGCCGTGGGTCACATATACTAACTTTCAAACGGAGGCAAACGAAGACCCAAGATTGATAGGGTAGGGCCAAGGGAGGTCGGTGAAGCCAATGGTGGTGATGGTTTGCCGTGGGTGGCGGCGAAATGAGCAGTAGAAAACCAAAATGCCCAAATCAAAAATGTAGATGGTGGAGCTTCACCGGTGGCGGATCGGAGGTGGGGTTGGGTCCAATGGGTTGCCAAGAGGTCGGGGATGAAGTGGTAGGAAGATGGTGGCCGGAGGTGGCGCGACGGAGGCGCTGGAACGAAAGGTGGCCGCGGCTTTGAAAAGCTACTGGTGGTTAACGGCGGCGCGAATGGAGGTGAGGTTGGTGGGGTGAGGTCGCCGGCGGCAGGGGAACACAATGGGGTGGGCGGTGAAGGCCACCGCTGGCTCACGGCGGCGCTGGCGTGAAAGTGGCCCGCGGCTTCGTGGGGTGCGTGTGGGCTACCGGCGGCGAGGTAGGGGCTGAGATTTGGGGGGTGGGGTCGCCGGAGGGAGGGGGAGCTGGTCGGCCGGGCGGTGTCGACCACCGCCGGCGCACGGCGGCGGGCTGGGGGAGAGGAAGAACGAACGGAGAGAGAGGGAGGGAGAGGGAGTTGCGCGCGGGGAGGGGAAAAATAAAGAAGAAAAAAGAAAAGAAAGAAAAGAAAAGGAAGGAAAGAAAATGGAGGGAAAAGAAATGAGATCCAATCCTCATAACTTGGGTCACAAAAATGATCCAACGGAAACGATTTTAAAACCACAAGTTAAATAAAATAATTTAAACGTAATGGTAAAGTCAAATTGAAATAATTAAATCCCACAGTAATTAATTTAAATATTAAAAGCAATTTAAATGCATAACAATAAATAAATATTAAGAAAGCACATAAAAATAATTTTCACCAAATTAAAATCGTAGAAATAAACTCACTAAAAATCCAACCAATTTTAAAATAAGAGGATAAATTTTTGAACAATAAAAAATAATCATTCAGTAAAAATACACTAAAATACGAGGTGTTACAATTTAGAACCGAATCAGTATGCACCAATTTTCTATTTTTCAAAACCGATTACATACTGATTACCTTCTTAAACTGGTACCTCTGATTTTACTGGTTTTTTGTCCGATTTTAATAAAATGTAATGACATTGTACAATGGTCTCGAGAAAGTATTGAAGATGACAACACTATTAGACATGTATGCAAATGGCAAAGCAATGCACAAAGGCTTTTAAGAATCGATACAAAGATCAGGAAGTGTAGAAAGAAGATAGTCTTCTAATTAGGTGAAGTGTGTGGTTATTTGAGTTTCATCAGAAACAATGGAAGTGCAACCCGTGTCTATAGCGATACTCAACAATATCTGCTCTCGCTAGGTCTTTGATTCTTGTAAGTTAGTTTTGAAAAGACAATCAGATTCAAATAGAATTCAGGAATGTCAAATTGCAAACAGAATATTCAAGATTTATGTAGAGCTTGACAAGTACCACAACACTCCAACTTGATATGGGTTTTTAAAGAAGAAAGAACCATCAATGTTGAATTTCAGGGAAACTATCACTTAACAAAGATTTGAGGCTTCCATCTCGCCAAAATAGATGTATGAATTCTGATTGTAAGCTGAGATCTCATGTTAATCGAGACTTCCTAGGTGTCAAAGGTATTAGACTTTACTAGCAAAGAAGGTTTGATTTATTTGTACCTCATTGTTAAAAAAAATTATGTCACTTACAAACTTGGTATGTTAGAGCATTAGTATTGGATTGGCGTATCTATCCCATTATTCAAACTTTATCTAATATCACACATTTTGTCTTTTATATATTTCACTTAAAACCTAATATATCTCATATTGGGTTATCCATATAAATTCTATATAATAAAAAATATTATTAATTTAATATTTTTATTATTATTTTTTATCTTATTTCTTTTTTTCAGTTCTACCATTAATATGTTAATTTGTAATCAAATAAGATATATTTTGTGTTAAGTTTCATAATTTATAACGTGCACTTTATTTTATGGTTTCATATTTAATAACATAACAGTTATTTCATTCATTTTAATTAAATTATTATTTTCACTTATATTTTCAATGATTATTTAACAGTAATATCTAAAATTCGTTGATTGCACTCATTTAAAAATCGAGGATGAAGAAGCAAAATTGCCTTCAAAATAATTAATTTAAATGAATTAAAAATGTGTGTAATGTAAGGGTGCGTTTGGTTGCCAAACTCACCTCAACTCATCTCAACTCATCATTACAACTTTTTCAAATCCTAATACAAAATATAATAAACAATTCAACTTTTTCAAATTTCAAAATAATAATAATATTAAAAAATAATATTCTAACAATATTTTATCATCACAACTCAACTCAACTCAACTCAACTCACTTCAACATCCACACACACCCTAAGACTACAAAGTCTTGAGAGGAAAGCAGTAGAAGAAAAGAAGAAGCTGACGAGGTTGGAGTAGAAAGGAGTAGAAGAAGCATTAAAAGCACAGGAGAGGCCAGAGAAAAAAAAAGAAAATCCCTTTCTCATAATGCTATTAAGAGTAAATTTTCATCCTACTATATAAGATATGGTACATTTATCACCATTAAATGATAAAAAATCATCTAATAAATGATTATTTAATAGTAATAAATATGTCACATATTAAATAGTAGGATAAAAATGAAATAGTAGTGTGGCGTATAGAATTTTCCTTCTATCAAACCTAAATTGTTGACTCTAAGGACTCATTTAGTTACACAACACAAATTATCTAATTTCATCTCATCTAATCATTACAAGTTTATAATTTTTCTAAACTCTTACATAAAATATAATAAACAATTAAACTTTTTTAAATTCCAAATCACAGCTAATATTAAAAAATCTTATTCTAATAATATGTTATTCAACTTCCAACGCTTTAATAACCAAACGAGGCAAGAGAAGAAAAATATCGAGCAGAGAGAAATATATAACACTTAATGGTCTATTCACTCTTTCTTAACAAATATATTGAGCTACTGTAGCTTATAACTAAACTTAGACAACACTGCCTAATTCAATGTGGGGACTTTATAAATGTTGAGACTAGTTAAATTTTGCCTAGACTTTTACCTAATCCAATGTGAACGCTCTAAGGCTCGGTTTGGATTGAGAGGGGCTCTCAACCCATCTCATTTCATCTTATTCTATCTAATCATTACAACTTTTATAAATTTTCACACAAAATACAATAAACAATTTAACTTTTTCAAATTTCAAAATAATAATAAAAAATAATATTCTAACAATATTTTATTCAACTCTCAATTTACATCTCAACTCATTTCATCTTAACTCATTATCCAAACATAAATTCGTATTGTTGTGAGATCCCAAATATTAGTTATAAAAAAGAGTTATGCTGCTTGTAAACTTGGCATATCAGTATACCTATTGTTGTGGGACTCAAATTCGTTATAAATAAAAAAGGTTAAAACTCTATTTATTAGTTAATATAACATGTCTCTATATCTTCTATATGAGCACTAGAGTCTCTTGGTATATGCTAAAATATAGACTTGCAAATATATATATATATATATATATATGTATATATATTTAGACAACACAGCTACACATATATTTTCCATAAAATCAGTCAACTTAAACTATGCAACAGAAAATAGAAATTTTGGGAAGAACCAGACCATTCCATAATTGAGAGGAAAAATGAAAGCTGAGACACATGCACGTACGTACACCAGGCGAATTTCACAGAAAAAAAATTGCCCCCATCAGTATGCATCCAAAATTAAAAGTATCAGGACCAGATCTATATATGTTTAAACTTCCTGAGCTAAATGTCAAAACCTCCAACTACTTCTAGCTAGTAAAGCAGCAACATTCCAAAATTCAACAGTGGTACAAACAATATCTCTGAGTACTGCTGTAAGCACCTCATGATTTGGAGAAGCCCATATATAAAGCATTTCATGAGGTGACCATGCAAAGAAACAGGCATGATTGAGAGAGAGAGAGAGAGAGAGAGAGAGAGAGGCGCCTAGCTATGGTCTTTTGAGAAAACGAAACCCTAGCTGATATATTAAAGTGAGAATATTTATGTACAAGTTTTACTTATGTTATTTGTTAAGGGTATTTATATCCATGATCTGTCTCCTCAACTCCTTTCGAAAAGACCAATAATGTTACTGAATATATATCATCGCTCGACCAAGTACTACAGAAATCGACTGTGTAAGATCGACAACTTTGGCTAATTAAAGGATTTCACCCACCCCTAGTTAATTGGCCTGAGGATCCTATAACTACATTATCCAAAGAGAAGCACAGCTATGTCACTCTAGTTATTCCGTCCGCCTTGTCCTATTGACGTGGCACCACTAGTACTTAGTGGCACATGGTTTATTAAAAGAAAAATTGAAAAAGATAATAAAAAATATAAATATATTCAAAATAAATACCGTTTGAAAAATACAAAAGAGAAAAATTGAAATTCTAAATTCCCTCTACTCCTCTTATATATGTTTGTCTTTTTAATTTTTTTAATTAATCACGTTAAACCAACTAATAAAATAAAGTAAAGTGAGCGATATATATAACTGGAGTGACATAGTAGCATTTCTCTTATCCAAATGCTGTGCTGATTCATTTTCTACTTTGCCATGATGCACAAACGAGGAATATTATCTTTCTTCATTTAGCTAGTACTATGCAAAGCATTTAGAGCTTTAAAACATCTAGGAAAGGAAAATATACCTAAGATGGGATGCATAGGAGTTAGATTTACATAAATTACCAACCAAGATGCCTTTATTAGCTAAACTTTAACCAAAAAATTACGTAATTAATGGGTGCCAATGCTAAAATGCATGTAAAATTCGTTGCACGAGTCATAATTTAATAATAAATAACAATTATTATCGTCACAAATGGTGTTTGGTAGCCAGCTTGCATTATAATTACGTTCTTCACTAATTAATTCAGGAACGCCATGACGTTTTGATTTTTCTTTGTAAAAATATTAGTTGTAGTCTATAGAGATAAAAAGAAAAAGAAAAAGAAAACAAAACGTTCAAGTGTGTAGGCCACAGAGCAATTTTAAAGCATTTTACCCTGATTTTAGTACAGTGTGTTCTGAATTTAAGTCGGAAAGATACCTCACACTTGGTTGTACATCTGGGAAAACAACAACACAGAGTATAGAGGAAATCAATAATTGCAGAAAATAAATACTATATATATATATATATATATATATATATAGATTATATGGGACATTCACAAAAACACAAAACTCTTGAAATTGACAGATTAAATATTATATATTTTGTTTCATTTGGGCTGGATTGGCAGTCAATGAAATTGGGCCCGCCCGCGGGTTTGGAGCAGAATGGAACCTGACTTGTTAACGTCTTCCCAAAAATAAAAAATAAAAAAAATTAGAAAAAAAAGTTCTGAAAATCTCAGCCTAACTTTTGTCCGTCTAAAATGGGACGATTCCAGGTGGAACTGGAAGCAGGGACAGGTCACATGCCATGACTGATGACACACACTCACCCCTCTGCAGTACTTGACGTGGTCCTCTCTGATGATACGTGGTTTTTTCGTTTGTCAAACCCACGAGTTTTGTTACTTGTGCTTAGATCGATAGCGGATGCAAGTATTTTAAATTTAAGAGAAACTGTCTTATTTTTTAGAACAAATTTTTTATATACAGTCGTTATATACAACTGACGTACAGTCATCAATATCACGTCAGATTTAAAATAAATCTTCCTCTCTCATCAGCTAGGTCTTTCTCTCTCATCAATTCGGTCTCTCCCTCTCAACAGTTCCAGCAGCTCGATCTCTCTCTCTCCTTAGTTCTCTCTCATCAAGTGTTTCCACGTTTGCACGCCGTTTGCACCAGGCGCTTGCAACAAGCATTTTTCTTTTTAAAATACATTTTAACAGAGTTAATGCAAAAACTTTTCACATCAATAGCGTTTGTTTTTATATATGAGATGGGTTGAGATTAAAATTAAAAATTAAATAATATATTATTAGAATATATTTTTTTAATATTATTTTTATTTTAGAATTTGTAAAAGTTAAATTGTTTATTTTATTTTTTGTGAAAATTTGATAAAGTTGTAATAATTAAATGTGTTGAGATGAACTGTAAAATCAAACGAGTCCACGTTAATATAGATTGTTGTTTCATTTTTTTTAAGTTGTAATGGATCTCATTATGAGTAGTGTGTTAACATATCGGCTTATGTATAGCAAAATTTTAAATTTATAACAACAAAACCAGATTGTTACTCTTCAACAAAAATGGCATCCTCAGCATCCATGATTTTTCTTTCCAAGGTTTAAATCAGCTTGTACAAGTGTTACTCTTCAAGTAAACACCATTCTCTTGACAGAAGAAGAATGCTGCCTTAGCTACTCGAACTCGAAGGCTGTCTTACATGTTTGTACAAAACATCTTGCAGAAAGTCTCCCCATAAGCCTAAGCAACATGAAAAAAAAGCAGCAGCAGAATGCCATAATTCTGTCCCTAGTCTTGGATCATGATTCCTTGTGGTATTTGCATTCTCACTGGCTGTTTGGAAATATTTAATAGATCTGATTGGGAACAGAGATAATGGTCAAAACTCTTGAAAGCATTACAGATTAAGGCATTCTGCATCTCATGCATTATGATTCAGTGTGATTGGATTTTAGCTGGATGCTAAGAAATCCCTTCAACTTTCTTTGTATTGGTTGGAATATTACCAAGATGTGTCTGCCTTGTGATACATTCCGTAAAATGGGAATTCCTTGTCTGAGGTTGTTCCAAGACAACCATAATTGCCCTTTCCATAAATTATAATGGCTCATGTTTCTGAAAGACTTGCATTGGAAGTGCTTGTTTTTAATATTATTCATGTGATAGTTGATCATATAATATCAGCAGATATGAAAGGCTAAAGAAAAATATCAATAGTCATAGATATAGGTTTTGTTAATTACCCTGAAATAATCCATCTTGTGACCTTATTTATGACGTCAATATCTTTAATACTTGAGATATAAGTTGCCACAACATTATGTCTATTATTTATAAGCTTTAGAAAGATGACCAGCAGATGACACAACCACTGCACTATGTCAAAACCTTCATTATCTGCAATTAAAATCCTGAACTGCAGTACTTGACAAAGCAGCCCCTCTACTTCTAGGGCCAGGCCTGAATGCTAAACTAAATCACCAATTTGAACACAGGATTAAAAATGTTACACGCAATTATGAGATCAAGCCCATGTTTCTGAGAGATTAAATCTACATATAGATTCCTACTCAAAAGTGGCATCCCCCAACTTCTTTTAAATTAACAAAAAGTTGGTCATGGTCAAAGCTCTATCTCTCTCTCTCTCTCTCTCACACACACACACATACCAACAGCTAAGGCACAGAGCCTGGAGATGTAGTAATTAAAACAGAAGTGATCATGTTACCAGCTCGGTATTGCATGAGACCAGATTGAACTCCTCTCTCTCTCTCTCTCTCTCTCTCTCCCTATCAAATATCATCTCTTATATTAATAGAATTGTGAATGTATGGTCCCCCACTATTCTAAATGTTTAGCCACACATTGACATTACTGTGCCTAGGAGTCCTTTCCGGGTCACTTGCTAGTGCTTGCTGCCTCTTAAACTGTGCACAGTTCTTCAGCAGTTCAGCTCTCTTGTTTTAAATGCTCAAAAAGACCCAAAATTTTGGGGCCCCCTCTCCCTAAAAAAAGTGGCAGAATGAAACTGGTCAGGAGGTACTTAAAACATCTTGTCCTTCAAACCCTTTTACTCTGCTCTGTACAAGACAAGAGCAACTGATTCCGATTAAATTTTCTGGCCATCAATTTCGATATTTGTATATTTATTCTGGTTTCAGTAACCAAGTTTGAAATCTGAAAAAAAAAAAAATGATGAGATGGTATATTGATCAATCAGAGGGTTAAACTTTGACTGTAAATTGTGTTGAATTTAGTTCTTTATTGTTCAGACTGTGAATCTACCACATTATTGTCAGCTGTCCCTCCATTATTAGGACATAGGAGGGCCATAGGACTGCCCGGGATAATGTGCTAATAAATAATGTAACCCCTACCCTTATTTATATAGTAATCCAAAGACTACTCTATGTTTATTAGCTGTCTAGCCTTAATTAGAGCTGTCCAAATCTTAATGGAAGCTTTTCAAGGAACGAATTATGATATCTACCACCTGTAAACACTCTCAGAATGACAGGAATACCCATACCCATATCATACAACTTAACATGCTGCACCACCAATGATGAAGCTCTTCAAAAGGGCAACTTGGTCAGTAAGGATATCTTGTTGATATCATGGATTCAGCTTTCACATGGCTAGAAATTAATCTCATGTGACCACATGGTCTGGACGACTCCCATGTTAGATATAATCCCTCTAAGCAAAAAGCATGAGGAGTAGTCAAAAACAAAACAATGCTCAGCTCTTTGACTAATGCAGATTTAATACTCAACAGCCACTTTGTCTAAAGCAGAACCTAATGTCCCTTTTCTGAGATCCATTGCCAGATTTCTCAGTCATTATCCCTTTTAGAAACCCATTTGGTAAATGGTAACTTTTGGATTTCCATTTGCCACCAAATTCATAAATATTTGGGTGTGAGTTTTGCAGGAATTTTTAAAGATGGAAATGCTAAAATGACGAGAAGTTTGTATGATTAAAGATGACAAAATTCAAGACGAAGAGGGGGGGGGGTGGTTTCTCTCAAATATAAATGATAAAATCTCGTTTATTTTCACAAATAAAATGAGATAAGTTGAGATAAAAATTAAAAGTTGAATAAAATATTATTATAATATTTTTTTAATATTATATTTATTTTGAGATTTTAAAAAATTGAATTATTTATTTTATTTTTGTGAGAATTTAAAAATTTTATAATAATTAGATGAGAAGTTTTGTGAAAATAAACGAGCCTTAGTGTAAAATAAAGAGGGAAAACCTTGACAATTAATCTAAAATTTAAAGTGACGGACCAAACAAGGTAGTAGGCCAACCCAAATTGATTGGTCACTGATTCATTCATCTGCGTATGGCATTCATGCTGCTGTTTACTTTTTTTTCCCCATTAATCACTATCAGTCTGAGGTGTGTCATTTACTTTTCACACGTTTTGAATTGTACAACCAGATTTTGCACCACCATATTACCGTCTTTTCTTTTTCCTTTTTTTGAGTTGAATTATGCCTCTCCATCCTCTGCCTTCAATTGGAAATCTTTCCTTAATTCCCTTTTCTTTTTTTTTTTCTTTTTTCTTGGAATTTAGGAAAGCAAGAAAATAGTTGTAAAATACCTTTTAAACTTGCATGCAAAATTACGGTACGATTTTTTTTTAATTTTTTAATTTTTTGTCTTTAGCTCTCAAGGTGTCCATGTGCTGTTCCTATATTCTAAACACAACCTTGGTTCACTTGTTTCGCCTTCACCAGACCACATGATATTTTATAATCTCACCGTCCACCATTTTACTACAATGACAAACCAAAGAGACTAAAAATATAAGAAACATCACAGCATCTCCTTTTTCCTTTATAAATCACAATCTCATGAATCTGATCAAACACACCTGACTAGCCAGCTACACCACCTTTATTCCCCCCACTTTTTCCCTTTTCCCTGAACCCAAACACAACCAAAATGGTCTTGGTCTCCCAGGAAACTGTTCGAACTGCCTCTAAATCCACTGAACCATTTTCAAGTCCCAGGATTTCTTTCTCTGCTGAATTCCTGGATGAGAAGAACTTCATCTCCATTAGCCCAAACCCCAGGGGGAGAAAGATGGAGAAATGGAGATAGAGATAGATAAAGCAAGAAATGTTGAATTTGAGTTCCTGTCAAGTAATGCAAGTAGCCAAACAATGTTAACTGCAGATGAGCTTTTCTTTGATGGGAAGGTCCTTCCCTTTTGGCAAATGAAGTATGCAGAGAAGCTCAACAAGATCAGTCTCAAAGGGAAAGACACTGAGGAAGAAGAGGTGGACAAGGAGGAGGAGGAGAGGAGGAGGGTGGGTTGGTTTGTTGATGATGACCCATCTCCAAGGCCACCCAAGTGCACCGTCTTATGGAAAGAGCTATTAAGGTTGAGGAAGCAGCGCGCTTCTTCTTTATCACCGTCTTCTTCTTCCTCATCATCTTCGTCTTCTTCGAGTGGCCTTGCAGATGTAGCTGCATCAGACGAGCGGAAGGAAAGCTCGAAGAACAGAGACAAGCCTGTGAAGAAGACAAAGAAAGGATTGGAGAGGACAACAAGATCAGCTAGTATTAAAATAAGGCCTATGATCAATGTGCCAATTTGCACACAGGTGAAGAGTAGTCATGTCTTGCCACCTTTGTTTCCACTCAAAGAAGGAAAGATCAGAGAGGGGAGGATGAGAAAGTGGTAACCAAATTTCCGTCTGATATCTGCAGAGTTGTCATATATGTTCATCAAGTCTTATTTCTTTTATCTCATTATATATGCTTCTGCTTTCGTGTTTAGATTAATGTTAATGATGGTGGCTCAGTGTGGATCTGATGACTGACAATGTAAATGCTGACATTTCAATTTTGTTGGATGATATTAACATTCATTTTAGTTGCATTGCTTATACTCTCACCTTAGAAGCACATTTATCTGTCTCTCATAGATTAGGAGGGAAGTCTGAAGTGAGAAGTCATGCCAGATGCAGCAGGGCACAGCCTGTGAAAAAAGTGGGTCTCAAATGGCTGTATACCAGAAAAACGTATTGATTTCAATTTTTGTAGCAGAAAAGGGTCGAAAGGCCATATCCTCGGATTAACATTTATTAAAGACCCGTGCTACTGTACATCTGGTCTGAGTATACGGTTCCGAGCACCTCTGGGGGCTAAGTCTCTCAAATACCGGTTGCAATATAAAAGAATTATGTAAAGCTGGCTGACTCCGATGAGTTAGGAAACACAACGGTGCTGGGATCAGAAAGGGTTTGAGAGACATCAATGCCAATGCCCCTTTAGAGACGTCCAGCAAAGTTATAAGAACTAAGTGGCAGCAGAAGAAATTATGAAAATGGTCGGCTATTCTTAGAAGGAAGCCATAATGAAGAGATCAAACCATGTCATATTACAAAAATATGAATCGAGTCTTTTTTACAAGTACAAATTATGAACAGATAATATTCATCCTCGTAAAAGAAAAAAGAATTTGTAGTATACAGATGAGCAAAACACAAGTATACACGAAGAATAAAATTGAATGTGTGCATACTCACATAAATTTTGAAAACATGATCCAATACATTGACTAAAAAACGAATTTGGACTAAAGAGAATATGAACAACCATTTCAGGTATATAGTTTTGGGTGTTCCAAATTGCTTCAAGAAACCTTCTCTGACCCAAGTACAGAGCCTAATCAAGGAGAACTTCAATTACTCGGTTGGAAATCTTGCACAAACAGCTCCCAGCAAGATTCTTAGAACAAAAAGGGGTAACAGTACTTTCATGGAATACATGCGAATCAGTTAGAATCAAGTTTCTGGAGAAATCGGCCAAGTCACCTTTACCATTAGATCCATAGATGTAGTTGCTCAAGGAGGTGGGGGAGATACAAAATTATTTCCAGGAGAAGTCCTGAGAATGAAATTGAAACAATCAATATAAGCAGTGGTGGATGAGTATGGACAATAAAAGACTAGAGGATGTTCACACTTACTCAAGGTTTAGTCCAGGTTTTTCTTCAAGATTTTTTGGAACTAGACCAGTCAGATTATTGTTCTGTAAGAAACTGAAAGATAGAACTAAGTCAGGCTCGTAATACATATAAGCGCCACATTTTGTACACCCCCCCCCCCCCCCCCCCCCCCCCCCCCCCCCCCCCCCCCAAAAAAAAAAAAAAAAAAAGAAATTAAATCAATGCCAATTGTAATGTCATTGAAAAGGACAAATTAGCATAATAATGGGTGGAAATTTAAATTTTAAAATAAAAAGATCATTATTCATATATGAAAGCATGGAGAACAATCATAGTGAGCTTTGATATAAACAAGTACGGACCATGAGTAGAATAAGACAGATTACATGGAAATCCTATAGAATCCAGATGTAACTAGCGGCAAAATAAAAGAGGAGATGTTTTAGTTGTAGTTCTTCTCATTCTGCTTCTGGGGAGAGAAATCATGCAAAGGCTGTACAAGGGTAAAACCTAGTTAAGAGAGGTAGTGCCATTTACATGCCTAATTACAAGATGTACTAGAAATATTCAAAAATAAATATCAAACTATGCATATTAGGAACGGAGACTAGTTGAATTAATGAGCCTCCCAATATTGGGTGGCTCATTAATTCAATTGAGATAGGATTGTTTAATCCTGCAGCACCATTTTAGAAGTGCGAACTAAAGGGATAAACCCACTTGACACCCTCAAATTATTACGGTTTTTGCTTTTTGTACCCCAAATTATCAAAATTGATATATTGCACCCTCAAATTGCAAAAATTGATACTTTGCACCCTCATTAAGGTTCAATCATCAATATTTTACCCTTGATAATTTAAGGCACTAAACTTTACTTTTCCCAGAATTAAATTAGAAAAACATAAACCTTTGTTTCCTCAGACTTTCCATCATAATCCTATTTTACCGGTCATTACAATGTGAGCTATAGATGCATACAATGAAATTGTCTCCACTCAAAGGAACTGGAAAAGGCATATTCTAAGCTATCCGGTCAACCATGGGCAGTATTCCAAACTCAAACTTAAAGGTAAACCAAGATCTTTGTGTCCCATATTTTGTGAAATAACCACTGATTTAAGGTGACATCCAACAAGGGAATAATCAATTTCTGGATCGAATATACCCCTCATGGCTTCCAATATCCCTTCTTTTCTCAGCAATTTTAGTTTTTGTAACATTTCCTCTTGGGCCACAGAACTAAAGACAAGAAGACTGATATAACTTGCAAATATGATTATTGGCTGACAGGAGAATCTTTAGTTAAGTTGAAAGTCTAAACAACCCATTGATTTGAACAACGTTAATTTGTGAGCCAGCAATTTTTGGCCAGTCCCGTGCTCAATATATGGGCGCTCTCATTATCATTGTGTTTGTGTGTTTGCTAGCAAGTGAATCTGAATGAGTCATATTAGAAGCTACCGAAGAGATGCACCCCAAGTTACAGTGAGCTTCAACTACAAAAGTACAATGCTTCTAAGCATATCGTCTACACCATTCCTCAAAGTCACTTGAGGTTCTGAAAAATATTTATCTGAATCTCATATTTGTTGCTGTTAGAAGTATCGTAGATGTGGACACAAAAAGGAAATAGAAAGGATGAGATCCTATTGCTTGTAAAAGGGAGATCTATATGGACTTGAGCCTCTTTCGGTTTTGGACGTCAAAGGATAACTAAGACTGTGTGCCTTCAAAGCCCTCAAGCGCTTGGGCCCATCCCTCCCTTCTCTCACTCTCTCTCTCAGAAAGCTCTTGTGCTGAATGAGTATCATATGAGTCAGGGGTTTTGAAATCTGGAGGTGCAAAATCGCTAATACTGGAAGTAGAAATCATCTCCTGAAATATGTTGGCAAGTTTTCAACAAAACTGCACCCAATAATGTGATGAGTTTGGTTGAGTGTTTAGGCGCAGTATAAGGAAGGAAGGAGTTGCAAGAACATTAAGAAACCAAGAAAAATAGAAGAGATTATAGCAATGATGTTGGTAGGAGTACAAAGTAAAAAAAAAATCAGTAGAGAATAGAGATGCAAAAAACTGGTATAAACTTTAATATAGCCAAGCCGGCTCCAATTGATTAGGAAAAAGAAGGATTTTGGGGCTGATCCAATTAGTTGAGACAGAGGCTCATTGAGGTTCGTTTTAAGGCCATAGTATACTAGATTTTTTGTATATTGATCATGGTTAGCTGCTTTAACAGAAGACGTATAGAGCTGAATGGTAGAAAAGGATTCGTGTACCTGATCCTAACTAGTTGGTGTCAAGGCTTCATTTGTGGTTTATTTAGATAGATAGATCAACACACACACACGTATATATAAAGAATTGGTCACTATACTTATGAAACCAAAACTCACGTAACAATAGAAGATTCTTAATTCCATAATTTGTATCCAAAAACCTCAGTCTAGAAGCCATGACTCAATTTGATCATAGTTAGTCCTCCTAGAAAGATAATGGCAGTCATGATTTCTTGTGATAATTAAGAGCAGAACATACTGTTAAACACAAGATTTGGATAGAATTACATCAGTATCATATGAGAAATTCTGAAATGATAAAATAATTTCTAATATAAAAATTAACAAGCATATAGTAGAATAAAACTTACAGTTCACGCAAGCCGTCGATGGCCCCAGTGATGGGGGAATTTCTCCACTGAGCTGATTGTTTTCCAAATGCCTTCAAGGAAAATGGTATTGAAATTGGAGAAGGCAAACATTATAATCCACAAAATAATAATTTGTAAAGGTCTCAAGCTCTAAACTTTCAGATAATACAATCCACACAATGAAATGCTGATATAATGGAAGTAACAACCTGAGGAAGATGAATGACTTTATTGCAGCGTATGCAAAATAGAGAGTACAGGTTTCATGTCATTGAAGCAAATGATACATCATTGATGAGGCTCAGGTGAAAACAACTTTATACGAAATCATGCAATCTTTCATTCGCTTGACAAAAAATGATAACAGCCAAAAAACCGCACAACTTACAATATCTTTAGCATCTTCATTGAACTGAGATCAGGAATAGATCCAGTCAAACTGTTATAGCCCAGCCAGCTGTCAATATAATTAAACTGTCAATCATGCGATCCTTACGTCTCAATTTCATTAGCCAATGAATTAATCAGTGAAAACCTACATGTCAGTCAATGCTGTCATCTTGGAAATTGTAGGCGACAGCGATCCTGAGAGACCCATGTTTGTCAGATTTCTGGACATAATGGGAGATAGTCAGCTTCTTGTTATGCAATAAAAAATTAAGCACGCAAATTATAGCGCCATGGCGATTCAAGTGTCACTCACAAGGCAATCACGCGAATCTGGGGGCCTTCAGAGCACAAAATGCCAGTCCATGGGAACTGGCGGGGCAAACAAGGATCACCATTCCAATCAAGTGGAGGATTCTTGAGACTGTCTTTTACTTTTTCCAAAGCGATAACTGTGACGAGATATGCATTTCCCCTCAAATAAAAAGATCAGGTAATTGATAATGATGGATATGAAGAGTAATGGGCAATGTTTTTAAGAGGTTGGGTGGTGAGTGTATGAATCAACCTGGCACTTTTATCCGATTAAACACACTTCATTTTTCCGAAAGAAGCTGTTATTTAGCTCAGATTAATTTGCTCGACCATTACTAAAAAATTGTCGACCATTAACTTGGTGGGGGATTACTAAAATGAGCAACAGCTTTAGGCCAAGAAAATAATGAAAGAGAACATGAGGAAACTATCGAGTTGCATCACAATGGAAGGATGATAACATACCATCTCGGGTCGTAGTTCGTCCTCCAAGAACCAGCACCTCAAAAACCTCTCCGGCATTTATCAAAGGACCAATACTTGAGCCAACAGCAGGGGTCAAAGTTATTTTTACAGCACCAGCTAGAGGCCACCGGGCTGCGAAGACACAAGCACCAGCTGGAGTGACGTTCAGATTGAGGTAATATGGGACGTTATTTATCTTTACATCAAACACCCTTGAGCTCCAATTCCGGTCATCTGCAAAGTATAGAGCAATGTAGTATGTTGAGTTAGGAAGAGACATTGGAGGCCAACTCAACTCTATGGGTTGTACTTTGGTCGTGGTCAGAGCTCTCTCAAATATCTTTAACGGGGGAAGATTCCAGAAAGCAGAAACAGATACATTTCGGTTTTCTGTTAGTGCAGAATATGTTCCCTCGAATGGCTCCCAAAACCGATTGAAATGATCATCAGGATATCTGGCGGTACCCAAAAAAAACAGAGTAAGCAAATGAATACGCAACAAAAAAAAAAAAAACGTTTTAACATTATTAATATAGATATAAAGTAATTCCCATTTAATTGAAGAATTGAAAGCAGCCTATGTTGCAAATCAATTCAAAAGCACCTCTAACATTTCCGAAACCTATGACACACAAACACAAGCACATCAAATCCATTTAAGACAATAATTGTTTCATGAATTGCTAGTTCTTGGCGGGTTGAATAATTTCCAGAAAAAATAAACATGTATTGAAAGTGGATAAATCTTGTTAAAAGTAAATAATAATGATAGAACTTAAAACGAAAAATTGCGAATATGGCTTGCAGATAAAACCTTCTTTTTCGTGTAAATCCGAAAATTTATACGTTACACAAACAGCGATTACACAACCTAGAAAATAGTGTGTAAACTAAGTTGATAGCGAGATGAGATGAAATGGATAATGAATTAAAATGAGATGAAATAATAAAATATTATTAGAATATTATTTTTAGATTTAAAAAAATTGAATTATTTATTATATTTTAAATAAAAATTTAAAAAATTTGTAATTAACAGATGAGATTAACAGGAATCAGATTCACCAGGAGAGTTGGTAACAATCAAGGAAAAGCTTTGTGATAATATATACCGAATGATCGGTCCCGAGAGCCCAAAAGCGTGCCTGCCAACCAATCTCAGACCATATTTGCCAAAATCCGTAGAATTGTAGAGCGAATCCCCGACTATCAGAAACTCCAACCCCGTTATAAAGGGGTCCGAATCCGTATACGTATTCGCCGCGATACATAGACTCATCGTCTTACCGTGAGCAACGAAAACCCCTTCAAAATACGACGACATTCCGTTAGCGTAATCCTCCGTGGTGTTGACCACGCTCCAGAAAGTCCCGTCGACTATCTGGTCGAAAACGGGAGGCGAATCCCGGCCGTTGATCCCTCCGTAGAAGTAGGTGGTCCGAATAAGGTACTTGGCGTTGCGGTACACAGGGACGTCGTAGCAGAACTTCTTGCGCAGGTTGTTCGTGGAAGGGAATGATCGGAGGGTGGAAAGGATGGGATTGAGAACAGGGGTGGTCAGGTTCTTGGGAGTCCCAGCGGAAATGAAGGCAGTGTCGGGAACCCATGCGCGGCCGTCGATTATAGACCCCGTAGTTGCGCCGCAGTCAATCAAAAGACCTGAGAGAAAACACACATGAGACGCATGTGTATATATATATATATATATATATATATATAGAGAGAGAGAGAGAGAGAGAGAGAGAGAGCAATGCTAGATTACCTTTGAGAGGTGGGGGTTGGGAAAGAGAGAGGGAGAGGAGGCTGAAGAAGAAAATGAGGGAGAGGAAGGACATGGTGAAGGGATTGGCATGTGAGAAGATGAACAGAGAGTGATAATTTGAAACATGAGAGAGAGAGAAGGAAATATAAGTTCTGGGTTTGAATGGGTCTTTGGTGCGTCACGCAAGCAAGGAATGGGAGGTAACACAGAGAGCGATGAAGTTGGGGAAGAGGAAGGAATATATACATATATATATGTATATATATATATCACGACGCGGGAAAACGATTGCCAGGTCAGAAGGCGGCACTTGTTTTTTATCTGGGGCTACACTTGGCGGTGGTTTGAGTAATGATAGACATAATTATCGGTTGTGGTTTTGTAAGTTGTATATATATATATGTCTTTTTAAAAGATTGAGGTTATAAATATTATTTTTTATTGTGCGTTAACTTGATTGAAGTCTGCTACTCCAATTTTGAATCTTTCATTTTATTATTTTTCATTCTAAATTATCAATATTTAAAACAATACATCATTATGAAATTATCAATAAATAAATAAAAACTTATTTTAACATCATCATTCAATTTCGAGATCGATAAAAAAATAAGCTCCTACTACATACAACCAGGTAGGGGTGGGCAGAGGGGGCGGGGGCTGCCCCGCTTCTGCTCCACCCCGCATGGCAGGGTGGGCAACCCCGCTCTACCCATACAGAGGCGGGGCCCCCCGCCTAGCATCTAGGGCCCCTAGATAGGGGCGGGTGGCGAGGAGGGCCCAACCCCGCCCCCGCTTACATTTATATATATATTATATACATATATATAAACATAAATATATATTTATATTTTACAAATTGTGTATATATAAATATTACAATTTGTTATATTTGTTCATAAAATATGCATTGATAAATTTAAAAACTACATGATTTAAAAACTAATATACTACAATTTACATAAAATATGCACTAACAAATTTAAAAATTATATAGTTTTTAAATTATAGTCATATTTACAAAATTTAAATTTATAATTTGGATCTAAAAATGTATTTTAATTACTTTTACACTTAGAAATAAATTTTAAATCAAATAAATGTAGTATTTTTTTAAGTGAAAAGAGGTAGGACGGATTGGAAATCCGCCCCGCGCTCCGCCCACCCAGGCGGGGGACGGGGGTGAAAACCCCACCCCCCACCATGCGGGGCGGGGTGTGGGGAAGGGGTGCCCCCTTCCCGTAGGGGCGGGTAGCACCCCTACAACCGGGGTGGAAAAATTTCGGGAAATCGGCTGATGTGGCATGATATATTAAAATAAAAAAAAGTTCGACTGAAATATAAGCAATTGCACGATCTCGGGGTCGGGATCTTTTATTTGTGCCGGAGGTAGACTTTCTTTTCTCAGATTCCAAAGCTTCTTTATCTGGACGTCGTCTTGGAGCATAACCAATTTCCTGGCAATTTGTAGACCAAAGAAAAGTAGTTCTTAGAGATTAGATTGTTCATCTCGTCTTGAATTTTCTGAAGGTATGGACATAGTAGAAGAAAACAAACTAGATATTCTTTTGCATCAACACCAATTGTTGCATATTAATTAGCAAAAGGGTAAGGAAATTGAGAACAAAAGTCATAGAAGTGAAAACAACAAACCCATTTGACGGACAAATTTTAAGGAAAAAAAAATAAACTCTGTGTGCGTATAAGACTTTTGAGGTTGAAGTGCACGTCATAATAGAAGTTTCTAGATCAATTTCGCATGATTTCTTAGATATTAAACTCAATGTTCAAGAGAGCTAACCTCCGATCAAACCCACAACAGAAACCAAAATTTCAACAAATCCGTGAAACAAAATCCATGAAACTTGATGTTGAAAACTTTTTTCAGGAAAAAAAAAAAATTCTTGCGAAACAACAGTGGGTTTTGATTTTATACATCTAATCTCAGCTCCGATCTGCTTTTTTTTTTTTTATAGTAGTGTGTTGTGATTTTATATGGAGTGACAAAGGGAGGAGAAACAAAATGGAGAGGGAGAGGGAGGGGAAAATTTCGAGGGAGAGAGAGGGATAACGAAATGGAGAGAGAGAGAAGAAGAACATGAAATGGATGAAAAACTCTTAAAATGTGGACAAGCCGGTTGCACCAGACGGTTGTCTCAATCATTTTAAAAAAAAATATGTAGCATGGCACAATTTAGATGGTAGTCTTAATATATATTGTAAAATATAAGTTTTTTTTTTTCCTTAGTTTGAGATACAATGCATGTGTTTGGTAACTTTGGTTAGTGGAATATTGAAAATGTTTGATAATTTTTCGAACAAATTTGAGATACGTCTTTTATTGGATTTTCTGAAGGTAAAACTTGAAAAACTTGCTTTTTTAAATGCTATATGTTGAAGAAAAAATTTACTTATCATTCTATACACCACACACAAATATGTGGAAGTCAATAGGTAGATTGGAAAGATTATTTAAATATATTTTTTTAGATATTTTGTAAAAATGATTTTGGTTTTGTATTTTTTTAATTTTTTCTGTGATATAAGCATAAAATTGGATGAAAAGTTTATAGATATTTTTTGAAAAGAATTTTACCCACAAAAAGATTACATGAAAGTAAACTTACAAACTGACATGACTTGATGTGGTACATTAGATTGTAAAGTCATTTTACTGTAAAGTAGATCTAACATATCATATAAAATTATGTCAGTTTGTAAATTTATCTTTATGAAATCTATTTGTGATTATAGCACTTATCATACATATATATATATATATATATATATATATATTTAGAATGAAATTATGTTTAGGTTGAAGTTGATAATTTTATTTGAAATTTTAGGAAAACCAAACAAGGGCAATGTGTCCATTTTTTATAATTTATAGTACATATTGTAAAATCTTAATAGTTTAAGGGTACTAAGTATATTTTTCTGATTTTCTCTTATTTTTTAAGATTCTGAAATGTTTGGGAGTTCATGAGATTTATCGAAGATTTGTACGAAATTTGTATATTTGAAATTTATATATATCATTATTCTTATTAATAAGCAAGATGTTTTTTTTTTTTTTTTTGAAATAACCTCCTTCATTGATTGACATAAACAATACATGGATTGAAAACAGTTTGGATTTTCCTCCAACTCTACTATGTAATCAGTTACAAGTAATGCATCTTTACCTAGATCATGAGCCACTGAATTTCCTTCACGGTTTATATGGCAGATCTTCCACTCATCATATTGATCTAATGTTGCTTTTAAATCAGAAATAATCATGCTAAAGTAGCCCTGATTTTGTTGCATATGCTTCACCTCATTTACAACAGTGTGGGAATCACCTTCCAAAATAACTCATGCCAAGTTTCAAACCAAATCTTGTTATAGTAATGAATCTTGTTTCTCTTTCAAGGTTGCCAAAAAACTGCCATGTTCATCTCTGACAGAAACACCAAGCCCTATTTTACAAACTTTCTTATCAACTGTCACATTCAAATTAATTTTGCAGAAACCTTGAGGTGGACATTCCCATAATATTCTTCTATGGTTAACAGATGAGCTTTGGATGGTTACTCTTGTCTGCATTGCTGAGATCTCTTCTTGTAGGTGTCTTGCTCTTTTGATTACTGAGTTTGGGTCGATGTAGATGTTTTTTAAAACAAGTTGGTTTCTTCTCCATCATAAGGTCCAGAGAATTAAAGCCAACTCCTGCATATCAATCTTGTTCAGTTTTTTAAACATTTGTTGCATTAGATTCATGATATTCTTGGTTGAGTTTTTACTTTTTTGAATTGTCCTGGTGCATAAGTCGAGGACATCATTAGTAGAGACACATTCCCACAATAAGTGATCTATGCTTTCTGGTTTCATTAAACACATAGGGTAGGTAGGATCTTCCAAAACTTTCCTATTACATAGGTTTAACTTAGTGGGCAGAATGTTCTTGCAAGCTCTCCATAGAAATTTTTTTGTTGCAAGTGGAATTTCAAGCTTCCAAATTTTTGTCCATTCTTTTGAACTGATATTATTGTTGGATTGTTGGCCCCTTGTTCTTTCCTTACTCTCTCCTTGTATATGGCAAGCACTTTTGACTATAAAAATACTATTTGTTTTGCCTCTTCAATCTGCTTTACCTCTCCAAATTAACTTATATGGCTGGTTGCAATGGCTAATAGGGACTTGGGCAATGAGATCAGCTTCCTTCTTGTTGAAAATGGATTGGATGAGCATAAATGGAACACTAGACGAGAATACAGAGATTAATATAAAATATCTTGACAAGTCCTCACTAACCTTATGTTCGAAGCAAAACATACGAGAGATCTTTTAGGTTCTAATGTATCCATAATAATGAAAAATATATATACAAATTGACAAGTAAAACAAAATTTGAAAACCATCCATACATATGCCCTTTAGTGAAGGTGGCATGATTGCACGAAAGGCCCATAGAGGTCTAGAGGGCAGAATTAGGAAGTCAACTTTGAGAGTCCAGATTAAATTAAAAAATATATGTGCACTCCAAATATGCCCATAATGCAATTGTTTTTTTTTTTTTTTCCATTTTATTTCAAATATTCTTTAAACATCCTTAACCATTAAAGAAAAAAATCTTGAATTCATAAATAGTTAATTTCTTAACCACTAAAAAAATAAAAAACTAAAATATAATACTAATAGTGGCCTCAATAAACTTTGGCTAAAATTTAACTAGAAAATTTATTTTTACAAATTTAGCTAGCCACTTTTCAACAACACCAAATAATAGTCTCAACGAATCTATCACGATTCTCTTAAAATATTGATTTTAAATTTTTAATTTATTTTAATTCTAATTGTAATTTGAATATGTATTCATTACTAAAAAATTACACATTAATTTTCTAATATTCATATTATTCCAACGGATAAAATTTTTTAATGGTCCTTTTTTTTACAACGATCATATTTTTTCAATTGATATATGGTTGTATTAAAGTTTATGATTATATTAAAATTTTTAGGACAAAATGCTCATGAAAAAAATCAACCAACTCTAACCAGAGCTTCATACGAAAAGTAATAAAAAACTAAACAGAAGAATATAAGATACTGGGAAAACAACAACCCACGGACACAAACCAACCAGAGCTTCATACGACAAGTAATAGCATGCAGGATGAGAATTTTTTATGCCAAAATATTATTTTGGCCAGTGAAGATATTGATAGCTAAAATTATTGTAGCTTGGTTGAGTCCACTACAATTCCTTTTTGTATAATTTAGTTAAACTTTAGCCAAATTTTGACTTTATTGAACCCACTATTAGTGCTCTAAGGAGGCACAATTGGGATGCACATTTGAGAGTCATCCAATCATTTTCCATTAAAAAATAGAAAAGTAAAATTAATTTTTATACAATCTTATTTATAAATAAGTAAATCCTAAAAATTAGTTTACGCCCCTCAATTTATATTTTTTTATTTTTTCTCAAAACTAAAAATCCTAGATGCTGTTTAGATAGTGAGATGAGATAAGATGAATTAAGATGAAAATTAAATAAAATATTATTTTTTAATAATATTATTGTTTTGATATTTAAATTATTTATTATATTTTATGTGAAAATTTAGAAAAATTATTTAATCTACCTTGGGTGGTCCTATTATTAGGCGTGGGTAGTCCCATCGCATCTTACTAATTTCAATATTTAAACATCACAAACATAATTTTTTTTTTTTTTTTTACTTTTTCATCTAAATACTATAACTTTCCAAAACTTTCAAATAAAATATAAAAAAAACAATTTAACTTTTTCAAATTCTAAAATAAAAATTATATTCTAATACTATTTTAACTTTATAATATTTTTATTTTTATTTTTATCTCTTATTTTCCAAAACCTCGGAAAATATATTAACTCAAATAATTTTATTACTATTTATAAATTATTTTATTACTATTTACATATCATTTTTTTCATCTCATTACGAGATCTTAGTCAAATAATTAGATTCTCTCAACTCATCTAACTATTAGGTCCTGTTTGAATAGTAAAATTAGATGAGATGGTTTTATATAAAAGTTAAAAGTTGAATAAAATATTATTATAATATTATAATAATATTATTTATTAATATTATTATTATTTTAAAATTTAAAAAAATTAAATTATTTATTATATTTTATATGAGAATTTAAAATAATTATAATAATGAAATGGGGCTTAGACTTTAGTCAAATGATTGGAGGCAATCAACTATGCTCCCTCGTGAATAATGGAATGAATTTACTACGCAAGCATCCAAACAAAGAGTAGACATCTATTTAATGAAAAGGCTGCATTTTGGTTACTTGACCAAACTTAATTCAGATGAGTTCACTTTAGATTTAAACTTTTTCTAACATTCAAACATTTAACTCTCAAATCATTAAATTCATAATTTAAAACATCTTTAATCCATAATTTTTTTAACTTCTCATAAATATATTTAAAGTCATATTAATATTTAAACACATTTATCGTTTTGAGTGAGTCCTACATAACTTACCGTACTATTTCAACTCACTATTATTTATAAAAAATTCAAATCAACTCAAATCAACTTCTCATCTAAATGCCATCTTACACGAAACAAGAAACGAACAAGAAGGCAGGTTTACATCTGTCTTTCTACGTATATGGCTCAAGATGCTGCTGTCGTTTGCGACTACAGTCATTACAACATTTACAATCATTCATTTATTTTATCTTTTAAAACACATCATTAATTTTTTTTTACATATTAATTTTTATAATATATCATACATTAACTTATTTATTTTTATCCATATATATATTTTTATATTTACAATATGTTATTATATACAATATATTATAATTCTATCCTATACAAACAAAATAAAAATATATAAGTTGAATAAAAAATAAATATATGAAAAATTGGATAAATATATTTCCAAGATATTCTTTTAGAAAAAAAATAAAATATAGGTGTTTTAAATGATGAAAAATAAAAAGAGTTTGTATTGAAATGTAAAAATAAAAGGAAATGATATAGTAAATGAAGTATAAATAATAATAAAATTGTTTGAATGATAAACAGTACCCACTACATATAACGGATTACTGTAGCAATTTATATTTTAAATATTTTTTTACATAATCAAATGAAACTTATTTTATGAACAATTTTTTAAATAATTTATATTTTTTATATTATATATACGCCATTGAAAATGCTCTTAGACAATACATGTGATGGGGTTGTCTCCTTCCCTTTGAATTCTACAAAAGCTCGTCAGCCCCTTTTCTCAAGCCTCTTACTTTTCCGGGGTTGAATGAGTTTTACTGCTTATACTTTGAACACCACATTTTGTAAAATTCATTATAATTATAATAGATTTAAAAAAATAATATTATACACTACACTATCATCCTATTATATAAAATATAGTACTTTTACTATTCTTAAACGATCTTTTATTTTCTTAAAGAATAAATATAAAGATGAATGAGTAATGTTGTCTCATTATGTGAAATGTGAATGTAGTGTATAGAATTATTCAATTTAAAATAATAATAATTTTCTTTACCTATAAGAGCATTATACTTTCACATCAATAAGGTATTTGCCTATTATGTCAATAAATAAATTATAAACATTTTTTTTTTAATTTTCAAATTGAGTACAGTAATAACATTTTTTCTATTTTCAAATTGAGTACGATACTCTGAAACCATTAATATGCCCAATTAAGAGCCTAATATTTGTTCATCACAATGCAACTGAAGATTCAGACCCGAGTGCTCTTTAAAAAAAGAAAAATGATGGTTGCAGTTATGGGTATGTAAATGTTGTGTAATCATGTTGAAAAAAATAAAAAAGTACGGGATTCATATGAAAAAAAAGTAATTTTTAATAGTAAACTCTATTTTTTTTAAAACAATTACACGGTACTTGCACACTCCACAACTTTATGTAAAATTATTCTATAAAAAAATATATTTATAAATTTTTCTATTGACATACTCGATATATTGTTGATGTGAAAAAAATGTCTGGCTGATTTAATTTTTTTAGAAACACGTGTAATTAAGGCCGTAAGACTATTAGTTGAGATTGAAAAAACAGACTAGATCAAATGGTTTGGTTCGAACCGGACTGAATTGATAGTCTTATTGGTTGATCTTGGAGTGCGATTTTTTTAGATCGGATCGAGACCGACTGAATGTATATATATTTTTAAATATTATATATATATTATTATTTTATATGGCATTTGTATAAGTTAATTATATATTTTTTATCCAAAAGATCACCATTGACTAATTATACAATGAAATTATTTAATATTCATTAATCATATATAAAATAATAAAAAGATAACTTAATTTTAATATTATTAATTTCTTGATTTAATTTTTCTGTAAAAAAAAGAAAAAAGAGAAAAAAAATATACATGAAGTGACCAGATCGATAACTAACAATCTCATCCATAAAAATAAGGGAGAAGCTAGAACCAGTCGGGTGAAAATTTTAAATTTAACACTAGCTAATCAAATGTTACCACGTAGGAGGTGTAGTAAGTTCCCATTTACCCACATACACTAGATTCTCTATGATTTTTTTTTTTAAATCTCTTCCCCTCTTTTTCTCTCTTTCTCTCTCCCCCACCCGCCTGTGCTTGCTTGTAGAGATTCCTCCATAGGTGGCACATGGACATCCCTGCACATTCGAATAAGCTAATTTGAACTAGAACCAAACGCTTTGTGCTTGCTTGCAGAGATTCAATCTCTTTCAAAAGTATAATATTTTCTGTTGGAATAGAATAGCAGGTAAAAGGCAGAGATTGAAGCATCTAAGGTGATGAGGAGTTGGCGAGGAAGGCTTTGTTGCCTCTCTATCGATCATCTTAACTTTGATCTCCATGGCTAGCTATTTGGTTTGCTCATTATTGTGTTCCTTCATTAATGGTATTCAGGTCGTACTCAAGCATTGTTGATATCTTAATATATATAATAATCATGAGTAATATGATTGTCAATTACTAAGTTATCTTTCGAGAAAAATGACTTTTGGTTGCTCAGCCTGTAAATGAGAGCTGAGAAAGTATTTAAGAGCGATGAGAGCATATTTTAGAGAGAGAGTGGGGTTCGAGGCAATGGAGTGTGAGAAGGGAGAGAGAGAAAAGAGGGGGAAGAAATAAAAAAAATAAGTAGAAAATCTAGTGCGCGTGGGTGTAAAAGGGGATTTGCTACACCTCCTACATGGCAAAATTTGATTAGTTAGCATTGAATTTGGGTTTTCATCCGACCGAATGGAAACTTTTCTCTAAAAATAATAGATCAATATTTTCGATCCGTGAACCCAGACCGGACCGGAACATTATAATAATAAATTTTTACAGCAAATAAGATATTTACAAATAAGGCCTACGAGAGACTAGGTGCCATTCATGGGCCTAGACTGATATACACTACACCACTTCCGAGTTTAAGCACTGAAAATAATACCGAGGCGAGCCTCACGGCGGCCGGCCCATGAACAAACCGGCTTATTAATTGAAAAATAATTGCTCACTCTTTTCATAGCTCATAGGATTCTCTACTCTCAAATCATTACTTGTTTAATCTAAGGTTGTCATAATAACGTGGGACCATGTCTATCCACTAATCCGATTTCTTTTAGTTTTCCTTTTCCTCGGGTCATAATTGACGTATCCGTGAAAAATCACGTCCTCTCCTATCTTCTCTCGTGTGTCAGGTCGTTGGTTGGTTGGTTCGTTTCTCCTAATTGATGAGGCTCAACTCAACAATTCTGTCATCACATTTATAAATAAATAAATAAATAATTTCCTATCACATTTGAATCGGATCCAATCAATCCGATCCGATTCTTACACCTAAACCACTGTATAATATTTTTGTTTTTATTATAGTAATGCTCTTTGTCTTTAACAAGAAACGAACATTAACATCCACGAAGCAGGATGTCCTAGAATTCTTTGTTTCAACCGTATGCAAGTTTGGTAGGTATTTATGAGGGGGAACACTACGCACATCTCTTACATCTTCCCCTCGCAATCAAGAGATCCGAATTCACTCTTGCCGATCCACTCGCAAAGCATGGCGCATTAGACATTAATCTTTTTTCTTTTTTGGTTAAATAGGCATTAATCAAATAAGCAATGTGCGGAATGTTCACCCTCCTATCTAAACTAGACGTCCCGAAATCGGAAATAATGTGGCCGGTTTAAACCCGACACATTTCGCCAGAAGAAGAAAGGAAGCTCGCATTCTTGTATTTGGTAGACCCAAACTACCATCCCTCTCTTTCTCTCCATCTGTGCCTTTTGCAGGTTTGCGAGTCTGGGAGTATTCAAATCTTCATTTTCGGGAGCAGACTCTCTCTCTCTCTCGGTCGCGGAGAGCCTTCTACTGCTGTTGTTCATGGAGCATCAGAGGCGCCTAGATCAGAGCCTCCCAGAGAGGAAGGGTCAAAAGCGGAAACTGGAGGAAGAAGTCGAAGAAGGGCGAGAGATCTCCGTACCCTCGGGGGAGGCAAGGCGAGCGCTACTCTCTGAGGTGGCTGCACAGCTTACTATCCTGGACTCCACCTTCTCTTGGAAGGAAGCTGATCGTGCCGCGGCCAAGCGCGCCACTCACATCCTTGCCGAGCTCGCGAAGAATGGTATGTATTTCCTAACCGCACCTCCGATCTCGGCATATCCTTCATCTCTGGAAGTTTCTAGACTCTTATATTTTTCTGAACTAAAGAACTCGGCATGTGTTTTTATCTCTTAATTTAATTTAATTTTTTTTTTCAAAAAAAATTTGTTGGAGTGCAGAGGAAGTTGTGAACGTGATTGTTGAAGGCGGTGCGGTTCCGGGTTTGGTGAAGCATCTTAAAGCGCCGCCTTCAGGCGAAGGTGACCGGAATCCAAAGCCGTATGAGCACGAGGTCGAGAAGGGGAGCGCTTTTGCACTAGGCCTTCTTGCTGTGAAGGTAACTAGTTTCTGTTTGATTTTACTTAATCCGTGAGATATTGATCTGTAATTTCTTTTGTTTTAAATTCTGCCAGTTCGATGCCAATTGAAGAAGTTGATTGCTTGCGGTCTCTATTTTCCGCAAGTTCTTTTTGAAAGTTCAAAAGATCTTCTATAAGTAATTACATTTGGAAGACGCTACATAGTTTCAAACAGACGAAGAGTGTTGTGACTGATTGTTCGAGTTGAATTACAGTAACCGAATCAGTTAGTGCGAGTGTTCTTAGTTAATAGTGTATATATGCACTGGTAGCAGTTATTGCATGTTCCTTCTTTTATTTGTCACATAAGCAACGTTTTTTGTGTATGCATTTTTTTAGGGGTCATTAGAAATTTTATGTGGCATATAGAAAATTTAATGAGATGATAGGGGGTTGCAAGGATTTGTAACAATCAAAACATCAAGTAGGGAATCTTGGGCGAATTTCACGTTTGTGTTTAGTTTCATTATTTTTATTTTAGTTTTTTGTATGAACTACATCTTAAATTGCGCTCTCTTGAATTTGCAGCCATTTATTTTTGTTCTTATGATCGATAAACTAAATTTTATGGAGTATAAAATAGACAAAGGCCCGAGTATACATGACATATACAAGAGTGTTGCCTAGCCATGTGAGTTTAGTGATACAAGGAATTCATGAAAAGACATTCCATTAAAATCTTTTTCAATCGACCAATGGAGTAAAGTATTGAAAAATAAACTTCGAAGCGCATCCATTATCTGCTCTCGATCTTCAAAGCTTCTTACATTCCTCTCCCTTCAAGCACACCACCATAGACAAATTGGGACCATCTTTCACATTTTTGCAATCTGAGAATTACCTCGGATGCCTCGCAAAGAAGCTAGGAGGTCCATTACCCTTTTCGGCATCACCCAAGCTAATTCCACCCGAGCAAAGAAGTCATCCCACAGGTCATAGTAATATGTCAATGAAGTAATAGATAATCTATGGATTCTCCACTTTTTTTGCACATACAACACCAATCCATGACTATGATGTGGCGTTTTCGTAGATTTCTTGTTGTGAGGATCTTAATGAGGCCGTCCATACAAAAACATTTGCCTTCAGGGGTGCTTTTATCTTCTAAATACTCTTCTATGGGAATGCATGGCATGATAGTACCATTGTCTTATTCTGTCCAGAAATCCTTTAGACTTCAACCACATGTTCTCAAATTTGAAATACCTTGGACCTCTTCTAATGCCCCCGCAATCCAATAGGATGGGAAAGTGATCTGAACACAACCTAGGTAGACGCTTCTGAATGAGATCTGGATAGTGTGCATCCTATTCCTATGAGATTAAAAATCTGTCTATCCTTGACCAAGATGGGATATCTCGGTTGCTAGACCATGTAAATGAACCACCTGCAAGAGGAATATCCTTTAAATTATGTTCAGAGATAAAGTTAGAGAAATCTACCATGGGTGAGTTGAAGCCCGAAACACCCGATCTCTCACTCGGGAAACGAGTGACGTTGAAATCTCCTCCAATGCACCAAGGTAGGTCCCATATGCTACTAATGCCTGCCAACTCATCCCATAGGAAACTTCGAGACCTATCAAGATTAGGCCCATAAACACCTGCAAAAGCCCACTGATATCCATCCGTGACATTCTTAAACGAGCATGCCACCACATAATTCCCCAAGAAATCTTCCATATTTTCCACCACTTTTTTATCCCACATTACTAAAATGCCCCCAGATGCTCCATTAGACGGTAAGTAATGCCATCCCACATGAAGACAACCCCACAAACTCCTAATGATACGAAGAGAAATAATTGCCAATTTAGTTTCTTGTAGACAAACAATGTCAACTTTCCAATTTCGGAGTAGGGATCTAATACGTAGGCGCTTATTCACGTCATTAATCCCTCTCACATTCCAAGACAGTATTTTAGGTTTCATTAACAAAAGAAACGTCCCTCCCCTTTGTTCTGTCTCTCCCCGAGGTTCCTTCCTTATTGTCGTAGTTAATGGAGCATTGCAATCGTTTCAACTCTCTCTCCTTTCTAAAAGCTGACTTCATTACCATAGGTCGACCAGCTTCCATAGCTACTAGGAGAGCCATGAATTGATCTTCATAACCCTCATAGGAAATTCCCACCCAACCATGGAGCTCCTCTACTTTTTTCAAAACCCAATCGGAGGCTCGGGATGCAATATGCGGTGGGATCATCTGTAAAGGTGACGGGCTACCCATCTCCTCTTCTTCCCTGCCCGCAGAATCCACAAAGAGACCCAACTGACTGTTACCCTCCCCTACTAGGCTTATTGCCTTACCTACAACATAAACCCCTCCCGCCTTGACAGAGTCCACCTCTTCCACTTCCGGCACGCAAATTACTTCGTTTGACCCTCCCATACACAGTGATGGAGTGCACTCAAATATTTTTCCCGAAACTTCCCCATCCTTTAATGGAGTGCTCGCACCCTTGTCACTGCTCGCAGCAGTCTCCCCTGGCCCCGACGAAAATTTCTGTGTGCCAACTACCACCATCGTGGTGGTCTGTGCCTCTATTGGGCCTTCGTGAGCTTTGGGAGGCAACGAGTCAACCTCAGTATCCACGGCATCCTCAAATATGTGTCCTGAAACTTCCCCTTCCTTTAGTGGACTGCTCGCATCCTTGTCACCGCTCGCAGCAGTCTCCGCAAGCCTCAGCGAAGTTTTTTGTGTGCCGTCGACCACCATCGTAATGATATTTGCCGCTATCGTGCCTTCATGCTCTTTAGAAACAACAAAAATCCCTCCTCCTTTCGCAGATATTGAAATCTCTGGCGACTGAGTCTCCATTGGAGCCTCTGCAACCTTTGCCGTGGTCGACTGCGTCTTCGTCGTCGACGGTGGCTCAGGCCTACGCGTCGACGGGCCCCCAACTGCCTGAGTTTTCTTTCTCCAAAACGGGCCATCATTCTGCATATTCAACTTGGGTTGGACACCATGAGCCCACTTGGCACCCTAGCCCTTACCATGCCGCCCACCGTTCCAGTCCCTTGAGCCCAACAAGGAACCTGAGCCCACACCCTCCATCTCAAAGCCCTCAACGCACCGTATTAACAAAGCCATTTTATTAGTTAACTCCCCCAACGTGATTTGCATTACACGTAACTCATTCAAAATATTTTCCTCTTTCAAACCGACAAGACCTCTGTCATCTCCTCCTCCATTCTGAGCAACTACCAAAGAAGGAGTTAGGGCCTTTTGCATGTTAGCCATCACAGTAAACTGCGCGGCTCGAGGGACCTCTAGAGCCTCCTTGTACGACCTCTGCGGTAGAGCTACAGCCATCTCTTGCGGTGGGTTTCTCCCCTGCACTCCTCCTCTGCCCATGTCCTTCAGCACCACCATCATCTTCCTCCACCCAATTCCAGCCTCGTCTTGAGGAATTAGTATGTAACTCCGACGACCTCCCCCACCATACGCCGCCAAAGCCATGTATGAGCCTCGCGAGTTTGAGCAACGCTGGGCAGTGAAACCTCTGTCACCTTCCCGTCGAGCAGAGTAAAAACCATTACTCCCATTCTTCAGACAAGCCTCCAAAGAGTTGGCCACCCAACGGATAGTCTCTAAACCCATCCATAAACAACTCACACCTTTCCATCCTTTCTCGGTAATGCACACCCTACCCCCATCTCTTCTTACCTCACAAGCCTTTGACTCAATAACTAAACAACTAAAAGAACTCATGACCATGCTTTGTGATACCTGGAACCCCCCGTCAACAGTCCAGCCAAAACGTGGCAGACAAAGTCTTTATGATCTTATAATTCCATTTTTCCACTAGTTACAGACAAAGTCAACAGCCCATGCTTCGATACCTAGTTACACGTTGGCTTGCAAATTCAAGTCTTTGAAAAAGGACTTGAAGGAGTGGAATACCCAAGAGTTTGGTAATGTTGAAAGTCAGAAATCTGTTCTAATGGAGGAGCTTAAGGGTATGGAGGGCGTGACAGAGGAGAGATTTCTTTCTGAAACTGAGCGGGCCCACAAATCCCAAGTGATTGCGGACATTGAACGGATGTCTCTTTTGGAAGAAATATCGTGGCGTCAGAAATCACGAGCTCTATGGTTGAAGGAAGGGGATAGATGTACCAAGTTTTTTCACCAAGTGGCCAACTCACATAGGCGGAACAATGCTATAGATACCCTGTTGATAGATGGGGCGGTCGCATGCAACCACAACGAGATTTCAGACCATATTGTTAATTATTATTATAAGCTGTTTTCGGAACAATTTGAGTGGAGGCCGAGACTTGACGGGCTGGTTTTTGATGTTCTTGACTCGCAGGTTGTGGAACGTCTTGAAAGGCCTTTTGAGGAGGGAAAGGTCAGATTGGTGGTCAAGAGTATGGCGGGCGATAAAGCTCCAGGTCCTGATGGCTTCTCTATGGCATTTTTTCGGACTTTTTGGGATGTGCTTAAAGATGATATCATGGAGGTTTTCCATGAATTTCATGGAAGCGGGTGGTTCGAGAAAAGTCTTAATGCAACTTTCTTAGCACTAATTCCCAAGAAGCCTGGTGCCGTAGAAGTGAAAGATTTTCGTCCCATTAGTTTGGTGGGTGGTTTTTACAAAATTTTATCCAAAGTATTGGCAAACAGATTGAGCAAGGTGATGGAAAGCTTGATTTCGAAATCTCAAAATGCATTTGTTCAACGTAGGAAAATCCTGGATTCGGTACTAATAACCAATGAATGTTTGGAGAGTCGCATTAAATCGGGAGAGCCGGGACTCCTTTGTAAGTTAGACATGGAGAAAGCGTATGATCACGTCAATTGGAGTTTTTTAATTTATATGCTTGAGAGATGCGGCTTTGGCACTAAATGGTGTTCCTGGATCCATCATTGTATCTCTACGGCCCGTTATTCCATGTTGGTGAACAGCACGTCAAAAGGTTTTTTCAAAAGGTCTCGAGGTTTGCGACAAGGATACCCCCTTTCTCCTCTTCTCTTTGTTTTTGTAATGGAAGCTTTCAGCAAGATGATATCAGGGGCGGTAGAGGGAGGGTTCATATCAGGTTTTTCAGTGGGAGAGGCAAGTTTAGGTTCGCTAAACATATCTCACCTATTGTTTGTTGATGATACACTAATTTTTTATGATGCCAGACAGGAGCAAATTCGAGCTTTGAGGGCTCTATTGTTATGTTTTGAAGCAATGTCAGGGTTGAAGGTGAATCTGGCTAAATCAGAGGTAGTGCCTGTGGGGCATGTACCCAACGTGGTGAGTCTGGCGTCAATCTTGGAGTGTAAGATATCTCAGTTGCCCATGAAATACCTTGGCCTTCCTTTGGGCGCAGCATTCAAATCGAAATCTATATGGGATGATGTGTTAGAAAAAATTGAGAGGAAATTAGCTAGTTGGAAGCGGATGTACTTATCCAAAGGGGGACTGGTAACTCTCATAAAAAGCACTCTCTCTAACTTACCAACATATTTTCTTTCACTATTTCCGCTCTCCGCCAAGGTGGCTCATTGTATGGAGAAACTTCAACGTGATTTCCTGTGGGGAGGGATCAAGGAGGAGTTTAAATTTCACTTGGTAAAATGGGCTACTATTTGCTCCCCTTTCAAAGAAGGCGGTTTGGGTATACGGAATTTGAGATTTTTCAACCAAGCCTTGCTTGGCAAATGGTTATAGAGATATCACCAAGAACGGGAGGCCTTGTGGAGAACTGTCATTGCTTTGAAGCACGGGGATTCTTGGGGAGGGTGGTGTTCCAATGAGGTGAGCGGACCCCACGGAGTTGGGCTTTGGAAACATATTAGAAGGGGGTGGGACATTATTTATGCAGCACATATTAGCTTCAAAGTCGGTAATGGTGGGAAGGTAAAATTTTGGCATGATTTATGGTGCGGCGAGCGGGCACTCAAGGATGTCTTTCCACAAGTTTATAGCTTAGCAAGAAGGAAGGAAGCATCAATAGCAGATTTACTCATCTTTTCCTATGGTCTTTCTCAATGGAACCTCACTTTCCATAGAGAAGCCCAAGATTGGGAGATGGATGACTTTTCAGCCGTTTTTGACCTTGTGTACTCCATTCGAGTGTCGGGGGAAGGTGAAGATAAGATATATTGGCGACCCTTCAAGAAGGGAGTTTTTACGGCCCGCTCTTATTATCATTTCTTGAACATGCACAACTCAGCCCTGTTCTCTTGGAAGAGCATTTGGAAGACAAAAGCACCCCTAAAGGCAGTTTTTTTTGTATGGACAGCCACTTTGGGAAAGATTCTTACTATAGATAACCTAAGGAAACGTGACATTATAGCTATGAATTGGTGTTATATGTGTAAGAAGAGTGGTGAGTCCGCTGACCATCTTTTACTACATTGTGAGATTGCTATGTCCTTGTGGACCGATGTTTTAGCACGCGTGGGATTAGCATGGGTGATGCCGGAAAAGGTATGCGATTTTCTAGCCGTGTGGAGAGGTATTAAGGGCAACTCTCAAATTGCATCCATATGGAAGATGCTACCTATTTGTCTATGGTGGTGCATTTGGAGGGAGAGGAACGCAAGATGCTTTGAAGATCAAGAGAGATCATTGGAAGAGCTTAGGATATTGTTTTTCAATACTTTACTCCATTGGTCGATTGTAATTGATTTTCATGGCAGGACTTTTCATAATTTTCTTGTATCTCTAAACTAGACATAAACTTGCTCTTGTATATGTTCCGTATACTTGGGCATCTGTTTTGTCTCTCTTTTGATCAATAAAATCTTATTTACAGATAAAAAAAAAGATAGTAAGAGTGAATTGTGAACTTCCCTTTCTTAGAAGGGCGCCAAAAGATCTTATCTTTAGCTCCCCTCATTATATGGGTAGAGTACACTAGATCATAGAACTCCGAGAAAGCGTCAACTTCTCAATCTTGTGTCTCTAAAGAATGTAATGTTCCATTGGGGGTACCATTTGAAAGGGTTAAGAGGTCTGCAATTGAGTCTTCTTTCATTCTTGCCATGCCATAGAATTCTGAATCAACTTCCTTGAGTGTTGTATCGCCACACCATACATCATGCCAAAATTTGATTTTGGGCCCATCACCCACCTCAAAACAGATATTTCTTGAATATGTGTCCCATCCTCTTCTAATGCGTTTCCATAATCCAACCCCATATGTCCCATTTAATTCATTTGAACACCATCCTATTCCTACCCATGGTTCACCATACTTCGATTTTATGACAGCTCTCCATAATGCTCCTTGTTCATTGTGGTATCTCCATAGCCATTTGTCAAGCAAGGTTTTGTTAAAAGATGGCAAGTGCTAGATTCCCAATCCTCCTTCCCGGATAGACACCATGGCCCATTTTACCAAGTGGAATTTAAATTCCTCATTCATTCCCCCCACAAGAAATCCCGTTGAAGTTTCTCCATGCGTTGAGCCACCTTGGTGGGAAGCGGAAATAGTGATAGGAAGCAGGTTGGCAAGTTGGATAGGGTACTTTTGTAAAGTGACCCTACCACCTCTGGATAGATACAACTTCTTCCAACTAGCTAGTTTCCGCTCCATTTTTTCTAGTACTTCATCCCAGATGGATTTTGATTTGAATAGGGCACCAAAAGGAAGACCCAAATTGTTGCATCCCAAATTGTTAGCCATTCTCTTCACATTCAGAACGTTCTCCATTGGGACTACTTCTGATTTAACCAAGTTCACCTTCAACCCCAAAATAGCTTCAAAGCATAAAAAGAGTGCCCTCAAAGCAAGATTCAGTGGGATGTGGAGCCAGTGCAGCAATGTGGAGGATGATCCCCTTGTGTTTGTTTTGGTGCTTATGGTTAGAGAGAAATGGGAGGTGTTTTGAAGATTGCGAACATGCTATGGGGGAATTCAGAGATTTTTTCTTTAGCACTATAAGTTTTTGGGTGAAGAACCTTGAAAGGGATGGGAATATTTGTAATGTTTTGCCTTACTTATGTTCTTCTTTAGCTTTTATTTAGGTGTACTCACATGTATGCTTCCTGCGTACTTTGGCTATGCCTATTTACTTGGAATAAATTCTCTTATTATCTATAAAAAAAAAAGCTTGGATTTGATCATGACTGGCGCCACATAAGATTAGGGTGTCATCCAATGTTTTGAATATCGTTTCGGTAACAGTTTCAGTCGAGGCATTGAAACAATATATTTCGATACCGGTACTATTTCGGATACTGTTTTAGAATAGTGTATATATTAATAAATTATATATAAATTATAAATAGTCTGGTCTGAATTGGGGGGGTAAAAAAATGAGCTTGCAGTTTGAAGAAATGAAAAAAAAAAAAAAAAAAAGTAAAGGATGAAATCTATATATCGGCCGAAATCCGAAATATTGGCCGGTACGGGCCGAAATGGCTGAAATTTTGACCGGTACGAAACTATATCCTTCTCTGTACCAGCTACCCGGTCGGTACAGTATATTTGGCCGTACTGGCCAGTACGAAATGAAATTCAAAACCTTGGTATCATCAACAAATAATAGGTGAGATATGAGAAGTGAGCCAATATTTGCCTCCCCCACTAAGAATCCAAATAAGAATCCGCTCTCCACAACCCCTGAAATCATCTTGCTAAAAGTTTACATTACAAAAACAAAAAGTAGCGAAGATAAAGGATCACCTTGTCTCTAGGCTTTTAAAAGCCCTTTGGTGTGTCATTCACCAATACAGAAAAACAAACAATAGAGAGACATTGTTTGATCCAAGAACACCATTTCGAACCAAATCCGTATCTCTCGAGCATGTAGAGTAAAAATCTCCAATTCACTTAGTCACAAGCCTTCTCCATATCAAGCTTACACGAGCCCCGACACTCCCGACTTGTGTGATGTTTCTTGAGATCATAGAAATGATCCCAAGCCATTACTTTTCTTGGTTGCCCTAGCTTTCAATAGTGTATTAATTCATGATGATAGTTTTACAATTTGAAATATTTTCTAAATTAATTAATCCAAAATTTTATTGGATGAAAAACTTGTTCTTAAATAAAAGTAGTCTAGCCATAGCATTATATTTCTTAAAACATGATGGTCAATCTATAATGTGTAAAGTTTTTGGGTTTTCTGCTTTAAAATCAACACAAGAATTTTCTTTGTAAAGTTTTTTTTCATTAGAAATCTTAGTTTGTTTTGAATTGTAGCCTCCCTTTTCAATGGAAAAAAATAAATAGAAGGAAAATTGCCTTTCATATTGCAATTAGTTTTTAATTGCGTAATAAATCAACCTTGATTGAACTCCAATGTCCCAGAGTCATGATGGAGAAGGGTCACTGATCATTCAGGCTCTTTTTCTTGTTAATTTTTTCAGCTTGTAATGCTGGTCCAAGAGGCTCTAATTGTATACTGACTAGTCCTTTTGGAGTATAGGTCCAGATGTTGCTTAGACTTTCCTTGGGTCGTCACAGTCCATGACTTTTTTTTAACAAGTCGTTACATTCCATGATGCATAAGCATTAATGAATATAGCTGTGAAAATGTAAAAAATGCTCCTGGTCTGTGATAATCTGTATTACTCTACTTTTTTGTGGTTGTGTTCGATGGGATATATGGGCCTCCTTCGTGTGGGTCACTTTTTGTAATTGTATTAATTGAAGATGATGATAACAAGCTTTGTCTGGAGTTGGCCATGTTATTTCTGTGTTTTGGTAACTTATGAGTGCCTGTTAATTATGGTTACTTTGCCTGCTCATAGGTTACTTCTGCGTGCATATATGTACACTGACCAGTCCTATAAGAACTTGCTTTGTTATGGGGCAGTTATTGGGTGGGATATATCTTAAGGATAATATATGCTGTTAGTGTAGTTGCTGACATGTTGTCATCTCTCTCATCTGTTAACAGCCTGAGCATCAACAATTCATAGTTGATTGCGGTGCTTTGCCAAATCTCGTGGATCTGTTAAAGAGGCACAAGAACAGTTCTAGCTCTCGTGCTGTGACTAGTGTCATTCGTAGATCTGCCGATGCCATCACCAACCTTGCTCATGAGAATAGCAGCATTAAAACCCGTGTCAGGTTTGTTTGTTTTTTAATGCTTACTTTATGCTCGGGATTCAGAAATATGTTATTTTATTACCATCTGGAGTGGATTTGGTTATACAGGATGGAAGGCGGAATTCCACCTCTTGTTGAATTGCTCAAGTTCACAGATACAAAGGTGCAAAGAGCTGCTGCTGGGGCTCTGCGAACCCTGGCATTTAAAAATGATGAAAACAAGAATCAGGTAATTGGCCTTTTTTTGGTTGAAAACTTGTTTTATGTGGATGAACGTGACCAAAAGAAAAGGTTGAGCATCAGTAAACCAAATAGAGTTGACTTTGCAGATAGTTGAATGTAATGCACTTCCTACCCTCATTCTAATGCTTCGATCTGAAGATACTGCTATCCATTATGAAGCGGTAAGATCATAAGTGGATTTAATCTTTATTATTCACTATTGAAATTTGCAGCAGTGTTGGATTTCGTGTTTGCACGCCGCATTATCTGCACGACATTACTTATAAAAAATCTGCAACATGATGTTGTTTTTCATGGGTCCCAGGTTGGTGTGATTGGAAATCTGGTGCACTCATCCCCAAACATAAAGAAGGAAGTTCTTTTAGCTGGAGCGCTGCAGCCTGTTATTGGATTACTTAGGTATGACCGAATCTTGGATTCTCATTATTGTTGTATGGTTCTTGTTTCTCTTGTTTTGATGTTTTCCATAACTTACGCTGTTAAGAAGGACAAAATACATTTTGTGTTGCAATTTCTTACGTTTTTATATTGTCAAACAGTTCCTGCTGCTCTGAGAGTCAAAGGGAGGCAGCTTTATTACTTGGACAATTTGCTGCAACTGATTCTGATTGCAAGGTGGATTAGATATATGCCTTTTGCTTTTATTTTCATGCCTGGAGGAAAAAATGCTATTTTGTTTAAATGCCAAGAAGTCAGAGGAAGTTAAACTAAATTATGGGCTGCTGAGTTTTTGTTGAGCTGGTTGTATGAGTTTGGCTCTTATGTTCCCTTCTCTCTGCTGGATAAGCAAGGTTTTGGTCTTTGGTTGTTAATTAATTGTGGCTTATCATTATTCTTCTTCCTCCAAATTTTCTCTGATAATTCATCAATTATTGTTATTTATTATTTGCACCTTCAGTTTCCTTTTTGATTATCTCTTTCAATAAAACATTAGAAAATTCTGCAGGTTCATATTGTACAGAGGGGTGCTGTCCGACCTTTGATTGAGATGCTCCAATCTTCTGATGTACAGCTTAGGGAAATGTCAGCTTTTGCATTGGGGAGGTTGGCACAGGTTATCATTTATCTTTGCGTGTTTTCTTTCTTTGAATCACAATCCACAGATGATTGGCTATGTGCTCTTGGCAATTCTTTGTATTTGATAATAATTAAGTGGTATTTAAGAAAATTGCCCCAAGTAAATTTCCTATTTTCAAGCTTTGATAGGCATGGTTCTTTTTGGCTTGAAAAGAAATATTTACTTTCAGGACATGCACAATCAAGCTGGTATTGCTCACAGTGGTGGTTTGGTGCCTTTACTGAAGCTTCTTGATTCCAAAAATGGGTCTTTGCAACATAATGCTGCATTTGCTCTTTATGGGCTTGCGGATAATGAGGTAGAGTATAATCCCTGAATCCTTATAATTCATTTTCTCTTTATCGTCTTGCAGATAAGGAGGTAAAGTGGGACCCATGAATCCTTGTAATTCTAATGGCTTCAAACCTTGACTTTATTGAACATGTTATTAAACACCATTTTTCTATGTTATTGTGTTCATTCTTTTTTCCTGTAGGATAATGTATCGGATTTTATTAGAGTGGGAGGTGTTCAGAAACTGCAGGATGGAGAGTTTATAGTTCAAGTATGTTGGGTATCTATATATTTACAATCCTAGTGGTTTTTATTAGGTTTACTCTTAAGTCTTGTACTTCTGATGCCATATTGGAAACGAGAACATGCATGACAGCTTGATTAGCAGAACAGGAACATTTCTGTTTCCTCTCTCTCTCTCTCTCTCTCTCTGTTGTAAGGCATAACTTAACTGTATAGAGTATGTTTTTACCCACAGGCAACAAAAGATTGTGTAGCCAAGACGTTGAAAAGATTAGAGGAGAAGATTCATGGACGAGTTAGTGTCTTCTTATATTTCATTTTATCTATTTTTTAACTTTCACAAAGCTGTTATGTTGTTGCCCATATTATTCGATTTGACCGTCGCTGGCATGATAATTACTACTTTGTTGTTATGTATTTATAAATATCTATGATTAGTGTGTTTAAGGTTTTAATTCCTTGACATTCTCCATGCAGGTTTTGAAGTATCTGTTATATCTTTTGCGTGGAGCAGAGAAGGCTGTCCAAAGACGAGTCTCTTTGGCTCTTGCCCATCTTTGTTCTCCAGATGCTCTGAGAACCATATTTATTGATAACAATGGCATGTCTTGTCCTCAGTAATCTCCTTTTTTAGTCTATTTTTCCCTTGCACAGAAACTTCTTTTTGTAAATCTTTATGCTATTTCAAAGTTGCTGATTATTCCACACTTTCTTGCTTCTTGCAGGGTTGGAGTTGCTTCTTGGGCTCCTCGGTTCCTCTAGCCTTAAGCAGCAACTTGATGGTGCTGTGGCTCTATATAAATTGGCCAACAAAGCCATGGTTCTTTCTCCTGTTGATGCAGCTCCCCCGTCTCCAACACCGCAGGTACGTTTCCTTTTTAAAGCTTGATTTGTTCATGAAGTTTTTCAAAATTATAAATCATGTCTCTGTTCTTAGGCATAATATAAGGCTAATACTTTAAGAGAAGAGCCCTTCTAGCCTTCTACTCATCATCCCTACACCACACACCATACTTGATTTTTTATTTTTTATTTTATTTTATTCTTCCTAAACTAAAGGAACTCTTCTATTCATCATTTATACACCACACATTTGGTAATGGAAATAAAAAAAATCATGTGTGGTGTGTGGTGTAGGGATGATGAGTAGAGTTTTTCTTAAGAGAATATTTTGTCAATACAACTTTATGTGGTTCAAGTTTAAAAGATAAAAAAGTGGGTCAGGTTTAGTTTCTTATTTGAGCAAATAGGCGTAGGGTTGTAATCGAGCCAGTCTTTGGCTTCGACTCAAAATACTTGAGCTTGAGCTTGAATACGAGATTTTTTTTTTTATTCTTTGTTCGAGCTCGATTCGATAAGCTGAACTCAAGCTCGAATTGTTTATTTTTTGAATAAAATTTAATAATTAATAAATTACATAAATAAAAAAATAAAAGATCTAATATTAAATTTATACAACTAAGAAGTAGAACCTCTATTGAATTATAAAATTTTAAAAAATTTGTAAATAATTAATATCTAACTAGTTAATATTTATCCAAAATAACAATAAATTATATGCCTACATATATTATTAATACATACACTTAATATGATAACATATATCTATTTCATATATGGTTCACACATACTAGTATGTGAAATTATTAAATTTTATCGACTAATTATTATACAAATTATAAAATATACCTATGAAGTATATTCACTATATAGACATAAGTAATTAGATTACATATTATATATTTAATTATAAAAGCGGTATGCTTATATTATTAGATAATACATATATATGTGTATATGTACATAGGCGTATGTATATATTTATCAATATATGAATGAGTTTTAATCGAGTCGAGTTAACGAGTCGACTCGAGTATAAACGAGCGGGCCTTAACGAGTCTTAGTTGAGTCGAGTCGAGTCGAGTTTTGTTAGGTATGTGTTATTTAAAAATCGAGCGGGTATCTGCTTTCAAGAACGAGTTTTTTTTTTTCACGAGTTGAGTTCGATTCGAGTTTAACCGAGCGAGTTCCGAGTGGGCTATTGAACAAACTCGTTCATTTACAGCCCTAATTATAGGCGTGTACCCTTAAAATTAGGGGTTTCCAACTCTTGGACATGAGAATGTTTACTTTTATCATCTCAACCCACCTCAACTAAGTTTCTTCTGTTGTTATTTATTTGTGGTTTCCTACTCATTACAAAAACTTATTTGTGATTTCCATGATGGTTGGATGATGAGCTATTAAACTGGCTTGAAGATCTGTTTTGGGTGCATGTGTTGGCTAGAGATTTTCATGTTGACCTCTTAAGGATATTCTGGCAAGTCGAGAAAAAAGAAAGAAAGAGAGAAACTTTGATGTCTTCTCCCTTGAAGCATGTGTGCCTCCTGCATGAATGTGGATTGTGGAACCTGCAACTTTTGTTCATGCTATTTTTTCATACTTCTGCTAGGTTTTCTTTGAAGTTTGTATTTGGTTTGAATTGCCTATGATAACACAAATCCTTCCTGCAGGTCTATTTAGGGGAGCAGTATGTAGACAATCCTACGCTGTCTGATGTTACATTTCTTGTTGAAGGTTTGAAAATTATTAATTTTCCTATACGTTGTCCTATTTTAAGTCATGTTACATGTTGTGGAGAAATGTTTTGAGTAATATGATTGTGTTTAGAAAACTCTTGTTAGTACAAATGAAATCTTTGAGTACTTAGTGTCTTTACTTTTCTACTGCAGGTAGAAGGTTCTATGCTCACAGAATCTGCCTGCTTGCTTCGTCAGATGCTTTCCGTGCAATGTTTGATGGAGGTTACCGGGTGAGTATCCTTGTTGATGATAGTTCTCCCCCCCCCCCCCCCCCCCCCCCCCCCCCCCCCCCCCCCCCCCCCCCCCCCCCCCCCCCCAAAAAAAAAAAAAAAAAAAAAATTCTTGCATGGGGTATTTGTGTGTAGTGAGTTCTACTGAAGCTGTGCCACCTTGTTCTTCACAAGTGATTTATTTGTAAACCCAGGATAATTCATGTTTGTAATCTTTCAGATTTTATTCTCTTTTCAGTGTAAATTGAAATTTCAAACTTGTGTGGATGCATGTTCATTAGCACACATTTTAATTTATTCCTTGCACGTGTTACAGGAAAAGGATGCAAGGGACATAGAGATTCCAAATATTAGATGGGAGGTTTTCCAGTTGATGATGAGGTTTAATGCAAGCTGTAATCTCCTTTTTGACCACACTGTACTTGGTGAGCCTTTTCAATTTACAGTCTGTTCATTATCTTCAGATTCATATACACTGGATCTGTAGAAGTTACATTGGATGTTGCACAAGATCTTCTCAGAGCTGCTGATCAGTATCTCTTGGAGGGACTTAAGCGACTTTGCGAGTATACTATAGCACGGGTGAGCAAGCAATGGATGTTGCTTTATATACTCACACCACACACACATATTCCTGTTATGCCTTTTCGAATTGTGTTAGTGGCTTTATTATGACTGTTCATTATAAATCCCAGGATATATCATTGGATAATGTATCGAGCATGTATGAACTTTCAGAAGCCTTCCATGCAATGTCATTGAGGCACACATGCATCCTGTTTATCTTGGAGCAATATGATAAATTGAGTGCTAGGCCAGGGTATCTGCTCCTTTCAACCTGTCTCTCTTTCCTGCTTTTCTTAAATCTTCCATTGGCACCTTGCAATAAATTAAAAAGTTAGAATGTTTGCTTTTTATGGTAGTAAAATCATTTTGGGAAAAATTTGAAGAATTTAGGGAATTATTCCTGAGTTTAATGGGAAAGGATTTTATAGACTAATAGCAGTTAATGGAACATCCCTTGAGCGACTTGGGGTTTGTTGTCAAAATACTAGGGAAACCAGAAAATACAAAGAGAGCTTTTTGGAAAAACTGGCTCTTTCAGTTCTGCCTTCTCATTATCAACGTGAAATCAAAAAATATACAAGGAAAGTAGATAATATGCTATACATGGGAAAATCTAACTGATTCCTAATATTCAGCCTATATACATGGTAATATATCTGTACAGCTAATATTAACATAGAGAAGTCTTAAATTGTATAAATTCCTAAATTGTATACTTAACATCCCCCCTCAAATTGATACTGGTAAGTCAACCAACAACAATTTGCCAACAAGAAATTGATGCCGCTGTCGAGTCATTGCTTTGGTGAAGACATCGGCCACTTGGAGATTCGAAGAAATGTAAGGAAGAGATATCACCCGACTCTCCAAGGTATATCAGATAGAATGACAATCAACCTCAATGTGCTTGGTGCATTCATGGAAAACGGGATTGGTGGCAATCTGAATAGCGCTAGTATTATCAGCATGAAGAGGGGGGGTAGAAGTAGCTTGAGGAAACCCAAGCTCCTTAAGAAGACCGCGTAGCCATACAATTTCAAAACAAGCAGTAGACATAGCACGATACTCGGCCTCAGTAGAGGATTTAGAAACACGATCTTGTTTCTTATCTCTTCAAGAAATTAAGGCATCACCTAAAAACATACACTAACCCGCAGTAGATCGACGCGTATCCGGACACCCAGCCCAATCAGCATTACTATAGGCAACAAGTTGAAGAGATGAGCCTGTAGGAAAGAATAACCCACGAGTAGGCGAACCTCGAAGATAGTGGATGATGCGTCGAACTGCAGTAAGATGGAGATGTTGAGGAGAAGACATAAACTGATTGACTTGATGAATGGCATAGGAGATATCGGGGCGAGTAGTGGTCAAGTAGATAAGACTCCCAACCAGGCGCCGATAGAGAGTAGGATCATCCAGAAAGTCCCTTTCATCTTTCCTGTATTTGACATTTATCTCCATAGGAGTATCAACAGAAGAAGTGTCCTCCAAACCGGCCAAGGGAATAAGATCTTGAATGTACTTATGCTGGTTCAAGAAAATACCATTGACCTGATGATGTATTTCCAATCCTAAGAAGTATGTGAGCTGGCCAAGATCTTTCATATGGAAAGTCGCATGCAACAACTGCTGAAGGTTAGTAATCAAACCACAGTCAGTGCCAGTAATGATAATATCATCCACATAAACCAAGGGAAGGACTATACACGATGCAAACTTGTGGAAGAATATAGAATACTGACTTTGTGTAAAATTGAAGGTAAGAAGTGTACTGCGAAACTTCTCAAACCTAGCCCGGGGAGCTTGCTTGAGCCTATACAGAGAACGCCTTAGCTTACAGACATCATGAGGAGAAGTAGTCATACCAGAGGGAAGCTTCATGTAGATCTCTTATTGGAGATCGCCATGAAGAAAGGCGTTCTTCACATCCATCTGATGCAGTTGCCACGATTGTGAAGCGGCAATAGCTAAGATGGTTTGAATTGTGGTTATTTTGGCAATAGGAGCAAATGTCTCCTCATAATCAACCCTATATTCTTGTTTATTATCCAGAGCTACTAGGTGAGCTTTGTACCGGTCTAAAGAGCCATCAGAATGAAGCTTTACAGAGAAAACCCATTTACTTCCAATTGGCTTGACTGTAGGATGACAAGGAACAATATCCCAAGTGTGATTCTCCTCAAGTGCTTGAAGTTTTGTTTGCATTGCATTTTGCCAACACTCATGTTCCATGGTCTGTTTGTAGCAAGAGAGAATGGAAATAGAGGATAAAGTAGCCACAAGAGAGACAGGAGAGGAGAAACCATACCGATCAGGGAGTCGAGAAGGGCAAATAGACTCGCGAAGCGGGGTGGAAGCAAGATCAAGCGCCAGGTCAAGATCGTGAGGGGGCACAGAGGAAGTGGAGCCAGGCTCATGTCGACTATGTCTTCCATACACAAACTTAGGTTTGAACCTTTCCACAATTGTCGGGGAATCAGAAAAACTAGGTAGAAGAGATAAAGATACAAATGGCAGCTCAACATGAGATGGAAAGAAATATTGATTTTCAAAGAAAACCACATTCCTAAAAACTTGTATACGACAAGCATGGAGATCATAACAAACATAACCTTTTGAGGTATAGCATAACCAAGAAAAACATGCTTAATAGATTGAGCAGTAAGTTTATGTCATTCATGAGCAGGGAGATGCATAAAACAAACACAACCAAATGCCCGAAGATCATAATATGAAGGAGAATGACCAAACAACTTAAAGAAGGGCGAAACATGATGTAACGTAAGAGAGGGTAAGCGATTGATCAAATGAACCGAAGTAGAAAGCGCTTCATAACCCGAGCATCCTTGATTTCCCATTTAGACAAAGCCTTGACATCTCGAAGTGCGGGATCTCTCCTATCAATATGACCCCACAATTATTTCCCTTTTACAAACAATTGAAACTAAAATTCCCAAGCAGAATAATTTTTGCCAGTAAAACGAATATGAAACAAGTCAAATTTATCTGAACACATAATGGAACTGAGAATAAATTATCCCACTAGAAGGTTGCAGAAATATGTGTCCCAAACCAGAGCAAACAAAGGGCGTAAGCCAATCAGAGAGGACCGAAAGATGTATTTGCCGAAATCAAGACACAGAACCAAAACTCACCAACCAAGGTGTCGAAATCCACAAACTCAGCAACAGAAAGTGCCGACGCAGCAACCAAAAACACCGGAATTAAGAACAAGCAATTTCAGAAGACAGACCCCTGAGAACCAAAAGACAGACACCCAAGAACAACCAGAAGAAGCTGAAAAATCCCACCCGAGGTTGCTGTGACAGTCACGAAGCCGAGAACACCACAAAACAAACCAAAAGATGAAGAAATCATGTCGAAACAAGCTGAGAACACCACAAACAAGCCGAGAACACCCAATCGCAGAACGCAATGCCGAGAAGATGAAGAAATCACGTCGGGTTCACCACAAAACAAACCAGAAGGCGCCGAAACTAAGAAACCCACAAGCCCGAGAAAAAAAATTCGAAGGAGGCACGGTAATTAGGAACCTTGCTCATGATACCATGTCAAAATACTAGGGAAACCAGAAAATACAAAGAGAGCTTTTTGGAAAAACTGGTTCTTTCAATTCTGCTTCTCATTATCAACGTGAAATAAAAAAATATACAAGGAAAGTAGATAATATGCTATACATGGGAAAATCTAACTGATTCCTAATATTCAGCCTATATACATGGTAATATATCTATACTGCTAATATTAACATAGAGAAGTCTTAAATTGTATAAATTCCTAAATTGTATACGTTAACATTTGCAAGACTGCTTTTCTTCATAAATACTTGCACGGGCACAGCCCTAGCTGTGATATCATTTGTGATGCGATAGTCTTTTTATGTCAGATTATATTCCTTGAAAGTTTTCTGTAACGAATGCAGCTGGCAAGGGAATTGCTGAAGCATGCTCCAATATATATATATATATATATATATATATATATTATAAGTATGAAAATACATATTAATCTGTGTACAAAAGATTAGACCCCCAACGAGACTGAGCCAATAACCCAAAGTGAAGCATGCTTAATTATGAAAAGGGGATCTATTACATAAGGTGGTTGAAATACATATGGTTAATTAAAGGAGAGAGGGAAAAAGAAAGAAAGACTGCAGGAAAGTTTGTGAGAAACTCAGAAACCACGAGTTTCACTTTTCCCTTGTCACAATTTTTTTTATTGGCATTGGGTGTTTGTGAACAAAGTCCAGACTAATCCCGAGGGTGCATAAGCCCTTGGCAATGAGTTTTTCCTTGTCAAAAATTAAGATCACAGAAGTTAGGATCCTCAACTTTCAGCAGGCAAGCCAGTCATTTGTAACTTTTTCCTTGTCACTTCATGTGTATACATGATACAAATTTGAAATTCATCATCACCTTAGTTCACGACTCAGGATTTATTTGTCATTTGTTTATATTGTCCTTATCCTGGAATTTGCAGGCACTCTCATCTGATCCAGCGTATTATACCAGAGATTCGTAATTATGCCAAAGCACTTACTAAGCCTAATGCACATAGGTTGCGGCCATAGATTGCTTTCTATTCTTGATCCCTAACCAAAAACGATGTACAGAAATGGTAGTTCGTGTTGTTGGGCCTGTTGACGTTTCTAGTTTGTTGATTGTAGTGAGGCTCATGACTTTCGGAGGCCAGACTCCTGTTGCATGCACGCACTGTAAGTTTCTTCTGTAACGCCATTGTCTTAGACATTGCTGAGACTATTACTTTCATGAAACATTATTTTTCTTTCTTCACTGTGAGGGTTGCATGACTTAACGTGTTGTCTCTAGTGTAGGGAATTTGGCATTCCCTGAAAGCTGCTTCTTTTGTGCAATAATATAGCTAGGCTGCTAACTGCTCGAGTCCTCTTTGAAGCGTATGATTATGGTATTGCCATTGATTTGTTTTGTAAATATCCAGAGAATTGTTCGGAGAAAATTATCTATTAAAGCCAGCTTATTCAATGCAAGTAATCTGTGATGTATTGTGCTAAGAATTGTGCCTACTTTACTGTTAAGAGCGTAGGATTTGATGGTCTTGGGTTTTTATTTTGGAGCGTGCACACATCTAGGAATTCCTAATAAAATCACGTTCTGAATTTGGGAGGCAAGCTGCTTTCATGGAGCGCTGTGTGTTGTCAAGTTATAATGACTTTCATGATACCTACCTTAAAAAAAAAAATTCCATGATGCTTAGGCTTCTGCATTTTGAAGTTATCTGAAAACAGTTCTGCTACATGCAATCGGGGGTGGGGAACCTCCAGGGCACACGTCAGTCGATATATATTAAAAAAAAAAAAAAGTCGACCAAAAAAAAAAAAAAAAAAAATGATCCACTGATTCTGTTTTTTCTGGTCTTCACTATACATCCTGACAACCTTCAGGTGCTGTTTGGATCTTCTAAGTATTGATTCTTAACTATTACAAGTTATAAATGTTTTCCTTGTTTCCCTTTCAGATTGATAACTATAAGCTCTTGTTCGACAAACTCTCCTGCGCAGATTGATAACTGCAAGCTCCTTGTTTCACGCATGTCCGTTCCTCTGCCTCGAACCAGAGTCTTCTTCGCACTTTCCGACTACATGAAGCACTTCTTCTTCCCACATTCCTCCTTGAAGCTGTCCCTCCTTTCCATGACGGCTCTGCCTCTCCCTCCTTTCGTCTTCCCCACGAAAACATAGGCGATTCCCTTTCTGTGCCATGAAGCTTTTCTTGCAAGCTTCCATTTGCCGCATGCTCAAATACCATGGCCCCTTGTTTTGAAATCATGGAGATCGGATTTAAGAAGTAGAAATCTATTAGCCTTCAAACAAAGGAATTAAGAACAAACCAAATCACTAGACACGAACGTAATTCACCTCCGTCATCACAGTAGCCAATTCAATGAACTTGACGATATTTCACGGCGGCGGGTAAGGCAAAGGCAAAGGTGTTGATGTTGAGAGGTGTAGTTTTTGAGAAGAAGAATAATCATTCTTATTAATTTTCAAGAGAAACGAATACAAGATAAATAGAAGAGAAAAGCCACCAAATTAAGAAGGCCATAAAATCAGCAAATCAAATAAGCAAATCTCTAGGTTAGAAAACATGAAACATAAATATCTAAAATTTGAAATTACTATTTCAAATTTTATTTAAAATAGAACTTCTTAATTTATCTCATATTCTATAGAATTTTCTAATTTATCTTCTAGAAATTCGACACCCCCTCTCAAGTTGGAGTGTAGATGTTTATCATGCCCAACTTGCTTGCAAGGAGTTCAAAACTAGGTCTGAAAAGTCATTTGGTAAAGATAACAGCTATTTATTTAGTAGGAACAAACGTTATGCAAATAGCTCAACTATCAATCTTCTCCTTTATGAAGTGTCTGTCAATCTCTACATGCCTTGTGCGATCATGTTGTATTGGATTTTGAGCAATACTTATGGCAGCTTTGTTGTCACAATACAACTTCATTGGCATGTTTACCAGCATCCGCAGCTCTTCAAGAATTCTATTAAGCCATAACATCTCACAAACTCTGTTAGCCATAGCCCTATATTCTGCCTTGGCACTACTCCTTGCAACTAGATTATGTTTCTTACTTTGCCATGTGACCATATTTCCCCAGACATAAGTGCAATATCCTGACGTGGATCTCTTGTCAATAACTGAGTCTGCCCAATCTGCATCAGTGTATGCCTTTTTGTTCTGCTGTGTGGTCTTCTGGAAGAGTAAACTCTTGTCTGGTGTACTTTTCAAGTATTTGAGAATCCGATAAACTGCTTCAAGATGTTTCTCGTAGGTTGAGTGCATAAATTGACTTACCAAACTCACAACAAAAGCAATATCGGGCCGTGTATGTGATAAGTAAATTAACTTTCCCACCAACTTTTGATACTGAGTTGTATTCATTGGATGACCTTCCTTGTCATCTCCAAGTTTCTGATTGGGATCGATTAGAGTGCCTGCTGGCCTACACCCGCTCATCCCAGTCTCCTTAAAGAGGTCAATGACATACTTCCGTTGGGAGACAACAATCATTTTCTTCGACCGAGCAACCTTCATTTCAAGGAAATACCTCAGAGATCCTAAGTCCTTGATCTCAAATGTTGATGAGAGGGAAGCCTTCAATCGGTTCATCTCAAGTACGTCATCTCCAGTGAGAATTATATAGTCTACATACACAATTAGTATTGCCATCTTCCCATCCTGTGAATGTCTTGTAAACATCGTATGATCACCTTGCCCTTGAGTATACTCCTGACTTTTAATAAACTGAGTGAATTTCTCAAATCAGGCTCTTGGTTACTGTTTTAACCCATACAAGGATTTCTTCAGCTTACACACCTTTGTGCCAAAATTTTCACCATTCATGGAGGTGCATCCATGCACACTTCTTCCTCCAGATCTCCATTGAGAAATGTATTTTTTTAAGTCCAACTGCTACAGAGGCTAGTCACGATTAGCTGCAAGTGACAAAAGAACTCTTACAATGTTTAGCTTTGTGATTGGGCGAATGTCTCAAGTAATCAATGCCATAGGTCTGAGTGAATCCCTTGGCAACCAATCGAGCTTTATACCGTTCTAGAGAGCCATCAGATTTATACTTGACTGTAAACACCCATTTGCTCCCTACAATTGTCTTTCCTATTGGTAGATCAACTAACTCCCACGTGCCATTTTTTTCAAGAGCTTTCATCTCCTCAAAGATAGCCTCCTTCCACCAAGGAACTTTCAGAGCATCCTGCATAGTATTAGGAATCTCCATACAAGACAATTGTAAGGTAAAAGCACGAAAAACAGGTGAGAGATTTTCATATGACACATAATTAGACAATGGATGCTGGGTGCAAGATCTCACACCCTTCCGGACAGTAATAGGAAGTCCAGAATCATCGAACTCAGGATTGGACCTAGACTTGGGTTCAGAACTAGAGGACTCAGAACTCGAAGATGAAATGGGTTGAACATGAGGTAAGGGCTTGGCAAGGACCTTACCTAGAGGGTTTACGGATTCTGGGCAGTGCGAAGTTGGAAGACCCTTTCTTTCGAGTTGTCTTCTATCACGAGTAGACAATGTCAAATGGTACCAACATTCTGTTTTTCGTTTTTGTTTCTCCTTTGTGAACATCGTGAGATGGCTTTGTAGGAAGACCTGCCTTTTTAGTATCTAAGAAACTCGACTTACTTTCCCCTGGTATAATAAAGCTTGGTTTTCAGGTTGAATAATCAAGGTTGGAGAAGGAGAGTCTTCAGTTTGGAAAAAATTATGAAAAACAATTGAATCTTTGTTTAGTTTCCCCCTTGAAGATAATGCGTGAAATAGGAATGTATTAAAAAAAAGTAACGTCCATAGTAACAAACATTTTTTTGGAAATGAGTTTAAAACATTTATACCCCTTTTGAGTGGGAGCATAACCAACAAACACACATTTTGTGGCTTGGGGTTCAAGTTTTCCTCAATTATGACTATGAATATGAACAAAAGCGGTACAACTAAATATCTTTAGTAGTAAAGAAGAAGAAAGCCGATTTGTTGGATAAAACTTATGAAAAACATCAAAAGGTGTTTCAAAGTTTAAAACTTTATTAGGCATTCTATTTATGAGATATGTAGCAATAAGAACGGCTTCACCCTAAAGATATTTAAGTACCTGATTGGTAAAAAGCAACGCTTGAGCTACTTCCAATAAGTGTTTGTTTTTTCTTTCAACCAAATCATTTTATTGTGGAGTGTCGACACAAGAGCTTTGATAGAAAAAATTGACCCAAAATGTTTTTGAAATATTCTCGACCATTATCACTCCGTAATATTTGAATATTTTTTTGAAATTGTGTTTGTACCATGGTGTAAAAATTTTTGAAAATTGTTTCCACTTTAGATTTTTCCATCATCAAATAAACCCAACTTGATGAGCCAAGTAATAACAAGAGAATTTGAGAATTTTCAGGCTGCCATTTTTTTTTATTAGGGTCACCAGCAGCATGTTTCAATATTTTGCGTCAAATGTCCAAATTTGCCTCTGCCATCGATTGCCAATTTTACGGACTGAGCCCACTCGAGATAGTTGTGCCCATTGAGTTTTGTAGCCGTAAGATAAAGGCCAGGCCTGAATTCTGGGAATAGGAATCGACAGATACAGGCGTGGGAGGAATAGTGGGATTGGGTGGAATGGTTTCGGAAATATCCAATGAGTCAGAAGAGACGGTAGGATTTCTTTAAGAGCCAATCATCGCCGACTTATACGACATCATTAGAAGAAAGAAGAAAATAGGAAAAGAGCACGAAGCTCGGATAACATGTAGTTTTTGAGAAGAAGAATAATCATTTATATTAATTTTCAAGAGAAACGAATACAAGATAAATAGAAGAGGAAAGCCACCAAATCAGGAAGGCCATAAAATCAGCTTGAAAACAAGAAACAAAAATATCTAAATTCTGAAATTACTATTTCAGATTTTATTTAAAATAGAACTTCCTAAATTATCTCCTATTTTGTAGAACTTCCTAATTTATCTTCTAGAAATCCGACAGAAGGATAAACGAGTGGTGGGGCACAACAAAGACCACGCTGGGGATCATGAAGAGATATGTTGGGAAACCGGGAGCAGTGGGGAGGACGGAGAGCGAGAAGGAGAAGACGAAGAGATGACATGGTTAGGAATCAAAGAAGAATACAAAATTGCAAAGAGAGGGGGAGTAGGGGTTAAGCGGAATAAAAAGGTGTGTACAGATCACAGGAGATTGCAGAAGAAACTGGAGAGTTGTTGGAACAAAGGCGAGCTTAGTTTATAAAACCAAAAAGAAAGAAAATTCAGTAAAGGACAAGAGAGTTCCAGTGTAAAGGGTTCTGGAAGGTTTCGTTCGTGCAAAAGACTCATCTCCAGCGTTTGGTAATTGAATGATTAGCGTCTTTGAGGGCGAGAGAGAGGTCCGACGGAGATGGAGATGGAGATAGTGGGAGGGAGGGAGGGAACAAAATGAAGAGAGAGAGGAAGAGGAAAATGAAACGGGTGACATGGACACGCCAGTTGCACCAGGTTGTTGCATCCATCATTTTTCATCTGAAAATCAAGTTGTATGTGAGATTCATTCTGGCATCAAAACAAGACTTTCCCATTTGGGTCGTAGGTGATATTTTAAGCATTGCTCACCTTATATTGCTTAGAACATCTTAACCCACCACTTTGATTCTTAATACAAGACCGTTGTGTTAGAAGAATCCTTGAGGAAGGTCAATAAACCTCTACAATAATCGATTTTTCCCCGTCTTGTACTTTAAAAACTTCGAATTTTCTAGCTGCGCCCACACATTGTTCTCTGCAATCCATCTCTACCGTCCTCCTTTCAGTCCACTTATCCCGCTTCTCACAGCCACAGGAACTTGAACCAGCATGATTGAGGGAGGAGACATAAAAGTATCTTCTAGTAGACTATTTGAAACCACTCGATTTTGATACCTTTTAATTAAAATATGGATGATGATAGACCGCCCACTGTTGTACAATCCATTTACAATTGCCACATCTTATATTTTTTAGATAAAAAAACTTCACATCGAACTTTACCTTTCAAAACCCAATACTGGTGTTAAAACATTTTCTCCATCCCGCGTCTCACCTCCCCCATTTGCCCTCTACCGGTTCGGTGCTGCCCTCTCTTCTCAGAAGTTAATCTCTATTAAAATTATCCAAGTACCCATCTATTGTAATACAGCAAAAATATTTATCTATTCACTCAACAAATTAGTTGGTCATTAATCATACAATTATTTAATTATTAAGTAATAACATAAAATAAATAATTTGTATAAGACCAAAATTGGTATCGAATGGAAACACTTTAAAAAACTGTTCAAAGGTAAAACTTTATGAGGCAGTCAAACTCAAAAAAATCAATTTTATTATTTGAAAATCATTTACAAATAAGGCACAATTACAAAATTTTTATCAATTGACACTCTTACTTGACCAGACAAATGATCTATTGATCTTCTAAAGCAGTAGCAGCCAGAACATCTGACGATCTTCAAACATTGATTTTTCTCCTTGAAATCCAATGGCTGAAACTCAACAATCAATTCTCCAACATAGAGCACGATCACTCTTTTAGAAAAATAATATGAAAATTTTTCAAGAAATTTTCTCACCAAAATATGCATTAAAAAATGCTCAAGAAAATATCCAGATTTGAATCTCTATAGATTCCAACTAGTTGGATCCCTTAAATAAACAATCTGTAAGCAGTTTTAGTTTCAGTAGGACTCTACTGATGATCGCGAAATCGTCTCCTGACGGAATGCTGACATTTTGCGATAACTCTTCACTGCAGTAACAGATTTTAGATCAACCTCTTCTCTGGATAAGTGCAGATTCATTAGAACTCAATTTTTCCACTTATGACTTATCTAAACAACCTCTAATACCTCCTAGATAAACTTAATAGTATTATAGATAAACTTAATAAATAATTTACATTCATCCAAAATTACCAACTTAATGATATGATAGATTCTATCATTTTAATTACATAATCTTATCCAAACTTATCAATTTAGTCATCTAGTCCTGACTAACTTTTACATCTACATCTATCACAATTTTTCTTGTGGTATTTGATTGATTTATTAGCATCAGCCCCATTTTCTGGCTCTAGTTAGATCATCCTCTTGCATAGGCACATGCCGGAAGCACACTCAGATTTCACTCTCCTCAACACATGCATACTGGTGAGATCCTCGTAAAACAGATGTTAATTCCTTCTCCAAACCACAAATTAAGAGTACCTATCCGGCAGTCTTCAAATTAACATTTTCTTTGCCCGGATCTGGAAAGTTTGCACTTCAATTTTTAAAATAAGAAATCTATTGTGCCGACAAATTAATGCCTCTCCGGCTGTCCTCAAATATCAGTTGTCAAATAGAGCATTTCTGTTAAAGCATTTTTGCTCAGTACCCGTGGAGAGAGAGAGATCAAATCTGAAATGATATTTTTATCCAAAAATGTATCGTATTGGATTCCCGCTCATTATCCTTCAAATATAAACAAAACAAGTATCTTTTGATTTAGTGCCGTTTGAATAGTAAGATAAAATAAAATAAATTGAGTTGAAAGTTAAAAATTAAATAAAATATTATTTTTTAATATTATTATTATTTTAAAATTTAAAAAAGTTAATTTTTATTATATTTTATGTAAAAATTTAAAAAATTTATAATAATTAAATGAGATAAGATTAAACATTTTTATTATCTAAAACAGTCTTAAGGCTTTGTTTGGATGATGAACTCATCTCAGATGAGTTCATTTTTAGAGTACCTCCGACATCCAAACACACTTATGGTTCGTTTGGAACTTTAACTTATCAGAACTCATCTCAACTTATTATTATAATTTTTTTAAATTCCAATATAAAATATAATAAACAATTCAATTTTTTCAAATCTTAAAATAATAATAATATTAAAAAATAATATTCTAACAATATTTTATCATTTCAACTCAATTCAATTCAACATTCAAATGCAATCTTAGAATCTTCATTTTAAGCTACTTCCACTTTAGAGACTCATTGACATTTTCTCTATTTATCTTCAAAAAGTAACCGAGTTCTCTCTTTATTTCTCTTTTCTCTTAAAAAGTAATGGGATCTATTGACACCCTCTCTCTTTCTCTTGTGGGACCCACTGACATTCTCTCTATTTCTCTCTCTTTTTTCTCTTTATTTGCCTGTCACTCTCTCTCTATTTCTATATCTCTTTCTCTTTAATCTCTCTCTATTTCTATATCTCTTTCTCTTTAATTTGTGGGACGACCCATTGACTCTCTCTCGCTGTGTTTGATGCCGAAAGAAAAAAATTTTATTTTTACTGTCAGGTAAATAATATAAAATAATCATGCAATATATTTTTTTATAACTTCTCATAAATATATATAAATTTATCTTAATATTTAAATATATTTTAAATTCATCTTAAATAAATCCGATCAAATTTATTTAACAATCTCAACTCATTAGTATTTATAAAAAAATTTAACTCATATCAACGCTCAAACGAAGCCTAAATGCAATGATTTCCTTGCACTGAATTCTAGTGCTGCTTTCCATGCTTTGGAGACAACGGATCGTGAACAACATGTCGAGTTGTCGACTTGCGTGTCTCATAACTACTTTCGAAATCAGAGACTCATTGGTACAACCAACTTTATGGAGAAATGATTTGTATAAATAAATAAGTATTATAGAAATAATTAGCTTGTTTGAAGAGTAAGATAGAATGTAAATTTTATAAATGGTAATAAGATAATTTGTAATTAGTATTGAAATAATTTGAATTAAGTATTTTCAAGTTTTGAGAAATGAGGGAAAAAAATTGAATAAAAAATATTATAAAATTAAAATTGTAATAATATAATTTTATAATATAATTTTTGTTTAATAATTTGAAAAAGTTGAAATTATCTTTTATTTTTTATTTAAAATTTTGAAAATGTTATAAGCATTAATTTGATAATTTTGTATTTGAATTATATATGAGAATAAAATATGATAAAATAAAATGAAATGAGATGAAAATTTTATATTTCATCAAAGGTCCCAAACTTGCCACTTAAAATATATATATATATATATATATATATTCTTTATTTATATAACCCACTTTTTTATAAAAAGTCTCGCAAAATTTATTTGTTTATACTTGTACATAACATTACAAACTTTCAAAAACTTTTTAGCTATACTGCTTTCATGTTTCCGCGCAGTAATTCAAAGATGCTTTGTGTACCCCTATTTTAGTGGAAGTTAGGTGGGAAACCCCCATGCTATTTCCTTATAAGTTTGACAAAGTTGCATCTGTCTCTTCCCAGTTTTGGGTGATCATTTCCTCGTCCCTCTCGAGTCTATTCCCTCACGGATAAGATCACTGTCTGCTCTGTTAGCTCTCCCTCCTCTCTCACATATGGCTTCCATTACCAAGGAGGTTGACAAAGAGTTTCTCCCATTCGTCCGTATCTACAAGGACGGCTCGGTCGTTCGACTGTTGGGGTCTTCCTATGTGCCCCCTTCGCCTCAAGATCCAGAAACCGGAGTCTCGTCCAAGGACGTCGACATTTCACAGGACCCCCCGATCTCTGCTCGTCTCTACCTCCCAAGTCTCGACCAAACCGACCACCAGAAGCTCCCCATCTTAGTCTACTTCCACGGCGGAGGCTTCTGCATTGAATCCGCCTTCGCCTCCGACCACCAGCAGTACCTCAACAGTTTGGTCGCTCAAGCTCGGGTTGTGGCTGTGTCTGTGGAGTACAGGCTCGCTCCTGAGCATTTGCTACCCATTGCTTACGAAGATAACTGGGCCGCCCTCCAATGGGTTGCATCAAACTCTCTCGACAATGGTGCTGATAAAGAACCATGGCTGATGAATCACGGGGACTTCAAACGAGTTTTTATCGGCGGTGATAGTGCAGGAGCCAACATTGCTCACAATATAGCCATGAAAGCCGGCATCGAGAGCTTGCCCGGTGATGTTAAGATTTTAGGAGCCTTTCTTACCCATCCTTACTTCTGGGGATCGAACCCAATAGGATCGGAGCCCAGTGAAGGGCATGACAAAGCTTTCCCGCATTTGGTCTGGAACTTTATATATCCAGCGGCACCTGAAGGTATCGATAATCCGATGATCAATCCGATCGCTCCGGGAGCGCCGAGCTTGGCTGGGCTGGGATGTTCTCGATTGCTCGTGACAGTGGCTGAAAAGGATGAGCTGAGGGATAGAGGTGTTGCTTACTGTGATAAAATCAGAAAAAGCAACTGGGAAGGAGAAGCTGAGTTGGTTCAAGTGGATGGGGAGGATCACGCTTTTCAGATCCTGCATTTTGAGACTGAAAACGCAAAGAATTTTATCAAACGCCTGGCTTCTTTTCTACAATAATGTTTTTTCTCTCCCTTTTTCCTTTGGGTTAAATGTACTTCTATCCAAGTCATGTCTCTTGGTTCTTCATCTGATCATCTGAGCTTATAATATGAAAAATAAACTGGATTGGCTAAATTTATCTTTAAAATTTAGTCAATATCATACTTTTTTATATTTACCTATTCTATTTAAATTTAATCTCTACATTCGATTAATCATTTACTCTCTATATAATAATAAAATATTATTAATTTAATAATTTTTGTATTTAATTTATTTGTATCACATTTTATAATTCTACCAATTTAATATTAATAATAATTATATTCTAATTAAATTAAATTAATATTTATTACATTTATTAAATATTAAATTAATATTAAATATTAATATTAATAATAATTATATTATAATTAACTTATCATTATAATTAACTTAATAATTAATATTCTAATTAATATTAATTTATTTATTTATTTTTATCACATTTTATATTTAATAATAATAAACTGAACCAAATTTCTTAATTACAAAAAATATCTACATATTTTGTAAGAGGAGTGAGAATTGAATATTTTAATGTTTGGCTAACCTATTGTTCACCTACAAATTTGGAGAATCACTGTAGCAGAAGTCTAAAATTTTATAAAGATGCCAAATCCAATGTGATGGTTTTTTGGCACGTATTGGCTAAAGTTTAGCTATCATTGAATTTTAACCAAGCCAATAAGAATGCTCTTAGTTGATTTGAAATTTAGAATGGATCGACTTGAGGGATTAGAAACCCCTGTTTATCATAAGATTTCAATGTTAGTTCCGGATCAGGAGTATTCAGGAATTTCTTTTTGAAGTCGAATTAACCCAATCTTCGTTGGATATATATATATATATATATATATATGAATATAGATATATTGTAATTAAAGAAATCCACGCATTACTGATCTAATAAATCTAAAGAATGTGTTCCCACTTTGCAGTAAAATTTTTCATATTGATATTTTATACAGTTCTGCTCCAAGGAGTCCATTTCGTGGACACTTTGTGCAGCCTTGCTGACATGGCAGGATAATTAAAATAAAAACTAAAATAAAAAAAGGCTGAAAGGATTCTGAGGAAGAGAACGTCTGAGTTGTGCACCGCTCACGAAGAAGAACGACACAGTTAGACGAAGAGTTTCAGCTTTCCCCACCACTCAACTGCTTGTTGTGCACCCTTTCTCGTCTCCGCTAGCACGAAGAGAACATTTGGATTGTGCACCCTTTCTCGTCTCCGCTGACACGTCTCCGCCATCGACACGTTTCCGCACGTCTCTATAACCAATGAGATTGACCTTAGATCTTGGGTGACTTTCTCAGTTTGAAAAATCGTTGGTTTCCCCCATTGCCATTCTTGCTGTCCGTCGTTAGATAAGATTTTTTTCCCTGTTCATAATTTTCCCCTATTTTTAATTATGGCTTGTTGTAACTTGATGCTTTTATTCGAATTAGAAATGGAGTGATTTCCTCTTGAAGAATGTGACTTTGGAGTTCCATGACGCAGTAATCTATAAAGAATCAATTAAGTACAAAAATCGTAGTGGAAATCTTAAGAAGAAGAACTGTTTTACACGTATGGGAGTCCAGAGGAGGAGCTGTGAAGAGTGAAGTTCTCAGTTCGATTTTGCACAGCGAAGTGAAGAGGAAAGTACTTCGGTACGCACCGTTTCGCACGTATGCGTGTCCATTCTGTTTAATCCTTCAGTGCGCACCGTTTCATTTAACCGTTTATTCTTTCATTTGGCCCACTCCATGCGCACTGTTTTATTTAACCCGCTGGCAGCCACATGGATTTCGTGTCCAAGGGGTGCACGAAATTGCCTACCTTAAGCCTTTTCCTATTTCAGAGGTTGAGACTTCGTAAAGAAGATAAATACTTTGGTCACGAAATAATTTTATAAAAGTAAATTTATAAATTTATATGGTATGTCAGATTGTAAAGTTATTTTTATTGTAGAAGTAATGTTAAATACAGTTCTAGAATGTGTAAGTTCTGCGCATTCCCATTTAAAAAAAAGTAGGGTCCACCACTAAAAAAATTATTTTTCATGTAGGTCTCAAATTTATGTATTTTTTTTTCCAATGGAGGAGTGCACACACAAGACCTGCATATCCTAAGACTGTATCTAGCATTAATCTTTATTATATAATAAATTGAACGTATCATATTAAATTATGTCAGTTTGTGAATTTATATTTACGAAATCTCTTTGTCACCAAATTATTTCTAAAAGGAAATATGAACTTTTGTATTTTACTTAGAAATGCATAATATCGATTTAGTAATAAATATAACAAGTTTTGATTGTGAAGTTGAGAAGAGTTGAGTTCTATATGAATAGTAGTAAGTTGAGATTATGGAGTAAGTTTTGTGGGGTCCACCTAAGATGAGTTTAAGGCTGCGTTTGGATGTTGAGCTCAGCTCAGCTCAGCTCTTTATGAATAGAAGTGAGTTGAGTAGTGGAAGAAGTTATGTGAAGTGTGTTTGGATGTTAAGATGAGTTTAATACCTTTTATAGAAAGTTAAAAAAGGTTGTGGGTCTCACGTATAAGTATGTGTTAAGTTGAAAAAGGTTATGGGTCTCACGTGTAAGGAGATTTTAAGTTGATATGAGTTTAATAATTTGAGAGTTAAATATTTGGATGTTAGACCCAGCTTAAAATTAGTCTAGACTCATTCGAGTCTTGCAACCAAACGCAGCCATATGTTTAGATGTTAAGATGAGTTTATATGTATTTATGAGAAGTTGAAAAAGATTGTAGGTCCTGCGTGTAAAGAAATGTTGAATTAAAAAAAGATGTGAGTCTCACATGTAAAAAGTTTTGAATTGAGATGAGTTTAATAATTTAAGAATTTGATGTTTAGATGTTAAACTCAATTTAAAATTATATTGAACTGAATTGATCTCATATGAGTATGTCAACCAAAGGGTCCTTAATCTTTCAATTTAGTTAAAACTTTTGATAGGTGGTATAACTTTAGCCTTCTGATGCACGGGCATGTCTCCAACCTTTTCCTCCATACTTTTTTCGCCAATATTAGTTATAGGTCAGACTGTAACAGACATGCTGGGGGCTAAACTTCGGAACCAAAGTTAAACATCCAAAGGAAATCGATGCCCTTGCTTCATTATATACGAGGGACGGAAGGAGGGCTTGGAGGCAAGAAGTTTGGGCGCATTTGATGTACTCTGCGTAATGAGTTGAGTCAACTCCTAGAGATGTGTGCAGCGATCTTGGGGTGAGTCGTATCAATTGGACATCTAGAATTTGAAACTATACTCAATACTCTCAAACTTTTCGAATTGGAGGAATTTTATTCTGAATTACCAATCTGCCACCAATTACGAGAGAAAAAATTCTAATAATCCTCACACCACATCACACGTAATTGTTTAATTTTTTTAATTTTTTTATCTTACTAAATGTGTGGTATATGATAATGAGTAGAATAAATCAATTAGTTTAGCAAGAATAAAACTAAAAGAAATTTAAAAAAAAAAATATGATATGTGATATATAAGAATGATAAGTAGCAAAGTTCTTATGAGAAACTCTTTATCGAGAATCTATGTATCGAAATTAGTTAATCTTACACACCTAGTTCTACTTATAAAAAATAGAAATATTTTAGTCACAAAAAGATTTTACAAAAGTAAATATATAAATTGATGTGATTTGATATAATACGTTAAGTTGTAAAATAGACTAACATATCGCATAAAAATATGTCAATTTATGATTTACTTTCGTGGAATATTTTTACCTATATATTAAAAAACAATACTGAGTTATTTCTTTCCCTTGAATATGGTTAGATTGTTAAAGAGTTGGTTATTGAGTTCCTCACATTCTTCCGAATCTTCAAGGATGCTTCAATTGACAGTTATTGGGCTTCCCAACTAGTGGCGGACCCACGTATACTGGGCCCCCAATTTTTTTTTTTAAATTTGAAATATCTTTTAAATTTTATTCATAATTTTATAAATATAAAAAATGACATTTCTAAAAAATTTATAATCCTTCTCTAAAATTTTAATATACCTAGAAATGCTTCTCTTCAATATTTTTCCTATAGTCCAAAACTTTTGTATAATTTATATATATTATTGTAAGGGAGGGGCTCATCCTTGAAGTGCCCCGGCTAGAGGAGGCCAAGTCCAGGAACTCTAGGCCAAGGACAAGACCCCTCTGTGAGCTAAGAGTCTGGGCTGGAGGATCACGTGTTGAGCCCGTGACTGCGAACCTATTCGGGAAGACCCTTTAGTGCCGAGCTCGGAGTAGCCTGAGAGATTGTCTAGGAGCTCGGCAACTTGTCGGGACCTACCGTAGGACACCGAGCAAGACACCTAGCAGCACGCGGACGGCTAAACGCGCCCAGTCACAAACTCGTCAAATTCTAAGGGCGCCACACTCAAATGCGTGAGTCAGGAAACCCGACACGCAACAGCGCATCCGACGTGCTAAGGACTGCTCACCCACGGCTTGACACTCGACTCCGACTGAAAGCAGCAGGACAAGCCAGGCTTGGTTGACATGCCACAATCTCCTTCAGCCATCAGAGCCGCGGGCTGACACACTGTGGTGGCAGGAAATGAGTGGTAGCAAGTCTGACACCTGATGCGCCACGACCCCCCAGTAGCAAGATAGGCCTGGCACGGCTGACACGCCACGATCTCCTTCAGCCGCCAAAGCCATGAGCTGACACAACGTGGTAGCAAGAAATGAGTGGTAACAGGTCTGACATATGACATACCACGACCTCCCTCGGCAACAGGACCCGTATCAGGTATAAATAACGGGCTTCCCTTTCATAAGAGCTCTCTCTTAATTTTGATTGTTCTTATAGTTCTTCTAAGTCGTTCATAGAGAATCATTCACTGACTTTAGTATCGGAGTGACCCTGGACGTCACTGGAACCCTTTCTCCTTGTTTGCAAGTGGTGTGAGCTTGGTTACCATGTAAGTGCTCGGGCTACAAAACATGACATCAACAATTATCTATTTTTAATGAAGTAGACTCACCAAAATTAACTTAAAATTAAATTAGGAGAAATAATAAACTTATTAATATGGATCCCAAAATTTTTTGTTATATAATATTAGACTTCTTAATATGGAATCCAAAATGAAAATAAAAATCATTTAAGATTGACGATCTATATGAAAAATAATTTAGAGGTTTTATTCTCTAGACTTTATTGAACAAGAAAAAATTTATTTAAAGTCGCAATTATAGTATTGTATGCTTAATATGATATGAAAATATTTAAATTTTATACGAAACCTGATAAACTAACTTACATACTAGAATAAAATATGACATTTTAAAAGATTACTTGATAGTTTTTTGGAAGAAAATAAATTATAAATATTTCATTACACAAATAATAATAGATGAATCTTATTACATGAAATATTATTGTCAGAAATATGAAAAATATTTTAAGTTATGTTTTTATAATTTTATTTCTACGTATATATAGCAAATTTTTGAGATCTAATTTTATATATAGTTATGTTTCTATGATTTTTAACCTCTTTTAATTTTATTTTATATAAATGTGTCACACGGTAGAAAAAATTTATTAGTTCTGTCACTGTTCCCAACAGTGCCTCCCACCTTTGAAGACCCACCCACATACAGAAGTTTCATAAAAAATATTACCATTTTTAATTTCGAAGCTCATTCATTGAATAGGGTGATTATTATTAGAAACTTGAATAGGGTATTTTAATATTAATAGAAAATATAAAAGATATATACAATGTAATTTAAACATTTAAAATTTAAATTTAGTGACTAATTTTAATAACAATGCAATTCCTGTTTTGACCTTAAATTTCATTGGAAGAAAATAGTATTTAAAAGAATATTCTTGATTGATTTATCCACTATCAATTCTCAATAACAAATTTCTTAATAATTCTTCATTTAGTTCCTCTTTGAAGCGGCTGTTTTAGCCTTTAGATCAACAACCAATAAGATTTTGACACGTCAGCAATATACAATATAACACAACGAGGATCACTACATCAGAACATCGGGCAATACCCTACGTCTTTTACTTGTTTTTTGCTACACCCGTTGCAACCATCGCCGCCCTCCCTATACATGCCAACAGCCCACGCCACAACTACCCACAGCCATTTCAACGCCGGCAGCAGCCACCCTAGCCATTCTGACTCCAACGGCAGGCAGCCCGACGCAACCACCCACAACCATTTCTATACCAACGACAAGCAGTCCAACGCCAACCAATCAGCCACCACACATTCCGTTGGCACCGACAGCCACCACGCAGTCCGACCTCCATGGATTCAAAATATATAACTGTATCATTGGATTCATCTTTTGCATTGATTAATGAAGTTTTATTACTCATAAAAAAAATGTCAAAACTTTCAAAGTTGCTTGGAGATACTGAAATGGAGTATCAATGAAACCTGTTTCAATTGATAAAATGAGGAGCATTTTGTCAGAGCTTTGGACCAACGAGTTCTATACAAGGCCATCTTAAGGAAAGCAGCTGTAATATTCAACACTAGAAGGAATTTTTTTTGTGATTTTAGTCTCCGGTATATGCTAGTGGTATAGGAGCTAAGCCATACATTAAGAACGAAGAAAGAGTGCAAATAACATGACATCCAAGGAGCAGGTTTTTGTGTTCTTTTTGTGCAATTCGCTATCAAACACCAGCGAGAGAAAAACGAGGGATTGCTGCTATAGTTTTTTCTTTTTTCTTTTTTTTTTTTTCTTGGTAGCACGTAAAACTAATTGCCTTTCTCTTGGTAATTATATATATACATATATATAGATATAGTTTTCTTCATGATGATGATGATCACTAAGATGAACTGGGAAAGAGAGGGATTAACTGATGAACTGGGAGAATTAAAAACTACCCACATAGTCCAAATGACGTCAACTTCCTTCAGTTCACGGCGTTATAATGGCTGCATATTTGATGAGGGCGAGAGAGAGGGTGAGGAGAGAGATGAGGGCGAGAGAGAGAGAGAGACGAGGGTGAGTTCGGTGCTTCAGAGAGAGAGACGAGGGTGAGAGAATAGAGAGAGGGTGCTTCGGTGCGAGAGGGAGAGCAGGGTGAGAGTCAGACAAGACGAGGGGGTTCTATTTTATTTTATTTTTTATTCGGTGCGTCGCGTCCCATTATTAGTGAAATGGGTGGGCTACGTGGTCGGCTCTTATTGGAGGTTGTTTTTAGCCCAAGAATAGATGTATTGACCAAAAGATTTTCCCTTCTTCATTTAGAGTAGAATTAATTTTTGAGTCTAAAAGAGGACGGAAAATTATATAAGATGCATCGCACAATATTTATTAGCCCTGCTACCCGCCCTATGCGGGTGGGTAGTCGGCCACCTTGGCCCTTGCACTTGCCTGGGTCGGAGGGGTGGATTTTTGGCACCACACCTCGACACTGCTTCATGTCCATCCCACCTGCATTCATTAAATAGGTGATGGATTTTTATTAGTTTCACCCGTAAACCGTCCCTATCTAATCACAGAGACCATCAAAACATCGAAAACTAATACCCATGAAGATCTCCTTGCAACCAAAAGAGAAACCTATAACAAATACGACGAAAATGCTTGACCACAATAACCCAGTAACCCATTACCCAGCCCACCAAACTACAAAGATGCTTGCCCACAAAAATGATGAAGAAGACAATAATGGAGAGAACATATGCTCGGCCACGAAAATAGAGGGTTCGTTGTGAAAACAAAGAAATCAAGAACAAGATAATCAATTTTTGGTATAAGGGTTGTGATGAACCCATCATATGGAGAGAACATGTTTGAAAACGCTTTAAACATATGGTTACTAAACAGTAAATAATTTTTTAATAGTAAAACTTATTACTTAAGTTATAAGCCTCAAATTTATAAGCTATATTTTTCACCACAATCTCAAACATGCACTAAATTTATATTAATTAACTCATTTGATAAATTTAATTATAAATCTTTGTTTAAATTGATTTGCAAATTTAGTAGTATATATACACCAACTACCACCACACCAAATCTCCATTATGACCACGTGCCAGTCATTCTATCACAACCAATCACAGCCGTCCATCAACTCCAAACTCCAAATCGCCGCACCAAAACCCTTAGCCAAACCCTAAAATACCTATCATCCATATTGCTTAGATCCTTCCTTCTCCGCAGCCCCTAGGGTTTCCAAGAACTACAGCAGCGAAACACACTCAAAGGCTACCAACCATGGCGGCAACCGTGGATTCCGTACAGTGTTTCGGCCGCAAGAAGACCGCTGTGGCCGTGACATACTGCAAGCGCGGGCGTGGACTGATCAAGATCAACGGGTGCCCGATCGAGCTTGTGGAGCCGGAGATCCTCCGGTTCAAGGCCTACGAGCCCATCCTCCTCCTTGGAAGACACCGTTTCGCAAACGTCGACATGCGCATCCGCGTGAAGGGTGGGGGCCACACCTCCCAGATCTACGCCATCCGCCAGAGCATCGCCAAGGCCCTCGTCGCCTTCTACCAGAAATACGTCGACGAGCAGAGCAAGAAGGAGATCAAGGACATACTCGTCCGCTACGACCGAACCCTGCTTGTCGCTGACCCCAGGCGGTGCGAACCCAAGAAGTTCGGTGGTCGCGGTGCCAGGGCTAGGTTCCAGAAGTCCTATCGTTGAGAAGGTCCTACTCGGGACTAAGTTTCATGTGCTTCGCTTTTATACAACTATCTATGTCTGCCGTCTTGTTTCTTTTCGATCTTTGTTCTATGAGGGAGATTATGATGGATTTAAAATTTTGGCATGAATTTTGGATTTGGTATTATTAAGTACTTGGCACACTTTGTTTCGGATATTATCAAAAGTTTTTGAATTAGGTGTTTTGGTAAATCTTTTAAACCGAGTACTGCTAGTTCTCAATTTATGATAGAACGTAAGTTTGACCACGCATCAGACTTGAGGACGTCGGTCAATTGTCACGTACCTAAGTTTTTGTAAGGACTAGAATCTTTGGTGATCTGGATTGATTGGGGTTCATTGGTTTGTGTAGAGATGAGGTGCTTTGAATGAGGCTTCTTGCTTCGGTTTTATAAAATTGAACTTTGTTTTGAGTTGTTTGAGGTAATGTAGATGTTGATAATTGGAAATTAGGAGCTCTTTAGTGGTTCGAAGTCTTGGTTGAAACTTGGAGACATATGTTTACAGCTTTATAGGTTATGAAACTTCAGATTCGTAAATGATTGGCTACTGCATGCCCTGTGTGTGCCCTCCTCAATCGGATTTTGGGAGACACCCCAGGAAATTGGCCTGTTATTGCTTAATATCAAACCTTTTTAGACATTTTGCTCGGCATGTTGCTTCATGCATCTAAGAGTGCCTTCGGTTTATCGTATTCTGGGCTAGTAACGATGATGAAATCAGGCATATTTTGTATAAGAGGTCTAACTGTGATGGATGTAGGACGAGGTAATAAAATAGATGGGAGCGATGCGTTTAAAACTCACTAGGTGAATGCTTTGCAATAAACGTAACCGTAGTTTCCTTTCAGTTTGCAAATTTTGCTATGCTGTCCATCTAAATTTATGGGAGGCATGGGCAGCCACGGCTGGCATGAGTATTCTTTATTCAAATTCCATTTGCATAATGGGTTGCCTATACAAGTCACTAGGTGATAAAGAGTTGGAGGTGGTGTCAGAGAAGTTAAGATAGGGAACTATGAGAACTAACTCGAATGACGAATGCCAGATGATTTCCATGCTTCAAAGCCAGTGGTTTAATGCTTCGAAATGTGAAGGTTGTATGCGTTCCATTATCTTAACATTTATTGTGGGTTCTTGAAGTATGATATAGTAAAGGCGACCGGGTATTCATTAGTTTTGTGCACGGGATGTTGTGACATTATTATTAATGCTGCTGGTTGTGTGAATGCAAATGCAGCAAGTTTTGCATCATAATTAGTCTTACTTTTGTTGTTTAGATTGTGGATTGATCAACTATGGCTGCTATTAGGAAACCCTTGGAGTGAAATGATTAAGTCTTTTGCCATTTTGCACCGAATGAATGGTGGAAGTGCATGCTAGCAACGTCTCGCAAATTGCCGACAGAGTTAGTTTAGTTTGTGTGGGTTCCAAATTGTTAGGAAATCACATTGAATATAAGACTACGTTCTTCAGGAGCATGGTTACCATTTATGCATACAGGTACTCATATGGCATGAAAAAGACGTCATTTTTGCTTATCCCGAGTCTGATTTCGTTATAGGTTCAGATGAGATGAAATTAGACTTTTCAGAGTTAAAGAGGCAGAAACTCTTAAAGTCAGGAGTATGTTCTCTGCTGCACTGGAACTGTAGCATCTTGACGTCTGCACTTCTCAAACAATGCTTTGGTTGAGAATGATGTGGGGGCATTTGGAGCACTCCTGAAATCGAAGGCTTGCTTGTAGGAGCTCTATTCAATGAATGTTGGCATCTCCAAGCAAGCTGCTCGAGTGATTTGTGCGTTAATCTCCACAGAAAAACTGAGTCCTTCAATTTCACATTAATAGGTGAACGTAATTATTCCTAACAGAGTTCACTCGAAAAGACTGGTTACCTTGACTTTTATGCAATGTTTTCTCAATTATTTTGAAAGGATTTCTGAACAATGGTAGAGTTCAAATGGCATTTTAAGAAAACTAAATTACTCGCACTGAACCTTGCAAACTTCGAAGATATGTTTTACATTTTCTCCACAAGCACAAGAGTCAGCTCCAATTCATATACTTGGAAAAAAAAAAAAAAAAAACCAACTGTAACTACACCATCAATACAAATATTCCTCCTTTTCTCTGCACACCGGTCAGGAGTCTCTTAAGTTGGTTATCCAATCAGATGATTACTCTGGAAACCCATAGAGAGCAAAATAATTGAAGTGCATGCCATTATTGGAATACCTTCAAGTTGTTGCCGATAAGGGACATGCTAATAACAGCAGAATGACTGGAAGTTGAGGAGTGAACATTACTGCACCAGTTAAATTTATCATCCAAAGCTCAGTGTCCCCAAGAATATCAGTAAGCCTATAACATCTGAGCACACGCTTGAGCCTCTTGTATGTTACAATAGCGGCTAAAAATACAATGAGGCTAAGGTACTCGATTGGATATTTTATATCCATGTTTCATATTCTTTTTGAGTCATCTTGATCAAAAGTCCATCCACCTCTTCCATTGGAATTCTGCCCTCTAGAATCCAATGATGAGCTCGGGATAACATAGCTTGATCTCTTTCTCTTATGAGCATTCCATGTAAACATATGCCCATTCCAGTTGCTTCCTCCAACACCATGATATTCATGTTTCTCAGCATCTTCAGACTTGGGTCCCTTTGGGGCTGCGGTTTGGGCCAGAGCAGTGGTATCTTCACTTGTCGTAGGCATGTTTTCATTCCCCAACTCCAAGACCTTTTCCTCTGAAACTGCATTATGTATAGCTGATGCATTTCCCTCGGATGCAAAAGGATCTCTTCTCTTCCTTCTAACTGAAAGCCTTGATATGTCTTCTCCATTTTCCACAGCCTTCATCCACTGTAAATCACTCAGAGTATCAACATAAACCACATCCTTTCTTCTACGCTTTCCAGTGACACCACCACCGTCAATACCTAAGGTCTCATCTTCCTTAATTTCGGGAGCAGAATATGCCCAATCGGGCACTTCATGTTCTTCCATAAGCCGAGATCTGTATTTCTCCTTCTGTTTTCTTTCCTCATCCATTTTCTCAAACAGCCAGAATTCCTCATCTGATCGGGCAGCAAGGCGATTGATTTCTCTCTCACTTGGCACATCTGTCCCAAGTGAACTTGTACCTCTACGCATGATCTCTTCTAACATCTGCTTGCTGTCCTGAGCTGTACGCATAAAGATTTGCCAAGTCAACGGGTGTTCAGTAAGAAAACCCATGAGTGAACCAATACATCACTAGTAAGCATGCAACATATCCATTGTTGTAAACCTTAACAAGATATATCGAAATGGAACAGAAAACACAACAAGAATGGTTCTTTCCTATAAAGTGTCTGTAGCAAGTTTGAGACACCTCACAGACAATGCCTGAGGTAGTCCATTGGAGAACCATTAACATATGGGCTTTCAAAAGGGAAGGCAGACCTATCCCATTCGAAGCCCCATCCTTCCTGCCATAGTTGGGCTCCAAGCTCAGTATCCGGGTATGACGACAAGAGAATCTACACCTAAAAGGAAGTCTGCTTCCCTTATATTACTGCTTCTGGTTTGACATGCACACAGACATTTATATCCAACACTACATTTTTCTGTTGATTGAGGCCTCGTTTGCATTCAAACCCGTCTCAACTCGTCTCATCTCATCATTACAACTTTCTCAAATTCACACACAAAATATAACAAATAATTTAACTTTTTCAAATCTCAAAACAATTTTTCCAAATTCTCACACAAAATATAATAAATAATTCAACTTTTATTCTACTATTCATAAACCATCTCAACCCATCTCAACTCATCTCTGAATCCAAACCACTCCTGAGTGATAAAATCTTTACTGGAACATGGCAACGGTATTCATGGAATGGGTGGGAATTTTTGTGGCAGTGATGCCCAACCAGTTTCTCACTAAATAGTGAAGATATTACTGCCCTAGCTCTGAAGCAGAGAATGAAAAAAATGAATAAATGTTCCCTCCATGTTTCTAAACACGAATATTAAAAACAAGTATGGCATCTTCCTTAAACAGCCCACCTTTTAATAGGAGTCCCTGACCTTCAACAAGAAACTTGCTTAGTTTTCTAAAAAGGGAAATATAGGGTATACAAAGAAATAAGATATTCCACTTCCAGAAAGTAAACATTTTTTCGGATGTTCCCAAAGGGAGGACTTACATTTTAGAAATGCAGGAGTAGTGACGGATGAAATTCAATTACTACAAACCTGTGGAAGTTGTATTGAAAAGTCCAGCCTGGATGACCTTTTCATCAATGCCCATCTTCTGCTTTGCCCGCTCTAAGATTGCCTCTTCAACTGATCCAACAGTAATCAGCACAAATACCCTAACTTCCTTTTTCTGTCCTATACGATGGGCTCGATCTTCGGCCTGCTGATCATTTTGAGGGTTCCAGTCAATGTCAAAAAGTATTACCGTATCTGCTGATTGTAAGTTCAAACCAAGACCTCCAGCACGAGTGCTCAAGAGAAACATAAAGAAAGGAGAGTCAGGAGCATTGAATTGTTCTACTAGAGTCCCTCTATACTCAGTTTTCGTGTTACCATCAAGTCTAAGATACTTATAATTGTGAAGTTGCAGATAAATTTCCAAAATGTCAAGGAGACGAGTCATCTGTGAGAAAAGCAGAACTCTATGCCCTGCTCTATGGAGTTTTGGCAGTAAACGATCAAGAAGTTCAAATTTCCCCGATGCTCTGACTATCTCCTCCTTTTGCCATGTATTATAATCTGCTGCAACAAAAAGGTATGGGTGATTACAACATTTTCTGAGCTGCATAGTCAGGTTCTGTAGACCTTTTGATTTCCCGGAACCTGCAAATTGTTACCACTTGGTGAATGGGTGGTTACTTCAACACAATTTGAAATATAAGATAAAACTTCAACATGAACTGAAAAAAATATGCAAGAACAGTTCAATGATATCAAAAGGAAAATACAGCTATTATGCAGTTCTCGTGAGAAAACTGCAGTAGTTAGAAGATAAAATGGAACTGGGAGCTCTTAAGCCCCTGGATGGCATTGTTATTATGGCTTGCTTCTTGAAACAAGGTGGTAGCCGTGTAGTTAACATTTTGAAAAAACTATCCATGCTTTATTAAAGCCAAAAGTACAGGAAGTCATAGTATTGGTATTTTAGGCTTTGATTCTCTTAAAGAAAGGTCTTGGTAGTGGTGATATGATAATAAACCTTCCGCATTTCACTTGAATTGGTCACTCACAAAGATCACACCAACATTCTAGACAGCCCGAAAATTGAAACCGCAGCCGTAGTTCGGTTTTTAATAGTAGAATAATAAATAAATAAAAACTTTGAAATTGCCTACCAAATTAAGCATTTTCCCAAATCATAAGCATTTTGAGAAACATTAGCTTCATTTTTAAATTGGGTTTTTTACCCGTTGATATTTTTTAAAAAAAGGAAGGAACTCGCAGATGCATAGATTGCAGGTGCAGAGGCAACAAACCATTATCTAGCCCAACTCTGCCCACATCTGTAATCTGTTGATAGTATACTTTCTGCCAAGCGGATGTATCACATTTCAAAATGACCTGGGATTTTCCAGGAAGGTACTTCTCCACCTCATCCTTTTTCCTCCTCAATATGAATGGCCTTATCACCTAGGAATCAATAAGATATATCACCAAACAAGTCAAGAAAGAATGGTAGAAAACACAGATTAGGAGATAGTCCTCACTTGATGCAGACGACGAATGATCAGTAGTTCTTCCTCATCTGAAAGAGAAACATCACCTTTGTCTGCAAACGGTGCATTAAACCACTCCTCGAAATTTTGAACTGAATTAAAAATGTGTGGCAGAAGAAAATTAAGCAGGGCCCATAATTCCTGCAAACTATTCTGTATTGGGGTACCCGTTAAGAGAAGCCTCCGTCGTATCTGATAGCTGTAAACAAGTAAAAACTCAATCAAAGAATTGTTTTTCATTTTGTTTTTTGTTTCTACATAAAAGGTGATCCAAATTCAAAAACTTGTAAAATCATTATAATGTTATGACGTGCTATTCCTAACCTTACAAGAAGGGGGTGTAGCAAGCAATCATCTAAAAAAAGGCATTGAAAAGCAATTTCTACTTTGGCCAAACATTGTAATGCATTATGAGTTAAAAGGGAAAAGAAGAAGAAGAAGCTTTCAAATTTCTAATTACATATCATAATTATGAACAGAAAATAATCCAAATAAACAGACTTACTATGACTGATGTGTGATCCAAATTATACACCAATACATTCTTTCTGTGTCCGTGAGCAAAAGCTGATCTTTTTCCATTATGTAGAGTACCTCTACTAAAAAAGGCAGACAATAAGGAAGTTACTCCCTGAACTAAACAGCCATACCACTTTTTTTTAAAGGACTACTCCCCATAAGCTTTATTGATAGAACTCTTGTTTATGGCAAAGGAAAACCGTGGTAACATGTGCAACTAGATGGATGCATGGACCAGTTGCCTAACTCTATTATGTATCAATGCCTATACACAAAGGGTCCATTTACAACGGATAGTAGGTAAGCCAATTTTGTCAAGTTTCAGGAACCCTTGAACTTCTTTTGGAATACTCTGGAGTGTGTGGAATTCCTGTGTGCCCTCTTGCTCGTTGCTTCGCAAGCCAATCCACTAATGGATTAATTTCTCAATAACCATGTTTAACAGTTATAGAGCAGGTAAACAGCCAATTTTGGTAAACAGTCATATCAAAATCATGCAATTTAACTTAAAAATCATTAAAAGAAAACAGATAGAAGAAACAAGAAGTGCCATCACTGGTCTTTGGGCAAAATGGCATGTCCTCCCCCAAAAGCAAGAGGTGGAGGCTGAAGTCACTTCTTCAATCCTATTTGAATGCATCAGTTATATTTGACAGTGAGGAAAAATAAAATAGAATACACATAATCATACATATTAAAGCATGACAAGTAAGGTCAATCATACCCTGAGACGAGAGTCTTTGCAAGAACACTCTCATGATTCTTTAACCGATGCCCTTCATCAACAATCATGTAGTACCACTGAATTTTCTTCAAAAATGCCTTATCTCTCATGATAAGATCGTAGTGTGTGATCAACACGTTAAACTTCCCCTCCCCTAATAACTCTTCCCTCATTGTTTTTCTCTCATCTAAACGTCCATCGTAAAGAAAAGCTGCAATACTGGATCACAAAAAAAAAAAAAAAAAAAAATCAAAGGATGATTTCAAAGTACATCTTACACAGGGAAACAGAAAACGTGCGTGCACGTGCTCACATTGACGGTTTCAAGAAATGCTTGCTGCATACCTAGGAGCCCACATTGAGAATTCATAGATCCAATTTGGTAATACAGCCTTTGGAGCCACTATCAAGTGAGGCCCAGTCACACCCTTGTACTCCATGAGATATGCTATCAGTGAAATAGTTTGTATTGTCTTCCCCAACCCCATCTCATCAGCTAAAATTCCATTTAAGTTGTTATTAAACAAGGAGAGCATCCACTGAAGCCCCTCTAACTGGTATGGCCTTAATTCTCCTCCTTGAAGCATGGATGGCTGTTCAGTTACCTGTAAAACAAAACTTAGTTAGGTTCTCTGATCCCCTCATGATTTTTCGAGTATTATAATTAGGTTTCTAGTATTATCAACCAAAAATAAAGAGCTGAATGGAGTTTGCAGTCATGATTTCTTCAAAATCCAACTCTTCAACATCAAGCATTCTCAAATAAATTGATGCACTGGTCAAGCAGTTCAACACTGGGGGGGGGGGGGGGGGGGGGGGGGGGGGGGGTGGGGGACATAAAGTCATTCAGGCCCTGTATGCTGGAATCTGTTTGTATATTACCCCACTTATAAAATCTACAAAGATTCTAGAACATAATTAAATCTCAGACATACAAAAGTGACTATACGAGTTTGCTGACATCAGATGCAATGATTAACAACATATGGCCCCATTCAAGAGCCTGGGTGACTTCCAGGAGGAAACTGCTAAGCTTCAGCCTGCTCACCATAAAGGAGCAAGATAAACCTCATATACTGCACAAGTGCTATATGGAATTGTGCTCTTCTTACAAATTCCATGAAGGCCTTGCTCAGCATTCACATAGCAACCACCAATTACAGTCTCATCCGATGAAATGTCCTGCAGTCTAAATGTTTTATGAAATAATCTAGCACTGAGTAATAAGATGCACATTATGGCTTTACCAATAATAATAAAAAAGCTGCACATTATGGCTTTATCCTTACCTTCTCCTGAATTGAATGAATGGCTGAGTTATACTGTCTTTGACCTTCAAGTAAATCACTAGTTTCAATATTGCGACTGGAATCAATGATGTCCATCTCTTCCTCAGGAGAATCAGCTTCTGAGTCTTTCAAGTCCTCTATCACATCTGATTGTTTAGCGTCTTTCTGACGTTGAACGGCTGCTCCCAAGTTTACAAGAAGTTTATTTGTTTCTTCCAGAAGCATTGTCAATCGTTCATTCTTGCTTTCTTTTACCATTCTCATGTATGCTTCTTGATCATCAGCCTTCAAAGCTTGGAACCTCAATTTCTCTAACCGTGTAGCACGTTGCCTTTGCCTTCCATGCCATGCCTGTTAAAATACTTATCAATGCTCCTTTTACCTTCTCTTTAAGTGATAACCAATATACTCCAACAAAAATTAACAATAAAGTTCTTCACTCATTATGTCTCTCCCTCTCCAAATATAACAATTATCTTCTAAAGAGAATCAGTCTCAAAAGATTATGTAACTTGTTTCTTCCAAAGCATTCCTCACATAGGAAAGATGTAACGAAAACAATATAGTTTTTAAAAATCTAGGAATTAGATATACGAAGACATTTCCAAAGAAGGTAAAGAACTTTAGAAAGATAGAGAGTGACAGAGACATGAGACATGTAATCCACTATTTCTTGATATCGAAACTTTCCGGTAACTTCTGTGATATAATTACATGAGATAGGTACCACATAGGTTCTACATGACTTAATTAACACTCATAATCAAGTTATAATGATACCACACAAAACAATGGTTTGAATATATTTCCACGTAGTATCTGCATACACGTTTCGTCCCGCCGTTAAGACTGAATGGAGTAAGGGACACGGTTTTGAAGTTCAAAGTCATTCGAGCATTTCCTGAAATACATGAGAAGCAATGCTTTCCATGATCATCGAATGACTGTTTCAATTCTTGACCTTTTTTTTTTTTCCTATACATACTCCCCCAACAGTTCCAACAATGTTTATTAACAAACCTACCTAGGTCCGTGGAATGCCATCCAGCACTTCAACCCATTTACCCTACAGTTTTCAGATGATTCCTACTTCATCAATCAAACTTTCCCATTCAGTTTTCAATATAATTTAAGGCAGCATTTCTGACTTCCATCTCCCTGTTTCTGTTCCATTTCCCATTTTAAATACACATGAAATGTAAAAAGGGACAGATGGAGGAAGAGATAGCATACCTGTACTCCATCATTCCTTTGTTTCCGGCGTTTCATGGATGCTTGAATTTGCAACTGGAACTCACGAACTGCATTGAGAATTTCTGCAAAAAATTTTCTTTTTCTAGTTTCGATCTGATTCTTCTCCTCCTCTTCTAACCTTGACAATCTCTGCATGAAACGTTTTAACCATGTCAGCAGGAACACATTATTCCTATTTTTCCACATTATAGATTCACATTTGAGATCTTCTGATCTATATACTCTGTCTATAAACTCATAAATCACGTTAAACACAAGAAGATCAGTCTCGCAATCAGTGGCCCTTTCTGGGAGTCTCTCAAGCCAAAACTTGACAATTTATAGTAATTGTACTATTTTAGTATTTTATCACTGTCATACAGCATTCATTTGCTTTCTTCTAATATTTGTGTTAATTTTAGAAACTTGATGGCTAAAATAATCAGAAAAATTCGAAATCTATTCAGGTAACTCATAGCTGGGAATCGAGATCCCTCGAATAGCGTGTGTAAGCACATCCCATGATGTGAAGCTTCATTTTCTAAAGACACCATAAAACCTATAACCCCAAATTTCCAATTTCTTCATTATAAGTATGGATAAAAAGTTCAGACAAATATGCATAAACTAATAATTGACCTCAGCATCCCGTTTTTTCCTGAATTGGTCGTCGGCATCCATGGCAAAAGCATCTCCGACGCCATAAAGTGGGCGACGCAGACGCATCATACCCCAGTCAAATAATTGCTTGTCGGGTTCAGCACATTTCATACGGAGCCAGTACTCTGAACTCACATTAGATCGAACCCTGCTTTGCAACTCTGCCAGCTGCTAGGAAGAAGAAAAGAAATAATTAACACATAAAACATAAAAATTATTCACCGACAAGGATAGAACCTATGTCATCCCATGGTATTAGTAGTAACAAACAGAAAATGAGTCCATTTACAATTACTAGAAGAACTCTTTTTTGTGCATACTGCCAACAAGCAATACAGAAATTTGCATCTGTAAAACCATTGACTCGTTATAGAGGCCATATTGGGTTATGTTTCGCAAGCGACGAATAACAAATTTCATCAGACAATTATGGAAGAGGTGCAACAAAGATTGATTGTCTCTCTGAAGAACTGATCTTTTCCACCCATGAAATAATGGTATGCTTGAAAAATAGTCATTTAATAAAGTACAACCAAATGCTGCCTTACCTTCATTTCACACAACTGGCATACAATTGTCATAGTTTAGTGTGTCTTTTCCACCCATGACATAATAGTGTGCTTGAAAAATAGTCATTTAATAAAGTACAACCAAATGCTTCCTTACCTTTATTTCACACAACTGGCACACAATTGTCATAGTTTAGTGTGGCTAGTTTACCTTAATACCATAGAGCTCAAGCAAGCACTTTGTCTGCAGGTCCTCGCCTCTATTTGAAGGCAATGCTAATTTAAAAAAATAATAATAATACGTAAGTGATTCATTCTGAATGACCGACTAGATAATGACTTGTAATCAGAAATAATTAATTCTTAAAAACAGATCACTTCGTAGAGAAAGCTTCTGAACATTCTCATACAAGCACATTTCATGCTGTGCAGATCACGAAATGGAATCTAGAGCTGGCAAAATCATGTTATAAAGATCTAGAGGCAGCATCAAAATTTAACCAACAACCAGCACCATCTTTAGTCTCCTGATCCTTAACATTTTAAAGCAACCAAATGTATAAATATGCTATTTCATACTCAAAATAAACCTATAAATTATTCTATTTTTAGAACAGAGAGTACCATCTGACATTAATGTATGCAAGGAAAACCTGATAAAGCTACCCATCGTGCTAGGAGTTACATGCACCAAAAGTATGATACACAAGGTGGAGGTTCTTAATTAACCTTCAAGCTCAGTCAACCGATGCTGAAGGTGGCTCTGATAACGATTTTCCCTTGATGTAGTCAATCCAGAACCTGACATGCAGTTCGGACGTTGCTCCAGCAGTGAATCCTCAAAGTCGGCCAACAGATCTCCTTTGTAACTACTGCGATCTTCCTGCATAATCATTTCAATTTGACATTAAGAAACAAGTTTTTTTTTTTTAATTTCTCATTACAAAAAATGACTCAACATGATAATAATAAAAAGTGAAATTCAGCTTATCAAAAAAAGAGAGAGAAATTCAGAAAATAAAAATATCCGGTAAAAAAATGCATAATTTCTAAAACACTTCAGGGTTTAGTGGAGAAACAAGGAATAAAATCAAACTACGAATTTTTCTAGATTTTCATACTCCCCCAACACCCCCCCCCCCCCCCATAAAAAAAAAAAAAAAGAAAAAAAGAAAAAAGAAAAAAAGGAAAAGAAACTCTCCAAACAACCAAGGGCACAACCTTGAGCCCTAAAGACACCTGAATCACTAATCTCCTTCAGTACAGATATTCAATTACATGATTACTCACAAATTCACGCACACACAATAGGTAAGAGGAACAATCGCAAACCAACATAAAACACCAATGATAAAGACACACGAATACCCACAAAAACCCATCCTAAACCTAAATTCCCCGTTAGCCAAAAAGAAGCCCTATAAAAAAACTCCCTTTCGAAGTAGGGGGGAAATAGCGAAACAAGAGAAGGGGGAGTCCTAAGGGATCCATACCAAACTCTTCCGGGGAACGGCCTCGTCGTCGGGTCCAGTGCCACCGCCAGCATTAGCCGCAGTGTCCTCGGGGGCGAAGTAGATTGAGGAAACGGCGTCGTGGAGGTCGGGAGGGAGGGGGAGGTTGCGGGACACGAGGTTGAGGGCGCAGATCAGAGATTTGGTGTCGAGGACCGCGGGCTGCTGCTGCTGCTGGCTCGTGGTCTGGCTCTGGGTCTGGCTCTCTAGCTGGGCCATGGCACACCGTGGCGGGAGCCTCCCCAACGGTCCCTTGTTCTAACGAATATTTGAAAAATTAAAGTGAAAAACTTTAATCTGCTTGTGCTATATCGGGGTTACAACTCGTATTAGGATCTCTCCCTCTCTCCCTCTCTCTGACTCTCTCTCTCTTCAGCACTCGCCCAATTAAGAGAAGAATAGTGGGACTGGGTGGCGTGTTACGGTAGAGAGTCCCTTTTTATCATTTTATTATCGACCAAACACGCCTTTACTCTTGTATTGTATGACGAAATTGCCCCTCTCATTATCCGAAGTCCTGCCTTGATTCCGTATTTAATTGATCTCCATGTGTATTTTCCATTCGGGTTTTGCTACATTTGATGAGCTAATATATCACTTATTATTTTTTAAGTAGAAAACTTCCGTATCAGCGATGTGTTGTAATATAACATGTATGCATCACCTAAGAGTGTAAGTTTAAACCGAAAAATCGGATTGGACCGAATCGAATTGGACTGGTTGGTTCGTTTTCTAACCAGTCTAGTCTAGAACTCGTTCCTATATTATGAAAACCGGCCGGATCCAGCCCGATCTCGGTTTCATAGTTTTCGAGTCGGATTGCACCGGTTGGAAAAAAATATATATATGAAAATTAATTTTATATATTATACAAAATATTTTATATATATATATATAATTATATATCATATATGAAATAATTTCATATTATAATTTATAAATTATAACATAAAATGTTAATCTTAAATATGAACATTTGTAATTAGTTTGATTATATGTTATTAATATAATTATATATAAGATAATGTTATTATAATTTATAAAATAAAAGTTTAATCTTAAAGATAAAAATTTAATTGATCATATACTTTAAACATAATATATATATTAAATTATTAATAACATTATATCATAAAAAGTAACACTTTATTATACGTTTTTACGTTTTAAAAAAATTGAAAAAGGGTACCAGCCCGAATAGGAAACTGGTAAAATTGAAAGTACCGATTTAGAAGAATAACCGATGTGTAATCAATTTTGAAAAATGCAAAACCAGTACATACTAATTCAGTCCTAAATTTTATTTAAAACCAGACCGGACCGGTTACACTCCTAACATCATCCGTAATAATTATATGAAAAATTATATTATCAAATTGTAAAATATACTTCGTGAAGTATTTGCGTTACTTTGATTTGAAAGAGAAATTTTAAAATTTAAATATTATAATTCAAATTTTATTATTTAAGAGATGTGAATAGTGAACCCTATACAACAATTTAAAAATAGAATAACTGATTATATTTACAACTTCTCCATTTATTTGTTTGTACAAAGAAATAACATACCCATAAAATTTAAATACTAATTTAACCATAGATCAATGTCATTATTCTTAAAACGATAGAAAAGTTCATTATTATTACTATTATTATTTTAAAAAACCAGTCTTAACGAATGCATTTACGACCACCATTTGGCCATTTTCCATGTCAATAATTTATAGCATTAGACAGACCGTGAACTTGACTCCTCCATTATAAGAACCTCTTCCCGTTTACACACATTTTTATTTAGAAAACAATGTAAATAGAAGTTAAATAAACAATTTAATAAACTGTATCATGATTAATGAGTCTTTTTATAGGCTGCTAAATTAGAGTTACATGTAGGGACAGAGAAAATTTAGAGAGAGAGAAAAATAATACCTGCATAAGCTTTTAGAAAAATCTAATATTCTCCAAAATAGTTTTAAATATTAAGGCAACAGTATGTTGTCAAATGTCAACAGATAATTTTTCTTTTGCACATTTTCATTATTTGAATTTCGAAAAAATACATCAAATGAGAACCACAAACCAACCTTAAATTCTGTTCTCCAGCAAGAAGTTTCATGTAAGAAAAGAAATCGAGTAAACAAGTCATTATGTTACAGCATCCCCATCTACAGTTAAAATTCGACTACATGCTATAAATTAAAAATCTTGACAAAATGCCTAAAACAAGTGGCCTACATTTGAAATAAGACAGATGGGGATAATTCTACCTTTTCTTATGCATACTTTGTATTTCATCTGTCTGAAACCAGATTTAGGACCTGCAGAATAGATTGAGGAGTTACACCAACTAAGGCCACAGTCCAAACATTCCTAATTACCTAGCTGTTAATTGACTTGAAGTAACTTTAAAGTTTAAAGTTCCACTCTCTGCAATGCTCGGGTTATGGGCTCTTGGAAATACTGAAGAGAGATAAAAATTGCTTCCTGTCCATAAAGATGCAAATTGAGCAAGACCAAAATTAGTTAGAGAAGACTTTTATTATTATTATTATTATTATTATTATATTTTAGTGGGGAAACTCAGAAATGGAGAATATATGAGTACCTCTGTTCGAATTGTTCGACTCCCTTGATTTGGACATGTGTTCAAGTACAAATCAAATACCTGGCGCACATCTTTACCCTGAAAGCAAAAGGGGAGGAAAAAGAACAATATTCAGTATTTATGGCTTTTTTTAAACTAGCTCTAGTGATATAAAATCTTGAGTAATGATAGAAACTTCCTTTACAACCCTTTTTACGACTCTGTTAAAATTAAGAGCATTTTTGTAAAAGGAAAATGCTAGTTGAACCGATAAAAGTGACCGATTGAATTATTTATTTATTTTTTAGATTTTATTTTTACTTAATAGTTAAGGAAATAAATATTAGTGAATTGATATATTTTTTTTTTATTTTTAAAAATGTTTAAAGATGTATAAAAAATTATTAAAAGAAAAGAAGAAAAAAATAAAAAAAGTGGGCTTGCACTTATCGGTTGATTTCTTCGGTTAATTCATCGGTCCGTGTAGCACGGTCCTTTGTAAAATAACTTGTAAAATAGTTGTAGGAGTATCATTCTCTTACAAACATGTCCTCTATTCAAAACAATGTTCTAGAACGATGGGGAGCAGTTTCACAAAAAATTAAACCTGAGAAGTGTTGAGTGACAGAAATTAATTTTCTTGTAGTACCATACTTTTAAGTTGTTGTCTTCTTCTATGCTTTCTTCTAACCCAGCAAGTCCACCAAAAGCAATCAACAGATGCCTGCAAAATCACGTAACATCAGATTAACAATCATGAAGTGTAAACCAAAGTATTTATATCTTGATGTATACTCGATGCAATATTGCCGCATACCTAAATTTGGTTTGTAACTGAAGGTGGAAAGAGCAAGATGGAAAATATCACGAATCCTGACAAATTAATGTAAAATAGAAACTACCGAATGCCCCACTTGTCAAAACAGATCATTTGAATTGAGAATTATTATACATATTAGTATTCTACATAGCAGAGTGGTAGTCATTTTATGACTTTCTATTTTTTTTTTACACTTATCAAAAAATGAATTGCACGGTGGAATTATTTATGCAACTTTCTTGTGCACTTCCTGTGCAGTTGATTGTTTTATTTTGTCTTAAGAGGGAAAAAAAAAAAATCTATTACTTATCCAGAAAAACAAACCTTCAAAGTTTCCTATCTTTCCCTTTTCATTCCAACCTATCAAGTAACAAGAAGAGGGAAAAACAATCTCTGTTCTTCCCATTTTCCAACCTCATTATGAGACATGTCGTAGCCCCAGGCCCAGAGACATGTTCCCAATACATATCTTCTAGTACTCACCAGTTCTCTTTTTAGACCTCAAAGAGCCACCATTTACAATTTTGCTGAGAGCAACATTAGCTCCAGTCACTAAAGAACAGCCAGCCAAAGGAAGTCACAATCACAGCACCATTTAAAAAAAAAAAAATCTTACTTGCGATCAAGACATCAAACAGAAGCATACCTAAAGGTAGGTATAGTCAGATCTGATGAATTAACAATCTGACCATGCTCTGAGGTTCCGATTATATGGTCATAGCCCCCCTGCGATTAATATGACACAAGTTCAGAGAAAAAGGCCTCCAATGAATGGTTATCAAAGAAACAATACTGTGGCTTGAAAGGAAAAAGAGAGGAGAACAAAAAAATCAGAGTCAAAGAATGAAGACCTTGAATTGGCAATCCTTAAATACTGAATTTATATTGGAAGCATATCGAACTCTATACCCCCAATAAATTCCTGCTTCTTCCCTCGGCTTGGAGGACGAGACAATTTCACGAGGTAAATCTAGATAAATGCAATAGAGGAATCATAAACCCCATTTAATCATATAGTTTTTTTCCAAATACAGAAGATTGCATATGGATGCCCGAAGGTATGATAAAAAATGATTTTTTCCTAAAAGAATTCCGTCTGCTGCATTGGCTTATGGAACTCACAGCCAATTATCTTGATGCCAAAACAGGTGGGATGAATAAAATGAATGTCAAACCAACTTAACTAAAATCTAATGCTTCAAATAAATATCAAATAGATAGCAGAAACGAAGGCAGAATTTCGGATATGCAGAAGGAATCAACTGAGCAATAATAAGTGTTAAATGAATACGATTAAGAAACAACATATAGGAGAAAAAAATTACGAAAAGGGAAAAGGAAAAATCTCTTATGTTACCAGCATCCAGATTGCGGTCGATTCCCATAGCCACGGTAACTCTTTTATGGGGTTCCATTACTTGATTAATGACAATATTCTGCATTACCAGTGAAATAATATTTTTTTGTTAGTAGGTTACATGTAATTTCAGTGGGTCTTGAGCATCCCCCTCCCAGTTCTTACAAGGGGAGGAAGTGCCATTTGAGCTAGAGCTCATTGACATCATTATAAGCAACTAGATCCTTTGTTGAGTCGTTATTTATCCCTTTGTTTGGTTCATCAGCTATCACTTTTTATACATACTAACAAGCATGATCTTTTGCGCTTATATTGGCAACATCTTCATAGATTAAGAACATCTTCATAGATATGCTTCACCCAAGGATTTTCAAGTAAGAATCCTACTACCTTGTCAGCATCCCAACGTCATTGGTTATATAAAGCAGAAGAAAATTAAACTTATAAACTGGAATGACTTCTCCTTCCCAAACAATGTGGGATTCCATTACTACCTTTCCATACTTAATTCGCAGCATTACATCAACAGTAACACAAGACTCATTTTTGTTGATGTGAAACAATTTGATATGCTCAACATCAAAGAAAGAATTATAATTTTTAGAGAAAAAGAAAGGAGAGGGGGGGGGGGGGGGGGGGAGGGGGAGGGGGAGGGGGGAGAGAGGGAGAGAGGCAACAACATTTACTTAATTAACGTTTATAATAGTTGCACAAAACAGCTTTAGAACAAGCAGAAGTGATTATACCTTACTTAGACCCACATCAACGAGTGTTCCTGAGCCTGTGGATCTTTCTTTTAGTGTGACACCTATAAAGAAAATTTGAGAAATCAAGATTTTGGGCAAAGGTCCAAAACAAAGGAAGCAAACCTAGTCATTGAAACTAAAATTGCCAATTATTTTAACATCAAACAACAGAAACATGCAATGCACAATGTTCCCTAGATAAATAAACTATTTCCAATTATACGCTCACGACTCCTGCCATTTGTTCTGTGCATCAACTCAACAATACAAATAAATTTATCTTAAAAAAAGTCAAGAATTGTCACCACCCATAACATCCATCTTAAGTCTTCTGTCAAATTAACAAATTCAAGATCCTTTGTGCTACTTTAATACAAGAATTTCAAAACATACTCTGTCTCTTAGATTCTTCATATGGTACGTATGTCTTTCTACCTCTAAATCCAGCACTAGCATTGCTGGTACTTTAAAGCAGAAGTACATAATCCTGAGAAATGAGGTTATTTCTAGGCATTGAAAGCCATCAATCACTAATTATTTTGATAATTAAAATAGGCATAGCCAAGTACATGGGACATATACAAGAGTAACACCTATGCATGAGTGTCTCAAAATGTAAGTACTACGCTCAATTTTACATTTTTCAACTATTTAGGCATACCTTCTCGATATGGGGCCCACTCATGCTTCCGCAGATGGTGTGGAGCATCAAGGGGAGGCAACATTCCCTATCAAAATGCAAATATACAAACAACTTTAATCAACTATCAACCAAAATTCAACTAAAATAAATGTCATTGCTACAGGCAACAAATTAACGCAAACTAAAGTCCGTACCACGAATCTTAAGCTGTTATGCATTGGGAAGAGAGCTCTTCTTAAATATTGCGGCGTCTCAAGATACCGCAAGATCCTTACGAGAAATGCCGCACCACTTTCATTCTCATATGTACTATCCAGAGCCGTAAAATCGTTCACTCCATCACTCTTGTTATCAAATACTATCACCTGTTAATACAATAACAATCTCAGGAATAAGATACCTATGAATTATTTAGTTATGTAGTCAGAATATGTATACGTTTTTTACATGATAAGTCAGAAAGTTAATTTCTCTAATGCACAATTTAAACAATCAAACACAGAGCGAGTAAAAGTTAACAAGGAATAGTTACAAACTTCATTGATTCGGAAAATGGTAGCCGCACGTGCAATCTGACCAGCCAACTGAGAAGTCGAAAATAATATAAAATTGAGAAAAAGATAAATAACATGACTGAAAGACACCGCTTAGACGCAGCCAAAGCAGAGGGAAAATAGAGTTCAGATAAACGGAAAAGTAAATAGAGGGAAGGGAAAGATGTACTCGGGTGGCGAGTTCGAAAGATTGGGTGTTGTCGATGATGGAACCGGGCACGGCTATGCTGACAGTGGGTATCTCCTCTGTTTCTTCGTCCGTTCTCTTCTTCTTCTTCTTAATCTTCTTACGAGGGTTGCCATTAACGAGCTCGACATCGTTTTGTCGTGCATCCGGTGCGTTCGGTCCTGATTCCGATTCAGCTTCGGCTCTCCTTTTCTTCTTCGCCATTTCTATACGGTCCTTCGAGCTGACAAGAAAACCCGCGCCTTGTTTCCAAGGGTTTGAGATGAGCGAGGGTTTGGGCCATGAGGTGAGCTTGGCATTAGGACCACGGTTGGGTTTTAGTAGCATTTGGATTTGGAAAACTATAGTCGAAGTTCTTGTTCAAATTAAGGCTAGTTTGTAAATGAAATGATAATGAATTTTGTAAAAGGAAAAAAAAATATTAAAAATATTTTATTAAATTTTGAGAAATGAGAAAATGTTGAATAAAAATAATATAAAGTTAAAATATTTTTTTAAATATTATTTTTGTATTATAATTTAAAAAAGTTGAATTATTTTTTATATTTTGTTTAGAGGTTTGTTTAGGTAATGATTAGATGAGAAAATTAAAAATTATAAATTATAAAATATTTATATTTGAATGACATTTGAAAAAAAAAAGATGAAATTGGATGAGATGTTTCCCAAACGAGGCAATCTTAAGGGAAAAAAAAAAAAAAAAACCCTTTAATGGGCAAAAACATTTATTACTGCCCTCAAATTCAAATAAAATCTTGAAAGAGCCTTGTATTCGTTTAAAGGTAAATGGGGAATGATAAGTGTTTCAACTTCTATTTGTTTTGAATCAAGTATAATTTTATCATCGAATTACAATTTAAAATATAAATACTTTTATATTTATTTGAATAATTTCTAATTTATTCAAAAACTATTTAATTTTGGAAAAATATATAATTTATATTACATCGCATAAGTTTTTCTCCAAATTTTGAGAGACTAGTGTTGAGTTTTTCTAAACTTCTTTATGTTATAATTTTCGTTGTTCCCCTGAATAGAGTTCAATCTCTCAGGTTGAAACTGGAGATTTGAGTTTTCAAATGAAATCTTAGGCTCATGTCAAAAGTGGATTGAATTCCATAAAACTGGATTGTAAGAAGCTAGAAGAAAAATCTACTCCCATCACGTATGGGTGCGAAGAACAAGGTCTGCACTAATTAGAATTAAAAACTTTAATATAAGAGAAGCGCTCCAGACTGATTAGGTGTGAAATTAGTTCTCACAACGGCCAATCATCAAATGTCACATAAATGTTACAAAAGCAAAAGAACTGGACCCGCATACACCCGATCGGCCTTTTCCTCTCCTTCCCTCTCCCTCTCCCTCCCCCTCCCCCATCTGCACTAAATTGACAAAAGTTCCAAAAAAAAATTATCCCTCTCCAGTCGACGGCCTCTCCCTCTCCCTCTCTCATTTGCACTCAGTCGACAAAAGCCTCATCTGCACTCAACTCAATCGTCGGTGTTTTCATCCATCTCGATCTTATTGGATGCAAGCTTTGCATTTGTTTCCACCTACATTTGCCTGGCTTTGTGGGCTTTCCAAGCAAGTGGTTTGCCAGCGATTTTGTTGCGTGCAATTTTTCTATTAGAATTCGATTTTTCCAATACTGTAACTGTTGGCTATGAACCTTCCAATGGAATTGAGTTTTCCTTCTCAATTGCCAGGTTTGCAGCTTGGTAGGCCAGACCATGGACAATGGAGCTGCAGAGAAGTATTGCATCCGTGGCCTCCTGGTTTACACTTCTTGACTTACTTCCACCCTAACAGTCTATCATTACTGTTGATTCATTTGTAAAAAAAACATTAAGAATTCATCAGAAAGTAAGCTAATACCTGCTAATATTATCTCAAAACATGGGTTTAGAACATCACATATATGATGTAATATTATCTCCCATTCAATCGGCAGACGCTTATGTGAACGCTTTTGTGGATGTCAAAGAAGGAGAGGGAGACATTTTTTTTTTTGGACTTTTGTCGATTGAGTGCAGATGGGGGAGTGAGAGGGAGAGAGAGAAGGAGAAGGAGAATGAGGGGAAGAGGTTAATCAGGTGTATGCGGATCTAGTTCACTTGCTTTTGGGATGCCTACGTCGCACTTGATGATTGGCCAGTGTGAAAACTAATTTCACACCTAACCGGCCTCAAGGTTTTTTTTTAACGTAAGAGAAATCGTATCTAAAAGCTCAAATTCTTCCATTTTACTATTGGTCCAACCTCTGTTTTAACTTCACCTTGCTAAATGGGTGGTCATTCCTAGTTAGTTTCTATCCCTTAGAGCATCTGCATCGGCTTCTTCAAAGTCTATTTCATCTTTAAATTTAAATAGTTTTATAGATAGTTGACCCACATTGAATTAGCCAAGCCCTTTTCATATGATATTTGATCTACAGTAATTTCATCTTATTTTTCAAAGATGAAAAGAACTGTACCAAGTCTATTTCTATTGTTTATTAATTTCGGCTCCCTCTCCCACAATTTCTTTCTTCCTTCTTCTTCATTCTTTCTCTCCTGCGTCTCTTCTTTCTTCTCTTCTACCCTCTGTCTCCCGCGTCTTTGCCTTCTTCTTCCCTCTTTCTCTCTCGCAATTTTTTTTTCTTCTTTTTTTTTTCTCTTCGTTCTTCTCTTCTTCCCTCTGTCTCTCGCGTCTCTACCTTCTTCTTCCCTCTTTCTCTCCTGCGATTTCTTTTTTTCTTTCTCTTCTTTCTTCTCTTCTCCCCTCTGTCTCTCGTCTCTTCTTCCCTCTGTCTCTCGTGTCTCTGCCTTCTTCTTCCCTCTTTCTCTCATACGGTTTTTTTTTCTCTTCTTTCTTCTTTTCTTCCCTCTATCTCTCGCATCTCTGCCTTCTTCTTCCCTTTTTCTCTCTCGCGATTTCTTTTTTTTTTTCTCTTCTTTCCTCTGTCTCTCACGTCTCTACTTTCTTCTTCCCTTATTCTCTCCTGCGATTTCTTTCTTCTTCTTCTTTTCTCTCCTTTCTCTTCTTCTTCTCTCTCTCTCGCGTCTCTGCCTTTCTCTTCCTTCTTTCTCTTCTTCTAGTTTTTTTTCTTCTTTCTCTTTTTCTTCCCTCTTTCTCTCCTACGGCTAAAAAAGCTTCCATCTTGTCTCCAGCACGGCACCGCAACAGCTTCTATCTAGCACGACAAGCAACATGGTAAAATTCGAAACCCTAGCCTTGATTTTCTCTTGATTTTATTGTTTGGATTTGATTTTGTTGATGTTGTTTGGGTTTGATTTTGTTTTCAGCAAGAGTTTTTCAATTTCTAGTTTTGATTTGAACACAATAGGGTTCAATTTCATTTCTGTTTCCTAGTTATGCTGCCTGTATACAAGTAATTAAAATTTCATTGGCTTCTGTAAAAATGTTGTTAGTGTTGGTTTGAACTAGTTATGCTATGTGTCTCAATTTCATTTCTGTTACCTAGTTGTGTGTTGGTGTGAATCGAAACAATGCATCCCCAGTGAACTTGCTGCAAAGGAAAACTAATTATTAAAAAGAATCAACAAGAAATTTCAAAATTTTTGTTTCAAGAATGCAAGATACCAATGTGATATCTACCACACCACTAACGAATAATTTCATAATTTCAAAATCAAAAATTGCAAGCAAGCATCATAATTTTATAAAGTATTTATGCTACCAATTCACTCAACTATGATGCATTTAAGGAATGCTAAGCATATTCCTTAAAATCAAAATAATAGTAAAAAAAATCTAAAATAAACATGCATATGTCTGATACAAGGTAGGACAAGTATCCATCTCCTCTCCCCTCCCCTCTCTTCTCTCTCTTACTAATAAGCACTCATTAATTATGAAAAAAGGTTAATGCTAAATTTGCATGTGTCAAAACTTCATATTAAATTAAGAGAAATTAATTTCACACTTGCAAATCAGACAATTATAATATTACCCAAAGTTCCACTTAGCACAAATGTAAGGATCAATCCTGAGATTATCCTGAATTGATGCATTCAACAAAGCTAAAAATCTAAACTGCCGACACAAGAATCTTTTAAATAAAAATCTGGTCATTCATAATTTATATATGTCAACACATGACCTATATATATATATACACACACACACACACACATATATCATGATCTTTTGCTATCCATGAAGATTCAAGAAAAAAATGCATAAAGTAAACAAGGCTAGAAGCATGGAAAAGAGCTTGCATATATATAATTTATATATGTCAACACATGACCTATATATATATATATATATATATATATATATATATATATATATATATATATATACACACACACACATATATCATGATCTTTTGCTATCCATGAAGATTCAAGAAAAAAATACATAAAGTAAACAAGGCTAGAAGCATGGAAAAGAGCTTGCATATATATATATATATATATATATATATATATATATATATTTGATGAGTACCTAATTTACCATCAGAGAATTGTATGTGGGTTATCATAGATATTGCATATTGATATGTGGCTACTGTTTCAGTAGCACTGTTTCTGCCCGAGATTATGTCCTATATGCATGTTTTACTGTTGGGTTATCATAGATATTGCATATTTGTATGTGGCTGCTGCCCGAGGCTTCTATTGTAGGTTCTTAATTTCACTTGAGATTGTGGCTGCTGTTTCAGTAGCACTATTTATGAGTCTAGTCCCGATTTTTACAATTATACTTGAATCAAGGATGGAAACCATATTTGATGAAGATCCCTTCTTTACCACTCTATTGCAAAGTGGTGAACAAAGTATATCCAGTACCCTAATGACTAGCAGCCATGATAATATTAGACTCCAAGCAACACAATTGGAAGGTGAAAAAATGTCACATAGTAAGAAAACACAGCGAGGTGTGTCTTTCACCGTAGAGGAGGACAATCTTCTCGTGTCGGCTTGGCTCAATATTTGCATGGATGCTATACAGGGGACGGATAAAAAATACTCTCAAATGTGGGAGAGAATTAGCAATTATTACAATGAGAATAAAAAACCTAGTATGGCAAATCGTTCTGGGGGGTCATTGATCAATCGATGGTCGGTGATCTAAAAATGCACAAATAAATTTTGTGTTGCTGTGGCTCAAGTAGAATCTTTGCATCCAAGTGGTGCGACAGAGCAGGACAATGTATGAGTTTCTAACTAAATTTCATTCTAAATTTTCTTGCTAAAATTCTATTCTCACATTATTGTTACATTCGCATATTTAGATTGAAAGAGCTAAAATCATGTATAGAGAGACTAAGGTGGCCACATACAATATGGAGCATTACTAGTGTCTATTGAGACACCAACCAAAATGACAGCAACACGTGTCTATGTTGTCAACTAGAAGGAAACCACATGGCAAACGCCCTGTTATGGCAGAGTCGACTCCACTAGGAGATGACACGATAGATGACAACGTAGAGGTCATTTTTGAGAGACCTCTAGGCAATAAGGCTTAGAATGAAAATGAGAGAAAAATGAAGGCTGCAGAATCTTACGATGCAGAATTTGTTGAGGCCTAACTTGCATGACAAATGATAGAGCTGTATTCATGTTTGAAAGAAGACAAGCGACCGGTAAATTGGATATTGATAGGGCTCAATTACTAGTGGAGAAAAAGAGGATAAATGATACGGAGAATAGGAAGATCGATATGGAGATGATAATGAAGATGGATCTTACTGGTATGAATGGAATGCAACGAGAGTATTTATTGAATCTTCAAAAAGAGATTTTTGAGAAATCAAGAAAGTGATTTTCATCTCCATCTTTATCTTCATCTTTTGAAGATGTGTAGCCTTTTGTTGGTGTAATGTTTGGGGGCTATTTTGTATCTTATGGTTGTATTTGTTTTGAGGTTGTAGCCTATGCTATTTTGTAGTTTTTTATTATTTTGGATCACAAATATGAGTGTTTGAGAATGTGGGCATCAACTATATATGAATGTTGTACTGTGGGCAGTGATGAAACTTTTATATTTTGATATTGATATGATATAAATTGTTTATTGGATGAAACTTTGTTTATTGGATTGTGAAAATTAAAATGAATATGATTGTTGGAGCTTATAGGAGAATATGAAAAAAGAATTAGTTAAAAGATAAAAATTAATTATAAAGATATAAAAATAAAAAATAATAATATTTTATTATTATATAAAAGTGTGATGACTAATCCAATGTAGATTTTAAATTTTGAATGATTAGCAAAAAGTGAAAAAGTTACATATTAGTCAAAATTTGAAGAATAAGATGGTCAATCCAATGCCAATGCTCTCAAGCCTCATTCAGTCATTTGGTTACACGGATGAGATAAAAATTTTATGAATAATAGTGAAATCATTTAAATTAACATTTTTATAAAATTTTGAAAAAAGATAGATAAAAAACTGAATAAAAAATTATAAAACTAAAAGAGAGTTAAAATATATATTTTTAATATTATTTTTGTTTCGAAATTTGAAAAAATTTAATTGTATTTTTTATTTTATTTAAAAGTTCGAAAAATTTGTAATGATTAGATAATTATTAAATAAAAAAGTTAAACAGTTAAATTGAAAAATATTTGTATTTAAATGTTGAGATAAGATGAAATAGTTTTTCAAAGGTTTGTAAAACCATACCAGACCTTATTGCATCCCCCACCCCCCTATACTTGAAAAACCAACTTGGGCAAAAGTTTTGAAATTATGGTATTCTCCTATAAACCATTGGGGAAAACGTCTCCCAAGTAATGCAGCATAATCTGGCATGAACTGCAGCATAACTCGGTAATGACGGTATCTCAGATCGGGATCGGTTCTTCGCTCATGACAACAGTAACTTGCTCTTACAGCACAAGAAGACCCTGCTTGGAAACCACCATTGTAACCTTGCAGAGTTCTCTAAGTTACTGCCAGTGCCACCAATGTGGGTACAGAATGGATGTCTGCTATATGTATATATCTGGAAGATGCTTACTCTTCTTGTACCGGCCAATGAATATCCATCATTTGGGTGATATCGCTTAGGATATGGTCCAGAAACTTCAAAAGATGACAGAAAACAAATATAATCATATGTGAAGTCCTAAAACCTTTTTTTGACTCGATCATGATTCAACTTTACATGAGACTCCAGAAGAGTCAAAATCTAAGAAAATTATAGATGTGTTATCCTTTGTTCGCAGTGTTCTAGCCTCACTCAACAAGAAATTAGCAATCTTCTCTGCAGAATTCTCTTCTCTCGAGTATCTCTCCCTTGCCTGTCAAGCAGAGAAATTTAGAGATATATTAGCAAGAATTGAAAGAGAGAAGGAAAAAAAATCAACATAGAACAAAATAACAATAAAATAAACCCTCAGAGTGATCGGAAGAAAACTGCGAATCATGTAAAGAGATAATACCTGAAGGACTAGCTGTGTTGCCTTCTTCACACTAATGACATCCCATAACCCATCACTGTGATTTTTGCACAATCCAGAGTTATATTTCTTAAATTTCACAACAGAAAAACAGAATATAATTGAGAAAGTATATCCAACTTCTAATAGTTATGTATGTCTAGAAAATAAATGCACTTGTTCAAGACCAATGTGTTGGTCACATTCAAATGGAACCTAGATATCCTAAATAAGGCCAATCAATTGGATCAACCAACAGCAGCCAAATCAATATTTGCTGAAACTGATACAATACACAAGAATTACAAAAAACAATTGACCAAAAGCAAAATCACCTTGCCAATAGTGCAAATGCTCCACTCGATTGATCGATACGAACAGCTTGACTTATGTAAGGCTCTGAACTGAAGCGGGAATCCTGCTGTTTGAGGAATTTATCTCCAAGCATCCGAGCAAGGTTCAAACCTGAACTAGGAAAGAAGAAAAATGTGAGCCATTAACCATCATTATTATGTATGAAAAAGTTAAAATGTAATTTTGCTTACCACAGAGACGAGTTTCCCTTTCTTTCAGTGGTTTTCCTGTTTCTTTGAAACGGAGTTTTTCAGAATAACTAATTACTTTATGGTCTTCTGTCATCTTAATCTGTTTCCCATCAACACTGCTACAAACAAAATGACGTGTAGTTGTGAGTAAGGCATTTAAAGATATTAGCACAAGTAAACCTTTGAACTACTATACCAGACATTCAAACTACTGGAAAGGAAATTATTTAAGGGCGACGAGAACACAATCAGACATCAACACAAACAAGAGAAATTGAGATGTATTAGCGTGTATATTTGCAAGCCCAGAGTCATTGTAATATAACAAGACAAAAAAAACCTAACAATAGTAATATATGTGATTATATGGAGGTAAAATTAATAACCACCAAGGCCCTGTTATATTCTACCACACTGAAAGGAGCAACTCATTTTTAATAAACAGATAAATAAGAAATACTGAAAAAAAGAAACAGACATATAAAATTGCAAAAATCATAGTAGCCACCCACAATGACTATTCTTCAGAAGATCACAATCAGGATCCTTAACTTCCCCCTTGGTCCACCAGTATACCCCATCAAAAACAGTAGCATATAAGTTTTGGGAAAATATTATCCTACCAATCATATGAATGGAAGAATGACAACATGAACACATACTTCATAACACAATCTGAATCTCCAACATTTGCACATTGCGCAAAGAAATTTTCTTCACCATCAGCCCATACCAGAAGCACTGTTGCAGTACAACCCTGCGAAGAATTGATTATCACAATGTCCACACCATAGTCTTAAATTACTAAGAACACAAACATCTAAAAGGAAGATGGAATAATTCTTTTTTTTTTTCCTCCAGTAATTTGCCACAGCAAGATAAAAGGTAGGATACGCAAAAAGTTCAACTCTGATAGCAAAGGGTATCAATAGGATTAACTCAAAATTTCAACAAACAGTTATGAATTTGGCTAAAAAAATGCAAAACACCAAAAAAAAAAAGGCAGCATTCAAATCTATAGAAACAACAATATAAACTGAGAACATGCCCATGCTCATCTAAGAAGCACAATTAGGTTGAGAGAGAGAGAGAGAAGGGAATATTTCTTCAAACTGTTTACCAACCTCTAAGCAAGCATGATGGATGAAATTTGCAAATTCGGAACTTCCTATATGTAACTTTCCATGGCTATTGTTAGACTAACAAGATTACTTCAGAACACTTAGAAAACACCATCATGAAGCAAAGGGTTTCTATCTAGTAAAATGGAAGAATTACAAATTTCCAAAATAATAGATAGGAATCTCACAAATAGAGCCATTGCAAAACCCAGCAAAGGATTAGTTCACCAACATACTACGAATGCAAGGGTCGTCTCAATAAATCACTAATAATAGTTTGTCTTGGACCAGCTATAGAATCATCCTCAACAGCCATAAATTCATTTTTCTTTAATTTAGAGACGTTGATTTGTATACCATTAGATTGTACATGAATGATCTTATCATAGACCTATTGTGGTCTTACAAGTCATGACAGACAAATTTACAAATCATTGTAAATAATTCTGAACACGTGTCATGGATATGTGAGAAATCATTCAAAATTCATTGAAGATGCAAGGACCCTTGTCCGTATTGTAGCCAGTCAATGCTAGAGATGCTACTAAACTGGATACTGATAATAATCGATTTGCAATGAATAATACTACCATTTCAATTGCAAGTTGTGGATAAATGCATAGAAAAAGTAAAGTCAAAAAGGAAAATGCATTTCCCAGCAAGAGAACAAAACTATCATACCTCATAATAATGATCCATGCGTGCTTCTGTCTGAGAAAATGCATCCCTCAGAACATCTGAAGCATCGCAACGTGAAAAGACCCTTTCCCTTGTCAGTGAATCCAATAAAATGGCAGCAACCATCTCTGGTAGAATTCTGGAGATGAAATTTAATTATCAGTGATTACTAAAGTATCAAACTGCAGCCAAGGACCAGAACAACAAAGCATCTTGACACACATTATCGAAAAGCAAGACCAGGGGCATAATAATTAAGCAAAAAAGCGAAGTTCTTGGGGTTTGCATAATCATGTCCATATCAAAGAGAATTTTTGTCTGAAAAGTGCATTAAAGACAATCAACTACTTCTTTACTAGATGATAAACACAACGCATGAAACATTCACTTAGAATCATCAATCACGATTTTCAAAGTAGGCTGAACGACAAATTTTTTTAGTTTTGATCAGTAAATAAGAATTTTGTTGATGAGAAATAGGCATAGCCAAAGTCTATGGGGGCTGAACGCCATAAAATAATAGTGAAATTCTTCCCACTAACCTAATAGCTATCCAGTTTTTCAACACAGATTACAAAGTTCAGAAACCCAGAACGGTAACCCATTTGAGTTGAGAACTAACTTGCTAGCAGATTTTGCGGCCTCAGCTCCGCCATGGCCATCACAGATGCCAAACAAACCAAACTGCAAGGTAGGCGTGTTGAGTCAATGTCACTCTTTGAAGAAGATGTGAAGGATATTCACTGAAATAAACAAAAATAAATCCAAGACCTGGTCAACACCAGGTAGAGGCCATTGGTAATAGTACACATCTTCCATAGCAAGCTTCTTTCCTCCTCTACGCAAAGCCATCGGATCTGATGCCACACCAACTCCAAAGGGAATCTGTTGCTCAGTTTGAGATGTAATGTGAACCTGGCACAGGATATTTCAGGTGCTTATAAAAAATGGAAATACTGGCATTAATTGCCTTTTTTCAAAAATATAATAAACAGTTGCCAATCGAGCCATCATCTACAATAGGAAATCTCAGAAGCCATGTTCTAAATATTTTCTTTTTCAAACACAGGAATATCCCAAATCATGTTACTAGCTGGATTAGTTTATCCAAATTGGTCACACAACTATTATTTTTCTGCTAATACATGAAGCTCCAAAGATCTTCTATATTTAAATTTTACTCCCATTGTTATATAACCAAATTAGTAGCAAAAAGAGTTGCCGGAAAAAGTATAGAAAAAGACAAAAATCTTGGTGAGGTGAACAAGTCATTAGGGGAAGATGTACAGCATGGCACTCGACATCATGGGGCAATTGGTAAAAAGTATATACATTTAGTCATTCACAACAAGTCAACCTTTCCCCTTCCTTTTTGTACATTATCAATACCGATAAACCTTTGCTTTCATGAGTCTATCAATACCATAAATGATGGATTCTGCATTTTTTCTTTACTTGTCTTGGACAAAACTGAATCGAGATCCCCTAAAAATAATATGCAAAGTTTAGGATCTCAAATGCAATGTGTAGACCCTTCAATATTTATTGCAGCATCTTTAGAAATTTCGTTCAAAATGATACTACAATAATAATAAATAATATAATACTTAATGCTACATCTTTTCTTTAGATAATTCTAAGGCAACTAAATCTAATTTTGAAATATCTAGGGAGGTTTGGATAGTGAGTTGAGATGAGATGAGATGGGATGAAAGTTGAATAAAATATTGTTAGAATATTATTTTTGTTTTGAGATTTGAAAAAGTTGAATTCTTTATTGTATTTTGTGTGGGAGTTTGGGAAAGTTGTAGTGATTAGATGAGATGAAGATGAGATGAATTGAGAGGCCTTCTCAATCCAAACAACCCTATTAATCTGATAAATAAACATAATAAATAACTTAAAAGAAAATTTAAAAAAATAGAAGGAAGTGGAAAACCAGTAAGATGGCATCTTAATAAAGTTAAAAAAAGATTAATCAACTTATAAAAAAAAAGATAACTCAGTTCATAACAGTGGTGAACCATTCTCCATTAACTGGTCTCTTTATTATTTTGCTTGAGAGAGAGAGAGATTACATCTCAAAAGTTCTGTTGAGGTTGCATTATCCATGACTTCATATCCATTTGATTGAAAGTTTTGAATGCATTAAGAATATTTAGAACTGTGTAATTTAAAATTTTCAATGTAGCTTCAACAGTTCTTCAGCTTGGAAACTCACTAACATTATATTTGAGATGATGACTAGAGATGTCCCAAGGGCCAACATTGTTACAAATTTACAAATTGTAAACAAGCACAGAGAATAGTATTCAGATTAACTTACATATACTGTTGAGGTTGTGCCAAGAGTTATTATGTCTCCACTTGCAAGCTCAATTGGGTCACCCCAATGTCTACTTCCAGAATCAGGATGGTTGATAGGCTGTGAATTAAGAAGTGTCCCATTCAGACTGCCCATGTCTGCAAGCTCCCACTTCAATTTCTAAACCAATAGACAAGTATACAATAAATAGCACCATAGATACAGCACGGAAGCAGAATGGTAAAGGAAGTGGTAAAGAAGTTATGAAGGTTTACATTCAAATTCCAGTTTATCATCGCATGCTTCCCTGACACCTCTGAATCTTTCAATACTAAATCACTTGGAGAAACCCTTCCAAGGGTCAGTGGAAGCCTAGAAGTATTTGTTGACTGTGCAGAACAACGGACCCCAAGAGATGGACCAGAGATAACCTCCAGGGTGAGGCAGCTTCCTGCACTTCTAACAGAAAGATATGATGACATGTTTTATATACTCAGTCAATTATAAGAGACAGAGAAAACAGAACTGCAAATACAAGTAAAAGATATAAGAAATTACTTTGATCTAGAATGTCCTTGTGCACGGGCTCCTGCAACTTATCTCCTACCAATCTCTGTCTACCATGTTTTAAAAATTCAGCCAACTGTTCTGGTGAAAAAGGATTCTTAAGCGTCTGACCAACCAAAACATCTTCCGAAGGATCAGATATCAGGTCCAAAACCAAGCTATCACCTGGGAAGAGTGAAAAATAAACTTTTGGTTTTGTTTGGGTACTAGAAGTAGAAGAGCAATTAAAGCAAAAGCACTAGGTGAGATCATTGAAAGGAAAGAGATAAAATAACATTGAATACCCTGAGTTGTATGGGGAGATACATTGGGGAGCCTTTGTTTATGAACAAGTCCATGAGTCCGGGGTGAGTGGAAATGCCCTTCATTTTGAACACATGCTCCCTCTAGATCATAATCCCTTGGCAATTCATTACTTTGGTTTCGGGAAATTCCCACATCATCTGAAACAAGGGCCTTTCTAGCTCACCAGCCTACAAAAGAAGCAATCACAGGGAGTAAACAATAAACATCGTTGATCCATGGAGATTAAATGTGAAACAGGGCCTTTCTAGTCCCTATTTTTTCTGAATAATACAAGTCCCTAGTTTCACTCTTACACACTGATCTCTGACCTTAAGACTAAATTGCTTCAATTTAAAATTCAGACGGGTTTTTCTATCCCATGGCATAAGATTTCCTTGGTAATCAAGTGGAAGGACAACTCAAAAATCTATTAATTGTATTTACATCTTTCGCAAGTATATCAAACAAATCTAAAAAATGTAATGAAATGATAGAAGGTCGGATTGTCCTTTAGCAACCAGGAAATAAAATTGTATTGAAACCTATTATAATTTTGAGCACAATGAACTCGTTCACATGATCAAGAGCGTGAGAATATATCATCAAAAAAAAACAAAAAAAAAAAAAAAAAAAAAAAAAAACCACTTACATGTAACAATGACTATAAAATATAGCTTTAAAATTCCATTAAAAAACTAAAAAAAAAATCATAACAAGGTTGCAATTTTAAGAAACTAACAAGTCCCCAACTCCAAGGTGCAATCAAGTGATTAAATAAACGGAATTGTCCAGTTGACATGAGTTGGTCCAACATCAATCTGAACTCATATTCCCAGCAGAATCAAACCCAAACGGAACACACAAAATAAAAACAGCTAACATCCACGAACGGTACAATTACAGAAAACGAATCTAAATTGCTCAGCTCTGAGTTTACCCGAATGAAACAAGGCGGCCCCTAACAAACTAAGACGAGAAAGAAGAAATATATGGGAAAAAAAATACTAAATCAACGCTCATGCAGAAGGTGCTTCAATCCCATAATCCTACACACATCAGTCATCCATCTTGAAAAGATTGATCATGCTTGTCGATGCATCTCGAAACAAGCTGAAAAGAGTCGCACCGAATTAAATCCATAAACGGGTGCGTTCCTTTCGTATAAATCCCGAGAATCGGAAAGACGAACAAAATGTAAAACCAAACAAGCAAAACCGACATCGAACAAACCGAATGTTACGAAAACTTCAAATCTTTTCCGACGATTTCTCAGCAACAAAGCAGGGCATTGCACTAAGAAGATAAATAAAAGGAGATTAAAACCCAGTAGCTTCCAGAAAAGTCAGAGAGAGAGAGAGAGAGGAGAATTGGGGTAAAATGAGAAAGCTAGGAGGTACCTTGATGGTGCGGGAACGAGATGAGGAGGAAAAGAAGCGCCATGGTTTACAGGAAATTAAAATGATGAGGAGGATCAAAAGCAGCATAAGGATAAGCACACCGACAATGCTCTCTAGCATCGTCATAGTCATCGCTCTCGCTACCTCGCCGAGAAACTGATTGGCGTTTGGGTTTGCGAGAAGGTCGCTCGCTTTGAACTGGTCGCACTTAATTTCGTTTTTTTCTTATCGATTTTACAATTTTCTTTACATCCCAATTAAAAACGAAAAATTCACTTTTTTTACTGAAAAATAAACTATAATTAATCTAACCATAATTCTCTCTTGAAGAGTTGGATGAAATATAATTATTACTTAAAAAAATATTTATTAAATAATTTTGTAATAAATAAAACCATACTCTTAGCCTATAATAATAGATAATATGATAAATTAATTATAAATTCCTAATTATCAACAAGGAGTTAATCATTTTTCATGATTAATTATGGTTAGTTTATTGACATTTACGAAAGAAAGCAACTTTAGATCTACAAAGTTATTTTAAGTCAATAACTTAATAAATAAACCGGAAAAGAAAATATGCTGAAGTAGGTAAACCTCCACCAGAAAATTGCTTTTGTCAGTCCCTAAAAGTCCAAACAGACCCCTAAATCACATAGGCTGTTTTTTTTTTTTTTTTTTTTTTTAATGTTTTCGTCAACTCCACTTATTGGGCCACTTTGGATTGTCATATGAACCGGGCTCCGTCGAACTAATACACGAAAAGCCCAACGGGCCAGAAATACATATGGCCCAAGAATATAGTCCACCAAAGAGAGAGAAACCACATAGAAGAAATAATAATAATAAAATTTGAGAGCAAAGACTCCTCGTATTTGCTGTTTTCATGAAGGTGATAGTTTTCATTCTAAAACGTTATTTCAATCATCAAATCGCATTTTTGTAAACTTATTAATACAAACATCATTAGTTTGCTTGAAGAGCTAATGATTGTTTGTTGAATAGATAACTCCTTTAATCTCCTCGTCTTGTTTTATAGAAAAATATATACGATGAATATAATAAATACGCCGTGGTTATTTTCTATTATAAACTTTTAAAAGTTCATGAATAAAACTAACATGATAACACAACAAGCATAACAAAATACGTTTTTTTATATAATTATTGAAAGAGTTCTTCTATTTACAAATCAATGTGGATGATACAACTGTTGTATTCACACCACCACTTGCTTAGAAAATTTTGATGATCATTTGGAATAGATTTGATAGAATAGAAGAACTCTAATAGAATCAGAAAGATTTTGAGAGAAAAGAGATCAAATGTGAAAGGAATAAGGAGATGAATCTAATATGGTCTAGAAGATAAAAGGAGAAAACGAAGTAGCCGAAGGACTTGAGACAGTTTGGCATACCTGAGAGTGAGAAGGAGCCATAGAGTAATGAGTTCCGGGCATCTTTTTCTCAAAACTTGGGGATGAGTTTTTCACAACCAGGGCTGACAAATGATGCATATATATAGCTAGTATCCTTGAGGGCATTAGTTTTATTTTTTGTTTTTATTTTTAACTAGGATGTTGGGAGTGGGAACTAGATCGCCGACATATTTAAGACAGAGTACTAAAAATCATCAGACGACAAGATCGTTGACAATATTTGAAGTGCGATTATTAAACAAAAAATAGCGGGTATTTATGAGCATGGAGATAGAGAGAGAGAGAGAGAGAGAGAGAGGGAACAGTAAAATTCTAGATTTCAAAAATTTAGAGAGGATATTAATGGATGGCTATATGTAAAAGAGCAATAGAAGCATTTTATTAATTGGTATTTTGGTGAATAATATTTCTTCTAGAATCTTGAGGTTATTTACTTATTTCCCTCCAAAAGTCAAAATGCGTAACGTTTATTTCAACTGAGTTCAAAACTTGTGTTTTATTTCCATATAAAGATGTTCAAAGCTTGTGTTTTATTTCCATATAAAGATGTAATTTATGACTTGTGATTTAACTCCTACTTAATAATGTGGGTAACGTCTTTTAGTTTTAATAAAAGTAGAGAAATAGAAATTCTAGACTCCATGCATAAAAGGCAAGAAATTTCCGGAAATAATAAATCGAAAGATATGGGCCAAACCTATGTGCTGTTGATTGCCATCCAACAAGGTAGAAACAAAAGTATATATCGGCCCAACGTTGGTCCTACACTACAATAGACATGTTTATATATATATAAATATATATATATATATATATATATATATCTCTCTCTATATATGTAAAGAGCCTATCAAACATAAATTTTTTGTTTTAACGGAGATAAGTAATTTTCTGTTAACTTTCCTTTAAATCCATCTGGGTCATCTAACTTCACTTATTTCATTGGTTGCTGTAAAAGAATATTTATGAGAATAAAAAATAACGATTCCAACATCAACCTCTTCGTATTCATCGCTCTCTATCAATTTCTCTTCTTTCTGAAAACCTCTCGAGCAAAAGGCGATCTGGAAATGTCGTCAAGGCAAGCCCCTGATATCTCCCCAAGGGAAAACGACAACATTAATGGATTCTTCTTCGCCAACAGAGGGTGTCAGTGGCAGCCTATAGCATCAATTTAGGGGAGAAAATGAATTGTGGAGAGTGGACGAGAAAATCGCAATGGTTGGGTTGACTATTTCTTTCTCGACATGGGAAGCAGGTGGTCATTGACATTTTTTTTTTCCAAAAGATTGCTTCTAAAAGGCTAATCAACAGAAGCCTGCTCGACGGAAATTTGCTAGTTGGATTTTGTGTTAATGTTTTTGGTATCTCGTACTTCAAATTTGGATTTTTGCGGATTTTCTGGACCTCTGTTTCATGCATTTGGGTATGTGTAAATAGTTTTGCATTTAGGATTTTTGCATTTAATTTCTATAGGTTTTGTCACGTGAATATCTTATGCTAAATTGTGACGTTTTCTATTTTTCCTTTTTCTACTTCATTTTATGCAAAGATGGTTGTACCTCTGAACACATGACAAAAAAATATGAAAACCACATGGGAATTAAGATATTCTACATACAAAACCAAGCATAGGCATCCTAGATCTCTATTTTTTTACTTTTTCTAATTAGTATCTTTTAATGGTCAGTAAGAGAATCATTATTAGCTATTTTTTGTCTAGTTGTTAATACAAATGATTTATCTATCTTCTTATGGTTAACAGACTTAATAATCGCACCTTTCATTGATAATCTTGTATTGATATATAGGGATTTGGAGGCTACTTTCTGTGCCAATCTATTTGAGCGTATGTCTTCAGGTACAACCACTAATTATACCCTTATCTATTTTCTTATGGTTAACTAAAGATTTTAATCATGGTGATGCACTAGAAGAATGGTTGTTGAGAGATGGATCCCCACAGGTAAACAAACACAAACTGAAATAGATAAGGGACACTTTTACTAGCTGGTACACTTTCACTTTATACGATTTTAATTTTTACAGGTAGCTGCTTTTGCATTTTATTTTACAATATCAAGATTTTGAGGATGTTGCCTATCGATCCAAACAAAAAGTTATCTTTTACTCATAGCATTTGTGATGGAGATTTGGTTATTGTCTATGAGAGGCATGGCAACATGAAGGCTCTTAAAGTATTCAAGGATTCAGTGCTTCAGAACCGATGAAGCACCGATTTGGTGTATTCAAACATTCAGACTGGATTGGAAAGCCCTTTGGAACCAAGGTTTTTATCAACAAGGGTGGTTTTATTTACTTGTTAGCTCCAACTCCTGAATTGTGGACTCTAGTTCCAAGTCACAGGACCCAGATTCTCTATATTGCTGATATTAGCCTTGTCATCATGTACTTGAAAATAGTTTCTGGTTGTTTGGTTCTAGAATCTGGGGTTGGAAGTGGATCTTTAATTACGTCACTTGCAAGGGCCATTGCTCCTACAGGGCATGACTACACATTTGATTTTCATGAACAAAGGACTGACTCGGCCAGGTATAATAAAGAAATATTGTGACTTGATTCTCACTAATTGGTTCGTAATAGTGATTATATTTTTTAGTTTTTTAAGCTATTGATTGTAACAAGAGATTTGTGTTTGTTTCTCTCAAAAGTGTTGGTGAGGTACTATAGTAGACTTGTAGATGTGCTGATCAATTAGAATGACTTAATAGGAAGAAATTATTTTTATAAGGAATCGACTAATGAGATAACTTTTCCATTAGTTTTTATCAATGAGAATGATAATTGGAAGAATAAGATATCATTTCTCTAAATACAATTATTTTCTACTTGTAAAAAAAAACACTGTTCTTTTCTACTTCTCAGAGAAAAAAATATTATTAAATTATTTATTTTCTCCACTATGTCTTAAATTATTAAGTGAAATCAATAATTTTTATAAAATATATATTATTTTTTACAAATAATCATTTCATAAAATTAGTTAAACGTACTTTGCACGTTGCTTTCACCTAGTATATATATATATATATATTTATATTATTTGCAGTCGTGAAGTGTGTAAGCGTTATACAATTTATTTGAAAAAAGTGAGTAAATTCGAGAGTCACATACATAAAAAAAAAAAAAAAAAAAAAAACTTTTAATAGTGGGCTCCACACTTTTTCAGAATGATTATACGACGCTTGTACACTTTACGACTGTATATAACACTACTCTTTTTATTAATAGAATTTTTTTATGTCTAAAAAAAACATTTTTGTTGTAATGAGTTATTCGATGCTTGAAGGAATTATCAATGAAGCGTTGATGATCATGGCCCGAAACAAAGGTATCTACAAAGTAGAAGGAAAATGTTATATTATTTCCAAAGGTACCATGAGATAACGTCAGAAGAAACTTGGTTTTGTAATGCACAAGCTTATTTATGAGGAGAACAGTAAGTTGTTATGAATTTGGTAGAAGCTTTGATGAGCACAAGATCCAAGTTTCTTCAAATCAATTTGCATGATCATCACATAATGTTAAACGAAGGCGTTTTTGTCTTTAGTAGCTGGTGTTGTGCAATGGTGGGCTGTACTCTCTACTAACACTTCTCCCACAATTCTTCTATGTAAGGCCAAGGCCCAGAGTCTCTCTCTCTCTCCCTCTCTAAATTGTAAATGTAAAGGGAATCACACTTTTTTTTTTTTTTTTTAATATAAGAATAAAAGCTCACTGAATTTTTTTAATTCAAGACTTCAATCTTCTATGTCCATTGTAATGGACAAAGCCATTGAGCCAACTCAAAGTCAATTAAATATCATAATTTTAAAGGAGGAGTATAAATAAACAGAAATGTTTGAGATATTACATCAATCATTTATAATAATCCAATAAAAAATCTAAGAAAATATCGATTTTTATTTATGTCAATACTTTAAACAAAAATGTTATCGGTAACTATTTAGAATTATTAGAAACTGCAAAAACTTATTTGTCTTCGATCATAAATAAAGAATCTCATTCACCGTCTTTCTATATTCAATCTGGAGTATTATAAAAATCAACCATATTTCCGATCAAATTAGTGTGTAATATAACTATCACAATAAAAATTGAGAAAACCCAATTATCAGTGAAAACTAAAGGGAAAGAAAATAGAACGGAAGAATATGATTACATGCACAGTAAGTGAATGTCTATGCGTATGAACAATACTACAAGGACAAAAGCATATAATATAGAGGATATAATTAACTATTTAGTATAAGATATGGAATATTTTGATTATTTCACATTATATATATATATATATTTACAAGTAAAATAATAAAAATATCTCACATGATAAATGAATATTTAAGCAAAATGAAAAGGATATCATAAGTAAAAGATAATGAATCGATGTAACAATGGTACAAATGAACTAGGTAGACATGATACTAATCTTTGACCAAGCCTAATTCACTTGGGAAAAAGGATGAACTTCAATACAATCGTTATCAGATGATGTTTCACGATAAGAAAACAACTGCTATATATGCAATGTTTTAGGGACACACCAACCCCAGTAGTTGAGGGGTTTCAACCCTTAACCAAGGACCCATTGGTCCCTAAAGATTATATATGTATATTTATATATGACAAAACTCTATGTACAATTATTTTTATGTACTCTTTACATACTCTACTAATGTGATTAGATGTGTCACTTTTTTTTAATATAAAATAACTGTTTTAGCCAATCATATCAGTAGAATGTGCAAGAAATAGTCTTAAATACGTAAAAATAATTGTATGTAGTAGAATTCATATATATATATATAGAAAACCTTTAAGTGTTGTTTGGATAGTGAGTTAAGATGAGATGAGTTGAGATGAAAGTTAAAAGTTAAATAAAATATTGTTAGAATATTATTTTTTAATATTATTATTGTTTTGAAATTTGAAAATTTTGAATTGTTTATTATATTTTATATGAAAATTTGGAAAATTTATGATGATGAAATAAGATAAGATGAAACACTTCCACTATCCAAACTGGCCACGTAATGTATCGGAGAAACTGGTATTAAACCATTGTTGACACCCTCTAATTAATGAATAATGATAGGTTACTACCTATCTACTATTTTTTTTGTATTTGATTTTTTTTTAATTTTTTATTTTACTTAATGATTAAGGAAGTAAATATTAGTAAAGTTATATATTTTTTTAATTTTTTTTAGTGATTAAGTATGTTAAAAAAATACTTAAAAAAATAATAAAAAAAATTTAAAATACACTTGAATAGTAAATAGATAGATTACTAAGCCTGTCTCACCCCTAATTAATACATGAGACTCCTTTTATCTCTTGCTTAAAAAAAAAAATAATAATAATAATAATAATAATCTCCCAGCCCACCTCAGTCCGTCGGTTTCGTCAGCTTCGTTGCCCAGCCCACCTCATTCGGTCGAACCACTGTAGCTTCATCTCACAATCCTCTACATCTTGTTTCTCCTCTATCACCCATAGTCCAGGTACCATTTGTAGTAATTTTTGAATTTATTTGCTTTACTTTAATGAGCAATTTGTATGTGTAAATAGATTGTAGGACCGTGGCTCCTTTCAAACTCATTTTGGTCTGGTGGATGCCCTCTCTGTGTTCCTAATGATTTCTTCGACCCATTCACCGTCCACTTCTTACTCCAACTAAAAAAAAAACGAGAGATTGTAGGACCTGCATTTTAAAGTAATACACACCATTGGTTGCCCATTCTCAGCTAAGTTAACTCCACCTATAGATGTGTCTCACTTAATTTCCATTCAACATTTTTTAAATCGGGTTTAGTGATCGGGTGGAAGGCTGAAAACCAGAAGGAAACTGTGGATTATTTTATTTCACATTTTTTATTGAACCAATCAACCAAGGTATGTAGTTGCATGATTAAGTGGTATAGTAATTTATCAAAACAAAAAATAAAAGAGCAAAATGTAGAGCAATGTAATTAATGTCATCATTTGTTTTAATGTTTTATGTTTTTGGCTATTGCATGTATATTATTTATGAATTTGAATTATATTAATTTTCTTGTAGAAGATGGACAGTGATACTAAAGAAGTTCCAATAATAGAAGAGATAGAAACTGATATGGAGATTACTGTTGGAATATAGAAAACCACATCAAGGAATTGGAAAGGAAATCCCGAGAAGCTAAACAAGGGACTTTATTAATTCCTAATCCAGTTTTACGGTTAAGTTAGTTAGCTTCAGAATAACTTACTTGATTGTATCTCAAGTTGTTTAAATAGGATACTTTGTACAGTTTATTCATACGAGTAATTTTTCATTCGGTTAATGAGAAGAAGCAAAGTTCTCTCTTCCAATTCTATTTTTCTTAGCAATTTTACAATTACAGAAGAACATGTTGTGAATATCCCAAGAATGTTTGTACTTAACCAACTGTCTTGTCTTCTTCATTTAGCAATCTATCAGAGCCATGCCTTAGTATGTATTTTGACGATGTAGAAGATGCGCTCACATGTTTCAAGGATATGCCAAGCGAATGAGTTTTTCCATTCGAACAAATCACACTCGATTGTCAAAGGTGGATAGATCACTAGTTGGCGCTGAATGTATTTGTTCAAGGGAAATGTTTCGTCGTCAAAGTTATAAGATAAGAAATATCAATTCCTGAGCCAGTTAAAACAAGAATTGGATGTAAAGCATTGATGAGTGTAAAAAAGGAGGGGAATAGGTGGATTGTAACCAAGTTTGCAAATGAACATAACCACGAGCTTCTTACTCCTAGTATGAGTTTTCTTCGTGGACATAGAGGGGTAACAAAAGTTCATTGAAACACTAAATGAGTCTAGAGTACCGACAATAAAAATAATGTCCGTGCTAAGTAAGGAATCTGATGGTGACTATAAGGTTAAATGTATTGGAAATGATGTAGAAAAATATTTGGGGAATAGAAGGAGAAATCTTCTTACGAAAGGAGATGCACTGCGAATGCATAACTATTTTATGGAGTGCCAAAGCAAAAATCCTGGTTTTGTTTATTCAATCCAAGTTGATGAGTAGGGATGCATGAGAAACTCTTTTTGGGCAGATGCCATGTCCTGGCTGCTTATCAATAGTTTGGAGATGTAGTGATATTCGATGCCATCTATTTGACAAATTGTAATAGGATGCCATTTTGATGAAACTTTGAAAATGAGAATGCATGCTAACTGTATGTGTAAATGCCACAAAGGGAAAACAGAGGCATATGATGTTGCGAATATTATGCTTTTTCCTCCCTCTACATTACACAGTGTGTGTCCTTTTTATAGACACAATCAGATCAGTACATAATCCAATCTCTAATGACAAAGAGACACCTGTGCTAAAACGGTTACAAGAAATATTCTATTCCTAAAACGGTTACAAGAAATATTCTATTCTTTTTCCCAGAATCATTCCTTCGGGTCATGCTTGGTTCCTTCTTGTTGTGATGTGTCTATAGCCTTAATACCCGCCCGCGAGTCAAGCGTTACAGCTCTGATGTTGAGGCTTGACCGTAGATGTTGAAATCTGGCTGTAGAGAGTGGTTTGGTGAAAATGTCTGCAATTTGATCCTTGGTGGAGATGAAAGATACCTGGAGTGTTTTGGCAGCAACCTTTTCCCTCACAAAATGAAAGTCTAGTTCCACATGCTTGGTTCGAGAATGTAATACAGGGTTGGCTGATAAATAGGTGGCGCCTAGGTTGTCGCACCAGAGGAGAGGTGGATTTTGTAAAAAAATTCCAAGTTCCTTGAGTAAAGATTGTAGCCATAGAATCTCACAAGTTGTGTTAGCAACTGACTTGTACTCGGCCTCAGTAGAGGACCGAGCTATTGTTGGCTGCTTTTTCGACCCCCAAGAGACAAGGTGAGACCCAAAATACACGCAAAAACCACCAGTGGATCGGCGGTCATCAGGGCATCCAGCCCAATCAGCATCACAAAAGGCAGATATGGTGGGAGTGGAGGAAGACTGAAAGTAGAGACCATGAGACTTAGTGTGGTTAAGGTAGCGTAAAATGCGTTTGACAGCCTGCCAGTGGGGCTGGCGAGGACAGTGCATGTATTGGCAGACACGATTGACAGCAAATGAGATGTCAGGACGTGTAAAAGCCAAGTACTGGAGGCTACCTACAACACTTCTGTACAGAGATGGATCCTCAAATGTGTTGCCATCAAAGGCAGAGAGTTTGATGGAAGAGGACATCGGTGTACACACAGATTTCGAGTTATGCATGTTTGTTTTAACAAGAAGATCATGAGTGTATTTAGTCTGAGAGAGAGTGAGACCAGATGAGTTATAACTGACTTCTATACCCAGGAAATAGTGTAAATTTCCCAAGTGTTTGACGGGAAAGTGTAAACTCAAAGACCGAATGAACTCTGAAATCAGCACAGTGTTTGAACCAGTCACGATTATGTCATCAACATAGATTAGTATATACAAGCAATCGATTGAATTTTTGAAAATGAACAAGGATGAGTCAGAACGAGAAGCTTGAAAACCAAAGGAAATTAATTTATCACTTAACTTTGCAAACCAAGCCCTAGGGGCTTGTTTTAAACCATAAAGTGATTTTCGGAGCTTACAAACATGATGTGGATGATCTGGATGGACAAACCCAGGTGGTTGTTGCATGAACACCGTTTCTTCAAGGTCTCCGTGGAGAAACGCATTTTGTACGTCCAGCTGATGAAGGGTCCAGTGAGCCGAAACAGCAAGTGAGAGTAGAAGGCGAATGGTTACGGGTTTGACAACGGGACTGAAGGTTTCTGAGTAGTCGAGGCCAGGTTGTTGATGAAAGCCCTTGGCCACAAGGCGAGCCTTTCGACGCTCTAGGGAGCCATCAGCTCTTCGTTTTGTTTTGAGGATCCATTTCGAGCCAAGAATGTTGTAGTGAGGAGAGAAGGGGACAAGTTCCCAAGTCTGGTTTTGTAATAAGGCCTGAAATTCGAGATGCATGGCAGAGCGCCAGTCAGGATATTTTGAGGCTTCGGTAAACGAGGTGGGTTCCTCAGGAATGGAAGAAGACTGTGTGGAAGGTGGAACCGAAGAAGTGGTAAGAGAAAGAGTGGGTTTGGATGGCCATGGGATGGTGCCGTCAGAGTGTATGCGAGGGCATTGGATGTTCGATTTGGACCGTGTGACCATGGGGTGTGTGGGTTGAGGAGACTTGATAAGGGGCTGAGGTACAGACGGGGCGGTTGACAGATTTGAAGTGGAGGAAGATTCTGGAGATTGACTAGGTAGAGAAGGAGTTGAATGTGGTGATGACCTAGATGATGGGGACGAAGGGGGAGTTGGGATTAACGAGTTTATGGGCTGCGGTAATGGGCTTGTGGGTTCATAGAGGGACGGTGAGGGTGTGATGGGTGGGTGGGCCAACGAGATGAGAGGCCCTTGGGTTGGATGATTGTTTGGGTCAGAAGGTTTGGCAAACGGGAATTGATCCTCAAAGAATTTAACATCTCTTGAGATATATCTGCGGCCAGTTTCTAAGTGAAGGCAAATATAACCTTTGTGATCTGGGCTGTAACCCAGAAACACACAAGGTTTTGAACGGTAGTCAAGCTTATGTTTGTTATAAGGCCGCAAATTGGGCCAGCACAGTGAACCAAAAACACGAAGAGACAAGTAGTCAGGGGCATGACCCATTAGCAGTTCAAAAGGGGATTGATTGGCTAGAAGGGGTGTAGGCATGCGATTGATAAGAAATGAGGCAGTGAGAAAGGCTTCAGCCCAATATTTTTGAGGCATTGACGCATGGGATAACAGGGAAAGACCCGTCTCAACAATATGTCGATGACGACGTTCAACGGTGCCATTTTGTTGATGAGAGTATGGACAAGAAATGCGATGTGTAATTCCTAATTGTTGGAAAATGGGTTTGAGAGGACGAAATTCGCCACCCCAATCAGTTTGAACGGAAAGAATATTAGTGGAAAAAAAATTTTTAACATATTGGACGAAAGCAAGAACAATTGGAGGCACATTGGATTTAGATTGAAGGGTAAATAGCCATATATATTTGGTATGATCATCAACTATAGAAAGGTAATAGTGACAACCATTAGAAGATAACACAGGGGCTGGACCCCATACATCAAGAAAAATCAAATTAAAAGGTTTCGGAGATTGAGATGGAGAGGTAGGATGAGGAAGAGCGTGGGCCTTGGCTTGAACACATGCAGAGCAATTGGGCAGTCCATTATTGACACTCGGTAAATGATACTTGGAGATGGTTAAGGCGGTGGTCCGTGAGGAGGGGTGTCCTAGACGAAGATGCCAAAGGTGAGCTGAGTTGCGGAAAGTGATAAGAGCTTGAGGTGGTGACGCGGGTGCAGTGGATGTTGATGCTGTGGAGGAGGGCAGGACGTACAAATTGTTCTCAACAGGACCCCGAAGAAGTATTGCCTGGGTATGAGAATCCTTCACAACAAAGAAATCAGAGTGGAATTCAAAGTAAGCATGATTATCTTGGCAAAATTGCCGAACAGAGAGTAAATTTTTACATAAAGAAGGAACATGAAGAAGCTGAGTTAAGAGATAGTTGCCAGTAGTGGAGCTCAGTTGAGCAGAGCCAATGTTGTGAATGGGCAAGGAAGAGCCATCGCCGATGCTGATCTGGTCAGTGCCCTGATAAGGAGACGAACCAAGGTTGAGGTTGGTGTGCTCGGGAGTGAAATGATGCGTGGCTGCTGTGTCAGGGAACCACGCGTTTGTTGGCGTGGATGGGGGAAACATTGTGAGATTAGCCGCCAAGGAAGGGGGAGCGGCTGCTTGGTACGAATGATCAAACCGATGATAACAATTAATCACAAGATGACCAGGTTTGTTACACAACTGACAAGTGGGTCGAGGAGAGAAGTTGTGAGTGGATGAAGAGGTGTTTCGAGGGCCAGAGTAACCCCCACGATTGAAGTTGCGACCACGACGTCCTCCTCGATTAGAGGAGAAGCGGCCACGAGACGAGGCATTGGACGAATCTGGAGGTCGAGTACTGGTAAAGTTTGCAGATAACGGGGATCCAGAGAGGAGGGATTGTGTTTGATGAGTGAGGCGAGATTCTTGATTTAAGAGATAGCTGTAAATTTGTGGGATGGAAATAGGATCAGGTCTGGTAGTAAGAGAAGTTACTAGGGCTTCGTATTCAGAACTGAGACCAGCAAGGAGATAAATGACAAATTCCGAGTCAGGGAGAGGATAGCCTGCAGCACCAAGCGAGGAGGCAAGATTTTTGGCTTTGTTAAAGTACTCAGGCATGGAATCAGACCCTTTCTTTAACGTGGCCAGTTGGTATTTTGTATGCATGACATGAGCTGAAGATTGGGAAGCAAAGAGATTTTGGAGAGTGGACCATACATCTTGAGAAGTAGAGCAATCAAGAACTTGAGGAAGAAGTGACTCAGAGATAGAAGAAGTGAGAGCCGAGATGACAAGTTGATCTTGAACGAACCACTGGGAGTGCGCAGGATTGGGTTTGTTGTCAATGGTGCGTGGAGGAGCGGTAATGCTTCCATCTACATATCCGAAAACTTGGTGGCCTTTTAGGAATGGAACTATTTGAAGTTTCCAGAGTAGATAATTTTGAAGAGTGAGTTTGAGAGTAACAGAGTGGGAGACAGCGGTGGTGATGGAGGAGGGAACGATGGGAAGGGTTGTAGACATGGTTGAGCAGACGTGAGTCTTCAGGCTCTTGATACCATGATGAAACTTTGAAAATGAGAATGCATGCTAACTGTATGTGTAAATGCCACAAAGGGAAAACAGAGGCATATGATGTTGCGAATATTACGCTTTTTCCTCCCTCTACATTACACAGTGTGTGTCCTTTTTATAGACACAATCAGATCAGTACATAATCCAATCTCTAATGACAAAGAGACACCTGTGCTAAAACGGTTACAAGAAATATTCTATTCCTAAAACGGTTACAAGAAATATTCTATTCTTTTTCCCAGAATCATTCCTTCGGGTCATGCTTGGTTCCTTCTTGTTGTGATGTGTCTATAGCCTTAATACATTTGCACCCTTTATTGGAGTTAACCATCATCTCCAATCTGTGATGTTTGGGTGTGCTTTACTCATAAATGAGACATCTGAGTCTTATACTTGGTTACTAAAAACATGGCTTGAGATAATGTTTGGCCATGTTCCTACTACCATAATCACTGACTATGACAAGGCTGTGGGAAGGGCAATTGTTGAGGCACTACCAAATAGCACTCCCGTTGTGTTTGTGGCGTATTTTGCAAAAAGTACCTAAACACTTGGCTCATGTCTATAATAGATATTCATTTCATTCATGATACGTTAACACTTGAGGAGTTTGACTTAAAGTGGAGTGAATTGTTGGTGAAATATGGCTTGAGTGAGAATGCTTGGCCGCAAAACTTTTATGAGAGGCGGGAAAAATGGGTGCCGGCTTACTTTCGACATAAAGTTTGTGTTGGCATGTCTACTATTCAGAGAAGTGAGAGTATGAACAAATTTTTCAAGGGTTATGCAAGCACAATGGTGAGTGATTTTGTCTACGAATATAAAAAAAAAAAGAAGCATTAGATGCACGTTTTCTAAAGGAGAGAGAGATGTCAAGATAAAAACATTAAAGCTAATTTTGAAAACTTGTTACAAGATAAAAGAAGGGGCGGCAAAGGTTTATACAAGAAAATCCTTCTTATTGTTTCAAGAGGAGCTATTTAATGCACAACGATACAAGGCCAATATGGATCTCGTGGAAGGAGGCAAACAAATATTTAGGGTGTCATCCATTGAGAAAGGAAGTCGTACATATGACATTGCATTTGACATTGTTGAGAATAAATCTACGTGTACATGTCATATTCTTACGGTTCTTGGCCATAAATTTTAATTGGATGCGCTCCCTAAATGTTATGTCATGGAAGATGGACCATGAATGCTAAGATTCGCACATTACAAGGCATATTTGGTGATGACGCGCAAGTAGATCCAGAGTGTTCTACCACTTTGTGGAAGAATAGATTAATGATACAATTTGGTGAAGTTGCAGAAGTTGGGTCACAATCACTGGAGAAATATCTACATCTTTCTGTTGCTTTGACAAAGGTTCAGGAAGAGCTTCTATCAATGGACATTGGACTTGATACAAATGCAATCCATGTTGATGGTGCTAGTTTGAACAACCAAGCACTATCAAACATTTCATTCACGCTACAAGATCCCCCACGAGTTCCTACTAAAGGACGACCTCGATCATTGAGACAAAAGAATCCAAAGGAAACTAAAGTGGGAAAGAAGAGAAAATGTAGCTATTGCAAGAAAAAAGGTCATATGAGAACCACTTGTCCATCATATAGGTGATTGCATTGAAATTTGATTTCATCTTGTATATATTTTTATGGTGCAGTGTTTTGAGACAGTTATTTTTTGTAGGGAACATATTACGACGAGTTCCATGTAACAAGATCACGTCTCTTTCTCAACACCTATGGAGCCAAAAGTGCGACTATTATTCTTTTGTAATGATATTATTTCTTTATTTTGTAGTTTGTGATTTTGTGTGATGATGATATCTTTCATTATTTAATGAACAGGTTAATCTGATGATGCTTTTTCTATTTGAAAATTTGAACTTTGTGGTGTTAATAGCCCTGCCACCTTGCTTGGATAGAAGTTATGATGCTGATGCTGATGCTGCTGTACACATTTTGCTTTTGATGCTGCCACATACTTTTTTTTTGTGAAAAATATATAGAGACTATTGTTGGGCAGCTTGTAATGATTTACAATGATGTTATAGATTAACATTGATGTTGTATAGACCATTGCAATTATTTTGGAGAAATGCAAAACATGTAGAGACCATGGATTTTGCAATGATATGTACAGATTTTGTAAAACTTGTTTCTGATGCTTACAATGAAGGGAGATGTTAGGATTTTGGACATAAACTTGAAGTTTGAGCATATAAATGTTGATGCTTGTTGTATTTGGTGATGCCGAATGATTTTGTCTATATCTATATCTATATCACTTGAGCATCCCAGGTAGATTAGCCAGATACAACCAACATACACTCTTGCCATTAATTAACCATCAGTACATAGGACAAGATGTATCAACCAATATACACTTGCAAGAAAAATTAACCATAAGTATATTAACTTCCAACATATATTAGGATGGTTTGACCAACAGTACATTAGCTTCCAATATACATTAAACAATATACATCACTTGCAAAAATACTTCTTCAATTTCAATTCTTCCATTCTACAATATCAGCATTGGTCTTTCTATTTCTTCTTTGGGCTAGCTCCAAAGTCTTGTAACCAAAGTCCTTCTTCAACAAGGACTTTGTTGGATGTCTGTCAAGCCCATTCAAAAAAATTAAAGTGCCTCTTAATCTTAGTCTCTTGAAACTTTTCAGGTTGCTTGAGATCTTTAGCTTTGATGGAATGTCGCAATAGCAAGTTGGTCACTCGTAGATTACTTCATTTTCTCACTCGCAAAAGTGAGAAAAGTTGGCAGCTACAAGCATGTTATGACACCTGCAAAATCTCAGTTGCATGATAAATGATTAGACTTTTTCAAGAGCAAGTTTGTATTTTTTCCAGTGATTTTAAGCACCCAAACTGCTAGGTCAGATTTACAATGTCATAATTGTACATTGTAAAACTTATAAGATATACAAGTGATTTACTAACATGATTTCTTATGCAGGTCCAGCATGCCTATTCAGTTTCAGCATCCAATATTCAAGTTAAAGAAATAAAAAAATCATACTTGTTTTTTGCTTATGCTCAATATACATTCAAGCTTAAGAAAAAAAAAAAACAATTTCAACATCCATTCAAATGTCAGCATCATGCCTACACAATTTGTTGTTTCAAACTTTAAATGAAACCATAAAACAAAGAGTCGTTGAAGTGAAAAGTTCAGAAGAATCCAAAAATCATACCACTTTGTTGGGAATGTAGTGAAAGTTGAGAGGAGTAAAAATGGAGACACTGTGAGAAGGGAGAAGCCGAAACTAGACTTAGGATCTATGGCCACCGTATCCGGATTTGTGACCATAGATTTAGGATCTACGGCTACAAACTCAGTCTCACTGTCTCTTTCTGATGATGCTGTCAATGGAGGTGGGGGAAACTGAAAAAACAACCCAACTCAATAAAATAAAATATATACATATATATATATATATATATATATATATATATATATATATATATATATGAGATTCTCCCTTCTGGTGTGTAGGAGGAGGCGGAGGAGGGAGGCGAAATAGAGCTTCTCTTTCTCCCTGGGTGTAAACCCTTCGTTCGTAATGTTTCCGTGCAGTGCTTTCACTTGGGATATTCGGGTCGTTCGCATTTACAAAAATTTTCATCTAATCTCAACTAATTATTATAATTTTTTCAAATTTTTATACAAAATAATATAAATAATTTAACTTTTTTAAATTTTAAAACAAAAATAATATTAAAAAAATATTTTATAACAATATTTTATTTAATTTAAAATTTTTATTTTAATTCATCTCATTTCTTCAGTAAAAAACAAACGAAATTTGAGAGAGGTAATAATAATATTTCTGTGCAGGTGCTTTTATTTGAGAAACTATAGGAAAGTAGCCGAACGAAGCCGTGTAATATTTCTTTTCATTGTTGTGGCTTGTGAAACCCAGCTTTACACCAACTCCGGATAGAAGAAGAACTCATATATATTATATATTTATATATATATATATATATATATATATATATATACACATACACGCATATACACAACAAACATGTTGCTTCTTGCTCGTAATTAAATACACATCATCTTCACATGTACTACAATGGTGGATTATTTCCTACATAGTTAGCATCCTTGATCTAAATCGCACTAAACTGCAAATATTGCTAATTTTTATAAGCTCTGATGTATGAAACACATGAAATGGTAACAATTTTGTCAACGATTTTCATGGATGATGATTTTTGTGTTTGTATCGACAGTTTAGCCCTACTTTTTGCATGTATAATTTAATTTTAAGGTAGATCATAAGAATATGATATCATCTGGGAGGGATATTATTTCCTTCCCTGTGAAAAACCCAATAAGCAGTAAAATATGTTGATCATATTTTTGTTGCAGATATTGTTGAGAAAACGATGAAAAAAAAAGTAAAATGAAACAATAACAATAAATCACACGATACAAAATTAACGTAATTTGACAATGTGCCTATATCTACAGAATTGTAGAAAATATTATTATGTTGAGGAATGATAAAATATACTTTAGAGTGAAATTTTATTGTTTAGAACGGATATACTGTTTATTAAGTACATATTTATATTGTCACAGCAGAAGTCCTAATTTCACTATTTCTGAATTATTTGCTTGAGCGACCTGTTGCACAAACTTCTGTCTGGTGCTTCCCGAGTCAAAACCTTAGCCGAAGCCTGTGCTCCATGATCCAAGCCTCGTTGAAACTCCACAAAAAACAGTGACAAAATCTTGGAGGGTTGGGTAATCAAATCGGGCCCACCACAACAGCAAAGGCTTCACACCCAACAACTATTGCATTATGCTAAAATACAGCTTTCTTCTATGTGATTCACGTTGGACTGAATTATTTCCTGTTTCTGCAGCAACTATTGCATTGCTTTGAAAATGCGCTACTTTTGTCAAATTCTAGTTACCAAAGAAAAAAGTGAATGGAATCCCTTATGGTCGGCTGGTTACTTATTAATTCCCACTTTCTCCAGTTCTGACCTGTGATCCCTTAAAAACTTTTCTAGCTAGTGCTAATGGTATGCACACACAGACACGCAAAAACATCTTTTTTCACTTGTCCTAACTGTAATGACGACTGGCATGGAAAGCTATTCTGGGTGTCTGATAGTTTATGCTATATATTAAACAGCATTCATCTTTGGGCGGTTGTGCGTCCATGTTTGTCCCCTGCATGTAATTCCAGTACTTCTCTGGTGCATTGATTATGCTTCAAAGTTAAGGGACAATGTTTTTTCACTTCATGAGGATCAGACAAACTTCTTTAACCAATGAGGCTTTTTCGGGTAGAAATAGAATTAATCTTACAGAGGATTAATGACAGAAAGTTTAAGAATTGAAACACAAGGAATTTCCTCTCTCTTCTGATTTGCTAGCTCCTTTTTACTTCAAGTGAGATATGTCTGTTGGTACTTCTCATAATTATGTTTGACATGCATGTTAACTGAAACATCGTTGTTCCCTATAAACTATTTAAATTTCAAGGAACAATTCTCTCTAAAAAAGTACTTATATCAAAATGAATGTGAAATTTTCTTTATGGTAAGAGACATGCCTGCCTATGTGTACCACCACTCTTGGGTCGAGTCAGCAATCTTCTTTGTTTTCTACGTAGGGTTTAAAAGAAGATAATACATTAATATGATTAATGCATGGTGTCAGCAATCCCCAAAGGAGCAACCATATTACCATTCTTAGCGATGACCGCTCTAAAAGTAGGCCTACAGAATGTAATATTGAGTGCGTGTCACCGTGTCTTCTCTAGGACTAATTAATTTTAAGTGATTGGCAGCTCACGGTCCCCATTCGGCCCCCAATTTAATGGAATGCTTCATTCAGATTGCACAAAGAAATGCATAATGTACAGCACATCCATTGAATGGATTGATAGTTGTAGACAGAGATTTTACAAGTCGATCTATTTGATTTTTGGGGTTGAACTCATGTAAATGTAAGAAGCAAAGTGTGTGTGTGATGAACTAGTTATTGTTGTCTTAGACTGTGACATGTTATGCATTTGAGGCGAGAAAAAGCTCTGTAACCATCCGCTAAACATTTCTTTTGTATTGACAGTACTAGGTGTCCGGAACAAAGTCCTGACTAATCTCGCACGCCTTCAATAAGGAGTTTCCCTTGAGTTTTGCTGCGTTTATGTTCTATACTAATTGCCTGCCACGCTGATATTATCTCAGAATCAGACACTACAACATTTGCAAGGTCTTGCAAATTAATAGACTTGATTCAGTAATGCATATATATTCAAAAGCCCATTTTTGTGTTTCTTTTACAGGTTTAATTAAAATCCTCTTTCTCAGTGCATGCAGAAGTCGAAGGTGAAATAGGCCTACAGTAGATCAGCCTCAGATCAGAGATCCTTCCACTTGAGCATCGATCGATCCTCTTTTTAAATTATAGACACTTTTTTCAGCCTTCTTAAATTAGTCACGCTTCCGAATAAGCTTTCTATACCTTTTTTTTTTTTTTTTTTTTTTTTCCTAAGCTGATCTTTATACTCAGTAATGAAGTTATTCTCTGTCTAATGTTTACTTTTATCAAATATAGAAGGGATCTGTATCAATAGTGACACACAGTAATGAAGAAAAAAACCAGACCTGATCTCTTGGAGCAGACTGATCATGCCCAAAGTATTTCCCTGAAACCCCTTTTGTTCCATCATTTACCAACCAATTATCAGCAACTGATTTATAACTTCCGAAGATATGAGTGATATTAATAGAAAGAGGCCGACAAAGTTGCAAGCTTCACCTCTTCCAAGGTTTAGCCTCACACACAGAGAGCTCCATCCTGAAAAAGACTGCAACATAATTTACATGCAACCTTGTTTATTTATTTACTGATCATGGGCAAGCTCGAGCAGAGACTGGCCTCAAATTTTTGCAATGAAAGACAAATTTGCATGGCGTACGTAGGCTTCATTAATCATTAATTATTATTTTTTTCCTTTCGTTAATTTTAAAAGGAAAAGGTATTCACAGTGGAAGGAAAAGGTGCAAGTATTATTAATTTCAGAAGCAAGATTCTGCTTTTCTAGAAAAGTTGTTGATTAAATATGTATTATTAATTTATTAGTGAAAATAAGGCCTAAACTTTAGCTTTACTTAAGGCCTAGGGGACATGACGTACGTATCCTGCATGGGTTAAAGATTCTCCATTACTGAATTATCTAAGAAACCTATAGCTCGATAATGGATTCTGATGCAACTTTCAATTTCTAGATCTCTCTCTCTCTCTCTCTCTCTCTCTATATATATATATATATATAATATGATAAAGAAGCTTTTCAAAAATAGAATAAAGGAAGCATGCTGATTTTAGAGCTACCAAAGGTTGATTATATATATGATCTGTAGGGATTGCTCGTCAGCTATGAGGACTATCTACCCTCTTTGGCTTAGATCTTGACAACCTGAAAAAATGGTATATCTGTCATGTTAAATCATCAACCGTCACAAAAATTCAAATTATTAGGAAATTAGTTTTGATACAAAGAGTATAATTAACTCAAAATGATTACCATAATACTGTAATATTAAATAATCAATCGTCCAAAAACTTAAGCAGATAGAAAATAATAAATTAATTTAATAATTAATTAGGGGCTATATATTAAGTGAGTTGGTGCATGCTCATGGGCAAAAGCAAGCTAGGATTTGGTTTCTTTGAAGTCAACACGTAATTAAAACAAACAAACTAAATAACAGCAATATATATATATATATATATATATATATATATTAATAGAGTTGCAAAATTGCAAGTAATTGAATGAGATGCAATTGATTCAGAGCATGATGGGACTGAGGTTCTATTCGGTTGGCAGGGAACATATTAACCTAACTAGATACTCAGAAATTCCTCATGTCACATTATATATTGACTATATATCCTAATTAACTAAGTAAATTGAACAGATCAAGGGTCAAATCGAACAGCAGATAGCCAGTCATATTTTCAGTAAATGGAAATATTCTTTCATGATTCTCCTTGTATTTTTCTCTTTGCCATGTTATAGCTAGCTAGGATACTATCATTATTTGAAGAATGTCAAAAGACTAAAAGTCCTACCAAATGCACCTTTATTCTACATTTCCTTGATTTCATCGCATGATCTTATAAGGGAAGAAAGATCATCTACTGATAAAAAATACAAAAGAGTAATGTTAGATACAATTTAATTAGGATGTGCAAATTCAGTTTACTCCCTTTAAAAAAGGTGGAGCCTATCACCAAAAATCTGGTTTTTTCATGCGGAACTAAGATTTTTTCTATTTTTTTTAAAAAGAATGCGCGAGACTTATATGCTTTTAAGACTGTATGTATAAATCATTTTCCAATATGAAAGTATCGGTTGATCCGCTCACATGGCAAAGGAATTTGATCTGCAGGACAATGAATAACATTAGTTTAGATGTCAATCAAAAATGGAAAACAGGTGGAGATCAGTCTGACAACTTATTGATGATGAAGAAGAATCTTCTGGTAAATATATATATATTTTTTTTGCATTATTTAGTACTTATATAAGAAATGTAGGCGCATTGCATCTGATCATGCACGTTCTGATCAGTGTCCCAGAATAGTTTGGTTGTATAAGTACTCATCAATTGTTTTTGTGAAATATGAAATCATAAGGAAATTTCCATGTTAATTTGCTATGATCTATTGAAAATGGGATGAAATAACCCCAATAAAATAAATGGAGATCGAATTCTGCATGTTGAAAGCAAGTTTTTACAACAATATTGTGTATCTGACATGCATATATAGCATATATTACAGGTGCCCCCTGGCAGTTTTCAAGGGTCAATCTCGGTTCCTCAATATTCTTGGTCGGTGTTAATTAGAATTAATTTCCAGTGATCTCAGCCTCCCACCTTTAATTTAACCAAAAAAAAAAAAAATCTCCAAAACAGAAGTAAGAAAATAAATAAAAAAATCAAGTAATTACTGATTTATTCGTGCATGTGTAGGAATCACAGATAAAAGGCAACGTGCAAAAGCTAATCATGCACAGTACGGGGATATATATTGTCAAGGATCTCTGATGCCATCTGCTCTCTCTTTTTTCCTGATCTGGTGTTGGAAGTTGGAACCATACTAATAAGTTGGAAATTACAACCATAAAGCCCTCAACTAATAGCAATATTCAGATCTTTTAAGTACGTCCACAACTTTTGTGGTGATCTAATGAGCTGTGGCATCCATTGAGCAAAGAGAAGCGGTAGATCCGCAAATGGATTTCATAAAAATAAACTCACAAATTAGTGTAATTGATGTGATGCTCAGATATATTTTATATTAAAAGATTATTCGTAATCTCATATACCGGATCAAGTGACGTTAGTTTGTAAATTTATTTTTTGTGATATTATTTTATGGATGAAGTACTTTTTTTGTGGCAAATGTGTGGAAGTGCGCGTAGTTTCAGACGTATTCTCCATTGCCGAGTACTTAGAGCTCATAGGCTAGCAGTTGCAACTAGCCGACAAGCAAAAGGGGTGAACAAGTGGAGGATCACGTAGTTCTTTCCTTTTCCAGAGGGCTTTTTCATGTGTCCTTTAGCTCCGTACGATCAGGAAAATCTCCAGACAAAATTTGAGTTAAAAGAACGGCCACGCCACATTGAAAGCAACTGGTGTTAGAAAAGAAAACCAAGCCAACATATATATGCATGGTCCTTCAATTTCTAAAGAAATAAACAAAAAAAAAAAAAAAAAGGGTACTCCTTGAAGAAAGAAATGATCGACTTAGCAGCCATTGTTTTTCTTGTAAATTGGATTAGTTAATTTAATTACAGCATAAGTAAATACTTTTATTTACTGGCAAGTCCTACATTATCATGACTTATTTGAATAGGGTGGCACAAGGATAATGCAAAGGGGGTGAGTGGGGACTCATTAGTGTGACATCCTCTTTATTTGAAATCTATGGTTCTGCAAAAAGAACAGAAATCTATGGCAGAAAATATGGCCATTGGATTCTGTCTGATCTCTGCCATAAAAATTTTCTACAAACATAATCATTTATTCCATGCAGCATGCAGTATGTAGTCTCCATGCTGATCAAAGCAAACATACATTTCGAAAAAGATCTAATTCAGATCTTGACTGAATTACCATTCTCTTTGCTGTTTATGCTGCTGCATGTACTTGCACTATGGTATCAAAGACTCTCGAGGGTAAACTGTAGGGAATTGGGTCGATTCCAGTTCTAGTCTTGGATGGAATCAGGAATTAAGTCAACTCAATTCCTAGAAATTTCAAAGGGAGAGAGAGCTGAATCTGCTGATGTTCTTTGTTTTGAAACAACCTTTGGTTTTGGCTCTGATGGCATATGAATCAATCACACATGAACCATGCATTAATTAAGGTTGTTATATTTACAAAATACTATTTTAAAAAAAATAGAGAAGGAAGCAATCATTATCAGGAAATATTTGAGAGAATCCTTTTGGTTCCTGCCTTTTGTTGGCTTTCTGTTGGAAGGGAATTGGAAAGCTGATAATTTGCAGCAATTATATAGCTCCTCTGTAATCTCCTCTGTCTCTCCCTTCAACTACATCAATGCATGGCCAGATAAAGACATTATTTCCAAGATATCCAATTTCTGGCCACATGAGATATTGATGTAATAGAGATCATGTGGAAATTCCTTGTCTCCCATTCTTTTTCTCTGTAAGAATGCTGAAATTCAAAAAAATTGTTGTGGGATCTTCCTTTACTCCCTCCTTTTCATTTCTTTATACTGTCTTTGGAGTGTGAGGTAGTATTTAGAATTGTATAATTAAGTGGTGGAAAAAGGACCCCTACCCACCTCTCTCAACATCTTTGCACTTTTTGCGACTACAAATTCACACCCCAAACCCTCACCTATTCCCTCATATTGTTCATTCAAATCTCCTCCTTCTGTCTTTCTTTCTTCATCCCCTCTCCCTGCAATACAATAGCCTTTCACTGCAATCCAAGAACACAACTCCTTTCTTCTTTCCTTTTATTGGATGAGTTACTCCTCTGTTCTTCCTCTGCATCTCTCTGTCTCACTTTACTAAGCAATAGCACCTCTTCACTGTAAATTTCAAAGCAAATCTTTTTTATTTTCATTTTTGAAATTTCAAAGCAAAGGAGATTGTTATGGCAACGATTGTGTGTCAAGGATTGCAGTCATGTCTAGACAGCACCCATACTGTCGAGCCAAAGAAAGTGTGGCTCAAACTCTCTTCACCAACACCACACTTCTCTCAACCCCTCGAATTAGCCTTGAGATCTTGTTTATCGGATTCCAAAACCAAAGAAGTTGGGCAAAAATACCGCATTGAGGAGGTTTGCAACAAACCCTGCAACTCCTTAAACAGCCACAGCTCCTCAAACCCTGATTTGGGAGGCTGGAGTTTCCTCCAAGCTATCTCCACAGGCCCGAAGGTCCCAAAGAAACAATGGATCACAAAGAAAAAGTCTATGTCCATCCTCTTGTGAAGCGCTCCTCGTCCATGCTTAGTGAGAAAAGCTTGCAATTGTGCACTGAAAACCTGGGCAACGAAACGGGCACCGACATCAACGAGGGCAATCTTTTTTCGCTGCCTTCATCGGACTCCAAGAGGAGCAATTTGCCGACAAGGGAGCAAAAGAAATCTCGTCAACTTACTCAAAATTTTCCACCTCCATTAACAACTATGAGCGGCTCGGAATCTCTACGAGTTCGGACCCACCGAGAAGACGGGCGGCTGATAATCGAAGCGGTCAAGGCTCCTACAACGCAGAGTTATTTTCAAGCTGAACGCAGTCATGGCCGCCTTGTACTGCGCTTTGTGAAAACTTGCGCTACTCCCAGTATCGAGTCAGAGGAAGCTGATGATCAGAATGAAGAAAATGGAGCAAGCAATGAAGCGGGCAATGGAAAAGAACGATTTGACAGTGATGCCATTGAAGAAAAACAACAAGTGGAAGAAGAAGAAGAAGAAGAAGAAGAAGAAGAAGAAGAAGAGGAGGAGGATTTGGATGACGAAGGAGAAAGGGACGTGTACTTGGTGGGTGAGGGGATTGATGGTAATTATGTCAAAAATGGTGAGGTTGAAATGAGAAAGGAAAAGTTTGAGAGGCCAAGAAGGTGCAAAGAAGATGATCAGCATGGGAAAAACAGATTGTTAGAGTGGGAGCCATTGTGGGTGGCTTCCTCCTAATTTTTTTTTTTTTTTGGGATTTTGGATCTCTAGATCACTAACCATGTTCCACGACTTTTGTGTTTGTTATCTTTCCTTTTTATCCTCCTCTTCCATGAATTCCCTAATCTCCTTATCTAAGCTTGTGGTAGTAGGGTAGTTATTATCGTTACTCTCTCTCTCTCTCTCTCTCACGTACAAATGAAAGTCAAATAATGTTATTCGGACTAATTATGTGAGAGCAATGGAATCTGGTAAGTAGGAATTTGCCCATTTGATCTTTAGACCATTCCCATACATCATACATGATGGCCACAGACAATCTCAAGCGTAATTTATAAAACAAAAATTTTATGTACAGTCTTTTGCGTACTCCACTAATATGATTGGTTGTGTAGTTTTTTTAATATAAAATAATTATTATGATCAATCATATCAGTAGAGTGCACAAAAAATAAACAAACTAATACCATTACTCTTCATAAAAATATGAACTTTGATGCATGGGTTATTGTGCTTTACCTTTAGGTCAAAGATTATAAAAATATGAACTTTGAAAGGTATGATCCATGAATATTGGTATGTATATTCCATAAAAATAAATAAAAATCTTTTATTCTTAGTTAACTGTTTCTGATTCATCAGCTCTTATTTTTTTGAAAGGAGTCAGTTAATAAAAAAAATTAAGATAAGATATGTAAAACTAAAATAAATATTTTTTATTCTTAATTATTCTAAATCTTTTCCAAATACTTCAAACAAAAAAAAAATACAAATTTCAATTCTTATTACTTATTACAATTTACATAATACAATATTTTAATCTCTAGACAGAGTAAGAACAAATAATTACTCCAAAAAGAATATGTTATTTTAATATAATTCATAAAAGACAGACACAGTCCATAACTTAACCTCCTTTTTTTTTTTAATTGGTTTATTCAGAATCATTAACCAATGAAGTTTTTTAATTGAGTGAAGAAATTACAAAAATAAAAGGACTTCTTTTTTATATAAAAAATAATGTATACTTTAACTACTAGTCTCATTTTAATTTTACAATATTTATTAAGTGCACTCTTTTTTTGAGCTTGACCAATTAAGCACTTAATATAAAAAAAATTATTAACGTTTTTTTATAAAATTCAAAAATAAAAGTTTGGTTTCTTAAACTTTTTGATGTATTTTATTACATATATAAATATAGCATGACGAAATAAACAACATAAAGGCACAGCATGTGGATCTACGTACATACACCAGTCAACTTTTGACCTGGACAAAATAAGTCAACATGAACATAATTTGTTGCCTAACTATTTACAGCCTAAGACCTCGTATTTGATCGCTCCCAAAATAGCAAAAATCTACTATATCTTAACTAAAATTAATACTATATATCTGCTCCATCAGCCAATTATATTATTAACAAATACAATGTAAAAGTCAAAAATAAATCGAGTTTTGAAATCAAAAAACTGATCTCCCGTCCATTTACTGAAAAGATGGTCGATAAGTTTTTATAATTTATTGTACGAACTGTGGTGTCACCGCTAAAAGCGGTTTTTAGCGGTGGTTGTTGGAAGTACACTGCATTTAAAAGCGGTGGCGATTCAATACTTAACCAAAAAACTGTGTTGAGGGTTTTGACTTAACCATTGAATTGAAACTGTCTTACCACCAACAGATTTTTGCATTTAAAAGGCCGGGATGGCGATTCAAGTTCTTATTATAATCAGCTTATCGGTACTGCTGATCTATTTCAAGATCTGCAGGAAGACTATAGACATACTAATAGGCCAGGATTATATATGTTCATTTAGTAACACAATAACGATTCCATGCATCCCACTGGGTAATTCTTAGGGCAACCCGAAGCTAGAGGACTAGTCGGATTCCCACCAAGACCACGTTTGCTTGCTTTTGCCTTGATATTTCTATATTCCAATGTCCATCACTAAGGTTGCCTCGTTTGGATAACGAAGTGATATTAGATATTTTGTAAATAATAATAAAAAAATATGTAAAAGATAATAATAAATAGTAATCTAAAAATACTCCACTATCCAAACTAACCCTATAAACTTTTAGACATAGATATTTGTACTTTTTATTATAGAATAAATTTAAGGTATCATATCTAAGTATATTAATTTACTAGCCTTAATTTTTTTTCTTTTTATTATATATAGAGAGAGAGCAACGCCATAATTTATTCCGAGACCAAGAGATTCATAACCTTGAAACGAAATCAACAAAGATTCATGGGGAGCGGGCAATTAAGCATCAAGTGTACCTCTCATGGGGAAGGTATTGTACATGTAGTGTCCACAACTAGCGCGTGCTGATCAATAAAGAGATGGATGGATGGGAGCAACAGATCATGAAGAAAGAGCACTTGCACAAGTTGGGTATGTAGTGGAGGAGTTGTACCAAAACTGACTGAACCACATGTAGAATGGTACTTGATTACTGTGTGTACACGGTGGCAGCCGGATGTCTCTTTCTCTTTCTCTTTCTCCCCCTCCGTACACCCTCCTTACGTGCTACTTCTACCACCACTAATAACTTTCAGTCTCTTATCCATCCTCCCTATTTCTCTTTTTAATTTTAATCCTCCCGAATTGATTATTTATATATAAAGTAAATGTTTAGAATTACGGTAAAAAATATAATTTATAATTTTAAGACTTATAATTTATAATTTAAGTAATAAGTTTTATTATTAAAAAATTATTTATTGTTTAGTAATTGTATGTTTAAAACATTTCTAAATATGTTATATTTGCTTGTAAACAAATTAAAAATGTACTTTTGAAGTAGAAATGAAGATTATTTGATTTTTTAAAGATTATGACCATATTTTTAAAAATTTGAAAATTATAATTATCTAAAATTTGTAAGGAAAATTTTTGTTCATTGACAATTTTTTTAAAATTTAAACTACATTTCAGACTATTTAAAAAAGTATATTTGAGGACCTTATACACATTTTTTTAGCTTATTTAAAATTAAAAAATACTTTAATATATAATACTAAAATATTCTAATTTTTTTATTAAAGAGCTTTGCTATTTAAGTAATTTTTAAGACTCCTAACACAACCTCAACCAGGCTCATGGTGCATGTCTCGTGTAAGTCCTTTTAGAAAATATATAATTTATTATAAAAAAAATCCATTCTTTTTATTTAAAATTTTTTTCATATGACTTGCATGCATTAGACTTTAATCTAACATTACTATATATATATATATATATACACACTATATGTCAGGTAGTTGGACTTTATTTAATTAATGGAGTTAATTGTAATTTGCACGACTCACGAGGCACTTCTCTTAATGTAATAGTGTCATGTTATAATTAAAACCACCACAAGTACTTACTTATTGTACATAAACCTCTTTTACTTTTGAGATAAATCATAAAAAAAATTATATAAAAAAAATATTTTATATATATATATATATATAGATATCATTACTTTTTCTTTCTATTTTGAAATTAAAAAGACAAGGCAATGAAATTAACAGCTCATATTGCATGCAATTGATGAATTGAACGCTTAAAAAAAATGATAATAATAGGGAAAAAAAACAATAATAGTAATTTGTAAAAAAATGATGAAACCCCATGTGCATAAATTAATATTGTCCAAGTTGGCTGGCTACTTAAAAAAGACGAATCAAGAAAAAACACTTTTTTGCAATAATAGAGCAAGAAATTCTGACTCACAAGTAGGTACAAGTACATAACACGTTAATGCTAATATGAATGTATGGCTTGGATTTTGAAGTACATTAACATGTCGACGCATCTCACCATCCATATATCATAAAATCTCTACAAATTTCCCAAACGAAAAGCACATGCTCATCACTCATCACTCCTACAGAGGACAATATAAAATAAATGCACCGAAACTAGTACTCGTGGCTCGTGCATGTATGGGTAGACAATTAAAATAAATAAATAAATAAATAATTGCTGAAGCTTCCTCGATCGTATTAATTTCCGAAATTTACATGTATATATGCCATTATTTTTGCCATTTAATTTATGGCAAAGTATATATGCCATTATTTTTTTATTTTCGAAACCATTCAATTTGTAATTAATGATCCATATATTAAATATTTCATAAGTAATTCTACGTACAAGCTTTAGGTATGTCAAAAAAAAAAAAAGATCTTATCTATGTTTACTTTTTTTTTTTCATAATGTTTTTTATTTTTTTTATAAAAATTTTGTTCAAAATTTGTGCACTTGATATATGTACAAAATATTACTCATAATTCATGGGTGACGAAGATCCGTTATCATTGATCCATGTGTTAAAAATAAATAAATAAAAGTATGATATGTCGTATTAAGCCATCCACGTTGGCCTCCACATCACAAGGTTCCAACACATCAGCTACAGCTCCAGAATTTTCAAGAATCACGTAGCTAGGTTGGTGCATGTCCTCTGGATATTGCTGCAATGGTCTTGACAAAGGAATTCAACAAACTTTGTTGTAATGCAATGTATTTGTAGGGCACGATTTCTGTTTGTAAAATGTCTATGAAAGATTCCTTTTGTATCTCTATATAAATCACCTTGTGTTCATCTGTTTTAATTATCAATAAGAATTCATAAATACATTTCTTTCAAAAGTCTATTATGGTATCAAGAGCTGACAAGTGACTAACGTCTCCTTCCCTTCTTCTTTTTTCCACCACGGTCGGTGATGATTCTTCTTCTGAAAAAGATGCTTCTCTCCCAAACAACTTCCAACTTCCCAATAATTTCACTCATATTGTCTCCTGCAAACTCAGCTTCGACAACTACCTCCTTTGTTGTGCTCAGATTATTCCATATCTCTATGGACAACAGCTTTTTCACTTTATCGATGGTTCCTCCTGTCCTCCTACTCCCATTCTCCCACCTACTTCATCTTCCCCGTCTATCTCTTCCATCCCTCAAACCAGTCCTGCATATCTTCAATGGCATTGAACAGACCAACTTCTCCTCAGTGCACTTCTTTCCTCTCTTACCGAACCAATACTTGCCCAAGTAATCTCCTCCCACATCTCCCGTGAACTCTGGGCCACACTTGAAACTATGTTTACTTCTCAATCTCAAGCCAAAATATTCCAAATTTGTCATCAACTCACTAACATGAAAAAAGGCTCCCTCTCTGTGACCGATTATTACCGAAAAGTTTGTCTCCTCTCTGATACAATGACAACTACAGGAGAACCTCTTCACGATTCTGAAGTCGTTTCTTATCTCCTAAATGACCTCAACTCTGAGTTTGAGTCTTTTGTTATCTTAGTCACCACACAAACCACTCCAATAAGTTTAGCTGAACTGTTCAATCTCCTCTTAACCTTTGAAAGCTGCATTTCACTCAACTCAATCCAACAAGGTCTTCTACCAACTCCATCTGCTAACATCACCGTTCCCTCTCTCTCGTGGTGGGTGAAGTGGTTTTCATGGTGGTCAAAATGGAGGACGTGGTCCTCGAAACTGTGGTGGTCGAACACCCTCCCCTTTTCCATCATCTTCCTAGCCTTCTAACAAACCCACCTACCTATCAAGTTTGCAATAAAGTTGGCCATGTTGCTCTACAATGGTACCACAGATTTGACCAAGCCTACTAGTATAATCCTCCTCGATCTCTTTCGGCTCACTACACCACTTCTCAATCCCTCACCAATCAACAATGGTACACTGACTCAGCAGAAACAAACCACATAACCTCTGATATTTAGAACTTAAACATTTCTTCTAAAACATATCATGGCCCCGTGCAGATCACTGTTGGCGATGGCACTAATCTCCCCATCACTCATATTGGTGATTCTCAAATCTCTTCATCCTCTTCTAAATTTGTTCTTCACAATTTACTGCATGTGCTTCAAATTACAAAAAGCTTGTCTCTGTCCATCAATTTTGCCAAGATAATTGTGTTTTCTTTGAGTTTCATGATTCCTATTTTTCTGTGAAGGACAAGCAAACCGGGACTCCCCTAATCCAAGGACCAATGCATAATGGGCTTTATCTATTTCTTCCTCCAGTCATCTCCAAACCGTCTCTTGTTGCCTTTGTTGGCAAAAGAACTACCATCAAAAGAACTACCATCGCTTAGTGGCATCATAAACTCGACCACCGATCACATCGGCTTGTGTCTCACATATTGCGCACCAAGTGTTTGCCATTTATCCCCACTCAGCCTTATTTTTTTTGTTCAATCTGTCCACTTGCCAAATGCAGGCAATTACCCTTTAATCTTACTGTTAATCGATCCTTAGGACCTTTACACTTAATCTTTGTAGATGTTTGGGGTCCATCCCCTTATATTTCACATGATGGTTTTCAGTACGATATTTACTTTATCGATGACTACAGCCGATATACTTGGTTCTATCCACTTGCCTCTAAGGGTGATGAAACATCTACTTTTGTACTTTTTTAGAAAAATGTTGAAAGACTATTCAATGCCAAACTAAAAATTGTTCAAAGCGATTGGGGCAGTGAATTTCAAACCCTAACTAATGTTCTTAAATCTCAAGGTATCACACATCGACTCTCATGTCCTCACATCCACCAACAAAATGATGTGGTGGAGAGAAAGTATCGCCATATCGTTGAGACTGGCCTTACTCTTCTAGCAACAGCATCTCTTTCATACAAATTTTGGTCTGATGCATTTCACACTGCAGCTTACCTTATAAATTTTCTCCCCTCACCATCTCTTCACAACAAATCACCATATTTTCTTCTTTTTAACAAAGATTCGGATTACTCATTTTTCAAAGTTTTTGGATCCGAATGTTGGCCCAATCTTCGACCCTACAACAACCACAAAATTCATTTTTCGTTCTCTCTATTGTCTCTTTCTCAAATATAGTCCTATACACAAAGGCTATAAATGTTTACATATTCCCTCTAATCGATTATACATATCTCGTGATGTTCTTTTTAATGAAAACTCTTTTCCCTATCCCTCTTATTCTGATTCGAGCCTCAATTCCTCTCAACCAACACACTAATTTTATTGCCTCCTGTTTTAGGCCCTACGCTATTGGACAACCTCAATCCACTAACTCTCATTTCCATCCCAACTACACTCAGCCCATCATCACCTTCATCCTCTCAAACCAATTCTCTCCATTCCCTTGCTTCACACTAGAATCAAAATAACCCTAACTCTGAAATTCCTCTCATCCCACCCCCACGATCACTGATCATTATGCGATCCAAAACCAACAATTCACGTCCCAAATATTTCACCCACGATCAAATCCCTTACTCGTCTTCTGTCACTGCCTTACTCTCACTGTTGATGTTCCTGAAGAACCATCATCTTACACCACTGCATCCATTTTTTTTAATGGCGTGATGCCATGAGCAGAGAGTTTCAAGCTCTCATTCAAAGCCAAACTTGGTCACTTTTTATCCCTCCCCCTTCTTCTAACATTGTTGGTTCAAGTGGGCGTTCCGCACAAAGCATCATGCCGACGGTTCAATCAAACGACGCAAGGTGAGACTCGTCGCCAAGGGATTCCACCAACAAGAAGGCATCGACAACTCTGATACCTTCAGCCTGGTTGTCAAACCAACCACGATTTGCTTACTCTAATACCTCTAGCAACTTGATATCCAAAACGTGTTTTTCCAGAGTGACCTTACCGAAATTGTTTACATGTCCCAGCCAATTGGTTTTGTTCATCCCGAACACCCCGAGTACGCATGCCGCTTGCACAAGGCCATTTATGGCCTTAAACAAGCACCTCATGCTTGGTTCGCGCAACTCAACTCCCGCCTCTATGAGTATAGTTTTCTTCCTTCCAAAGCTGATCCATCCTTGTTCATTTATTATTGTCAATCGATTCTTATCTATGTATTAGTCTATGTTGATGACATAGTTGTGACAAGCCCTCATCCATCTCAAATTGATCACATTATTTCATTTCTAGCATCTGCTTTTCCCATTAAAGATTTTGGACACTTATCATATTTTCTTGGAATTGAAATTTGCTATTTGAATACTGGAATTTTACTGTCTCAAAGAAAATATATCTGTGACATACTTTCTCGAGTCAACATGCTTTCAGCTAATGGAGTTACTTATCCAATGGTTGCATCTAGTCGTCTCTCAGTTTCATATACTCCCACTTTTTTGAACCCTACACTCTATCGAAGCATTGTTGGGAGCTTTCAATACCTATCCCTCACTCGACGATACATTGCTTTCACCGTTAACAAAATCTGTCAGTTTATGCATAATCTGAAACACATTGGCAGGTTGTTAAGCGTCATCTAAGATACCTAAAACAAATATTAAACTTTGGCCTCTTCATTCATAAGTCTTCCTCCCTTCAACTTCAAGCTTTTTCATATGCGGACTGGGCTGGCTGCCCGGATAATCGCCGCTCTACGAGTGGTTTTTGTATTTTTCTGGGTAAAAATCTGATTTCTTGGTGTTCTCGCAAGCAACATATTGTTGCTCACTCAAGCACAGAGGCTGAATACAAGGCTCTTGCAAATACAATTGCGGAGTTGCTTTGGATTCAAAATCTTTTAAAAGAACTGTACATTTTTCTTCCTGAAACACCTATTCTATGGTGTGACAATCTCGACGCAACCTACTTGTGCGTTAATCCAATTCTTCACTCCTACACAAAACATATAGAAATTGATTTCCATTTTGTTAGTGATCGAGTTGCTACCAAAACTTTCAAAGTTGCCTTTCTTCTCTCAAAAGACCAACTGGCTGATATCCTTACAAAACTCCTTACATCATCACGGATTCATCTTCTAAGAATGGGCCTCACTGTTGTTTACACCCCGTTAGGCTCGAGGGGGCGTATTGAGCGATTCACATTGGCCTCCACATCACAAGGCTCCAACACATCAGCCACAGCTCCAGAATCTTCAAGAATCACGTAGCTAGGTTGTTGCGTGTCCTCTGGACATTGTTGTAATGGTCTTGACAAAGGAATTCGACAAACTCTGTTGTAATGTAATGTATTTGGCAGTGCACGATTTCTGTTTTTAAAATATCTAGAAAAGATTCCTTTTGTATCTTTATATATATCACCTTGTATTCATCTGTTTTAATCATCAATGAGAATTCAGAAATACATTTCTTTCAAAAGTCTATCAAATTGAGACAATTGTAAAGGAATGGTACCGTGAATTTCTGTTGGGGGTTATGGACTCCTTCAAAAGGGTGTTTTTTTATTAGAAAGTTTGTATATGGTTAAATTAATTTCCCTTTTAGAAAAAAGATATCGAAGAAAATGTAGTAAATTTAGTGCATGTTTGGAATTGTGGTGGGAAATATAATTTATAGTTTTCGGGCTTATAATTTAAGTAATAAGTTCAACTATTAAAAAATTATTTGTTATTTGGTAATCACGTGTTTAAAGCACATTCAAACATATTATATTCATTTGGAAATAAATTTAAAAAGTGCTTTATGATATAGAAAAAATGATCATTTGATTTTTTAAAGATTATAACCATATCTTTAAAAATTTAAAAGTTGTAATTATCTTAAAGTTGTATAGGTATCTTCGCTCATTAATAGTTTTTTTTTTTTTAAATTCGACTTACGTTCCGCATTATCTGAAAAAGCACCAAAATTATGTTTTTTCCTCAAACATACTTTTTAGCTTATTTGAGATTAAAAAGCACTTTAATTATATGTAACACCCAAACAACCTAATTTTTTCATTAAAGAATTTTTAAAGCTATTTAAGTACTTTTTAAGACTACTAACACAACTCCAAACAGACCCTTAATGTAAAGTACTAAGTTATAAGAGATAACTTTTCAATTCTTTTAAGTCTTATTTCTTTTTTCTCTCTAAAGTATAGGACAACCTTTTTCGCCCCTATGCCTCAAAAAGTAAGAGATCCCGGTTTGAATATAAAATTTATTTTATCTAATCATTACAAAATTTTGAAATTTTTACACAAAATACAATAAACAATTTAATTTTTTCAAATCTTAAAATAATAATAATATTAAAATATAATATTCTAACAATATTTTATTTAATTTTCAACTTTTATCTCAACTCGTCTCATTTCTACTCACTATCCAAACCTCCTCTAAAAGTAATGCTAGATATAAATTTTTTGTGTGCAAATTTTGGGCATTCTAAATTTTTTTAATAATAGAGTCTACTATTAAAAAAATTATTTTATAGGTTTCATATTTGTCAACTTTTTCCAAACAGACTATGCAGAACTTGCATACCAAATATCATTTCTCACTAATTAAGTAATGAAAAAAAAAATGATGATAAATGATCACTTGTTCGCATTTCTTTTAAACTTGGAATTATTATTATTATTTTTTCTTTTTCTCAAACCCTCGTTTTCCATATAAAGTGAATTAGATTCGATCCTCAATCTGTTATTATCTACATATATACTTTATCATTGATTATCTCGATTGGATTTTTTTTTTTTTTTTCCCTTCTATTTTTGTTTGTTGTCAATATTTGGGCGTGGCTTTCTCGGTCGTTAAGGACTTGAAAAGTCTAAAGCCTCGTAAAAGCTTTGGAACGCCAATCGTACTTAAACACATGGCAACACATTTTCTCAACTTTTTCAACCCTTTTACGATGATCTGATATGTGTCTTTTCACTCCTCCATTATTATTATTATTTTTTTTTCAAATATACAATTGGAATAATAAATAAATAAAAACAAACCACAGATCATTATCCATGCCATCGATTACGTACTTGGAGGAAAACATAGGCGTGCATGCATGGTTTTAAAACACCACATGTTATTTCTAATAGATAAAGTAGAAAGTTAAAAAAAAAAAAAAAAAGGTGTTTAGAAAATTTAAAACATAGAAAAATATAAATATATATAAAGGCAATAATAAAAATATTATATAATCCATAATATCAAACAGTACTATGCATATTAATTAGGAAACATTTATCTTTTGCACGATGCATGCAGCATGGAGGGCCAATTATCACCCATCGGAGGGTGAAATTATTCCCCTACAATATTGCAAGTAAGCAGAGATCAAAAATTTTACGTATAGTCATTTGTATATATATTTTTTATGCACTCTATTAATATAATTAATTACGTCACTTATTTTTAATATAAAATAATTATTTTGACCAATCATATCAATAGAGTGTATAAAACATACATAAAAGTAACTATATGTAACATAACTCAATAGAGATATCTTCTAAGCATGATGATGGTCGTGGAGGGCTAGCTTTTCCTCTTTTTTGTTTAAATCTTTCTTTGATGTTTTTTTTTTTTTCAATTCTTAATTTTGGTTTTTTAACTTGTTCTTTCTTGCAATTTTTTTCCGGTACATGTTTTTCTTTGTCCTTTTTTTTCTTTCATTCTTTCTATTTGTTTCTCTTTTTTTAATTTTTTTAAAAATTTATATAATATGCATCATAAATTGGCTTGTTTTTGTTGTTAATTATCTTGGTGGGTTTTAATTAGTCTTGGTAGGTATAACCTGTGGCGTCACCAGCAAAAGGAACCGCCTTTGGTACATAAAGCTATTATACGTACCCATCATACTCTAAACACCCCATGCACCTAATCTTGGACACACACACACACACTTATATAGTCGTGTGAACAAAAATGTGCTTCATTAATAATATGAGAAAAAATGTAGATTTTAGTCAATTAGGACTTTAAAGGGAAGAGAGAGAGAGAGAGAGAGAGAGAGGAGGATCTCATGATTTATAGCAAACAAGCATTAATAATGAAGCCAATCTAATTATAAACTATGGCTTATGAATTTGTGATAGCGGCCTCTTGTTGATCTCTATCATACACGACTTGCATGCGTGTATGGATAAGCTAAGCTAGCATGACTAATTTATACCCTTAACTCGATGGGTTGACTGATTAGGATTTAGTCCATTTCATTTATATTTTTTTCTATTGGTATTCATATGTACAACTATATATTAATGTACAGTCCATTTCAAATTACGTACACAAATAAAATTCCTATACGGTAGCCATCAAGGAAACCCTCTAACACGGAGACATAAAAACTTATAATGTTCAAACTTCATGATCTTGATCAAGAGTGATATATATATATATATATATGTATGTGTGTGTGTATGTGTGACTGGATTAATTGCATGACATGGAAGTGATCGATGAGTTTTTTTTTTTTTTTCAATTAAATATGATCGTGTACGTACTGTTGTGTCGTGTGATGATTGGAACTTGGAAGGATACGTACTGCCACGTGTGATGAATAGGACGTAAAAGAGAACGTCCTACCAGCTTTTAATAACTACAGCATGCATGCTTTATGCCCGGAAGGACCAAGTTGGCAAAATTACTTGGAAGGTTTGTACATGAAAGATCATACATCAATCGACAAAAAGCATGAACTCGATCGATCACATGACATTCAAAGGCTGATATGACCATGAACCTGATATTGTTCAAGTGTTAATTATGATCACCTGATCCTCCTGCTTCTCCTTTAAACATAACAGATCAAAAAAAACGAAACATATATATAATCATGTCATGTATGTATGGATCGAATTCAAACATAACTTCGTGGACATGGGACATTATTGGTCTCTAAACTCATGAAAACACATGAATAACGACGGAGTTGAAGTTGGAATCTCTCTCTCTCTCTCTTAAACTTTTTGATCATCTCGGATCTCCCGGAATGTAGATATTTCACGTCAACAAGTTCTGCTGTCACTACAAATAAAGCGAGACAGACATGCCAGCCACCCAAACATCTTTTCCATACCATGGGTGCACTTTAGACGGCCTTCTTATCATTCAAAGTTCAGCCCTCTCATGATTCAATATAATTAAAATCTCATTCTCTCTGTTTAATATTTCCCATAACTTTCTTTCTGCCACGCAAATATGTATTAAAAAATCAGGCAAGATTAAACAAGGATCACTAGCCTTTTGCTTTCTTTGACCTCAACAGAGACATGAGACCAAACAAGCTGCTAGCTAGCTAAGAATGCTTATAGGTTACGTCAAAGTTGTATTAATTGGGGGAACATGACGGATTTTAGGAGATTTTGTTTGTCATAGAAAAATATATATGGAAATTAATTGTTATGATACACTTTTAACTTTTTTTACAATACATTTTAAAATCAACTAACGTATGTAAGCATGCTGCATGCTACTTAAAAAAAAAAAAAATTGAATTTCAATCTTACAAAACTATCCAGAACTTCTAAGTTAATTATTTTTATTTTCTGTTATTGAAATAGATTTACAATGATACTTTCTATGACATCTTTCGTCTTTTTGGTGACGGTGGTGGATACAGTTTCAAACCGTCATCAAAAAGCTTATGTGACGATTTGTTTATTTTTTGTGACGATTTCACCCGTCACAATAAATGAAATCTATTGTAGTGCACACTATTGAAGTGGATCTACAATAATGTAATAGGTATTATATTTTTGATAATTAAATAAGCAAAACTCTTTTATTTGGATAGTGAAACGAAGCTGAGGCAGGATCCAATTGTCGGTTCTGTATGTGTGCAGCAGCAGACAAGTGAAAAAGTATAAGGCGGCCCAGGAGCCATTTTTAGGTGACTGGTACGGCTCAATGTTCCTGGGCTACCCACATCAATCATATTCTACATCATAACTCATGGTTTCTTTGACTTCAACAAACATATTGATCATCATCAGTCGGTGCCCTTCCACAATTTTTGAACAAGTTTTTTGCTTTTGGAAGAGAGATTCTATAAAATTTAATCTATAAATTCATATGTCATATATATTATTAGTTCTATTTTATAATAAAAATATATTTATAATTTAATTTATCAATTTTTATACAATAATCTCTAATTTGTAATTAAAACATTTCGAACAGAAGAACAGACAGACACGCTTTAGCCGTCAGTCAAGGCACATGCGTATCAAATCTAACAAAAACATCATGGATGCTTTATTTATTTATCTAATAATAATAATAATAAAAGAATTATTATTTTTGGCTTAAACATCATAGCTTCGCTTTCCTGTTACTCATGGCCTTTCTTAGGACTACCATTGAAGACGATTTTCACTGGACATGATGGTCGGGGCCTCTTGCAAAGAATAATCGGCCCGTCAGAGAATAAGGCCCAATTTGTAAAAAGTTTTGTCTATCCAAACGGTTAATTTCACATCTCTATTTTATCTATAAGTTTTCAAACAGATCTCATTACTTTCTAACATAAACAGTAAACAGAATCCCACATGGTAAAAAAAAAAAAATTCATCTATGATTAAAATAGAATAATCAATAAGTCATTATTAGAATAATATATTTTCACAAAAAAAAATTGATAATTTTGTGAGTATTGAATGAAAGTGCATTTTAAGATTTTATTAGAAAATTCGAATTAATAAATTATTTAAAACAAATCTACAACATAATTCATATACTTATTTATTAAAACAATCAAGATTATTATAATTTATAATTACAATAAAAAAATGACGAATTTCTTATATATAGAACAATAAATAGATAAAAATACATTTTAAAAAATAGAAATTTTAAATTTCTGCCAACAACTTCCCAATATATTTTGGGATTTAAATTTTTTTTTAGAATAATAATATCTTTAAGAAAATATCTTTTAAAAAAGAAAAAATATTTTTTGGAATTATAGAGTAATTTCGGCCAACAACTTCTCAATATATTTTGGGATTTAAATTTATTTATAATAGATTTTTTAATTACTCATAAATATTATTTTTATTAATATATTCGTAACTATTATTCAATCATTAGTAGGACTCATCCTTTATCAAAGAGTGCTTCTACACCCACACGTGGGGGTCCAGTGTGTTTCCTTTTTTTTTTTTTTAACTTTTTTATGCATTTTTTTTTATCATTTTTAAATATATTTTAAAAAAAAATTCACAACATCAATAAAAAATACTTACTTAATCATTAGGTAAAAAAAAAAACCAAATCCCAGTTGGAAATACCCAGTTGTGGTTTTAATATTTTCCTTTATCAAATCTCAAAAAGTCAAAACTATCTCATCTCATCTCATTTCACTATCTAAACATATATTTTTTTACAAACTATCTCACATCATCTTAACTCAAAATATCTCATTACTACTCAAAATATCTCATCTCATCTTATATCCAAACCGGGCCTATTTCTTTCGGGCATTGCTCTTGACCCAACACTATTATTTTTTATTTATGCTACATCAATCTGCTAAACTTCAAGAAGAAAAATAATATTTCTTCTAAACAACCCACTTTCATATTATAATTTTTCTGATTCCCCGTAAATACTTACAATGAAAAAACTAAATTAAATAAGAATAATAATTTTACAAGTGAAGAGAACCGCAAAACTGTCTTGCAATAGTGACAGACAATTACAGTGATTAATAACCATTGGTCGCTTGTCTATAATAAATAGTAAACATCATATATATTATGGAAATAAACTCAAAAAGTTAGTGTGCTCCATATCCCGCAATAACATACACAACCTTTAAAAAAAAAAAAAAAAAATACACAACCTTAATTCGGAGATGGGCATTGGGGGGTAATGAAAATGAAAAGGAAAAAAAAAGGATCATATAAAGATGAGATCCTGTTTATGTGACATTTTGTGCTGAATGACTGGGACAGCGCTGGAAGGTTGCGGGCAGTGCCTGCCATTAACGCAGATTTGGCAATGCGACCACTATGTATTACCAGACACCATTGCACCGGTAATAATACTACTACATACATGACCACTCCCAACGAAAAAAAATCACATTTCTTTTTCCATTGAACAGCAGTATAGATACAGGTGAGAGGTATATGCTATCATTTGCCTGAGAATGCAAAACGTAGCCGCTCCCTCTGTCGATTAAGAATCCGATCATTTGGAGACGATGTCTTCCCTCCTGCACCTGCCTGGCGCAAAATTTCTGCAATATGCACTTTCCATTGTTAACTTTATCCAAGGTTGGTTGAAAAAAAAAACCACGTTCGAGATGAAAAAACCGACTTAGTCTCAGCAGTCTCCAGAGTTCAGGCTAGTTTTGCCCACAAATAATTATTCCAAAACTATATTACAGTGTCAGTATGCACATATATGGTTGTAATGGTTTCTATTCAATGAAGAAGCCGTTTGTAAGAATGTTTCACCTAGAATCGTATTTTAGGTGTCCATCCTTTCTCCTTTCTAGTTCTCTTGGAATTTTCTATCAATTTTCGGTCAAAATCCGGCCAAGAAAAAAAGACTAGAACCCATTCCTTCTCTAGAATACTAATATTTAAAACCCCTGCCAACGATCACAAAAAAATCCTCTCTGCGCTTTCCTTAACAGATTTGTTATCACAACCCTTCTTCTCCTACTCATGTGGATCCAGCAAAAACTCAACAGAAGAGCAGTTAAAGATTATAATCATATGAAGAAAATGTGAACTTGCCTCGCTTCCTCTCAAGCTCTTCATCAAGCTCTTCTTTCCACTTCCTTTGTCTCTCAGAGAAGCTGCCATTGCAGACATTTCCAATCTCTGGTTAAATGATGAGCTAACACAAGTAGAAAACATGAGCTAAAATATGCATCAATTATCATATACTGAACCTTTGAATAATTGATTCCTGCTGAGCATCAAGAAGTAGCTCTTTCCGCTCACTAGGCTGAGGTGTCTGAATTTCCTGTAGGGCTCGATCGTGCACTCTACTAGCATTTAGTTTATTTTTGGTTTGGCTCCCAAGTCTTGTATCATTGGTAGCATCAACAACTGATGAGAGCCTTCTGCTGGGTGCCCAATTGGGTGATCTGCTTTTAGGAGGTAAAGTCAACATATTCAAAGCAATTTCACCATTTGCCATTTGAACTGCACCAGGAGGACTAGCCACATTCATTGTGCTGTAGAACTGTTCATATAGAGGCGTCTGCAGCTTCTTCAGATCTAAAGCCTAATGTTGTTTTACAAAGCAAGTTACCGTATCATATTGCTATCCATGTAAACGTAACAACACACAACATAATGAAGAATGAGAGATTATAACAGAAAGATATCATCAGCCCTTCACAAAAGAAAGATCTCTGAGGACAAGGCACCTTTTCATCCAGGAAGGCTCTAATTTTCGACTCTGTAACTTCATCATCATCCTCAGCAGGAATTGGCCCACGTGGAAATGTGAAGTCATTCTCCGCCTTAACTGATATTCCAGGGCTGCCAGTAGCCTTAGCGGTAGTTTGATTAGGGGATAAGTCCATTCCACTTCTCTCTAGGTCTATACTTCCACCAAGCTTGCAGGGCCAGTCATCAGTAGGCTCGCACATGGGATTGAAACTCTAGTTTAAATGAAAGAGATCTGCCCGTGATTAGTGAAACTAATTATAAGCATCGTAACCACAAGGAGTCAAGGACATGAGAACAGTTCATTACCTTATTTAAATCATCAGATGCTAAAATGGATTTGAGCTTTACCGATGCATCAACCACAAGATCATCTTCATAATCTATTTGGCACATGTCGTCATCACCATTACTTGCTCCCCATGATCCCATTCTTAAGGACTTCAGAGGATACACGGTTGAGCAACTCAGGCTACCCATTTCACAGACATCCTTTAAGCCTGTGCACATTGACCTTCTGATCCCAGTATTCGTGCTGTAACGGCAGTATTGTTTTCATAGTCAACATTTCCAGCAATAATAAAATGTTCCACAAACATCAAATTAAACATCTTACGAGTTCTTAAGATTCATCCCGGGTGTTACCATCTGGCTTCCAGATTCCTGACATAATGAGAATTAAGTATGGGATAAGTTTATCAAAAGAACAAGAATTCAAACTTATATAGCTTACTGCAAATATACCAACCACAACTGAAGTGCAAACTGGCTGAGATTCCCAGTACTCCCCAGTGACAAAGGGATGCTGCAAATTAGCATAAACATCATTATAAGGAAACTACTACTCTGTCTAGGTGAATGTATATATATATATTGACAACAGTAATATTAAGATTCAAAGTGGATAGTTCACACATGCGTACTTATATACTTCGGCATGTAATTATGACGTTTGTATCATTGCTGCTTAATCTATGAACACTTGATACAGAACATTATCTAGAGATTACCTGCAACAAGTCTGATGCAGCGAGCCTTAAGTTAGGTTCCCTGCCATCACAATTTGATTTGTGCATGAGTTACTAAGCAGAAAAGTTGACTGGCAGAAATCATAAGGAATGGACAATTAAATTTACAGCTAAAACTAGACTCAAAGTCTCAGCTACTAATACAACGTGAGTGTGAGGGGAGTGATTAGAAACATAAAAATGGGGGAAAAGCGGAAACAATGGACATACTTCTGTAAACATTTTAACAGAAAATCCTTTGCCTCAGCAGAGAGATGCTCAGGGATGGGTGGATGAGATTTAGTTGTCCCAATATGGAAAAGAGCAGCAACCTGAGAAACATCAAATCTTTTTCTGAAAATTCTTGGGAGAACAAACATTGACTCATGAAATTACAGTCAAACTTGCATAAACTGAGGCAGTAAGTTTATTTAGCATCAAGTGTATACCTCCTGATACTGTTGGCTCCATGGAGGCTTTCCTGTAGCCATCTCAATTACAGTACATCCAACACTCCATATATCAGCAGAGCTAAGAAAACATGTTTCAAAGCTAATGAGGTCCAAATATCATAATTAAGGACTACATGCATACTTTTTTTTTTCTTCCTCCGTTTTTACAGAAAAATGGCAATGAAGAGCCTATACTGCATTAGAGCACAGATATTTTGTCCAAAATGAAGTTTAGAAAAAGAAGGTTTGCAAAGAATTCTTCTCATGCTTCTTAGATTCTAATAAACTTTAATATCAAGACACTTTTTAAAAAGTAAAATAATAGATGAAAAATAATTCAAAAAATTCAAACAAAACCAACTAATTTCAGCAGTGTGCTATATTTTCAATGTTAAAAATAACATGATGATCAACAACAATATGTGCATGTTTTGTTCCAATTACTCGGTGTCCAAATTAACAAACCCTGTTCTGTTATTTCAGATGGTTAAAAGGATTCTTAATATCTATTTTGGAAAGGTATATTGATTGTGAACTACGCCTTTTTAATCTAGGAGTGTCATGACAAAAAAGATTAATATAATTTGGAAAATAGTTTTGTATCTGTTCTTACAAGCTGTGCCCGGTCTGTAGAATGACTTCAGGAGCCATCCAATATGGTGTACCCTTCATTGACTTGGCACCATTTATAGTAGCCTGTAAGGTTATACAAAATCTTTACTTATCCGAAAATTAAATCAATTGAAAGAGTGATATATGATGTGGAGTTTGAAAACAATTGCATACCAACTCAACAACTTTCTTGGATGCACCAAAGTCCGCAAGTTTAATGCAGCCCTTATTATCGACGAGAATGTTTGCACCCTACATGAAACATGCCAATTATGAGCTGAGAAAAACAGAGAGAGAACAAGAAGCTTCGAACCTTTAAGAAGGAAATGGGAGGTACCTTGATGTCCCGATGCATAATTCCATTCTTGTGAAGGTATTCAAGGCCTAACAACAGTTGTTTCGTATACATTCTTATAACCTGTTTGGCAAACAATTTCAAGAAGCAGTGTTAATGATTTAAACACCAGAAACCTCTGCTCAGAAGAACACAAGCACGCACACACCATAAACCTCTAAATGACATGGTAACAGTTACTTACAGACTCAGGGAAGGATCCGAATTTCCCTAAGAGTGATGATATAGATCCACCCGGAACAAATTCCAACAGGATATTCAACGATTCTTCCTCTCTAGCAGTTCCCAAGTATCTCTAAGAGACAACAAAATCAGAAAACACTTGCAAAACAAGAAACTAGATCAATCGCACCAAAAGCACGGAACAGCATACTCACAACAATATTTGGATGAGACAGATTCTTCAGCAGTTTCACTTCCTCCTCCAATTCTCGAATGTGAGCCTATTTAATGAGATTAAAAACAAATCAAATTAGTCAATTGTGAAGTAGAAACCGATTGTCTTAGAATCCAATATAGTTCAAATCAAATACTCTCGTTTGGAAAATTAAACAAAAAATCTTCACAAAGGTACGATATAGTTAGGTAAAATTAGCTTGGCATTTGGAAATGATATTTTTTTTTTTTTTCCAGAAAGAGACAGAATAACGCCACTTACTGCAAAAACATAAATTTATGGATACCAGATCAATACCTGTGTTTTCTCCTTTGAAGCATTGTTCGCCGCAATCGAGACCTATTAAAGAGAACGACCAAAACTTCAACATCAAATCCATAAACCACGCCGCAAAAACCACTTGAATAATTTACATTTAGCATAGGATATGATTGACCTGTTTCACGGCGATCAGCTCTCCAGAGTCAAGGTTCATCCCCATATAGACCCGACCGAACGCACCACACCCTATCAACTCGCCCTTGCGCCACCGGATCGGAGGCGCGTCGTCTTTAGGAACCGGAGGTAGTGCCCGGACCGGCGGCTTCGAGAACAGACCGATTCGAGATTTCCGGAGGCTGGAGCCGATCTTGTCGACCAGGCCACTACCGAACCCTCGATCGTCCCCGCCTGGGGTTCGGAACACCATGGATCGACGAACCGATCCGAGGATGTCCTGCATTGGTTTAAGCGTCCCGGTTCCCGAGGTTTTGTGGATTAGTTGGAGGAGACGTTCGGAGTTCGGAGAGAGGCTGAGGCTAGGGTTCAGTAACGTTTATATTTGGTGTGTGAGACAGGAACAGAGACAGAGATCAAGAGAGAGACGAGTGAGAGTGGAAATTTGAAGGAGGGAAAAGGCGACGAGGATCAGTTTTCAAAAATAAATAAATAACTAAAATGAAATTTCCCGTATGGCTTTTTTTTTTTTTTTTTTTTCCTCTTTCAGTCTTTTGTATTTTTTGTACGTTGGACCTTGGTTTCCTTAAACGAACTACTACTAGTACTTGATTAAAAATAAATAAGTAAATAGGATTTAGATTTTTTGGCCTTTTATTAAATTATTATAGAACATAAATGAAATTTAAAGAAATATTTTAAAGAAGAAAATTAAAAGATAAATTACACACTTCATTGATTTTTGTATAGAATAAAAGAATATCAAAACCAAAAGTTACTCAGTTTCTACCAATATTCCAATTCCGTCGAATTAAATGATTTTTTAAAATTAGAAGATGTATTTTTATCGTGTAAAATGTATTTTTTTTAACTTAATAAACTATAATAGTTTTTAAAATAATTATTATTTTTAAAAAAGATATATAACAACATTTTTTACCGGCCCCCTTTTTTATACCATATAAATATTTTGTGTCCCTATCTGAAAACTGTTTTAATGGCAGTTTTATAATTTTTTTTAAGTTTGGATGACATTTTCGTAATTCTAAAATTTAAAAGGTATTTATACATTTTTATTTTTTTTAACTTTAAATATATCTAGTCATTCTTCCTTTTTTAAATATTATTATTTTTTATAATTTCTCTTGATCTTTTTTTTTTCTTTGTCTCAACTTAAGTCTGTAATTTTTTTAATACCAACATCTATACTTTTTTTAATATTTTCAATGTATATTTATTTTATAAACGATAAATTCTTCCATATATTTACACATACATGATACACAGATAACATCTATTTATTCTATCAATTATCTGTTTATATATACATATAAAATTAATCTCAAAACTACACATCATAACATAGCGATATCGAAATATTCTATTTTAATGCATAAAACAGAATAATCATCTAAATGGATTTAAAACAATGTTGTTGACGAGTCGTCAACAACATGACACGTATTTCTAATTCATGCATTATGCGTACACAGAACATTTTTGTTTCAAAATAGTCTAGTTCAATCTAATTCTATGAAAATTGAAAAGGAATAGGATTATAATTTTTAATAATTTAAAAGTAATAGACGAAATTAATAAATTTGGAGTTATTGCAATTATATGATAAATTGACAGAGGCTTTTGTGCATTTATTTTTTAATTTTTTCACTATACTATTTTCTTTTAAAAAGACCAAGTATACACTCACTTATAGGTAAAATGATAAATTTATAACTATTCTATGAATATTTTACAATTTTGTTTAAAATAAAGGTTAGTCATATAAAATTGAAATTATTTTTAATAAAATATTATTATATTAATTAATTTAAAATAATTATAAATATATAATTATCGGTACAAACTTGCTAAGGTTAATTGAATTAATAGATAGTTTTAAAATTTAAGTCTAAGGTAGATTTCGTCTTGTCACAAGAGAATATATACATGTATTACAATCATAAAAAAAATATTATAAAATTAAATTTATAAATTAAAATAATTTTATATAATATGTTAAATCTATTTTAAAATAAAAATAATTTTACAAATCAACTTAATATATGAAATCACGCCAATTTGCTTTTCTCGTATGCTATTCGTTTATACATGTAGTATCAGCTGTTAAAAGCCGTTAAAACGATCAGGGAGAGAGAGAAAGTGCCATCCCGTTGAAAGTTTCCGACTTTCCGATTCCCAAAGAGATACGCAACAGTGAATCCAACCAATTTTGTATGCGGCTGCGTCAGTTGCTCCTTTTCTTCTGCTCTGCAGATTACAATTATTATAGCATGCCCAGCTCTCAACTTCATTGATGCGTGCGCCTCCTCGATCTCCTAGCTTCGTTTTTCATTCCTCTGATTATATGTGCCTTAAAGATGGGCTTTGATCTGGAGTCTTTGTCGGAGGCCACATCGGGGGCCATTGGAGCTCTGGTTAGCACCACCGTCTTGTACCCTCTCGATACCTGTAAGACCAAGTATCAAGCCGAAGTTCGAACTCACCATCAGCAGAAGTACAGGTCAATTCTTTTCCCTTTTCTGTTTTCCTTTTGTCCTCTGGGTCATCTAGGTATATGTTTATTTGTTTCATATTTGGTTTTGCTTATTTTCATGTTTTCGTTTAATGTGATTAGTTTCCTTGCACCTGTTTGCGGAATTTTCTTTCTTTCTTTTTTCCCCTGTACTAGGCCTCTTTGCTTAATTATTTTTCACTTATCTGTGATTGATTTCCCAGCAGTTCAGGACTTTGTTCCTCAAATATCTACTGGGCATGTGACGGCAATTCATACTCATTAGATATTTTTAGAACTATGGTCTGTGGGTATGGTGGTTAAACTGACTTAAATCTTGATAAGATTAATATTGGGATGACACGGTGCAGAGTGACAATGATCCAAGGAAAGTGGTAAAATCTGCTGTGTTACTATGATCAATATGCCTCTTAGCGTCGGTTCCTACTTTTTGTAGTTTTTGTGGTGGTATTTTTGTTGATTTTGTGAACGGTTGAGCATTTTGTTTGTTTGTTATTGCTGGAATTGTTAGCATAATCCCTTCTTTCTTTTCAGAGAGTGAGAAAGAGAGTGTGAGGGAGGGTTCCCTGGGGTGAAGAAGTCCACAGCATTGCCAGTTTCTGTATATAGTTGAAGTTAAACATTGGGGAAAAGAAACTGAACAATTTCAAGTTCGGTTGGTTTGTCAAAGACGCGTGTAATTCATTAAAAGAACCTTAAAGCGCATTAGCATACCCTGGAAGCAAAAATATTTGCTGCATTGTTGTTACTTGTATACATTATAAAGAATCTTGTTGAGTATTTGGAGTCTGGTCCACGGCACTTGAGCGGAGCGTCTAGCCGCTCGAGCGAATACAAGTCAGAGAGCTTCGCTCAAAGATAGCTCGACAGACCGCTCAAGCAAAGGCAAGCAGAGAGCTTCGCTCGACACCGCTCGACACACAGCTCAAGCGGAGGGAAGTCAGAGAGCTTCTCTTGAGGAGCCACTCGACACATGGGTCAAGCGGAGGGAAGTCAGAGAGCTTCGCTTAAGGAGCCGCTCGACACATGGCTCGAGCAGTTGCGGGAAATAGGTTCGCTCGATGCGGGCTCGACACGCCGCTCGAGCGAACATCACTAATTCTGCTGAATTTAGGGTTTCCGCCACATAACATATATATAGTGATATTTTATGGCTTGTACGGTATGAGAGTGAACAGTAGCCGTTCTACATATATTGTATTGTGATTCCTCAAGTAATACAAATCTTCTGCAGCTCCTGTAGACGTAGGCAATTTGCCGAACCACGTAAATACTGTGTCGTGTGTGATTGCTTGTTTTCCCATGTTTGAATTTACTTTATTGTCATCGTTTTTTACACAACAATTGGTATCAAGAGCCAAGGTTCGGGTCTAAGAAAAAACGATGGCTGGAGAGGAAGTGAAGGTATCGGGGATCGAGAAGTTTGATGGCACGGATTATGGATACTGGAGGATGCAGATAGAGGATTACCTCTATGGGAATAAACTTCATCTTCCATTGTTGGGGAAGAAGCCAGACAGCATGTCAGTTGCTGATTGGACCCTGTTGGATCGACAGGTCCTGGGGGTTATCCGATTAACCCTGTCGAGATCCGTTGCTCACAACGTTATCAAGGAGAAGACGACTGCGGATCTCATAGCGGCTTTGTCAGGTATGTATGAAAAGCCGTCAGCAAATAACAAGGTACATCTGATGAAAAAGCTATTTAATTTGAAGATGGCAGATGGTACATCTATTGCACAACATCTGAATGATTTTAATACTATCACAAATCAATTGTCGTCTGTTGAAATTGAATTTGATGATGAGATACGTGCATTGATACTATTGGCATCACTGTCAAATAGTTGGGAAGCCATGAGAATGGCTGTTAGTAATTCTGCCGGTAAGTCAAAGTTGTAATATGATGATATTCGTGATTTGATTTTGGCTGAGGAGGTGCGCAGGAAAGATTCAGGCGAGACCTCAGGTTCGAGTTCAGCATTGAATGTTGACTCTAGGGGGAGAGCACAAGACAGGAACTCAAACAGAGGCAGATCAAAATCAAAGAACAGGGGCAAGAGCAAGTCAAGGCCTGGCCAGCAGGCAACTTGTTGGAATTGTGGCAAAGCTGGCCACATAAAGAAGAATTGCAGAAATCCAAAGAAGACCGAGAATGATAGTACTAATGCGGTAACTGAAGAAGTACAGGATGCACTATTACTTGCAGTTCATAGTCCAGTTGATGACTGGATACTTGATTCAGGGGCTTCCTTCCATACATATTCCCATCGGGAGATAATGCAGAATTATGTTACAGGTAATTTTGGAAATGTGTATTTGGCTGATGGAGAGGCTTTGAATGTTGTAGCGATGGGAGATATTGATATTGCTCTTCCTAACAAGAACAAATGAACCTTACAAAAGGTCAGACACATTCTTGAGTTGAAGAAGAATCTCATTTCTATTGGGCAGCTTGATGATTGTGGACATTCAGTGGTGTTTTCAAATAGCACCTGGAAGGTCACCAAAGGGGCATTGGTACTGGCTCGAGGTAAGAAAACTGGTACACTTTATATGACTACTGGTTTGGATAACACTATTGTTGCTACCGTTGCAGAGAGCACAGCAGATTTGTGGCATTGTAGGCTTGGCCATATGAGTCAAAAGGGCATGAAAGAACTTCTGTCTAGAGGCAAGCTACCAGAACTGAAGTCAGTTGATCTCAGTATGTGTGAGAGTTGCATTATGGGGAAACAGAAGAAGGTCAGTTTCTTGAAGAGTGGCAGAACACTAAAGTCAGAGAGACTAGATCTTGTGCACACTAATGTGTGGGGACCTTCCCCAGTAGCATCTCTTGGAGGTTCTCAAACTATGTTACATTCATTGATGACCACAGCAGGAAGGTATGAGTCTATTTTTTTAAACACAAATCTGATGTAGTTAATGTGTTCAAAATTTGGAAAGCCATGGTTGAGACAGAGACAGACTTGAAGTTGAAATGCTTAAAGTATGATAATGGTGGTGAGTATATTGATGGTGGGTTCAAGGGGTATTGTGCTACTCAGGGTATCAGAATGGAGAAGACCATTCCTGGGACACCACAGCAAAATAGAGTTGCTGAGCACATGAACAGAACCATAAATGAGCGTGCTAGAAGCATGAGGCTGCATGCTGGCTTACCACCTACTTTCTGGGCAGATGCAGTTAGCACTGCAGTATACTTGATAAACAGATGGCCATCAGTTCCATTGGATTGTGGATTGCCTGAGGAGGCTTGGAGAGGGAAAGAGGTCAAATTTTTTCATCTTAAAATCTTTGGCTGTCTTTCTTATGTTCTTATTGATTCTGATGCTCGTAGTAAGCTTGAGGCTAAGTCAAGGAAATGTTATTTCATTAGCTATGGAGACGAGGCATTTGGCTATCGTTTCTGGGATGATTAGGGTCGGAAAATTAAAAGAAGCAGGAATGTGATCTTCAATGAGAAGATTATGTACAAGGACAAGTCTAGCACAGTTGCTGAAGCAGTTCCTCAGGAGTTTGACTTTGTGAGTTTGGATGATCTACCAGAGGTCACAGTGCAGTGTAGGGAAATGAGTGACGGGGAGAGTGGGCACAGTGCACCCATTCCTATTATTCCGCAATCAGATCCAGCGCCGTCCACTCCTACAGCTGCAGTTCGTAGGTCAATTAGGACTATTCGTCCTCCATAGCGTTTCTCACCTACTTTGAATTATATTCTATTGACAGATGGTAGAGAACTGCAGAGTTATCAAGAAACCTTGCAAAATGAAAATTCTAGCAAGTGGGAGTTGGCCATGAAGGATGAGATGGATTCCTTATTAGGGAATTAGACATGGGAGTTGACAGAACTTCCATCAGGGAAGAAGGCTTTATACAACAAGTGGGTGTACCGGATAAAAACTGAGCATGATGGCAGTAAGAGATACAAGGCCAGACTTGTTGTAAAAGGCTTTCAGCAAAAATAGGGCATTGATTACTCTGAGATCTTTTCACATGTGGTAAAGATCACAACCATCAGGTTAGTTTTGGCTATGGTTGCTATTGAAGATCTATTTCTTGAGCAGCTAGATGTGAAGACAGCTTTTTTTCATGGAGATCTTGAAGAAGACATCTACATGCACCAACCTGAGGGGTTTGTGGTACAGGGAAAGGAAGGTTCAGTTTGCAGACTGAAGAAGAGCTTGTATGACCTGAAACAAGCTCCTAGACAGTGATATAAGAAGTTTTACAGTTTCATGTGCAGTGCAGGGTACATCAGATGTCAGGCAGATCACTGCTGCTATGTCAGGCAGTTTGACAATTCTTACATTATTTTGTTGCTATATGTGGATGACATGCTTATTGCAGGGGCAAATATTGATGAGATCAATAATCTGAAGAAGCAGATGTCAGAGCATTTTGCAATGAAGGATTTAGGAGCTGCAAAGCAAATCCTTGGCATGAAAATTGTCAAAGACAGAGTCAGAGGCACGTTGAGACTCTCACAGGCTGAGTATGTGAAAAAGGTACTCAACCGGTTCAATATGGACAAGGCCAAGTCCGTTGGCACACCCTTGGGTAGTCACTTTAGACTCAGCAAGGATCAGGCACCAAAGTCAGAAGAGGAACAAGACTATATGAGTAAGGTCCCTTATGCCTCAGCTATTGGTTCACTTATGTATGCTATGTTTTGCACTAGACCAGATATTGTCCATGCAGTGGGAGTTGTGAGTAGATACATGAGTAACCCTGGAAAACAACATTAGGAAGCAGTGAAGTGGATTTTGAGGTACCTAAAAGGCTCCTCAGAAACGTGCTTGTGTTTCTCAGGAGAGGGCTTAGAGGTGCAAGGCTATGTTGATGCTGATTTAGCTGGAGATACTGATAGCAGAAAAAGTACCACAGGGTTTGTTTACACTCTGGATGGTACTGCAGTTTCATGGGGTTCCAATCTACAGAAGACAGTTTCTTTGTCTACTATAGAAGCTAAGTATATTGCAGTTTCAGAAGCTGCAAAGGAGATGGTTTGGATACAGGGCTTTTTGGAGGAATTGGGTAAAAAGAATCAGAAGGGCATTCTCTACAGTGACAGCCAGAGTGTCATATTCCTTGCCAAGAATCCAGCATTTCATTCCAGGACTAAACACATTCAAATCAGGTATCACTATATACGATCATTGTTAGATGATGAACAGTTGCTACTTGAGAAAATTTGTGGAAGTAAGAACCCTGCTGATATGTTGACAAAGGGTGTTACACTTGAGAAACTGAAGTTGTGCGCAACTTCAGTTGGTCTTCTTGCATGAAGACAGGAGCTGTGAGTTGCAGAGGTGGAGGATATCATGTTTGAGGCAGAGGGCGATACTATAGGTGTACCAGTCTCCAAGTGGGAGAATTGTTGAGTATTTGGAGTCTGGTCCACGGCGCTCGAGCGGAGCGTCTAGCCGCTCGAGCAAATACAAGTCAGAGAGCTTCGCTCAAAGATAGCTCGACAGACCGCTCAAGCAAAGGCACGTTAGAGAGCTTCGCTCGACACCGCTCGACACACAGCTCGAGCAGAAGGAAGTCAGAGAGCTTCGCTTGTGGAGCCGCTCAACACATGGCTCGAGCGGAGGGAAGTCAGAGAGCTTCGCTTGAGGAGCCGCTCGACACATGGCTCGAGCAGTTGCGGGAAACAGGTTCGCTTGATGCGGGCTCGACACGCCGCTCGAGCGAACATCACTAATTCTGCTGAATTTAGGGTTTCCGCCACATAACATATATATAGTGATATTTTATGGCTTGTACGGTATGAGAGTGAACAGTAGCCGTTCTACATACATTGTATTGTGATTCCTCAAGTAATACAAATCCTCTGCAGCTCCCGTGGACGTAGGCAATTTGTCGAACCACTTAAATATTGTGTCGTGTGTGATTGCTTGTTTTCCCGTGTTTGAATTTACTTTATTGTCATCGTTTTTTACACAACAAATCTAAATTTGAGCGAACAGCATGTAGCGATCTGCTGGGGCTTATAGTTTAATTGGTTGAAACGTATAGCTCATAATGGTCATATTGTAGGTTCAAGCACGCCCTACCACCCCCTTCTCTTCACCTAATACAAGGCGGTCAAATTCCCCACCACCCTACAGATCTCAATCTAGTCATATGTAATTCAAATGAGAGTATGTTTGTCTCATTTATAATAACTGTGGGGATAATGGTCATCCAAATAAAAGATACTAAAGGGTAATTATAATGTTAGGCCACGATGACGGGGTAGGCCCAATCCAAAGTACCAAGAAGGAGCTGATGTGGTTGCTATCACATGCAAGAATGAGTTTGAAGTTTGAACACGGAAGGCACACATGGTGAAGAAATTGCAATAGGAAGGCAGTTACCGAAAAGGAAGGGGAGCTCTAAGTGATTGAAGCTGCACGATAACGATCTCCATCCAGAATTAGTTCAATGTGGAGCAGTTTAGCAGTGGTGGGACATGTAAATATTGTTATCTTATCATGTAACATGTCTTATGTTTGGTAAATGCGTCGATCCGTAGGAGTACAGATGCAAAATGTTGTTAATTGGCATTCTGTAAATAGGGGCGGCTTTTAATTTATTAGGGAGGAAGAGTTTTTATTTGTACTGAGGTTTGACTTCCCCAAAAAGTAGTAGTTCAGTGAAATCCATTTCATTGTTAGTAATATTTGATTGGACCTATAATTGGTATCAAAAAAAGGATCACATTATGAGTTCAAGTCACAAAGGGGGCGACTTATGGCTAAATTAAAATGTCTTGATACTATGCATAAACATGGTGTTAAGTTATACTAATAAATGAGTGAAGCAACCAAAAGAATAATGGTTACTTGTATTATTGATTAATCCTTTTGGAGTATAGGTCCAAATGACTTGGGCTTTCTTTGAGGCATTACAAATGGTATTAGAGTCTATTTCAACCAGAAATGTTTCTGTGGGACTTGAGTTGTGTCACCTACAATGAACTTGCCCAACGAGGACGTCGAGAGTTTAAGAGGGGGAGATTGTGATACCACATATGCATGATAAGGGCAGCTGGTGTATTGGATTTTATATTACTTGGGAATGTGAAATTATTACCCTTTATAATGGTTCCAATGAGATTCCAAGTATATCATTGACTAATTCTTTTGGAATATAGGTCTAGATAGCTTGGGCCTTCCTTGAGACGTTACACTACCATTAGGTCAATGTCGATAGAGTGGGTCGTTGTGGATATCGGATTCGAAAACGTGGTGGAATGTTATAATCCCAAGGGTTAAAGACTTAAACCAAATTAGTATTCAATAGTTTTAGGGATTTTAGATTAATGGTTCCGCCTTTAATAAAAAATAAAAAAAGAATCAGATTGAACTTGTCATCTTAAACAACAGAAAAGAAGCATAGTTGACTTTTGCAATGAGTTTGTGCATCCAATGTTTCATCATATATGAACTTCTGTCTTCTCAGTTTAAACTTTTCAACAGTGTATTCAGTAGCAGTATTCAATGGCTAATCCATATGGCCCATACGTCAAATAAAATTATTCATATAATTCCTCTGGCGTGTGCAGGAATATTTCTGATGTTTTATGGGAAGCAATTTCTACCCGACAGGTGCTTTCATTATACCAGGGCCTTGGGACAAAGAACCTGCAGTCCTTTGTTTCACAGTTCTTTTACTTCTATGGATACAGCTTCTTCAAAAGGTTGTACTTGGAGAAAAGTGGAAACAAAACCATCGGAACAAGAGCAAATTTGATTATTGCTGCTGCTGCTGGGGCTTGTACGGTAATAGTGACACAGGTGAATTACATATTGACCCTTTTCTTTTCATAAGAAAACATCTTTAGTTGTATTTTCTGATTAAGTTTCCTGTTGAGGGGTTCTTATAAGTTACCTGGTGCTTGAACTTTGTTCACTGAGCTCTCAAAGTGAGTCAGATCAATGTCGCAGACATATGGCATGCATGTTGGGCGGCTACATTGACATGGGGCCGTCAAACACTACATGGAAAGAAGATTTATTTTGTGATTTTCCCTAAAATTGGGTGACTGAATATACTATGAAGGGGAGTAATTGCAAGTCTGTGATCCTCACCTATTAAAAGATTTGATAAAAATACAAAGCTATTAATGACAAAATACATCTTTGCTGTAGTTCCGATCCTCAATGGTTAGATGTTCTAATCTCTGGTTTTACCTTACAGCCCTTGGATACAGCATCCTCGAGGATGCAGACAAGTGAGTTTGGAAAAGCCAAAGGACTTTGGAAGACTCTTTCGGAGACCACTTGGAGCGAGGCATTTGATGGTCTTGGCATTTCTCTTCTTTTGACATCAAACCCGTCTATCCAGGTAATTGAGTGTGCAGTCCAGTATAAAGGTCGGATGCATGGCTCTTGTGTGAATTATGGTTATGGCTCTCGTGAATTATGGTTGGTTTCACTGTCTCGTGTGAATTATTGGTTATGACAAGTATAATATTTGTTTCTTTCTGAGAGTTTTGATGGGGATAGACCGATGACCGTGACACCTATTCTTGGCCATATGATTTAAGTTTTGATGTGATATTGAGTACTAGGAATATTTTACTTGAGTCTCGAGATATGACAAATTAAGCTGAAACTAGAACATGTGTGTTGCACAGTACACCGTATTTGACCAGCTGAAACAGAGGCTGCTAATGGGGAAGCCGAGCCCTAAAACAGGAACAGAGTCATCCCCAGAAGCTCTTTCTGCCTTCTCTGCTTTTGTGCTGGGTGCAGTTTCAAAGTGTGTCGCTACCTGCTTGACTTACCCGGCTATCAGGTGGATGATTAATTCGCTCATTGTTTCTCGACAATTTGTACACCTCATGCTGATCATTTTTATTTTTTAACAAAAGTTTCACTTAAAAAACTCAACATTTCATAAATTTTTACAAGAAAAAACGGCAGATCTGACAAGAGAATATGCATTACACTTATGTGCGCCTCTTTACTACTTCATTAAAACCTTTTTAACTGCCAACAGGTGTAAGGTCATGATTCAGGCTGCAGAGTCGGATGAAGATGAAAACCAAGAAGCTGAACAAAAAACCCAGAAGACAGTTTCAGGTGCACTCTATGCCATTTGGAAAAGAGAAGGCATACTGGGTTTCTTCAAAGGATTAAATGCCCAAATACTTAAGACAGTGCTAAGCTCGGCGTTGCTTTTGATGATAAAGGAGAAGATCACAAAGACAACATGGGTCCTAATGTTTGCACTTAGAAGGTATCTGTTTGTCACCCGCGCCAGACTAAAGAACACTTAGATCAGTCACGAGAGTGAAACCTACAAGGCTATATGCATGGAAGCCTCATAAATGAAGAGGATCCAGTGGATTTTTTAATGGTCCAATATAAATTTGTAGAACAGGGGGATTTTCTATACCGTTCAATAATGTTATCATGTTTAAGGGCGTCTTAATCGAAGTACGATATTCATGTGGTTTTGTCTACTAGCAGCATGTTACACCATTTATGCACAGGATGAGCACGCTTAACATTTGCCCCTCCATTCACCCCGGTTTACATTGGGATTGAGAAAATAACTAATTGACAGATTCAATTTGGGGGAAATAAATGAAGGAAAACTGGGAATGGGATTGTCAATAGTGAGAAATATAGTCCGTAATGAAGATAATTTAAGTATTGGGGTCAACTCTGTGGCCAAGTAAAGCATTAAGGAATTAGATCAGTAGAAGCCGAGAAAAAATAAGTTTAACTCAAAAAGTTTTCAAAAAACGGATCAAAAGCCATAACGCCAAATTACATTGATAAACTGCAATGAATAAGTTGTAGATTCTCCAAGTCTCATCTCATAAAACCCAGAAGTGCATGACTCAACAACAACAATGACAACAACAAATCTGCTCCCTTCAAATAGTCCTGTCAAACATTCTACTATCTATCACAGGAAGGCAGGTCAACCAATGAAGGAATGGATTCATATTTTCCCCACCAAATAGGTTGTATTCAGTAAACACCCCACCCCCCCCCCCCCCCCCCCCCCCCCCCCCCCCCCCCCCAATATCTCTCTATATTGGAAAAGTGAAAGACTCACAGCATAGTTTACAACAGCAAAATAGAACCCATCAGGAAAAACAGCAAGTGGCAGATCAAACCAATTCTGGAAACCAAACCGGCTGCACTAGTTGAAGGGGCAAAGCTTCCTGTGGATGTGCTTGTTGTAAGCACAACAACGATCCAATTACCTTTAGAGTCAATCCCGGCTCCTGTATACTTAGTGTCATTGAGATTTCCCGAGTACTGGGACTTAGTGAAGTTAGACAGGACAAGACTTGGCTCTAAGTTGGGTACGCAAGAAGGCATTATAGCCCCATCCTGTGTGTTGGAGACATTCAAATGGCATTTGGCTAAAAGTACAGGGTAGTCAGAGAATTGAGGTTCAGTGCCCGGTACAGTGTTGGAACCTGTGGTGTTTGTACAGGGTTGATTCCTGAATTGGTCAGCTATTTCTTCAGCAAGGCACTCTGCATTATCGTTAGTGGATAGAACTGTCAGGTTCAAGGATGCTCGATAGCTGTTGATGCCTTGGAAAAGATTATCTTCCTCATCTGCAGGAAAATGGTGAGGATAGGAAGTTCAGTGTCCGGAGGGAGAGAGAGAGAGAGAGAGAGAGAGAGAGAGAGAGAGATCCGTGATTATGACACTCTATGGCCAGTCAATTATGTATTTTTCAAGCAAAAGCGCTGTTAGAATTTACTGTCTTCATATCTATAACATTAGTTGCATTGAAAACTTCTCAACTGCAGTTCTCTGCTACTCATGCATTTTTTTTGGAGAAACAAATCTATTATAAATGTTTGGCATTTTTTTGGGGTGTGTAATGATGTGGCATACTGTGAACTGGAAGCAATGTAGAGTGATGACCAATATGCCTAAAGGAGGAGCTAAACCAAAAACAATCATAGGTCTCTAAAGCAAAATAATAATGAGAACGGCAAGCTTAAGTAAGCTCAGCTGGAAACCAGTTTAACTTATTAACATTTTTTCCACAAGGCTATGCTTCCATGAAAACGCACCTTTGCTGCAAGATCAAGCAACAGTTTTTTTTAATAAGTTGATCGAGCAGCAGTTTGACCAACATAAGTTTTGATAGAATTTCAAGTCCTCCCACCAGGGCGTAATTGCATCTAAACCAATTATATTCCTGGGTCAGGCAAGAAGTGTACTAAACAGCCTATTCCATTTTGTCCTTTAGAGAAGCAGTTTCACATTAGATTAGCACTGGAAATGTGTTTCCAGAGAGCAAGGAAACACATTTTGAATCAAGTATTTTGTAATCTTTGCATGGTAGAACTTTTTCCTTTTCCAGACAGGGTGAGTTGGTGAAGTATGAAAAATCATATTCTATATATTTTGTTACAACTTGAAAATCCAAGATTTTTCAAAAAACACGAAACCATTTGAATTTTGCATTCCAATAGATTGTGATATAGCATATCTAAACGAGCAACTCAGACCCTATTTCTCACCCTGTTCTTAGGCTATCGAGAGATGTTACTTGGACTGGCAGCTTGCCTTTTGACTATTGGTACCAGTCCATTTCATTGTGGTAATTCACAAGTTACAATTGACATTATCACACCCAAGCAAGGGATGCACTATCATCATTCCCACCCCAATTCCCCACCAAAATGGGGGGAAAAGGCAGAAGCATTGCTTTCGAAAACTCTGATAATTTAAATGGTAAGCAGGAAAATTGTTCTTTTACCTATAAAAAAAATGGTAAGAGGGAAAATAGTGCTATGGAGTAGTCATACGACGAGATTCCAGTTATGAAAGAAAGTTGATGTCAATATCTCACAACATTGTGAATGGGGCATTTCCAGATTACAGGAAGCAAGTCCCATGTATTAGTCCTGTGAGGCCTTCCCTTGTCACAATCACATACGTTAAGTTTCTCCTTTTGCCTTCCTAGGGCCTTGGCATCTAATTTTATGATTTCAGCAATTCCAACGCTCTAAACTACCACTTTCCATTGAGTATAACGACCAATGGATACTGTGAGGCAAGAACGGAATAGGTAACATAGAAAAAACAAACGTGATGACCTAAGATTTAATTCCACAAAGTGCAGACTAACGATATATTTTCCAAAAAATAAAAATAAAGTGGAGATAAACCATATATTAATTAATTTTTGAGATGCAGTTAATCGGGTAACAATAGAAAAATCATCTGAAAAGGGTCAGAGTGTGCATTTTCCCGTGGTCTTAAAGGACACTATCCATCAGTAAATCAAATGTATCTCTAACATGACTAAAACAACATTTAATCTAGATCACCTCAGATCTCTGGCACAAGTAAGCATAAGCCTCCATGAACCGGTTCTACTATTGCATATAAATATCGAAGCATATAAGACATAGCTTTCACACAAAAAAAAAAAAAAAAAAAAAAAAAAAACAAGCAAAGCGTACAAATTACCAACACCAATTTGCAAAAACCAAAATAACATAGAACCAGGATCTAAACCATGATCAATCGGTAATAATCAGATCTCATGGGCATTGGGTTCTCAAGACAATGAAAGCTTTCATAACAAAATATTTAAAGCTGCTGAATCCTAAATCTCATATCATGGAACTGATTCAACATGAGGGACCACAGTTTTAGTCAGTAGCCTCGAATGAGAAGATGTTATCCAAATAATAAATGCATAATAGAACGAAACCCATCTATAGAAGTTTACAGAAACAGATTAATATTGATAAAAGAGGTGCTTACCATCACATTTGACAGGGTGATTCAGCAAGAGAATGGAGGAAAGAATCAGAGGGAGGAATAGAAGGCAAAGAGGTGAGGACGCCATTGGCATTGTGGCAGAAAACGGGTGGTTGGAGAGGGTGGGGGGTTTCGATTTCGAACAAGTAGCAAAGCAAGCAGTAGAAAGTATAGCTTTGTATAGTGTGATTTCCTTGCTGTTTCTTTAAGCAGAAGCTAGCTACGGAGCAGACGAGCAGTCGTCGATGCAGACGCGCTAACTGAATCAGACGACGACGTGTCGGTGCACTCTCGAGGGTTGGAAGGTCACTTTTCAATATTTCCTCAACGACTCTTTAAAATTAATTACTACAGTTTTAATTGTGGGTTTCTTCGCGAAGGGAAAAACTTCCCCGGTCGGTCTGATTTCTTCAAATAATAGCCCTTCAATAGGTGTTTACCACGTAGAGCTCTCATTTTTCAACTCATATGTCTACATAACAACTGATAAACGTTGTAATAGTGTACACTTTATACTTACTATATGGCTGCTTTTAGTTCTCTATTTTTTTATTTTAGATATAGGAGATGTGTGGTTTAGATGATGTCACATCATGTGTACAAAATAGTTACTCCTAACAGTAACTTCTATCTATATTTATTCAAAAAAAATTTCTTGATCCCTCCTTTTGATCTGTGCCCCCCCCTTTCTCTTCTCCTCGAAGCCCCCTTACTCTCTCCCTCTCCGTTTGGCACTCACCCTCTCCCAGTGAAAAAATCTTCGTCAAACTCCTTAATCCCAAGTTGTGACTCTCCTCCTCTCTCTAAAAAAAAAATGCTCACAATCCAAAAAAACTGAGGGTGTAAGAAGAAGAATGGTAAAAATTACCTAAGACAATGAAAGGAACAGAGTGAGCAAGCAGGACTAGACTGAGCGTGCAGACGAAGACAAGGACAACTGGCGGTGGTACAGAAGCCATTAGTGTTTGCAGCATCAGAATCTTTGTCGGAAATATATGAGGTTTGATTCCCTAGTTGTGGTGATAGAGGATTTACAGGTTGGAGGTAATGTGTTAGAAGTTAGAACTCTACAAATAGAGAGTGAGATTAGCTCAGGAGTCTGGAAACAATGTGCAAACTCCAACTACCCTTCCAACAAAGAACTAACATTTTCTCTGTATGAACTGGTTGTGGGTCAAACATTATCCGTATGCACAATGGATGCAACTACAATAATGTTGAGTTGCCAAGAAAAATAAAAAACTGCAATAATATTGTGATTCCTTAATTCTCTTTTATCATAAATGAATATTGCGACAACAGACTTGGTGTCAAATTTCAAAGGAGGCTGAGACGTTTCTCTTCTCAAAAGAAATATGCTTCAGATGGTTTTATCATATGAGACCAGCTTTATTTCATCTTGTATAGAATTTCATGCGTGGCTTATTTTGATAGGAGCTGTTAAACGCTCAGAAACAATTGGAACGTTCTGAAGAGGAACTCTTTGGCAAAAGGCCAAAGAATTAGGAATTTAGAAAAGAGAAGTGATAGGTAAAAAGAATAAAGCCCATTTGCATTCAAAATTCACCTGAATTCATCTCATTTCATCATTACAATTTTTCTAAATTCTTATATAAAATATAATAAACAATTCAACTTTTTCAAATTCTAAAACAATTTTTTTAAATTTCTACATAAAATATAATAAATAATTTAACTTTTATTTTACTATTTATAAATCATTTCAATCTATCTCAACTCATTTTTAAATCTAATCTATTATTTTCCTTATGCAACTCGTTACGTGTCACACTTATATAACAGTTCATGGGACTTTAACTCGTGGGCCATATTTTTGTCTCAAATGGTAGGGTAAAGCCCCAAGAAGGAAAATCGATGAAGAACGAAAGTAAAGAAGGGAGTGGACTACGGGCTTGTGCTTCCAAGCAGTGCCACTGGACTAGAGAGGGAACCTAGTATAATTGGTTAATGTAATGGGCTTAGGCCCTAGTAGCTTAAAGATGTAATGGAACTCTTTAATTTCTTTTATGTTGCTTTATGTTAGTTTGTTAGACAAAAGGCCCATGAGGCCGAGTAGATGGGGGTATTTTGGAATTCTTGCTTAAAAAACTCCGAGGATTGTATCATTCTTTTTCAACCAGAAAGTAATAGAAAATGCTCTTTTATTTTCTTTTTCATTTCTGTATTTTTCTTAAAGGTTCTCGTCCTCGAAAATGAGATGATCTTTTCACTCTTTGAGAGTGTCTTGTAAATTAGTATCACAGAGATATCGATCTTTGTACTATCACATTTTTGTAATAATTCTTGAATCTTAAACTCGTCAGCCATATTTTGTCTCAAATGGCACGATAAAGCCTGAATGAGAAAAACCGAGTTGAAGAACGAAGGTAATGACGGAAGTGGGCTACTCCTACTAAATTTGCATTTTACTATTCCAATACTAATACTCTCAAGACTCCATACTTCATAAATCACTATATGCGAAACCTACGTTTAAATAGATAAAGACCAAATAAAGTAGATAAAACTAAATGCATGTTTGAGATTGTGATGAGAAACATAATTTATAACTTTAGAGCTTATAATTTATAACTTGAGTAATAAGTTATACTATTAAAAAATTATTTACTATTTAGTAATTACATGCTTAAAACGCTTTCAAGCATGTTACGTTTTGTTTGAAAATAAATTAAAAAAGTATTTTTTGAAATAGAAATGACAATTATTTGAATTTTAAAAAATTATGACCATATTCTTGAAAGTTGTAATTATCTTAAAGTTGTATGAATATTTTTATCTATTTATAGTCTTTTTAAAATTCTAATTACGTTCTGTATTATCTAAAAAAACACATTTGAGTAAATGTTCAAATGTACTTTTTAATTTATTTAAAATTAAAAATATTAAATATATAACACTCAAATAATTTAATATTTTTATTAAAATAATTTAAAACTATTTAAACATTTTTTAAAACTCCTACACACTCCCAAACAGGCCACAAATAGGACGAAGTGGGCCCTAGGCCCCTAACTTTTATGAGGGCCGTCTGCCTTAAACCCATGTGCCCCGCATTCCCTTGCCGAACCTCAACCACACCAAATATCATCAAACCCTAGACCCCCAGACCGAAGTTCCACCACCGAGCCGGAGCTGCGTCATCTTTTGCCAGGAGAACGATAGCCACATACTAGAGGCTACAAATCTGTGTGGGCAACTTCACTCTCTCTCCCTCAGCGTCTTTTTTCAGAGGTGTGTTGGTCGGTTGGGTATAACTTTGGTTTGATTGTTTGTGTTTTGAAATGCAAAACTTACAAACAAAAGTGCCGACTCGTTTGTGTAAATAAACCTGTTTGGAAAAGTGTTGAAAGACATATGGCAGTATGGCACACATTACGACAATGCAGAAAATTTCTTGGAAACACATTAAAGTTAATGTGCAAATATCCCAGGCAAAAATCTCTTTCATTTTTTTTTTTTTTTAAAAAGTGACCGTAAGCTTTTGTTCTGCAATTTCACAATAGGATTCTCAAAACATGAAAATATTTGATTAAGTAAATTTAATCCATACTTCTGAAACAACCCACAAACTCATATCAACCCAGAATTCCCAACTTATTCAAACCGCATCATTTATCATCACAACAATGCGTGATGCCGAGAGAGAATTGAGAAGGCGCATATCTATAAGAAGTTTTGTGTTGTGCTTGTGGATATAATTACTACTATTGCATAATTTTTCACAATTAATAACAATTTATTTAAATTTAAAAATAATAATTTATTAAAGAGACGTGCAAAATCGACTCTCTCTTATTTATCACGGCCTTGGTAGGTTTAGGTTCAGAATCCTCGTTCTTTGCAATTTCGGGCAAAACGATTGGGTCCTTCCGGAGGATCCGTGCTGGGTAAATTCATTCATTGCATGCTTTCCTCTTAGCTTGGTTGCTGTCTTTTGTGAAAGGCGTGGGAGTGAAACAGTGTAGTAGCAGCGAGGGCACATGAAAGGAGGAAGGAAGAATCTGAAGAGGGCAGCAGGGGAACAGAAGTTCAATCTCCAGGATGGTCAAACCATCATGCAAGTGCTGTCTCTTCGAGGTTCTAATCTCATTGAGGTAATCTTTTTTCCCTGTTACTTTTACAGTTGCCTCTCTCTGTGTGCGTGTGAGGAATTAGCACTGACCCGACAAAGTTCTTAGCTTTTTGCGTATGATGTTATTTATTAATTTGATCCTTTTATCTTCATTGCAAACACGTTTATGGGAACGTGGGAGTCACTGGGCTTTCAAGTTACTAGTTTGAAATGGGTTTAGCAAGGTCCTTGAATCTTTCTAGGAAAGCTACTCCAAAATGCCTTGGTGCAAAGATCCTATCGGTTTGAAGATCCCAAGCCTCATAAATTCATGATTTTCTATTTTATTTTACCATGCCTCTACACACACACACACTCCTATCTATCTATACCTAGGATTGAAAGTGGCACTGAGAAAAAGAAGGAAAAAATAAATATATATTTTTTGTTTGATAATTACATTCTACATTTTGACGACCGTCTATCTTAGACTTGTAATAATTATAAGTTAAGTGGATTCAAGCAAGACCCATATACTACATAAAAGTGATCAGCTTGGGTGAATATTGAGCAGGTATTTTGCCGAAAAAGTTGTAATGTTGTTTCTCTACTTGTAATTCTTATTTCTTGCCCTCTTTTTGAGATAGTTTTGTTTCTCTCTGTACACAATATGTTTCCAACTCCAAGTTTTAATCCTAATACCTTTTATATCTATATCTCTCTCAAGGTAATGGATGGGCAAGGCGAGAAATCACTGGCATTGTTTCCAGCTAGGTTTCAAAAGAGCATGTGGATAAGACGAGGTTTGCTTCACATTAGAACTTCCAAATGAGAAAATTCTTGAATCCAACTAGTTGAGCTTTATTCCAAATACATTTACCAAAAATATTTTGATGACATGGAATCTCACCAAGGCAGGGTGCGGCAAACCTGTCCCTAGAATGTAAACTCCAGAGAAAATTACTTGCCATTGTATGGAATCTGAGGGTTAAGTCTTGTTCCCTCCTAGAAATCTGTCAAACTTCTACATTAGTTGGTTATTATTACATGCATGTGGTGGATCAATCATTGTACTGCATTTTTTTTTGAACTTCCATAACCATACTTATGAAAAAAAATAAGGCCTTTCTATCATTGCGTTAACTCATTGATGGACCTTAGCCTCTATCATGGTATTGGTAACTACCAGTTTTTTCTTGAGGGGAACTGGGTAAACAAAAAGTAGCGATCAGAACGAAAGATAGTTCACTGGGTCTGTATTTTCTCTATGGGTGCTGGACTCAAACCTGCATGAATGCCTTGTGTTTTTTTCCTATTTAAAAGTATGTTCAGGCCTTTTGACCATTCATTATTGATTGCAAGGAGCTCTCAAAAATGAATCAGGACTTTATTTCTAAAGAGTATCTAGATATCACATATCCATACTTGTATATAAAAGAAAAGATTAGCAAATTCCCCTTCTTTGTCTTTGTTACTAAGATGGTCCGAAGTGATTGCATGTATACAAGATGGTGGAGGGGTGGGGGAGCGTTCAGATGATTTATTATTTTTTGAAGTGTTATTCTTGTAGCATCTTATAAGGGACTAAATAACGAAATAGAGTATCTCTTTCAATGTGCAGGTAGTTTTGTTGTGGTTGACATAAGTGGAAAGGAAAAGGCTCTTGAATCGGGTAGCAAGGTGGCATGCCTTGTGTCCCAAGTTCTCTTTTATGAACAAGTTCGGCCTCTTCAGAAATCTCCAGAATGGTGAATTTTCTTCACATCTTAACGACTACAACTGATCAAATTATACTTTGTTTAACCAATTATGCAAAACTCATGAGGATGACGTGATTGGATTGTGGAAGTTTGATGCAACTGAATCATTTAAATAATAGTAGCTATTGCAGTTTATTTTTTCAATGTTCTAATTGGGAAACAAAGCATGCAAGTTTCACTTAATAATTTCAAATTTCATGTTCGCTATGTTTATGTTGCTTGTATTTTGCTTCCCTCAACGCAGGCCTGAAATCTTCAAATCTACACATTTGGAGGATTCTAATAGAAGTTTGCGTGGGCAGACCTCCCAGCAAGAAGAGAATGAGCTTGAATCTAGTGATGAGGAGGGACTTCCCCCAATAGAGGTCAATACTAACAGAATCAAACCCTTCGAACTTCTATCAGATGCAGAATCAAATTCGGGTTCAGATAGAGATTCTTAAGTTATTAAATGTGAGACAAAAGGCATCATTGTAAGAGTTGAACCTGCATCACGAAATACGAGGATGGGAAAGTTTTTTGCATTAACATCCCAAATTCTTGTACAATTTGCACGATGGCATTTTTGTTGAATCTCAGGGCTCGTTTGGATAGTGAGGTGAGATGAGAAAAAATATTTTAGATAAATTGAATAAAATATTGTTAAATATCATTTTTTAATATTATTATTATTTTGAGATTTAAAAAAATTGAACTATTTATTATATTTTATATGAAAATTTAAAAAAGTTATAATGATGAGATGAGATCGTTTTTCTATCTAAATCAGCCCTTAGAGTACCAATGATGTTGCAAACTCAGAAGTAGGATTCTTTACACCATTTAGAGTAGGTGACAAGTACTCTAGGGATAACTCTATAACCGGTTGTGTTTGGGTAGTGGATTGATCTGAATTATTTAATATTTTATTATTATCTTTCATTTATTATTTATTATTATATATTATTATTTAATATCTTATCATTATTTTTTTATTACTATTCACAAATTATCTTATATCACCTCACTATCTAAATGCCTATGAGCGTATGATATTGTAGCTTTACAGCCTACACTTAGTTTCTGTTTATGATGTGGAATTGGTAGTTTCTGTTTATGATGTGGAATTGCAGGCCATGTAAGAAAGAGGCTGATAGATCTTCTTGGTTTTTTGTGATTTGATTGGTTAGGATGGAAAACAAAGGGAAAATAACCAAAATGGATTATGTTTTCTACCACCACCATCACTCTAATGGACCCACGCGTAGCTGCCCCGATTAGTCTAAACTCGTGCGCTGACCTTTGGAGAGTCCGTCCAACATTTGTTCTATTGTACTCAAATATTTACGCAACCTTAATCTTCTATATCTATACTCGCTCACTAAATTGAAACACCTCAAATATTTAAGGTTGTCGTGCTTCCTAATCTAATCAAGACGATCCTAGCGGGATAAGAAAAGCAACTTGATTAAGGTTGCAAAAAGATGCATCTAAAATGAAAAAAAGAGAGTGAATTTTGTATTGTATATATAGCATGGTAACATAATCAATAAGAGGTGCAACATTTCCAAAGCAATATCCAAACTCGATATGTATATTGGCGATTAAATCAATGGTTGGGTAGCCAAAGTATTTGAGGTTTGCCTTCTCTCCATACTCCAATTTGGTAATTAGTGCAGTCAGTGTAATAGTGATCATAATAATGAGATTTCATTTTTTTTTTTTTTTATGAGTATTTCTCATAAATAAATAAATAGTTGAGGTTGATTTTTTGCCGAGAAAAAAAAAAGTCGAGATTGATGGATTCCATCAAAATCAACCGTGTGAATCGTGGTTTTCCTGCGTTTTCTGCCATTTTACTCTTCCCCTTCCACAATTATTTTCTTTGACCATTTACTCTTTCTCTCTCCCTCCTGTGGTTTTCCTTTATAAGCTCATTTCTTCTTCTTCTTTCTTCTTCTTCTCCTCCTTCTTCTTCTTCACCTCTGGTGCCCAGCTCATTTCTACTTCCCCTTAGTAAAAGGACCCAGCTCCGTCTTGTCCATTCTCTGCAATCCTTCACTCCTCCAACCCATTCACACCCCCACCCACAATGGCAAACGTCACTTCTTCTTCTTCTTCTTCTTCTCGTCGGAGAATCCAGCGGTTTCAGCTGCATCCTCATCCTCCGGGGCCCCCGAAGACGTTTTCGAAGACGCCTGCAGTATATGCCTTGAGCCCTTCACTACCGCCGACCCGTCCACTGTATGATCCTCACACTACAATCATCATCAAATTTACTGTTTTTTAATTTGTTTGTTTGGTTGTTTGCTGGTTTGCTATAAAAGCGAGGAAAGTGGCTTCAGAATTTCAAGCAAGTGCTATTAGATAAACTAATAGACTTGGACATGGGCTATTAGATATCATGTGTATTCATTTATGCTCCGTTTCTTTTAATCAGTGTTGAGCAGCTTGAGCTTTTGAATGCGACTTGGTAACAGTGGTCGTGATTATCACTCTTTAGGCTTAAAATCATCTGATAAGTGGTGAAATGTTATTCAGATCAATCCTCTAATTTCTAGTTGCCCTGTTTTGGCTTTCTGAATCAGTTATAAAATATATGTGCTCTTATCTTAGTTTGGAGCTACTGATTTGTGTATTAAGGCTCCATTTGTGTACCCATGGAATGCAGATCGTTGAAAATTTGGACCAAGGTACCTTTATCCAATTCAATTTGGTTATTATAGTGAAATCTAGGAACGTTTTCCATTTATCAGGATCGGGAGAATGGATCCCTTGAAACTTAAATACTTTTACCTTTTATACTGGAATATATTTGCTTTTTGTGGGTTTATGGAAACAACCTACCCGAACATTTAGGTTTTCCAATACACATTTCAGTACGGGTAAGAGGCCGACTTGAGACCTTGATTACAAACAATTGAAATTTGTTCTTTCATCAATTAGATTTTCTTCTATTTGCTCTGGAAGATCGGTTCTCCAGTTATGAAATTTCCAAATATGTGTTTCCTAAATCTAAAGAATTCCAATAAAAAAATTTATCTGATCAAATTTAAACTCTTAAGGAATTGCATGTCTAGAGAGAGTGACACCTAGATTAAACTGTCAAATGGGATATTTAACTCCTTGGACCTTGTTTCTGTTTCAGATTACCAGTTGCAAACATGAATACCATCTTCATTGTATCCTTGAATGGTACATTATCACTTTTTATTCAATTTTCTATATTTTCTTGGGAGAAAAAGTACATTATGTAGCCCCCCACCCATGCAGGCATGGGCACATATGAATTCCGTTGGTTCCTTTTTAATGAACGTTTTTATTCTTTTAGGTCTCAAAGAAGCAAAGAGTGCCCCATATGTTGCCAGTTACTTGTCTTAAGGGACTCTGCCAGGTATATAATTCCTTGTGAAGAGATACTTGTAAAAAACGAAATGTTCTCATGTAAAGATCCATGTTCTCCTCCTCTGTTTTTGAAAACCACGGTTCATTCTGCAATTGTAGCCAAGAGCTTCTAGCTGCAGTTGGTATTGACAGGCACTCAAGGTCAAGAAACAGTTATTCTGCTGCTCCCACATCTCTTCATGGTTTCTGTGAGGACTTTGATGTCGGGCATGTAAGTTATTGTATTCAATATGAATCGCTAGTATCAAGAATCCATATGCTTAATTAATGGTTGGCATGGTGAAAAAGGACTGCTTATTGATAAGAGGTGAAACTGAAATTTCCAGGACATACCTAATTCAGATGTCTCTGATTTTGATGAGCGTATAATGCAGCATCTGACTGCTGCTACTAGTAGAGCTCAATATGTTTGTAGAAGGGAAAGGGAGAGATATACTGGGAATGGTCCTTCCCAAGTTCTTGCTTTCACCTCTCCCACAAATATGTCACGGCAACCATATGCAGGTTCACCAGAAGATTGCCCAAATTTAAGTTACGAATCGACTGGGGGTCAATCAGCATCTTTGGACATACGTTCTGCTGACAACTTTGAACCTCCTGCATCTGTGGATGTTAATTTGGTCTCCAGTACTCCTCTCAACAGAGATATCCCTTTTAATCCCAGGTATGTGCCACAGGCTTCTAGTCTTATAGGATTATTGCATGTATTTACCTTTTTGGTAATTCTCCATGTATCTTACCACTGTTTGCGTCATCATTCAGCATTCTTTATTGCCAGCCACCATCAGATAGTCCAAGAAGACCAAGTGCATCTGAGATGTTCTCCTTTCCAGAGACACTCAAATCTAAACTGTCTGCTGCTTCATCTAGGTTGATATCTTGCCTTTTGGTTTATTTTGTAAATGATGTTTCCTCGTTTTGTCACTTCTTTATGAGTGTGGACGTCTTGAAACAGATACAAGGAATCAATCTCAAAAAGTACCCGAGGCTTTAAGGAGAAGCTGCTTGCTCATAATAACTCAGTAAAGGAGCTAGGCAAAGAAGTTCAGCGTGAGATGAATGCAGGAATTGTTGGTCTTGCACGAATGATTGAACGCCTGGATCTTAATTCAAAGCAATCTGGATCATCTGTTCCTGTTTTCAGTTGTACTGGAGGAACTTCAAACCTCTCCTTCAAAGGGAAGGGTGTGGAAGGAAATGTTGATGCACGGTCACTTGACAAAATCTCTGGGAAAATTGCTTGTGATTTAAGTCCAAATGCAACCTATAACTCTGGTGCTATACATGGACAATCAGGAAATCCTCATCCACAGGTTTTAAAATTTTACCTTTAGATGTTGCTCTCACACAACTCATAGTTGGAAACTTACCTTATAATGTACCATCAGAAAACATAAGCGGGTGATGTTATAAGGAGACACTACTGGAGTTTCTGGATATAAAAGCTGTATGTTGGAGCCTGAAACTACGTTATTTAGAAGCATGGACAAGGACAACTGGACTGTTTTAAAATTTTTCAACAACATGCTGAGTTCCCCAGGGACCAGCTCAGGTGGAAGGGCATGGAGTTGGGGCTGGCCGCTACAGAACTTAAAATTACAAAAATATATATAAAAAGTGGAGAAATCTAAAATAAGCAAAAGGGAAAAGGGGGGGACAGGTCTTAAAAATGCAATGGGCAGATTAAGTTTAGTGCATCCAAGTGCCCATTTGTGTGAAAGTTGAATAATACTCAATAGATAGATACTCTATTTGAGACATAGCTAATCAAATTCTTATTTTATCTCATTCTTTGTAGAGTGGATATTGATGCTGGTACTGGCTCTTCAACTGAACTGTGCTATATGAGCTCACTGCAAGGCATATGGTGCAAGCGACGAAATGTGTTTGAACCAATCCGCTGGTTCGTTAACATCCTGCATTGCCTACCTATAGTCTATATACATGCGAAGTGGAAAACTTTATTGATCGGACCATATCTTGTCCTGCCCCTAGTGTTCTCCTTTCTTCTCCAAGTAAGTTTTAAATAGATAGCAGATAATTCCGACTTCCTATTATCTCCCATTTGCAATGTTTTTTTTTTTTTTTTTTTGAAGTTTTAATTGCGTTTTTTTCATGTGGGAGCAGTGAGTCATTTGAAAAGCAGTGAATGAATAACTTTGAGACTCTTTTCTACAAAGTAGTCCTCGTCTCTTTAGAACTTGAAATCGTTAATATGCTCAGGAATCTATCTTAAATTTTACAATAAAGATAGGATCCTAAGCAGTTAAGCGTGCTCGGGCGAGAGTAGTACTAGGATGGGTGACCTCCTAGAAAGTCCTTGTGTTGCACCCCTCGTTTAAAAAAAAAAAAAAAAAAGCTTATATAAAAAAAAATTTTACAATAAAGAAATAGATAATGAATGTGAATAAAGAGGTGTGCTACACTAAATGTAGGGAAGCATTGAGTTTTTTAAGGTATCTTAAATAGAGAGAAGGGAATGGGGCAAATTAACCGTTGAGAGTGCTCCTTGTTTTTATATATGAACAATATATATGCCAGACTATTTGTTAGGCATATCGTGAATGGATAAAAAATTATTCAATTTCTCTATCTGGATCAGCTGATCCGACTTTGAGCAGAGAATAGTACTATATATGTGTGTGTATCTTACAATATTGAATGTTATGTTTATGAGATATTCGGATTTTTTTTATTCCAAATTAACATTAAATCTTTGTAAATTAGTAGTCTATACTTCCTGTGTACTTCGACCATTCCTACTTTTCTCACTTATGAAGTTCTTCTTTACTGATAAAAAAAAAGGTAATGGCATCCATTAACCACATGGGTACATTAGATTCAAATATGAAAAAAAAAGGCACAAGAAAAAGAAGGCCCTAAGGAATGAGTTGGCGTAGCTATTGGCTTACCTAACAATCGACATCTCAAGTGATTAGAAGGGGAAAGCTGATTCTCATCTTTGTCCGATTCATAAGTCTCACTTGTTGAGATGCCATGCATCATGAAAATAAAACAAAACAAATGGGCAAAATACCCTGCAAATCTATGATGGCTGTTAAACCTTTAAAACCTCGCCAGAGAATTCCGACGGACTTAGCAGGTGTAGTGGGTGTGTGGGACTAATATAGAAAGCTACCAAACCTTCATGCAATTAATAAATGAGCTCCTGAGACTTCGGAAGCAGGCATGAGGGTACAACTACTGGGACACGTCTTGAATTAAATTAAACACAACTGCTGGGACATCTCAGAACATGTCCTGAGACTTCAGAGGCACTCTTCACTGGAACGCAACCAAAACCACCAACATCATTGCAAACCAAATGTATATATCAAACCAAAGTCACAACAAGAATCAGTTACATGCTGCAGGCTTAAAATTCAGTTCTCGTAACTGGTACACTTATTTGATTTTTGCAGAGAAAAACTAAGAAAAATGCAAGAGAACCCACTTTAGATCCTATAGAAAAGAACAAAAGAGAGAAGATAATGCATCCACGATAACTCTGGAATTAACATATGAAACACCAGATATGCCGTGTGCTGCTGGAGTACCGGATATAACTCCACTCAAAAGATTGAGTACTCATATACAGATTGCAAAAAGAAAAAGAGCAGCTTCATATCTGCTTCAAGATGTGCTCCGCACTAGATACTTTGAAGTCAGATGGATTTTCCTCAACGTTGAGCACCTTAACCTTCCCATCAACCACAAATGCAGACCATCTACACCAGAGCAGCAACATCTTAAAAGTTTGAAAAACACCAGCAGCTAGCCATTCTTACCTAAGTTGAATGGTCAAGTACACGGGGAGTATAATTTTATATGTATGATAAAAGCCCCGATGTTCAATTGATTCAACTAGGTCCAACCCATTTTCCAAAGGCCAACTAGAATGTTACCTTAGATCTTTCAGTCCATTCAAGTTTCCAACAAGAAGAAAATCATACACGGATTATACCTGTGAGAGCGGGGTCCAAGCAAAGCAGCAGATAGATCTTTTTCCAATCCCAAGCTCTTATGGAAGCTTCCATCAAAGTCCCCATAAAATTCAATCTATCAAAATAAAACATTTAAGAAAAACAAGTTATGTTGCTTTAAAGTGTATGAGCACAGCTAGTTATTATTGGATTAAATAAAAGAAATACATAAACCACAATATGGCCATTTTTACAGAGTAGCACCAACTGTATTATTCTATTAGTTAGACTGCTGAACACGGAATATGAAAAAAATTCACGTGTTCTTATAGCCAGTTAAACTCAGGCCGTATTAGTAAGTTGATACCACTGCTTAGCAAAAGGGGTCTACATCAGCTACAATTAGAAATAAGCTTAAGTATCTGAAGCATAAGTATACTTGAGAACCACAAATCAACACATACACCTGTTGATTTTAATCCTCTCCTCATGAAAGAAATCAATAAGAAAGCTGGAGATAAGGAACTTAACTACATAGTGCAATTCAAATTCTAGTTCAAAAATAAAAGAAAGAGGAAAATGAAATACTCAGCACTCAGCAGAAACAAGCAATTTGAAACACATTAAAGTCGATTATTTTGAATGCAAGGAGATAATAATTGAAGGGTAAACTTACAGCATCTTTCGCTTCAAGTTTTTCTGCCCAGGCATTCAACACATATGGATCATTAACAGCCACACAAATTACAGAATCAACCTTTTCATCCCTGAATTTATCAATGTTATTCTTGTAACTAGGCACATGCTGCTGGGAACAAACTCCTGTGTATGCACCCTGTAATATGGTAAATTCAGACCATATATCCATAATCCATCTAATCAAAGAATCAAAGTAGAATATATTGCAGATATCGAAGCGGGTTCATCTCTGTCCTGGACAAAATAAAATTAAGAATCTTTCCCACAATTCCATATCATTAGAATCTAAAATTAGCCATTGCCTGCCTCCCAAGAAATTCTAAGACTCCAAGGAACACGTAGTTGGTTTTTGTCAAAAAACCAAGAGCCATTCCACCAATGAGGTAAAAATTAATAGTCATTGGGAAAAATTTTCAAAAAGAAAGCAAAGAAATTGCTTGAATCAAGAGAACTGTTTTTTATTTGCCTTTCTATGAAATTTAAGCTTTGGTATAATAACATTGCTTTGTGATGATTGCAAAACTGGTTTTGATCACCTCACCCTTTATAAATGACTTTGGCCGTCAAATAGCTTCCTGATTTTTGACAAACTTCTGTGGTACAAAGTTGCAGAGGTTTAAAGTTAAAAGTGTGAATATATAATTCATTCAAGAAAAATTTCCGATTCTAATGACTGCCATTGTTATTTTATATAAGATACCACACCAAGAGGCTTCGTTATCTCTGCCTCATCAAACCATATGCTACACACAATGTTAAGCTTCAGCTTTCTGAATAAAGTTCCTGCAATCCTCATCAAGTATACCAAACTACACCTATCGCAACAACAGACAAGGAATATGAATGTGTGTGACCGCTCTGTGTACCAGACTACTCGCCCTTTGTTTATATAAGAATCCTCTGTGATGTGACTCTTACACACCTCTGTCACAGTTATTAATTTCCTTTTGTAATATATACTCTTATCAAAACGTAGTAAACTAACTCCTACCAAAATTTATGGCATCCTTTGCGCGCATTGTTTTAAAATCAAAACTGGCTTAATTGGTGCTGGAAAAAAAAATCGTCAAAAGGAGGAATATCCAATTGAAAAAAATATATATTATATACAAACTGAGAGTATCCATTAAAAAAATAGGGAGTAACTTACAGGGAGCCCAAAGATGACCACTCTTCTATCCTGAAAGATCATGATAGAGAGACTCATAAGTAAAATAAAACATTAAATGAATTTAGCTCTCGAAATTGTAAATATAATAAAAAAAATAATATTGTAATATTTGAGGGTAAGTAAAATAGAAATCATTCTACAGTTCTGCAAAATAAAATGGGACGAAATGAGAAAAAATGTAAGCGGATAATTTTAACAACAAACCCTGAAAATGTCCTTGAGAGGAGTAGTGGAGAACTTGGAGGCCACGCCGTCGTCCCAGCTCCGAGCCTTCTGCAGAGAAACATCCGGTGCGGCCGCGACTATGTCAGTCCCAGCCTCCACCTTCGCCGCGAAGGCCCTAAAAGGCGTCGCTCCGATTCGGAGACCTCCCGCCATTGACTTCATGGCGGAGCAGCTTGTCCACTTCAGAATTGTGGACGCCATGGGGATTGGATTGAGAGGGACAACTCGGTTGTTCACAGACTTACCTCGACTCTCTCAGGATAGTTGGAAAGTTGAGACTTGGAAGATGTTCAGAAGCAGCGTGCGAGAAAGCTCAGGATGGCAAGGAATCAACGATGGTGTTTTTATGGGAAATGATCGTAAGGGCCTGTTCCCTCAGCTGGTCTGACCGTCTGAGAGCCCGATCTACATGAGATTTCCATTGGGCTTGCAATTGTGAGGTTGTTGGCTACTGGGCTGACTAATTTTGTTATAAATTCATATCTGTGACAATAAATAATAAATTAACATGAATAATAGCATTTATCTCCTCTTTTTTTTTTTTCCTCCCTCTTTTCCCTTTGGCAGTTTATGATTGCAAGATTGAATAGCAGATTACTTGGTGATCTTTTGCGAATACTCTTTAAAAGAAGATCGAGCATTCATGATATATATAATCTTATTGCAATGCTGTCGTAAAGGCTAAAACAGCTCAGCAGCAGCTGTAGATCGTAAGCAGCTAAAGTGGGACATAAAACAGAATGTATTTTCATTCTCATCAATGAAGAAACAGGAAAGATAAATATTTTAGTCACAAATAAATTATACAAAATTAAATTCACAAATTAATATGGTTTAATGCGATACATCAGATTGTAAAGTAGATGTAGATTTATTTTTGTATAATCTCTTTGTATCTATAGCGCTTCTTAACAAAAAATACTGTTCGGGAAAAAAAAAATACAGAGTGAAATGATTCGGCCAAAAGATAATTGCGGCTACAAAAAAGTTCAAAATCTGCTGCAAAATGGGAACTAAAAGAACATGACCGATATGTTAACACAACATGGCATAGCTGCGCACAAGGTGGAAAAGAATCGATGTGGTAATAACTTTGATGGTAATCAGCAGAACTGAACTGATAGCCGCCATCCTAACACCCAAGGTATTGATACCCACAGAAAGCAGCATGAACTTTTAGGTCCCTGGAAAAGATCATAGAAATTTTTGGTATAGTCATATGAGCCAGCACAAATTGCCTACATTCTGTAACATTCATATAGACGTGTACAAATGTGCACCAAAACAGTATTTGAGATTAAACCAATCGGTCTTTGGATTGTTATGACATAATATAGCTTCATAGAAGTTTCAAAATCCCGTTGAACACATTGAAATTAAAAAAGCAATAACTCAAAATCCTACGGTTAGATTAACAACCATAATTTATTTAAAACGGTTAGATTAACAACCATAATTTATTTAAAACAGAGGTTTCAACCTTACTCTGGTTCATTGTGAATATGATACATGAGCGCACTTCATCTACTTTGAATGGAAAGAACTATATATTAACATTTTTTAGTTCACTTTGAAGCTCTGCATACATTCACTTCAGAATTTACCAGTGCTACATCAAAGCCTGATGAGCATAATAAATGTTGTCTAACAAGCATGTTTCCTTTGGTATGTGTTTACTTCCCATATGATGATGGATCAACTCTATTGTGAACATTATAATAACAAAGTAAAACGATCGGCACACAATCTTCAGTAGATTCAAGCCATCCAAATAAAAAGAGTAAACTTCAGACATCAACCTAAATAGTCTAAGCTAATTTCGTTCGTCAAAAGTAAAATAGATAAAAAAAAAAAATATATATATATATATATATACACACACCAAAGCCAGCACATTTAGAGCAGATTTTATGCCACAAAAGACTAGTTTGAAATCCTACCAAAAACTTACCACTCGGAAATATCTGTTTGAGGATCATTTTGAAGAATACTTACTATTTTTGCGCGTCCACTTTTCTATACTTCGATACCAGCTCCACTGGTAGCATAGAGCTACAAAACGTATTATACCAGTGGCAACAACTTCGACAAATGCCATCAGGAATGATCTCTGGGGTGATAAACCGGCAGTTGCTATAGACAGTAACAGACCATCGAAGTTGCAGGGAACAATAAAGCTACCAGATTTGATGCCACTTAAAGCTTTCATCGCAACTTCATCCGCTTTCATTGCACCAGAGGAGGCTGCAATGATGGCGGTGAGCTGTGGTCTTCTCTTGTTTTCTGCACTCGGAGGGCAAATTACAAAACTTGAATTTTGTAAAATACAACACAACAGTATAGTCCTGCAAAGTCGGCAGACGAAACATACTTAACGAGCAGAATAACAAAACCCGATGCATTCCCAACAAAAACATGGAGAGATTTTTAATCTAAAAACTATAAACTTCATAATTATCATGTAAGAGATTTTATACTCTAAAAGCCATAAACTTTATAAATAAACAAGTTACCCAGACTCTTAAAAGCTGTGTAGTGTCACATCTAAAACGAATGAGTAGGGATGATTTCTCGTAATATCTGTTTGAAATGTGCAAAGGCAAAAAGTTTTTTTACCGCTCAGGCCGGCCAGGTATGATTAACCAGAGCCAGATATATGTTCTTTTACCAATTCCTAATCCTAATGAAGTCCATCACTTGCAGTAGTACATTGTGATCCCAATATGTTTGTACTAGGAACATTTCTGCTTCATATGCATACCTTCGACTAGACCGGGAGTGTCGGTGTCCGGAGGGAATATAAGAGAGACATGGATGTCATCCGCAATGACCTCCTGTTGCAAAGCCTCTGCCAAACCCCGAAGCCCAAACTTGCTGGCTGAATAAGCTGTGTAACCGTATATACCCACCTAATATAGAACCAGTAAAACAAAATAAAAAAACTAGTACTAAATGATGGCAGTAATTCGCTCAGTATTGAATTGAATTAAGGTTCTGGTTCTGAACTTCTGGCTCTGGTTAATCATACCTGGCCGGCCTGGGACGACATGAGAGCGATGGAGGCGGGCCCACGGTCGCTTCGGTTAAGCTTCATTGCAGGCAAAGCGGCTTTGATCATATTGAAAGCTCCAATCAGATTCACGTCCACCATGAACTTCACCTCATCCAATCCCTGCCTTTCCAGCTCCTGAGGCACGAACACCCCCTGATTCACGATCAACACGTCGATGGGCCCTGCCTCCTCCACGCCCTTCGTGACGGCGTCGTAGTCGCGCACGTCTGCCGCGAACACAGCCACGTCGACGCCGGTGGCGAGCCGGATCGCCTGCTTCGCGTCCTCAAGCTTGTCGAGGGACCGGGCGAGGATGGAGACGCGCGCGCCCTCTGAAGCGGCCTGGTGAGCCAGGGCGAGGCCGATCCCGCTGGATCCACCGGTGATGAACACATGGCGGTTCTTGATTGGGATCCTGACGGGGCGTGGCCGGACTATGAGGTAGAGGAAGAAGAGGATAGATAGAGGGAGAAGAAGGAGGAGAGATAGATAGGCGAGGTTGGGATCAGCCATTGATGGAGCTGCGAACAAGTACTCCAAACTCAAAGCATTTGACTTTGATCGTAACTGCGTTACAGTAGTTGGTGTTTAGTTTGTTGAGTAGAGCGTTTTCTCACCCTCTATTTCACCGGAGGAGGAGGGTTGAGTTGCCCGCCCTGTTAGTGCCACTAAACGACAAGCCGTTTAACAAGTAAAGATTTTGTCTTCTGTTTTGTTAAGGGTGTAGACTTTATCACACTGATTTTCATTTTCTTATTTTTTTTTTCCCATTAATTAATCTCTAGTCTATTTCGACCCTCCAAAAAGATGTTATAAACTGATCATCTCCCTTTTAAGATGGTGAGATTCTTTCCAAGTCAGGGCAAATGCTGCATCATAAAGTTGTTCATGTACCATACTTTTTAGTACATAATATTTTTTTGTTCGAGCTATACCGTATACCATATTATTATCCTATACTCATCATACTGTATTGACGTGGCGTTTTAATCAACCGCAAGATCATACATTAGCACAATGCGATAAGAATGAGATAGAATATCATTAGTGTCTTTTTCTTTCAGAAACCTTGTACTCTCCTTTTTGTCCGTGGAAAAACATGAATTATTCTCCTTCTTGTCATTTTTTATATTAATTTTTTTTAGAAATAGATTGCATTTATTTGTGAGAGTAAAGTTACAGTTGTGACTGATACGTACAGAAAAAATTTAGATTATAAGCTAACTACTCATGATTGAGATTTCATCAATACACAAATTCATTTTATAACTAATATGGTCTTAATTTCTAGAACTCTCTACAGACAAACCGTCTAGAAACCGCACTCTGCCTAAAGTAGAGATTTCAAACCCTACCCTCTAGAGGAGGAGAAGATTTTCATTCTATGAAAAAAGAGTGAAATGCAGCTTGAAAAGTTGTAGATCTGCATTTCCAATCTTAGAGGAAATTAAAGAAACAAACACAGGGATTGTAGTGATGCGTGAGGGACATGCGTCACCCTGGAAGTACAGTGGACAGTCGAGTCTAAAGAAATCAATGGTCTTGGTCCTAAAAATGCCGCGCATGGCGGCGATAAAGCTCCCGTTACGGTGGCGCGTGGATGTCATGCACACACTTTGAACTGTGCGTGTGGCTTACAAGCCGATCCGTTCAACTAGATTCTTCACCCGTCTGAAGGATCAGCGTCTTGAGAATCTTACTGGGGTGCATGGTGGATGCGCAAGGCTTCGAAGAATAATATATCTATATTTCACCCTACTTTAAAAGAAAAATATACAAAATTAAAAAAATAATAATAAAAAAAAAAATTAGAGAGAAAAAGGAGGAGAGATGAGGATCGAAGCTCCAACCTCTCATCTGGTCTGGGTCTTTTTATGGTGGCTGCTTTGGATATTTTTGTGTTTGTTGAAATAATAATACGAGAGAGAAGAAAGAAAGTAGCAGACGAAAAAAGAAAATGATTTACATATAATATTTTTTATAACGTTTTACGTAATTATATTTTAAATGAAAAATATTTTTATAAAATATCTTATAAAAAGTAATATAATTTTATAAAAATATTTTTATTTTATAATATTATTATGTAATATATTGCGTGTATATTATTATTCGGAAAAAAAAAAAGACAACTCCTAGATAAAAGCCAATCGAGTTTTTGTTTTGAAATCTTTTATCTGAAGGAGGAGAATATGCGTACGGGTACACATGAGACCCCCCCCCCCCCCCCCCCCCCCCCCCCCCCCCCCCCCCAACACACAAAAGATTCTCCATACAGGAAATATTGTACAAGTGGCGGCCATCTGTCTTCTTAAATAGTTTGCTCGTTGTTATCTGTCAAAATGGTCATTTTTACGAGGTCCACAATTTAATGCTGCAGCAATTTTTTCATGGGCAATTAATTAGATTTGCATTAATAGCCATACATGAAAAGCTTGCCCTGTATCAGACTGAATAACATCCATTCATGTTATTGGTGGGTTGGAAACCTTTGGCGAACCCAGATCTCCACCTCAACAGTGAACAGCTTTATATAGCTAGCTTTTCCATGTACATATATATATATATATATATATATATACACACAAAAATATTAATTAAAATCCTAAGAATTATGGCTATATATGTTAAGGATTATATATTACTTTTATATAAACTCAAAGGCCGGATCTCTGGTACTCAACCTTTTTTTGGCCTAAAAGAATGGTTGGAAGACGCTTGGGAAACGGCCATCCCTGTAGTATCAGGCTTTCTGCGGGATATTGCGTTGTAAGAAGCAAATCTTCCTTGTCTGCGCTTCTTCCTTCTCGGCAGTGATGACTGAGGGATGAAAACTCCGGTCCCTTTGCTTTCTCTCCGGCATGTTTGCACACAGAGAATTGGAGGTAATCTTTCTGGCGGATGGATTTCTCGAGAGAATTCCTGTATAATTCACCACACTTCGAAATTACTATATGCATGTGGACATACGTATACGAAAACTCATATATACCTCCTAAACGTTTCAAGATCGAGATGGAGACTATGAAGAACCTGAAGAGAAACTGGAAAGTTTGCAACTGGGTCCTCCTCCTCCTCGTCCATAATTAGAAGAGAGATTTGCTTGCTTAAATCTGCGAAGAACAGATCATCTTCTACTTCCATGGCCACTTCCATGTTGTGTAATTGGTACAAGGCCAAAAAAGAAATAATCTTTTTATTCTCTCAACTTTTTTCAGTAATATCTTCTCTTAGGCTTCTCTCCAATGCAATGGGATAAGTAGGTTTAAATAGGAAAAGGTGGGGGGAGTGGGGGCATGCAGTAGATGGCGTAGTAGAAGGGTAGGGGATGTGCATGAGGTGTGGTGGGGCCTTGGATGTAGTTGGCCAAACTGGCTAAGTCCCACTTTTTACGATATAATCCAGTTCCAAGAAAGAGATGAGGAACAGCCGGCAAGAACCCACATTAACCAGATATCTGATCCAAGATAGACGTCTCTACCACTCTCAGACTGTCAAGGAGCACAATCTCTCCCAACGTTTTTCCCAAAGGAAAATGCTAAAGGGACCAATGGGTTGCACTTAAAAAAAAAAAAAAACAACAGAAATTCCCAAATGCCACAAGGAAACTTCAGTACTTCTTATGCAAAACTCAATTACAAGATATCAAATATAAAACTGATGACAGAGACTAATGCAAATATGAAGAGAACAAAAATTAAACAAAAAAAAAAAAAAAAAGGACCTTGCAAGAGTAGGGCCGGTACTGGCTTAGGATGTGTTTGGCAAGTGAGAGTACTTGAGGTACTCTCATTACTATTCTTTACTTTATTATTACTTTTTACCTATTTTTTTACTATTCATTACTTTTCACCTATTTTTTAATATTTTATTATTACTTTTTTATTACTTTTTCACTACTATTCACAAACATTCTCAACACTTCACAGGTATTCTCACTACCCAAACCAAGCCTTAATCACTTGCTCATAGAAGGGGAAAAATGGATTAATCATCCGCTATTCATCATCTCAATTCTCATCATCTCATGATGTGATGTTAGATGATTAGAGATTATTTATTATATTAATTTATAAATTTATCATCTAATGTCGTATCAATAGATGATAAAAATATGATAAAAAAATAGATAAATAGATTTTTTCAATGATAAATGTTCTAAGTTATTTCATGTATCTTTCTTAAATTCTCCAATCTGTACGAGGACCAGGTCAATCAGAGTCATTTGCCACAGGGCATCGTTGTCGAGCAGTGAAGGCCTAATAGCGTGGGCCGATACCCATAAATTAAGAAGATGGATACTGTCGGCACAGCTCTGCATGAACTTGAAAGGTCATGGACCATCAACCTAGAGTTGTAAGAAATTAGAATACTATTTTCTAACTCACAAAAAAGAAAAAGAGTGCAAATTGCTAGGGTATCTGGCCTGCTGGTTCAGCTCCAAGCATTTATTTAACATGTTGCATCAATTACTCTTCTCCACTCGTTCTCTTAAACATCATACCTCAGTGGCAGCTACTTCGCTCCTCCGGAAAGCAAACACTGCATGATATGGCTGTCAGTGTGGTCCACATTCCACACTGTTTTCTGGCTGGCCATGGGACCCGCTCATTCCTAACATAATGGTGCAGATGCATGGGTCGTGAACCTCAATATGATATTTGTTATTATTAATCATACCATGAAATGAGCATTATCTATCACGTCTTTCATCATTTATTGGATTGCAATGCTAGATTGTAGTTGTGAATTTTGCATGCGCTATTAATCATATTCGGGTTCTTCCTTTGATGTTGGAGGGGGATTCCTGGTTGCAGTTGACAATTTGATGACAGAATGTTATGAGCTGCCAACATGTATACTGTATGGTCAATTTCTAATCAGTTCTCTTATGGGAAACAAGTATTAATATCTGTATAGCTGAGAGGTTTTATGTTTGGAACACAAACTTACATCAACCCATCTCAAACCAATAATTGATGGAATCTACTATTTTTTTAACGTCTCATAAAAAAGTTCAACCTATCTCAACCTACTCCATACATTTAAACACATATCTCAACATATTTACTTTCAAACACATCGCAATGGGACTCACAAAATACTGCTATTTACAGATCAACTCAGATAATCTGAGATCGCCTCAGCATCCAAACGCAGCAATATATCTATTGCATCTGAAACGGTGGATATATCTATGGCATATGTAGACATGATTCTAAGGTTTGATGCAAAGCACGCGGACACAGACACATCAGATGCACTGATATTAGATAGTTTAGAGTCTAAAAATATCCCGGCGAGAAACTAATGCCATGCACGAGTCTATGGCATTACTCGTGCATGTTTGATCTAATCTGAGCAAGTTATGCATGACGGTCAAGAACTGTGCAATTTTTATTGCTCTCTTCATAAGGAATCCATGGCTTCAAATATTCTATAGAACAGTCATTTATGGAAGAATATTTTATAGAACCAAATGGAACTAAACCTAGGCCTCACCAGTTGACCTTTCATTGCACTAAATTTTCAAGTGGAAGACACCAACAGCCATATTTCCATGTCTGTAACCCCATCAACTCCCTAAAAAACAATGCGTAATTTTCTCAGAGCAGAGGTCTTCTTGTTGGACCCATGTTAAAGAGTTTGATATAGTTTTTCAGCATCTTGATGCAAGCTTCAATGTTTCAAGTGCACATGCAGCTGATATAATTGCATTGGTGGAAGCAAAAGCTGGAATAATATTCTTCACAACACCCTGTAAACATCAAGGTGGAGCCACTTCTATAAGCTAAATATCCAAATCTTGAACCCCCAAAGAGTTCTTGAGAACATTGGAAAAGATATTAAAAAAACACTTTTCGCACTTCAGAAATCACCACTTGTCTCAAAAGCCTAATCTAATGAGACGAGATAGATTTAATTACTAATATTATATCCTTAACACTCCCCCTCGCATGTTGGCCAAACTCCACCTTAATAAGTAAGACCAAACTCCTCCTCGCGTGGAATATTTAATTAATGGGGTGAAGTGTAGAGTCAGAGTTTAAACTCAGGACATCTGCTCTCATAACATGAGAAATCACCACTTGTCCTATAAACTTAAACTGATAGGAAAATGTATATTTAATTATTTATATTATATTCTTAACAGCAATAGTTCTAATAACAAACAGGTACAGAGGGCGCCAAACAGCAAAGTAATTATAAATAGATTCTTAAGACATGGGATAGCCAAACAACACCAGAGCCAAACCACAGGGTAATTACACAGAAAATAGAATAAAAATTAAGCTTTTAAGAAATTACATCCTAGACAATAAATATACCTGAGTAAGACTATGTGACTCCAGGAATGCCTGCCAAAAAGCTCAGCTCTCTTGACAGCCTATAAGATAAGGTAGCATAAACAGGATGACCAATAGTGAAAGCAATATTAAAACAAAACACTCAATAACAGTATTTTATCAACCTCATTATAGATCCACCTCATATGTTCTGGATCATCTGGATCAAAAGCCTTTCCTCTATGAACCTACAAATAAGATGCATGTTTAGAGAACCAGAAATCAGCTCAAAATCAACAGTTCAGGAAAAGGAAAAGGAAAAGGAAAAGAACAAATGATGAGCAATTAATTACCTCATCCCACTTGATTAAGTGAGCATATTCAATACAATGAGCAGCAGTTCTAGGAGTTTCAGCAAGGGTGCATACGGGGAAAGCCAAATGGTGCACTCAAAGCATGGTGTGACCCCTGACACAATAACACTAGAGCGGCCCTTGAAACCTTCAGTCCCACCATCTACCATAGGTTTAGTCGTTGCTTCTCGTGGGTTATCATCAGAATCATACTCTAGATTTCCCAAACGACAATGAGACAGCAGATTAGCACAAACAGAGTTTTGTGACAACTAGTAAGCTTTTGAGAATGATACGTAATGAATCCAGCCTGAAAGTTTAAGGAGGCTGCCGATCAGTACCAAGGCTCATGTAAGCCTTTCGGCATTTGCTTTTACATAGCATTTTACAAGAAAACTCCATAACAGACTGTAGCAATTGAGATGCCCAAAAGTGAGTAGTGCTGATTATAGCAACACGAATGAGATGGGTTATAGATGCATACCAAGAAAACCACAAGCTACAGCATTGATGTAGCTCCAAGCCTCAATCGAATCAAGACCAAGAGGCACAATACTGAATCACTGAAAAAATCAATGTCTTTGTCTCAATTCGGTAATAATGGGGGTTGATATTGACACCACAGACTCCTTCCATGACATGCTTCATAGCAACCTCTGATTTCGGCTTGCCGACATCTTCAAGTCTTAGAAGGAAAAGCCAATATTAAAGAAAACGCTACCGAACTAGAAACTTCAGAGCCAATGCGGCATATAACACATGCATAAACCAAACGAAATTGTTGGAGTCATTGTTGCATTGCAGTATACCTAGTAAACATCCAATAAGGTGATGCCACAACAAATACATTGCAAGTTACTTGGGCTCAAAATCATTGACAAGTACAAAAGAATGGGAGACAAAAGTACATATTAAAATCAAAATCATTCTTAAACGAGATATCAGGGATTCAACTCTAAATGTTTTCAGTACCTCGTTTTAGATTTTTTTTAAGATTAAGATCCATTGGTTGAAAACTGTGACGCAGTGACCCCGTCCCTAATAAAGCAATTTGACCAGAAACACACGAAAAAATAATGAAAAGTTCTATTATCGAGCCGGTGTCTATCCATATAACTATTAAGATTTGATTGGTAAAATTTAAAAATTTATTTCCAAATCAAATTACCACTTTATTAAATTGCTCAACACCGACTTGAAAATATAATTTTTGTAAACGAGTTTGTAATCCAAATGTTAGAGACAATGTCAAGAGAGAGAGAAGGTTTTACATCTTCGCCGGGTTCAAAGTTAGCGCCGAGGAGATTGCTGGGGCAGAGAAGTAGCTTGTCGAGGTCCCTCGATCTGTATAGCTGCGCCAGGGCGTCCGCCATCACGGTATCTCTTCCTCTCTGAGACGGATTCTGTCAGGCACCGACGGTCCAATTTGTACATAAACATTCAGTGTTGTGTCGTGCACCAGTGGCAGCATGGCTTGTACGCTTCAATTTTAAGCAATTTAGATGGGAACAAACTTGCACACACCCAACTTAACTTAATGCCATTGGATACCGAATTCTATATATTTGTATCAATAAAAATAAATAAGATTATAAAACTCAAAATTGAGAAACACTTTTGAAAAAAAAAAAATTATTATTATTATTAATCTTCTTTAGAAAGATTAGTCAAATAATTCCATTGGATCAACTCTTATTTGAGATGTGCCATTTATGTGATATTGTTCAATAATCCTTCATTTAAAAAAAAAAATAAATAAAACTAAGAGTTGATCTTATGTTCAATGCCGCGTCAACAAAATAGAATATAAATGAGATGAAAATATAGTATATAACATTTTTTATTAACAATGTCATGTCAATGCCCCGTTTGGATTTAGAGATGAATGAAAATAATTTTAAATGAATTGAATAAAATATTATTAGAATACTATTTTTTAATATTATTATTATTTTAGAATTTAAAAAAATTTAATTGTTCATTATATTTATTATTTTGTGTGTGAATTTGTGATGATATGAGATAAAATGACAAAATTATATATGAACAAATTTGTTGTAAATTAAAATTTAAAAAAAAAAAAAAAGGACAAACATTTTGACATTGGTACAAGTAAATAACATATGAACAAATTTGTTGTAAATTACATATCTTTCCCCCAAAGAATTATGCCACCTGAGATAAGCAAAACAAAATACCCTGAATGTTTCTTTACAGTGTGAAGTCTTTGAAGAAATCATTGCTCAACCATCTGAGCCCTAAATTGGGAACTCTTTTATCCAACTAAAATTCTGATATCCTCGTAATCTGATCTCCGCATCAACATCAAAATCTTAGACCCACAAAACTCTTGTAACTGTCGAAGTGTCTGTTTTCTTTAGTTCTTTTGCTTCTTTCTGGAAACTTGAGTTACCCTTGCATAAAACATCCACCTTTTTACATATAAATAAGAAGCTTTCTTCACCAGTCATACACGCATCTGACACTATGTTGAGTTCCAGGAGCGATTAGCCTCATGCTTAAGGAGGAGTGCATAGAGTAGCTCATTCCATGTATCAGGGACTCCAGGTAGACACCAATGACTGCAATCCTGGCGATGGACAGGTGCAGGGCCTATATCCGGACCCAGATAATATAAAGATGAATGCCCATCTTTTCTACGTGCAGTCATATGAGTTACATTCAATACCTCAAATCTCATAACTCGTGATGTGTTTAAGTGAGCTGATAATATATCATTGGCTAGTTTGAAATGTGCCCAAGTATCGGAAGGAACCAATGAGGATCCCAGCTCCGGAAGTGTCTCCAAGTGACAGTTTCCCCCAGTCCTCCAATCCCCTCCTCTGTATAATGCATAATAGAGCAATTTACCTCCCAAATAGGATGCATAACAAATTACTTCACAAGAAAAATGAAAAAGACACAGAATACATGTGGAATTTTAGAGAGATTAAACTGTTTTAAGTAATTAAACAAACCTGAAATGTACAGGAGCATATGTGCGAAAGAAAACCTGGGTCTTGCTTGAATTTAATTCAGTGTTTATCCAGTGCAACACAGTCTCTATGGACCTCTGATATGCATGTTCTACTTCCATATCCATCTTCACCTCTGCACCGTCCTGAAAGTAACAGCCCCTGAACAAAATATGTGGACTTTTTAATCTTTTCTCTAGCTAAAAAGGGGAAAAAAAAAAAAAAAAAAAAGGAATTATGAGTTCAGTGAGTTCCAATGGTGCTCAAAACTACAACATGATTAAAGACATGTCTTGTCTCACTAGTAACATCCACTGACTCTGCCACACTACCTAACAATGAGCTTTCTCCTTCATACAATGTATACAATCCCACATTCACAGTTAATAAAGTGCAAAAGTCACATCGGAGATCTATTGAGTGAACTCATACATAGGAAAATCTCATTCCATTTAAAATTAAGATGATAGGATTTTGGGTCTATTTTGCCATTGAATTATAACTAAGATTCAAACCTTCTTTTTTTAGCTTAAATTTTATAATGAAGGCCCAGCTGTTCGTTCAACAAGAACATTACTTTATTTGAAAGTGTAGCAAGAACTGACTTTTTCATTGTGGTATCAAACATAACAAAAAGGTTAAACTCACGGAGAAGAAAAGAAAAGCCACTCAAAAACATCCAATTTGGATAGGAGATATCACTAGAAACTAAGAAACAGTTCAATCTCCCTCCCTTGAGGAAAAGAAAAGAGCTTTCTCTCAGAAGTAATAAAGTTACAAGCATTCATTATCCCATTCATCACCTAGTTCTTTTGTTTCTCTATGATTAATTTAGTATCCAAAATTTCACATTATTATAAAGTATCCACAAAAAGGGAATCAATTATCCAGATTTCAAGACTATCACTGAAGGTTCATTGATATGGCCTATATTTAATCCAATCAAAAGGCCATTTGATCATGGAGTTTGTCACCGGTCATTGTGATAGAACATCTATTAACTTTTGATTAGGTATGGATTTCACCTCATTCTCTTATTTGGAAAGAAAGCTCAAAAGAAACGATTAGGCCGTCCATTTAACTTTCAAAAGCTTCTTGGCCCTTTATAAATCCGTCAACGATTTTTTCTTGTGTTCAAAACCAGCCCACTATATGTTCATAACTAATTTAGTAAAAACAATAAAAGAAATAAAGAAGGGGGGAAAGGTCATTCCTAATGCGAACAACATATTGTAAACAGAAAAAGATATATATATATAGAGAGAGAGAGAGAGCGAGAGAGGATTAAAGTTACCCTCTTGTGGTCTTCTCATAATTCCACCAATGCCCTGTGTTTAACACCAGCACATCCGCTTCTCTCCATGTCACATAGTTCCAATCCATTTGATCCAATTTCAAGGTTGTCCTTACCTGTTGGGGAGCTCTGGGAGGGGGCCTGCTCTGCAATACAAGAAATGGAGACCTGTAATACTCCACGGTGCAGTTGAAGTCCTTAAACTTGAACACTAGGAATCCCTTGTGCTTTGTAATCGGGCTGCCATTTACTTCATAGATTGAATCCTTGTTAAGAACTGCAGATGAGAGCATGCAGAGGAGAGACTCCCATTGGTTTCTCCCAATTGAGTCGCCAACAAACACCAGTCTTTTGTTTCGCAGTTTTTCCAACATCAATTTTGCATTAAACCTGTTTTAGAGACAATAAAATGACATCTGAATTAGAAATGAAAAGGTAATGGATATCGTATAGTTAACCATGTAGCATCACAATTTGTAAAGCATTAATGAATGAACATAAAGAAATGCTGTACAGCAAGATAGAACAAAATAATTCAATCTAAAAAAAGTAATCGAATTTATCTTTGTTGCCTACAGTACTATCACCATCCAAAGGCACATGGGGCAAAGCTACAACACAGAGGAAATGCTCCAAATCTAGGAAAGCTACATTGAACAGTATAGACTAAAATGGCATAAGAAGTTCAACCATTTAACATTATTGTTCATTGTCAGAATATCCACTTATAGAAGAAATTTATTTCCATGGTGAAACTAAATATATTGCCCTTTCATAGATCATTAAATTACTTCTGGATGATAAATATGTCCACTACAACTGCAATACAAACCAAGCCAAAAGTAACTTTAGAACTAATAAAATGATTAAATTCCCCACATGACATAAGCTTAAGTTTTTGGTATAAGTGGCAATTTATCAATAGCCAATCAAAATATCTCAACTAAAATAGTCTTAAACGCTTGCTTTGCGAATAAAATATTAAAGTACATTTTTAAGTATTTTCGTAACGTCTAATGTCCATTGCCGGCAAATTCACTTTCACAGACAGAAGTTTGACAATTAGCCCGACCCTGTCGGAGAAATCAGACAGTAAAATAATCGAATCCTTCTGTTGTTAAGAAAATAGAGGAAGCTAAAAGAGAAGACGGATTCAAAGTTTGGTAGTTTCAGTTCTCTTTTACGACATACGAAAGGCTTAGTTCAAATCATCCAAAAACCTTTTCACAAGCCTCACGGAGTATACAATTTGAAAAATCCAACAAGAATGATTCGACCAGCTAGTTGCTGAGAGTGTGAATTCCTCGTTCTCTTAAGTCCTAAATATTTAAACTTATCGAACAGAATATCTTTCCCGTCTTAGCACCGAAAAATAAAATTCTTCCCCCTTTTCCCTATTTTCTCAGCAACCAAACAGTAGCTACAGTACTGAAAGCAAAAGTAAAGTAACATTTTGATAAGAACCTGGGCAAGTTACAATATTTGGGCTGCCATCTCCACTTGGTGTAAAACAAATCAGGTCTCCCATTCTCAGAGCACCGGAATCCTTCATCTAGAAATCTGCAATCTTTGGACTGATACAAAGGATAGTCCTCATCCCACACCCAATCCCCCACAAATACATCACAGCCGTCGCCCCTTTTATCAAGAAACTCAACGCTCGGGCCCTTACCGGACCCTTTATTCTGCAACCACTTGAATCTCCCCGACTGGCCGGGAAACAGTAACCCTTTCGCCACAGTTCTGTGATCCAAGTAGAAGAAGCAACAAATCACAAAGACAGTAATACAGACAAATCCCAGAACACCCACGGACGGCTCAAACAGCCTCATGCGCTTAAATTTCTTGAAAAGTTCAGAAACTGGCATGGCTTCGAGGTCCGGTACAGATGGTTTCTCTGACATTTGAGCTCAAGAGCAGATTTACAAATCTGGGTATTGTTCCTTGGTGGGAAAAATAAAATTCGGATGACAAAAAAGGACAAATTTTGTGGGACGAATTGGACCAAAAGAGTTGGATGAAAGCAATATAAGAAGTCATTGATAGTGGAGTTGAACCATGTCTTCAACTGGCTTGCTTGTTCGATCAGTATCGTTTACGCTATAAATGCCAACTCAAAAAGAGAAAAAGGGATGGGTGTCAAGTAAGCAAGGAAGCATTCATGGCGGAATTATTTTTACTTTCCTTTTCCTTCTTCCACCTTTTTCGGTTACTTTACCATTCATATTCATATTCATATGCAGAGAGATATAGCGAGCAAGAGTGGGGAAAAGAGAATGGTTTTGGTAGAGTAGAGTAGAGTAGAGTAGAGTAAAGAAGAGAGAGAGAGAGGTGGGTGTGGAACTGAGAATAGTGTAGGGGTTGGGGGAGTTGAGTTTAGTGGAGAGTGGCTCAACTCAACTCAAATCAAAGCGGTGAAAACAAAAGGTTAGGTGGATAACGGCTAGGATAGGTTAGTCCCACAAGAGAACGTGGAAGAAAGATCTGTAATTATTCGGTCGAGTGGGATTTTTATTTATTTTATTTCATTTAATTTCTGTCCTTCTTGACACGCCGAATATATAACCGGCCTTCTGTAACCCACTAGGGTGCGGCTGTAAAGCCATTTCTCAAACAAAATTAAAATAATTCCTACACTACCCTTCTGAATATGGCAATTGACCCATCCAAACCATCACTCATTTTCGATCCTTGCATTTTTCTAAGTATATAAACTAGATTGAATAATATTTATTATTATATAAATATATATCTTTTTTTTATTAAAAAAAAATGGACCTTCATTGCATCACACTGTTCTATGGCCATAACATTAAACGGAGAACTTGATCTATGGCATTCAGTCATTGCCTGAGATATAATACAAGGATTGATATGATCAATCTCTATAACCTCATTACATGCATAAACTGCTTGTTATGCTAATTGGTAAGTGACTTGATTTGCATTCTTCTTGACATGGTGGATTTCTCAGTTTGTATCAACCAAGATAGTATGTACATTCTTCTTTACAGAAAATTGTAACTGAAACTAAACCTCTAGCTTCTACTATGGTAGAATGTGAGCAAAAAAGTAAGGGATGCATTAAGGAAGCCAATAAGTCTCTCTCACTGTCTCGAATTACCACCCCCACCCCCACCCCTATCCTGTTGTTTACTTCTCTTACTGTTACATCCTAATTCATTTTGATCGAATATGCAGATGGAGGTTTCCAATAAATAGTACTTTATTGATTTGAATTGAGTATCAACTTGAGCTGCTTAATCAATATTTGTTGAAAGTCTTAATATGCCTATATAGCTTTAGTAACCAAGAATGAAGGGGTAAAAAACTATCCTCAAATAACAGCTTATTCGTTCTTGTCCACAGTGATCTGGCTATCTCTGCAAAGATGCTGATCTCTGTTGTACCTATTCTTTGAAGCATTTGCATGAAGATGGCTCTAAAGTCTTTCTGTGTGATTGCAACTTTTGGAAACTTTGTGCTTCCTAGCATCCATGCATCCTGTGCAGATGGACAAGTCCATGGGATATGGCCTGGAGTTTTTTCCGCTTGCTGACAGATTGGACATAAAGGGTCAGTGACAACTTTCCTCTTGCATAAGTTTTATTTGGTGGGTAAAGCATCTTGACATGCATGCCACATAAATACTTTGACTGAATTTGTAGTTTGTATTTGTCAAATCTGCTTCCACAATTCTCTATGTCCTCCCTCTATTGAAGTTTCACCTTTATTAAGATGATGCTTTTGTTTGCATAGGTGATAGATACTCTTGACTGAGAAGCAACTATTATTAGTGTATTTTTATACCAATCTGTCTTCAGACTTGATTAATGCTATAGGTAGCTTTAAGATATAAATATATATCTTAAATAATGCTATATGTTTAATAAATATTAAATTTTGATGATGCATGTTTTCATAAAAATTTAAAAATAGACAATCAGAAAAATACATCAACAATTTCTAACGATAATGTAATTTTTATGGGTGCTGCTACGTAACCCGACGGCAGTGACCGACAAAGTGACCAATACTTTTTTTTTTCTACATTAAAAAAATAAAACAAAATATCGGTCACTTTTATTAATCAATATTATCGAACATACAAACATTTTCAAATTCTTATTATTATATTCTATTTTTAGATAATAAGAGAAATATCTCTATCAAATGATAGTAGTACTCCATAACGGCCTAGCCATGACTGTGACGCTTACTGCTTTGCTCTTGCCTACACCTACGTAACTTGTAATCTCGTGAGATATGGAATTGATTTGTCACACAATTTTATTTTTCTTCTTTTTTTTTTAAGCTCATGGTTTAAGTTGTTTTATAAATGATTTAGGAATCAATTTTGTTAATAAAATTATAAAGAAATGCTCTTAGAATTTCTTTGTGTACAATTATTTTTGCATTTTCATTTATGCATTTCATTAATATGATTGATTGTTTCAATTTTTTTTAATATAATATAATTATTTTAATTAATCACATCAATAAAATATATAAAAAATACTTAAAAATAATTGTATGTAATAAAACTCTTAAAATAAATACTAAAAAACTTCTCTCAGATTTTTGGACCCCCGGCCCACATAGCAAGCCCATTTCTTTCCTAATATAGCATATTATTATTATTCAAACATTCTCTAAGATCTGCTGACTTGAACTTAATACATCATATCTAGGAGAGTTAAAATCGCATGTTTAATTTGTCTATGGGGCATAAGATTAATAAAGGCATAATTAGCAGAAAAAATTGTGTTGAATGCATGAAGCCCCTAAAATATCGAGTGGAAAATAATAAAATAGAGTAATAAATAAACAAGGCTATGACTAAAAAAAAAATCTCTAAATTAATAGACAATAATATTTGAATAATGCTAGAGCCACCTTTGGTAGCTATCGCTGGGTCTAGTATGCGTTTTTATGTGTTTTTTTTATTTTTTTATATAGATTTTTTTAACAATTTTAAATATTTTTAAAAAATAAAAAATATTACAATATCATTAAAAACATATTTTTTTAATCACGAAGTAAAATAAAAAACACAAAAAAATTATTTTTTATTTTACTTTTTAATTAAGAAAGTATTTTTTAATGATTTGTTTTTACTTTATAATTAAGAAAATATTTTTTAATAATATTTAAAATTTATTTTATTCTTAAAAAAATCTCTGTAAAGAATAACTGAAAAAAAAAACATATGAAAAAACTGATGCTAGCTAGCAGTACTCATAATGTTTTGAGCTAGAAATTCGACAGGCTAGATGACAATGGGAACTGACACTAGCTAGCACAGTTATTGTTCACATCAAACATTTATAGTGAACGAACCAAATAAATAAATGGATCATAAAGTACTCATGATTTCCGTGACAAAAAAAAAAAAAGTATGATATTATTGAGGTGATTTAGATGATTTGATTTTATAAATATGTTGTAAATTATATTAAAATATATAAAATAAATTAAAATATGTATTTCAATATATAAAATAATTCGAGATATGTTTAATTTTTTATAACAAATTTAAACAATAATAAATTTTATTAATAATTAATTTGCGATAAACTCACACAAATATATTGGAGTTGCTGGTTTGACACGCTTGCACTGCTTAGAAGTTGACAATGGTGTACACAAGCTGTGCCCAAAATCCAATACTACCAAATCTCGAGCTACCTTGAAGTGTTCTCTAATTTTTTTTTTCTTTTTTTTGGCCACCTACAACATCATCACATCATATTTAGTCAGTAAAAATGATTAAAGTTAAAAATATTATAAATTTGTTGAGTGTATTATAATAAATTTTTATACAACCGAATGTTAGTAGTGGATTTAATTTAGTCAAATTTTTACCAAAATTTAGCTAGGTTGTATAAAAATCCACTTTAATAGACTCAATAAATAAACAGTAATTTTAGCACAAGATTTATTCACTAGCCAAATATAGCCAACCCCTTGGGCTAGCTAAATATTATTTTCATCATAAATAATTCTCTTCTCGCTATCTGTTATTATTCTGCACAAGAAGAAAAGATAAAAAAATTCATTATTATTTTTTTCTTGTTATTGGCGGCGTGCGATCGGTCGTTGCATTTTTTTTTTTTTAAAAACGGGTACATTATTGAATAAACAATAGAAGTAAGAAAAATTATATTAGTAATCCGGTTGGTAAATTACACCTTCCATATAGTTTATATAGTTAAATTTGGTTTTGTAAACTACACCCCATAAGATAAAAAATTTATTATTTATCCGTTAAGAATAATATGAACATTATAAAATTAATATGTATTTTTTTAATAACAAATAAATATTTAAATTACAATTAGAATTAAAACAAATGAAGAGGTCAAAATCAATATTTTAATAGAACAATGATATATATTAGAAGAGTTTGATATTTGTTATTGTTGAAAAGTGACTAACTAAATTTATAAAATAAATTCTCTAGTTAAATTTTAGTCAAATTTTATTGAGTCTATAACTAATTTTCTAATTAATGTAACTTTGTTGAGTCTACTATAAGAATGCGTTTGGATGTTAAACTGAGTTGAGTTGAGATGATAAAATATTATTAAAATATTATTTATTATTATTATTATTATTTTGAAATTTAAAAAAATTAAATTATTTATTATATTTTATATTAAAATTTAAAAAAATTATAATGATTAATTGAAATCACGAAGTCTCCAAAGATGACAAATGAATATGAAACTCGGGCCTCTCCATGCAAGTTGCCAACAGACAAATGTCTGTGTGCTTGGTGCCCTCGCTCTCTACTTTAAAAAAATGTAAAAAAAAAAAATTATAATTTATTAATGAAACGTACTTTTTTATAAAAAAGACTGCTATCATTGATTAAAAAAAAAGAAAAAAAAAAAAAAAGTAGACGCACGCCTTCGGTAATGGGCTCAGAGGCCCAGTTCGACTTCGGCTTATGATCTCATCATAGAATAACTTAGACGTACGCCTCGTCAATGGGCTACGGCTATCACTGTTATCGACTCTCACAGCCGAAAACCATCTCATTTTCTTCTTCCTCTTCGTCTACGGACCGCGGTATCGTATCCGTAAAGGTGCGCACAATTCGATCTAATTCTTCTGAAAATTTTCGTTATAGTATTTCCGTGTAGATTATAATTCATAGTTCCAATAATCTTAGCCCAGCTCGGGTGCTGCGTTAATTATTCAGCACAAATAAAACTCAGCTAAATTTTGCTACTTTAATTCCTGTTCACTTTTCAGTTCATATATTGCGTTAAGCATCCTTTAGTCTGTGTTTTTGTAAAAGGAATCCCCGAGTGGCTAGCCAAACATCACCGGGGAAAATTGGTAATGGGGAGTCTGATACGACTACATATGTTTTTTCCTTTGTTTTTCTTGTTGTAGATTAATTTTGCATTGTTCCAAATTCTTTTCTATGTTCTCACTGAATTGCATTACATTTTCACACATTTCCAATGTAAGTGCTCTTCTTGGCTTCCAATTTGTTCTCAAAGTGATAATTTATTCAAGTGAGTAAAAGTCACAGTGACAATAATAAGCTACATATAGTTGTGGAGTGCACAAGTGTCACGCAATCGTATTGAAAAAGAGTAAGGTCTACTATTAAAAAATTAGTCTTGTTTCATGTGAGTCCCGTATTTACTCACTTTTTAAAAAGAGATTGCATGACACTTGCTCACTTCACGATTGCAAATATCATTTCTCCAATAATAATGATAGTGTGTTATGCAATGATGTGGTGAACTCGACAATGCTGAGATGATTTTTTTTTTTTTTTTTTTTTTGGTATTGTGCAAACTTCTCTAGATTTCATCGTGTTTTCTCTGTTGTCAGTTGAAGAAAGTTGTGCCGAGTGGCTCATGATTGTTAAACATGGCATGAACTGTCAATTTGCCTTTTTGGGAAGCAAAAAAGATTTTATGTTGGCTTCCTCGGCTATTTTCAGAAGACAACAGTTCTTGATAAGGTCTCTTGGGGGTTGCACCAATCAAACCCATCAGAAAAGAATGCAAGAAACTAGGGCACTGAGTGGGACTTCCTTGGAAGCCGATGCTGAGCATATTTTGCGAGCAATTACTCCAACCCTTGATCTCAATAAACATAAAGGCCAGGCTGGTGAGATAGCCTGATCCAGTTTTCTTAGTTTCTCTTCCTCTTTTTGTGCTCTTTCTTTTTAATTTTACATCTTATGGGTAGGTTAACTCTACCTGCTAAATTTAGTCGGTGATTGATAACTGAAAACTGTGGTAATCCTATAAGTCCCAGAAAAATATGTCTAGAATTTATCCCCCAGTGTGGCTGAGCATGCAGCCACATTTGTGATTCCAGAAGGTTTATTTTACTTGAAAATGATCATTATTGTTGTTGAATGGTGACATTTTATAATAAAGGCAATAATTGAAATGAAGGGAGGCTTCTTTTTGCCATGTTTATGTTACCCAATATGATCTGTTCGTTCCTTTTTTGGAAAAATGCACTTTCCATTTAACAATTAATAGGTGTTACACTTTGCACCCAAAATTATCAAAACCGATACATTGCACCCTCCAACTATCATTTAACTAGCACTATTCATTAAGATCCGACTGTCATGATGTCAATGTCTTATGTTACCTATTTTTCATGATCTTGATAGTTCATTGTACACCTTCCGATAAGATTCAACAATCACGAAGTGCCATGTTACCTTTTTCATCATATTAATTATCAGACTTGGACAGAAAGTACTACTTGATAGCCAATGGAGGTTGATAATTAAATGCAATGTGTCAGTTTTGGTAGTTTAGAGTGCAAATTGTAAAACACATGTTAGTTGAAGGGTAGAAAGTGTATTTATCCCTTTTTTTCGTTGTATAAGATAATGTAAATCTCATCCCTTCAATCACTCTTGGTGTCCTATCAGGAAAGATAGCTGTTATTGGCGGGTGTCGTGAATACACAGGTGCTCCATATTTTGCAGCTATTTCTGCTTTAAAAATTGTTAGTGCTCTGCCTTATTTTTCTTTATTTTTTCTTTATCTCTAGCTAGTTTCAATTCAAGCATACAACGTATTAAAATTCCCGTTTCTTTTTCTTTATTTTTTTTCAAAGGGCTTTGTCATTTTTATTTATTTAGGATCTATCAGTTGAATGGTTTTAGTTACCTTCTTTCCTTTCAGGGTGCCGATTTGTCTCATGTTTTCTGTACAAAAGATGCCGCTCCAGTCATAAAAAGCTACAGTCCTGAGTTGATTGTGCATCCTGTTCTAGAAGAATCCTACAGTGTTAGGCGAGTTTTTGCACTTTTATATTCAAGTCTGCTTCTCCCTTGCAAACTGCAAACTTTTTCATTGTGTAGGATAATGATTTTCTTAAAAGGATGTTTTCAGGGATGAGGACAAGCTATCCATATCCGGCAAGATTCTTGCTGAGGTTGATAAGTGGATGGAAAGATTCGACTGCCTTGTTGTTGGTCCAGGCCTTGGAAGGGACCCATTTCTTCTGGTGTGTTTTAATTGAATCTGGATGTGGTTTGTTGAGTCTAAAGTTCACTTGAGAACATCAACTTAAGCTATGAAGTTGCACAGCATTAACTTATGACATATATGTGTTACCACATCTCTTTTGATTCAGTGTGGGGCAGATTTCTTTGATTTTTATACAATATCCTCAGGGTTGTGACGGGAAAGACTTTTCACATTTACTTTCTTTCTCGCATTCAGTTGTACATTACCAACCTTCTTAATATACAGTGCTCTCTGTCAAATGCTATCCTAAAATATTCCCTGACTCATTATTTCCAGGACTGTGTTAGCAAAATCTTGAAGCATGCAAGACAGTCCAATGTCCCAATTGTTATAGATGGGGTATGAAATTTACGGCTGCATAAACAGTCTCATTCAGAATTATACTTCATAATTCTATTTTCTACTTGTATCTTTTACAGCATGGCATGTGTTTGTCCTTTCACCTGAAAATATGGGTCTTTTCCAGGATGGACTTTTTCTTGTTACGAACAGTCTCGATCTTGTTAGTGGTTATCCCTTGGCTGTCCTTACCCCAAATGTAAATGAATATAAGCGCCTCATTCAGAAAGTGCTGAATTGTGAAGTTAATGAGCAAGACACTCATGAGCAATTACTAGCTCTAGCCAAAGGGTAAAGTTATCTTCTGAATTTGTTTTTGCTATGGAGGTATAGAGATGTTTTTCTCCTGCATAACATACAAAGTCTTACACTCACTCGTAAATGCATTCACATACAGAGAGGTTGGGGGATGCCAATAGGGCTTTTTGCTACATGGAAAGCTTCCATTCCTTGCGACTGTTCATGCAAGTTAAATGAATGGAAGTAGGTGAACAAGGGGTTGCCTCCTCATAGATTCATTAGCAGCACCACTCCTTGGATGATTACCATGCATAGGTTGCATCAGCAGATCAATTCTGTTGATTGAATTGAACTTTTGTTTGGTCTTATCTCAGTATTTCTGCAGCTATGGAACTTAGAAGTTAGAACGTTGTGGACAGCCGAGAGTTATTGTTCCATCATCTCAAACCCTCTGTTTAATAGAAAAAATGGATTAAAAATGGATGTAGGCTAGTGTCACTTAGCACCATTTATAGTGCACCCTTTGCACAATTTCCTTTCCACTTCATGCTAACTACTTTTACCTCTCTTGGGAACTACATATAACCTTGAAATTTTATTCATGTGGGTATATTCATTTTTCTTCTGTCTGAATTCATCAGTCTAAGAAAGCTTGCTAAATTTTGTGCCTTCTTTGTCAGGGTTGGTGGTGTAACCATCCTACAGAAAGGAAAATCTGACCTCATTAGTGATGGTGTGACAGGTACTGAATTAGATGATTTTGTGATATTGTATTTTCATTTGTTTGGTATATTAATTTGCAAACTTTATTCTTAAATAGTATATGGGTACTTTTTGTGAAGTACATCATACTACGCATGGGTTTGAAATGTTGTTTAATCCTTTGGGAATCATAGATGGTCAACAATGGCAGTGCAGTAGATGTGAAACCACAAATATATTAATTGCCTGCAAACCTTGCCATGTAGGATAGCGACTGTGATGGTACATTTTTCAAGTTTATGGATTACGTGATTATAGTTCTTCCCGTGATTAGTTCATAGCAGCATTGGTCTTGTAATCCAGATACATGCCCATCATGTAAGTTTATATTAAGGCCTCATTTGTTTTCGCAGATGAGATGAGATGAGTTGAGATAAAAGTTGAAAGTTGAATAAAATATTGTTAGAATATATTTTTTTGATATTATTTTTGTTTTGGGATTTAAAAAAGTTGAATTGTTTATTTTATTTTGTGTGGGAATTTGGAAAAGTTGTAATGATTAGATGAGATGAAAAGTTTTGTGAAAGTGAATGAGGCCTAAATCTCAATTTTAAAAACCTGAGTTTAGCCAACAGTCTAATTGGTCAACTAGGGCCAACCATAGTAAATACATGTGGAAAAATTGAAGGTTTTAGTTTGCTTGGTGTTCACCAACCTATAATCAATTACCAAGAAAATGAAGAAAGAGAAGAAACCTAATCTAAATAAGACTGAAGTAAGAAATGTTAATCCCTCTGTTTTATTGGTTGCAAATTGTTAAGAAAAGATGGCCAAGTAAAAGCAAGAGGAACCCACCTATAGAACCCGAGCTCATTGAAAAGAGGGCGTGCCATGAGGAAATCTTTAAAAAAAAAAAAGGCAAACTAACTAGGTGGAAAATGTTTCAGAAGAACCCTAGTAAGAAAGTAACTTATGGGATGGCATTGGGGTGGAATGAAAATTTCATTTGGCGAGTTGGAATAAGGTTTGTACTCCGGTGTCTTATGAAGGTTTAGGTGTGTGAAATCTAAAGCTTTTTAATAAAGCTCTTCTTGGTAAGTGGCTTTGGAGATACATCAATGAGAGAAATGCATTGTGGAGACAGATTGTAGATGTTAAATATGGAAGGATGTGGGGGAATTGGTGTTCTAATGATATAAAAGGGGTATTTGGGGTGGGTTTATGGAAGTCCATACGGTTGGGATGGGGGGATTTTATTAAAAATATTAATTTCAAAGTGGGGAGCGGGACAGATATTCTCTCTTGGCACGATGTTTGGTGTGCTGATTTACCTCTTAAATTAGCATTTCCTAGTCTTTACAGGATTGCTAAAAACAAGGGGGCTGCTGTGGCTGATTCATATTTATTCTCTAATAACATGCTGAATTTGAATGCGGAATTTACTAGAGATTTACAGAACTGGGAAGTGAGTGAAGTTGCTGATTTCTTTGTAAAACTCTATAATTCGAAGATTGATCTGATCAGGGAGGACAGGATGCAGTGGGTTCATGATAGTAAGTCTAGATTCTCGGTGAATTCCTATTACAAGGTATTAAATAGTTATGATAATAATACATACCCCTGGAAATGCATTAGGAAAGCTAGAGTGCCAAGTAAAGTTGCATTTTTCTGCTGGTTGGTGTCACTGGAGAAAGTTTTAACAACTGATAGTTTGAGGAAAAGGGGTTTATATGTGATGGATTGGTGCTTTTTGTGCAAAAAAGATGGTGAATCAGTTAATCACCTGTTTCTTCATTGCGAAATGGTGACTGCTTTATGGAATGAGTTATTTGCAAGGGTAGGCATTGTTTGGGTGATGCATTTTTAAGTGGTGGATTTCTTGGCTAGTTGGCAAGGCATTGCGGGATGTGGAGGCAATAAAGCTGAATGGAGGATGATTCCTTTGTGTTTGTTCTGGTGCCTATGGCTGGAGAGAAATGGGAGGTGCTTCGAATATTGTAAACGCACAATGGGGGACTTTAGGGATTTTTTCTTTAGCACTTCAAATTTTTGGGTGAATAATCTAGTGAAGGACATGAATATCTTGTAATGCTTTTTTATTTTGCTTTAGTTTGTATCTAGGTGTATTCTCATGTATACTCTATGTGTACTTGGGCTATGCCTATTTACTTCGAATAAAATCTCTTATTACCTATCAAAAAAAAAAAAAAAAAAAAAAGAGCAAGCATGAGGACCATTGGGCTAGGTAATTTTTGTCAAGACATAAAATAAATAATAAAATCTATCTCTTTTCATCAGTTTAAATTTTTGAGACAAGTGGTGATTTTACATGGTATCAGAGCAGATGTCTTGAGTTCGAACCTTGACTTTACACTCTACTCTATTTAATTAAATATTCCACTTGTTGGGCCTACTCATTGAGGGAAATTCTGGCCCACAAGTGAGGAAGAATGTTAAAATATAAAATAAATAATAAAATCTATCTCTTCCCATCAGCTTAAGCTTTTGGAGCAAGTGGTAATTTCACAATTTTGATATTTTTAAAGATCTTTTGGAGAATATTGTCTAACAACTGTTTCATCTTTATTCGAACTTTTGCATATGGCATCACTATAGATATAAATTTAAGAAATTTGCGAGTCACATGACTTGGGCCCACTTTGTGAACCAAAGTGAAGTAGTCTAACGTCCTTTGTCAGGCAACTTTGGTTATTGACGCATTGCTACTACTTTTATGTGATTAAAATAGTGTGGTTCTGGATTTTGGTTTGATTATACTAATTGACAATCGTTGCAGTAAAATCAGTTAGCATCTATGGTTCTCCAAGACGCTGTGGTGGCCAGGGCGATATACTTTCTGGAAGGCAAGTGACTATCTATAATCTCAACAAATATTCTACTAGAGAAAATTTTTGCTGATGCTGGATTGTTTCCGATGTTGGGACGTGTAGTCGAGTGGAGTGCTTTATATGGCTTCCCGTCCCCATGCCAAACGGAGTCTCATATTTTCACACCAAGGAGTGTGCAAAGTTTGCTGCCATATTGACCTCTGATCTGTTCCAATAGCACGACGGTGCTTGTGTTTTTTGGCTCCTTGATGTTCTTTCAACTTCCACACTTAAAACTATTAACATTATGCCTTTCCAAATACCCTGTTTGGGTTTTGTAAAGAAAATTGAAGCTGATTCATGAGATTACCAATGAGACATACTTTTTCATCTGTATGTATTAGTCATACTTTGAGAGGTGACAAAGACCGAGTCAACTTTTAGTAACAGATAGTTCCTTTATGTTGGTCCAGTGTTGCAGTATTTTTATCATGGGCCCGTCAACATCTTTCAGCTGCAGAAGGGGATACGAGTATCAGGTTTGCAGTTTAATATATATATATATACAACATAGTTGCTTACAGTTATTTATTCTCAGTTCTTGTTAGTCTTTACCTCATTTGAATTTGGCTTTTTCCTTAAATATGTGAATTGTTTCAGCAAAATTAATCCAACAATATTGGGTTGCATTGCTGGGTCTGCTTTGATGAGGAAGGCGGCATCACTTGCTTTTCAGAATAAGAAAAGGTCTACCCTCACTACTGATATCATCGAGTACTTGGGGACAAGGTATTGGCTCCTCTGAGAATTCTTTTTAAGTGGAAAGCAGGATTCGAATCTAAGCTTTATCTTTTCTTGCAGTTTGGAGGATATATGTCCTGCCTGTTGATGCTGTTGTTTCATAGTCCGGAGTTCACAGGGTGGGTGGCACCTAGGAGAGAGAGATTCCTGGGCTGAACCTACTTTCTATTCTCCCTCCCCCTCTTTTTCTCTCTCTCGCTCCTACTGTGTACACTTTAATTAATAAGAGGAGCAGTAAAAGCAGTGTTGAAGAGGTATCGTACTGTATAGAAGATTGAGATACTTTACTTTTCTCCTTGGGTCGGTCCATTTTATTAATGCAATTGTCATTCTCATGATCTCTTCTTCATATGTAAATACACTCGTAATTTTGAGGAAACTGTCTTGACCATCTAAACAATCGGGCCTTATTTAACTCGCAAAACAGTGACGAAAGATACCATTCAAGCAAGACGAGATTCCCGTTCATTAGCTCATTGTGTTTTTAGGCCATATTCCCCTAAGCTTTTAGTATAAAGCGCACTAACTGGCATTTAAATGGTTTGTAGTTAAAAACGCTGCATTGGATTTGGTGAACAATCAAAACTCCAACTTTGAGCTGCAGTATATTTACTTTCATTTTCAAATTTGAAGGCACACTATTTATGGTCAATTTTCATCATTTCAATATAAAATCACTTCCTCCACTGTTCATGGTCTTTTCTCAATATTTTATTACAAAATCACCATAGATGGATTTCAGATTAATGCCACCATGGTTTAAGTATTAATCAGGGATTAATTAGGTTGAGAAAAAAAATTAATTGTGAAACAATAATTTAAATATTTCATTAAATTATTAATTAACATATGGTTAATGTAATTGCAAAATGTGAAAAAATATATTATATTATTATTTGACTAATCCAATGACTAATCTAATGTGGAGTTATGGTTAGAGAGGTTTTGGATTTATAGAAAATATGTACTTCTCATCAAATTTCGGAGACGGCTTTGATGAAACAAATATGGAACAACTATATGGCATCTTGTGCGGACTCAAACACATCAAAGTGCAGAAAAAACAAATTCAATTGTTAAAGAGGTGCCTTTGAAGCAAACGGAGTTATTAGCTTGATGCCAAATAGCCCATATAAACGTGGTTTGAAATAGGCAACCATCATCTGATCCATTAATATATAGGTTTGTGCTGCAGCTCCGACTGCAGATAAGGCCAAGAAATTCGCATGTTCTTAGCATCTGATTTGATTGTCAGTTGCAGGTTTTGAGAGTAGTCTTGTTGGTGCAAATTGCAATCTCTCAAGTCAACGGGGACATCTCAATTGAATTACAATGTTTAACCTCTTCAAAGAAAAACCCTTTGAAGAGAATAAACATTGTAATTCAATTAAAATGGGGAACCAATACCATGTTGAAAAAAAGGGTGTAAAGAGCATATAGATTATGTCATGCTCGAGAAAAACTTCATATTTCACATACTAAATGAGAAAATCTATGGAATCCAATTATCCAAGGTGCTATTACACGAAGAGGAAAGATGTTTCAAATAACCAAAAACAAGCACTTTTTAGTTTTTAACTGTAATAGCTACATATTAAAAAAAGCATACAATTAACTTGTACTGCGCGAAAGAGATTTTCAAAGTAGACCCACAAAGTATCAGTCACCTATTCCTCTCATTCAAGAATCTGAAGGCGGCTGCTCCTGTTGCAGATGTGGCCACATTGTCTGAGTCATGTAAGGGCGCATCTGTTGGCCGTAAAGAGCTTGATCCATTACAGGCTTGCCCATGATCATCCCTGGAGCACCAACCGGTTGGGCATGCTGAGGTGGCACATAATAGCAGGGAAGACCATCGCCTCCAACAGGAGCATTGCCTCTAGGGATGGATGCAAGAACTTCATCTTTTAAATCCTCCCTTGGGACAATATCAACCAAAAAATCAAATATGTCAGTCCTTGTAATTGCTGCTGCAATATCATTTTTCTGGAGTGTCCTCCTTTTGTTCTCCTCTGTATGATTCCAAGAACGCAGCGTCAACTCCAGAATGAACATTTCACAGGCCCTGGCAAATATGACAGGAGCTTCAGCTGATATCATCCTTACATCCTCATCGGCCTTCATAATCTTCTTAATTCTGGCCAATGGCAGGCTATGGTTTTTGAAATCAGAGGCCTGCTCAATCTCTTGGTACTGAGTTGCCCAAAAATTTTGAAGTTGTTGCTGCAGTTGCTGTTGCTGTTGGTGGTGGATATGTTGATAAGCAAGTTGATTTTGTGCAAGCTGAGCTGAAGAGGCAGAGAGACCTGCTGTCTGACTAGGAGACTGCATGGCTCCCACTGATCCCGGTTGGGCGGCCCCAATCATTTGGTTAGATTCATATGGATTGAGGGCATATGACACTTGAGTTGCACTACCAACCACCCCAATTGCTGGGGGTTGTCCATGCCCTAACTGATCCATACTAGCTTAGGTTTGCCTGGAGGAAATTCTTTATGCTACCACTTCTGATGCTAAGTATAAATAAGGACCCAGAAAAGACGAGAATTAGAAAGATATAAGTCAGTTAATAATTTTCTGTCCAAAGTTGCCACACAAAAAATGTAAACTTGAGAAAAACAGAATAAGCTGTCAACACTCCAAATCGTTATTGAACAAAACCTCTGGTACTCCAGCCATGCATTACATTTTTTTTTTTTTTTTAAATGACAAGGAACCTTGAAACCATACAAATGCAACATGTCTTTTATCTGGTTAAACCCTGGACCCGTAGTATGTGCCCACATCACATGGATCTAAGTAAATCATTGGCTTTTCACCGATGAAACGTGACTCTAGAAATTGTTTGCACACAAGGATCTAAACCTTACACATGAGGGGATCATACCCCCAAGACCAAGATCTTTACCACTTAAGCCAACCCCTAGTGGTTATCCCCTAGAATTACTCTTAAAACAAATCAATGCAAAAGAAATCTGTAAAGCCTTTGGAACTATACTTATAATCTCTCTCTCTCTCTCTCTCTCTCTCTCTGATGATGTGGAACCTCGCCAAGGCAGACCCTTAAGATGCACACTAAGGCGTAAATCCCAATACACGAACCCAGCCACCAAAACTACTTTCTAATCCGAGATCTAAAACTAGTTGTGCCTTGGGAATTGCTGAGAAACAGGAGACCAGCACAAGACACTTGGATCAAGTAAGATATGCTCTTCTCCGATCTTCATTCCTAACACCTTTATTCCAAATAGCCATAGATCTCACCCAGATACTGACAGCCACAAATAGATAAGTTCCCATACCGAAGCTCAATGAGATTAAGTTCAGTCTGAAGTGGGAAATAACACTGGCATGAAACTTTTACATCGACATCTGTGAACAATCTAAATGGATAACGAAAGTAGAAATTTAAGAGTATAGCTGTCCTGAGGAAATTATTATTCTTAAGAAGAAGAAGAAGAATCGAACCAACCAACAACATAACCATCAACTGGAAAACCACAACAGGATATCGTATCAAGCTTGTTACGACAACGACAAGAACATCATCGTACTAAACCGTTAAAAAAGTGAATTCATGGTTTTTCCGAAACCCTAACTTACAATCCAACTACATCTACAACACCAAGCCTGACCGAAACTGGGCAGACAAATTTAAACGAAGAGATTATACACAAATCATACTCGATCATCGAAAAGAAAACACGATGATCTATCACCCAACAAATAGTTAGCGCAAACAAACAAACTAAATATCTGAGAATAAAAAAAAGGGTACACCTGAGTCGCCGCGTTTTATTGGTCCAGGTTTCCACCGGCTCCGGGTCTTCTCAATGGCAGCTGAAACCCCAAAAGAGAAGTGGAGTTGAGGTAGTGGAAGAAGATTGACTTTAGGTACTGCTGTCTGTGAGAGGTCCCGATTCCCGATTCTTCTCCGCACTCTCTCTCTCTCTCTCTCTCTCTCTCTCTCTTTCTATATATATATATATAATTATAAAAAGCGCGAGTTCGATTCCTCCTCCAACTATAACTTACCGTTCCGTTTGACCTTTTCCAATCTGACTATGTTGCCCCCCCTCCATTTAAATTATTGACCACTCCACCCCCTCCCGTTGCAGATATATCATAGATTCTCATATATGTGGAATAGAAGAGAAATATTACGAAAAAACCTTACCTCACATATTAATGGCATAAATCTTTTACGTAGAATTTTTTGAAAATAAAATACTTCCTATTGTCGTCTTCTTATTTGCTTGTGATCAAGAACGACGCATTCTCAATGAGTTATGTATTTTAAATATCTAAATAAAATAAGTTAAGTTTTTTCAATAAATCATCTTTATATGTAAAAATAATTAAAAATATATATTTGTACTACAATACCAACCCAAATATAAATTGAAAATATTCATAAAATCATGGATTTTTATATATATATATTAATTTCTCTATCCCTCTCCCTTTTTATATCATTTCTTTCTAATTCCTTATATATTATCAACAGAAAGATTATATACGTTTACCAAGCTATTGACAATTGTACCATAGAAAATGATTTACCCGAGGATGTTCCAGTATAAGAGCATTTTTGTAAAATAAATAATAAAAATAGAGAAATATTATATACAGTCGTGGAGTGCACAAGTGACATGTAGTCGTCTTGAAAAAAAGTAAGTCTACTATTAAAAAATAAATTTATTTTCATATGAATCTTGTATTTATTTATTTTTTTAAGTGATTATACGACGATTGCACACTCACGATTATAACTATCATTTCTCGTTTATTATCATTACTCAACAATAGTGATGATCACCTTTCTTTTTATAAAGCTTTTTTTGTGCTGTTGAAGTGGCTTGAAACCACCTAGTTAATGGATCAAAATATGGTTTATAGATTAACGGTGCCTAGAGGCTCAGTTGAATTTTCCTTAAGTAGTAATGTGTTTGGCTTTAAATGGGTCTTTAATTTGGATTAAAATAGAGTGGACATAAAACAAAGATGTGAGTCAAACAATGTTGAGGGTTTTCAATGGTCAACTCGTCAAAAAGACAGCTGAAAACAATTGAAATAAAAAATAAATTATTAGAATAGATGATTGATTGGTTTGAGGTGTTGGGGAATGAGGTTCAATGTTCTTGTATGCTGATTTTTGTTTGATATTGTCTGCTGGGCCTTCCAAGCTCGGCTCATACATTGGGCCGCATCATGGGCCTGGGAAACCCCAATCCAAATATTACGAGCATGTTGGCTGGATCTTGTTTATGGAGTACTTTGTCGTTTCCGACGCAAAAATACAAAAATAAATGCTCTCTGAATGACATCCATCAACCAACCACAGACAGACGGGCAAATCATTACATTACATTACATGGGACTTGAAAGCACAGCTGTACATTGATTGAGATTAGGAAGACCTACAGAGACTACAGTACACACTACACAGCAAAAGGATAACTTGAAAAAAGGCCAAAACTACCCAGAAAAAAAAAAAAAAAAAAGAGCCATTCCCACCGCATATCACTCACTCCTTTCAGGTAGGTAATATTTTTACATGGCCCCTCATCCTCATGATGATGGATGCTTTGCCCTGTAAAATCCATCTCCCAGCCCCAAATGGATGTAGATTTTGTCTGTCCCTCGGACAAAGGAACATCTTCTACTCTGTGGATGCAAAAACTGCTGGCCCTTCCACCTGAAATTACAGCATACCACCAAATTTTTTAAATTTCATGGCTGACAAACAGTCTCCTTTTGGTACATAATTCCATATCAACCAAAAACAAACCAATGGTGGAGAATAAATTCATTGGAGTAGAGTAGTAATTTTATACCTTGAATGTTGCACCCCATATCTCTTCATCAGTGGCAGGTACCGCAGTGATCTTGTTCTTAGGGTTCTCAAAGCTCCTCAGTTCTCCTACCGTGGTGGAGAAGAAACATCCTATACAATCCCACGAAAGAATTCTCAACGAAATGAAGTAGCAAACTACAATAAGCGTACTACTATTTTATTCTCTCTCTCTCTCTATATATATAAATATATATATAGATATATCATCTCAAATAATAAAGAGGGATCAGGTTTGGGTGTAGTTCCTGTTTTTTTTTATGTGGAACAAGTGTCTGATCTTGTGTTCTATTACGGGACACATGTCTCACATCCGATGGATTATTAGCACTGGAGTACTGAAGCCAATGCCAGTAAATAATGAAGGTTTGTTGGTCATTGTATAAATACACACACACATCTCTACAATATACAGTTATCAGTACCCACCTTGAGGGAAAGAAGCAAGTGACTTGCCACAAGCACCTTTAAGCAATTCTGCATCGTCAGCAAAGGCCACGTATCCATCAGCAGTGATTCCCCAATACAGAGGAACCTTACCATATTGGTCCTGTACGTACGCACAATTACACCAACACATGAACAACTGCTGTTAGAAACAAATCACAGCATTAATTAGCCTTTTCTTAAGGCAGTTTGGGGGTAGGCAGGCTAAACTTACAGAGGCAACAAAGAGGGTGGAGGTAGACTTGTCAAAGACTACGAAAGCGAAACTTCCGCTAAGGTGGCCAACAACATGGCTTGGAGGATAGGGTGCACGGTCGCGGAGTGCCTTGTAAGCCTCAATGACCAAAATCACCTCGTTCGCAGACTTGGCAAGCCCATATTGCTGCCTCAAACTTCCCAAATTATCAAGGGCTCCCTCGAACAAGCAGAATATATCATCCTTAACAGCAAATGACCTGCAATCATCCATCCATATTACATACAGTACTAAGATTTCAATCAAATTTGGCATGAACCTTAAATAAACAATGAAACAATTTGTTCAACCAGCCTTTGAGCTTCATTGACCAACTTCTCTCTTTCACAGAATAATACAGCAAGCTAGCGTTGTGTAATCGTTTTTAAAAAAAATAAATCTATATTAATAAATAAATTTTCTTTCGTATCCACAAGTCATCCCAAAATGAATCTGGCCTTTTTTTTTTCTTATAAGTTTGTACGTTAATATCACATATTGGGTTTATGAGTTAAAATGAATCTGGCCTATTTAATTAATCAAATCAAATCCCAAAATAGTATAAACTACTCCGACAATCCTTTCAAAAAATAATAATAAGCTGCCCATTGGAAACAATGGCAAGGGATCTCCATCCCCAGGTTGAGGTATCATCTCGGGGCGGCATCTCCAGTTTTGGCAATCATCCTTATCTGTTTCTCAGCTACTTTATCCAGTAGAGTCCACCCAACTCCACCCTACCCCCAAGTTAACCAATAAACTCTAGTATCTAGATGGACTCCACCCAATAACTCCCCAACAAATAAAAGATTTGAAAACTTTGCAAGTGTCTTGTGCCCATTATCATATATTATGCAAGTACTATGTCATATCTACTTTATAATAATAAATAAATAAATAAATAGTATCTAACATCTCGCATGATCTTTATGGACAGAGTAATTCCCTATTTAAAAAAAAAAAAAATGATTTGCTAAAAAAGATTTCTATCCGTCGCCATATAGCTGATCGTGCGTGACCAAGTGGAATTTGTAAATAGCTTATTGTTCCACTTGTGGCGCATACACTCGGCTTACCCAAAAGTGAGCTTGGGGACCACAATCACATCCATGCAAACACGTCAACACACGTTAACAATCATCCAACCGTCCACTGTTGGACAATAATCACCTAATTTGGCATGCTCACAGACAAAATAATATTTTATTTAACACCTGGCAACTTTGCGTGGTGCACTATCACCCATCCCTAGGCCATAGGGATAAGCACCAACTCACGCCTGAATGACGTCGACACGTGAGTCAAGCACGTGTCAAATATTACTGGTCTACTAATCCTTAGAACTTCTATTATATTACCTAATAATTTTACATAGAACTTTAGGATCCGTTTTGTTATCAAACTCATCTCAACTCATCATCACAACTTTTTCAAATCTCAATACAAAACATAATAAACAATTTAATTTTTTTAAATTTCAAAATAATAATATTATTAAAAAATAATATTCTAACAATATTTTATCATCACAACTCAACTCATTTCAACGTCCACACACACCCTTAAAATGTTTAAATATTAGATAATCATTTTATAAAATAATAATATTTATTATTAAAAAATTAAATTTTTATATAAATCTTATATTTTATTTTTCTTAAACAATTACACGATAATTATATAATTTACTATTATAAATATCTTTTATCTTATATTATAGACTAATTTTATATATAAAAAATATTTAATCTCATTTCATTATTATAATTTTTTAAAATTTTAATATAAAATATAATAAATAATTTATTTTTTTTAAATTTTAAAACGATAATAATATTAAAAAATAATATTATAATAATACTTTATTCAACTTTTACATTTTTATTTCATCTCATATCAACCTTTTATTCCATCTCATATCAACCTAGTATCCAAATCTACCCTTTGTGTTAATCATCTATACAGTTATTGAAATTTTAAATAAATTTAAATTACGTTTTGACATATTATCTGCAATTTATGACGTCTAAAAAAAATTGGACATAGAATTTTGTAAAAAAAAATTCGATATGAGAATTTGCATAATTATTTGTACTGTATATATTTTCAAATTATAAAAGTTATTTTATCAAAAAATAACATAACATCTTCTTATTACTAGCTACCACTTTATGATTCCCTTTTAATGAATTAATGCCATGCCACCTGAGTTACGGGACGTGTAGATGAAACATCGTAATTTTATTTTTAAACATTATTCAATCATAACTCAAATCTTTTAATTTTTAACTTTTTAGCTTTTTTTTTTTTTATTTAATCATTACCTAAATATTATCAAACACAAATATTAATATAATTTTTACAACCTTAAAAAAATTCTATTATCTTTATAATATTTTTAACAAATTTTTTTTTTTATAAAGAGAGATTTAGATAGTGAAATGAGATAAAATAATTTTAAATAAAAGTTAAAAATTAAATAAAATATTATTATTTTAATATTTTAAAAAAATTAAATTATTTATTATATTTTATGTAAAAATTTAAAATAACTATAATGATGAGAGAAATTATTTCGAGACTTAAATCATATTTTTACCATTCACAAAACTCTCAAACTATCTCATTCATCAAGTATCCCCATCTTCCAGACCATCGGTTCCTCGTCTTATCAATTATCAAAATACAGTCAGGATCACTTCGTCACGATAATTTTATTTTTTTATTTTTTATGTCGGGTAACTTTTTTAAAGTAGGGTTTTGATTCACTTCTGAAGAATATCTCAATCTCGTGTATCGCACCGTCAAAAAATTTTCCACACAAAATTAGTTAAATCGCTATTTTTCACCATAGATGGGACTCCAAAAGATTGTTAGACCTGTTTGAAACTTATACAGGGAGTGATACCAAGAGCATGGCATTGATCTCTCTCGGTTAAGTTCTCCTCCTGGTGGAGCATTTCTCTTCCATTTTTTCTCAACTCACAGAGTACGGTATCAGCGTGATCTAACACCGTAATACGAAACGACGTCCCCCACGCACTCAGCCCAATTCTTCCCTTCTAGTTTTCGTTTTCGTTTTCCTTTTTTCTTGGAAGTTACTTAAAAGAACAAAAATTACCTGGGCAGCAAAGGTGACTCCTTGTGGTGAGTGTAGGCCAACTGGACGTTGTCTCCGACGTGTACGGAAACCGCGGAGGCATTGGTCTGTTCGAACCGGTTCAGAAGCGCTGCCGCCGTTATCTTCGGAGAAGGAGTCCGGCAGCCGGCGGCCACAAGTTCTTCCGGCGGAGAAACGATCGAGCTACTGAAAACCCCCAACATCTCCGACTAGAAAATTCTCTCTCTAACTCGCCAGAAAGTACTCTTCTCTTTTAACAAAGTTCAAGCTCCAACAATGAGATCATTATAGCAGAGCAGGGAACGCGGGTAGCCATTTATAGGAAGAGAATCGAGGGCATTCCAGTAACTTTAACATCCCCATGACTTTTAGGCGCCGTGGATGGTGTGTGGGGGCCACTTTGGGCGATGATTCTTGAGGAACCGTCGATGAGGAGGGGAGAGGACCTTTTTGACGCTACGGTGGGGCCTACCGGAGGGTGATATTTACTATTTTCTGGGCGCTTGTTTCTGAGATGTGTCGAGCCACTTGCGCTGGCCGCAATTTACTGTGGCTACGAAGGAGAGATCATATTTCTAAAAATACATCATATTATCATATTATTTTTTATTATATTATGTAAAATATGTTATATTTATTATTATTAGATGATAAATAATTATTTAATAAATAATTATTTAATAGTGATAAATATATCACATCATATATAGTGAGATGAAAGTAGAATAATTATATGGTGTATAGAATTTTCCTATATAAAAATAATTTTAAAAGTTGACATGATTTTATGTAATTTATTAAATCTATTTTATAATTAAAATAATTTTACAATCACATAAATTTATAATATTATTTTTATGTAATCTATTTGTGATTAGTATATTTACTATAATCTTTTAGTTTTGAGATTTGTTATGAACAAGCAAATTTGCATACTAATTTACGTATTAATATTATTGCCTTTATATTCTAAATTTAAATTAGTACTGTTTTTAATAAAATCTATTTTTTAATCAATCTTGTTGAATAGATACGCGTATTAATGCATAAAATCATTTACGATTAATTTTTCCTTTAGATTTTATAAGTGAAAGAAAGAAATTTCCTGACGCATTTCGTACGCATTATGTTGAAGTGAGTTGAGTTGAGATGATAAAATATTGTTAGAATATTATTTTTAATATTATTATTATTTTAGAATTTGAAAAAGTTGAATTATTTATTATGTTTTGTGTTATAATTTGAAAATATTGTAATGATGAGTTGAGATGAGTTGAAAAGAGTTAAGGATCCAAACGAAACTTAAATGCACGCATGATTGCTCTGAAAGGAATTTTACGTGGAAAAAGTTTTTTTTTTTCATTTTTAATTATCAAGTTACGTTTCATTAAATTCTGCATAAAAATTAAAAACTTTACGTCATATATTTTTATTTAATCAATATATAATTTGTTGTTTTTATCATTTTAACTAAAATTTAAATACATATATATTTAAATAGAATGATAAAAATAATAAATTATATATTAATTATATAGAAAATTTTAATAAAATATCTTTTTGCGATATTACTTCTCCTGTATAATATTTTAAAAAAAAGTTGGGGAAGACCCATCAAATTTGGCAGAAATTAGCTTTAGTCGAGTGAGACTGGATAAGGTACAATTAGTATGAAAATGGACCACAATGATGGTGTCTTGGTGAGTCATAATTGGAGCAACTCATTTGCACATGGAATATAATAGAGTTACTATTTTCGTATTACTTATTTACTACTTTTTTATATTTAAATATTTTTATTTTATTTAATAGTTAAATAAGTGACTATTAGTAAAATTATATATTTTTTTAATTCTTTTCTTAATAATTAAGGTTGTTAAAAAAATACTTTAAAAAAATGATAAAAAAAAATTTTCAAATACATGTAAGTAGTAAATGGATAGTAAAGATTGTGTTTAGATGTTAAACTGAGTTGAGTTGAGTTAAGATGATAAAATATTGTTACATTATTATTTTTTAATATTATTATTATTTTAGAATTTGAAAAAGTTGAATTGTTTATTATATTTTGTGTTAAAATTTAAAAAAATTGTAATGATAAATTGAGATGAGTTGAGATGACTTTAAAAACCAAATGAAGCAGTAGAGTAGTAACTCTATCACTACCCTATATATATATATATATATATTCACATGTTATTAGGATTAGACCGTCCAAAAAAGAATAGTATGATATTTTAAAGAAAATAATTAACATATAATTTTCTTAAAATTATTCTTTGAACTCTATATTAAATAAATGAAAGTTTATTAAAAATGGAAAGCATGGATGAACAATAACTGTACAACAGTGTTGGTTACTTACTATAAGGGTAATTATATTTTGCAACATTAAATTATCTACACTACTTTTGCAGTATACTCTAAACTTATCAAATACTATTCCATGAACCTTACGTTTGAATACTCGAATAAAATCACACACACAAAAAAATAAATAAAATAAAATAAAAGAAAAAGAAGATATTGATACTCAAATATATGAATCATGTATATTTCAAATCTCTAGAATTTTTTAGACATTTTGGTAAAGATGACGTATAAGCTGAAAGGGATGGAATCATGGACACAGAGAGAGAGAGAGAGAGAGGATGGACTGAGATGTTGAAGTTGTAAATATTGAAAGGAAAATGATCTCCACACAATATTTTGTATAATATATTATATAATAATATGTTAAACGAAGAGTATTTTTATAAAATATTTTATAAAAGTAATATAATTTTATAAAAATACTCTATTTTTATAACATTGTTATATAATTTATCGTATAATTTATTACGTGTATATCATTACTTATATTGAAAATCTTGTGTAAGAAAAGGAAAAGAAAGGGAAGAAGAAAAAGGGGAAGAATCCCCGATCAGAAGTAGGGAAATTACGTGTAAATGATTCGTTGTGGATAGGCTCCAACGATAAGGAGGCCCCATTCCCACGGTTTTGCCACAGTGGCCCACTGTTTTGGAACAATCCGGATTCCATTACCGATTGAAAGATCGAGACCGTTCATTGTGATAACCTGCTTGATCTGCAATTTTCATTTTTCGTTAAAGGTATATAAATGATACTTAATATTCTGGATTGAATATAAAAAGATAATATATAGTAAATAATTCAATTTTTTTAAATTTTAAAATAATAATAATATTAAAAAATTAATATTTTATTCAACTTTCATCTCAACTCACTATCAAAACATTTTCTAAGTGTTAAACATACTTATAATTTTATACACAATATTATATGTATGAAGTGTCAATCTCATTTTATTAATATTTATTTTTTTAAATTTAAATTTCAAATTTTAAAATATTTATAACTTTTAGTAAATGACGTATCGACACACATAGTTATATAAATAAAATTACAAATGCAAATAATATTTTACTTATATAATCGTAGTTTCTAATTATAATACTGGCGTGCTAGCACAAGAATGGCTCCCGACAAGATCAAGTGGTCTTTTTTATTTTTATCTATTTATTTATATTTTTAAATATTTTAAAAAAAATATAATATTATTAAAAAATATTTTCTTAATTATTAAATAAATAAAAATTTTGGGATGGATCTCGGTACACTTCGCTTTTCTCTAATAGCAGCCTTAATGGATTAGTCAAATGGCAAAAAAATAGATGTTGAGAGTTATTGGAATAATATTCAACCCATATTAGATTAGCTAAATTTAAAAAAAAAAAAATTTAGCATTTAGTTACAGTGACTTTTAAAACTATTTTCAAATTTAAAGGTAACTGTAATTACATCAAATCTATATCTTATCATTTTTTTATCTTTCTTTTTATCTCACAATTGTTACTTCCCTCTCAATAAACCAGAAAATTATTCTCCAATGTAAAGCTACAACATTACTGTAAGTTTTACTAATATGATAAATAAAATAAATTAATAATTAAAAAAATTAAATATTTTTTAATTAGCAATTACTCATTATTATATAATAAATATATAGATAATTTAACTTAGAGATTTGATGTGAATAAATAAAATTAAATTTATCTTATATTATTTTATTATTATATAATAAAAAAAGAATTATTTCAATATAAAAATTTATGTGACTAAAATAGTTAAAAGTGTTGTTTTAACTTTTAATTAAAGAAAATGATAAATATACAATACTTTATACAATATTTTATAAAATAATATTTAAAAAAATAAATATTTGTATAAAATATCTTATAAAACTAACATCATTCTATAAAAATATTTGTATTTTTATAATATGTTATATGTTTATCACTGTTCCTTAATTAATTCATTGAGATGGTCTCGTACAGATATCAAGTCTATGTGATTTGAGGGCGATTTGTACAGCAAATTTTGTACAGAAATCATTTATAAAATGATTACAATAAGATTTGGGAATCAACCAAAGAAAGAATGAATCAGAGCATTGAACTTGATGCGACTGTTGTGTGTACTGTTGAGACAGCCAGATTCCCAGAAGATTGATGGGATTTGAAACCAACGTATGATGACAATCACATCAAACTGAATAATCCATTAAAATTTGCATCTGGAAGGGCCAGAAATGAAACCAAAAACAAAGAAAAAGAAAAAGAAAAAGAAAAAGGAAAATAGTTGAGACGCAGAACAAAAGGAGTGGACTGGTGTTTGGATGAGGTATGGGACCAGATGGCATTGTGCGAAGATGCCTTAATGCAAATATAGAAAAGGAAAGTTGGGTGTTTGGATTTGACGAGTAAGAAGCCATTTCCCCAAGGGAATTGCAAAAATACAATCGTTGGGACCCACATTTTAAAAAAAAAAAAAAAATTGCTATTTAATAATCGATTATTTTTTTTACTTAATGATTAAAGAAGTAAATATTAGTAAATTGATATATTTTTATTTTTTTTAAACATTTAAATATATATAAAAAAATGATTGAAATAAAAAGAAAGAAAAAAAAAAAAAACAAAAAGTGCATTTGCACTTATCGATCAGGTTTTATCCATTCTTCATTGGCTCCTCTAGTGAATTTAATGGGGGCCCTGTAAACATCAATACCCATATGGATTTATTTGATTCTATTGGATCAGTCCCTATCATCGCTGCTTTTGACCCCTTTCTTATTTTTCTTTTTCTTTGAGATTGGGGGTAGATTTTAAATAACTAATTCTTTAATATTTCTGAGGGAAAATAAAATCATTTAAACCTGTGATTGTTTCATCACCGCTTTAACTTTTATTAATCAGAGAGTAGATAGAGAAGATGATAACAAGATGAAAGAAATCAAGTAGAGAGGACTCAAGGTGTACGGAGGAAAATTGATGGGAGTGTTCCTTGTCTTGGCTGTGTTTGGTGTAAACTTCCTTTGAAACCCAAGTTTCTGATAGAAAAACTTTCGACTTTGTTTAAAAGACTCAGATGAACCACACTCTTATCCTTACTATAATAAAGTGACTTTTATCCATCAATTTTTGAGTTTTTCTTTTTTAAAAAATAAACGATTGTTTAATTGTAATAAAAAAAATGCTATATTTTAAATAATGAGATGAGTGTAATGAGAAATAATATTTACAATCTTAAAATGTGTAAGTACCGTACAATCATTTTAAAAAAATAAGTAAATAAAAGATCCGCACGAAAAAAAAAACTAATTTTTTAATAGTAAATCCTATTATTTTTCAAAATAATTATATAATACTTACACACTCAATAATTATATATAACATTATTTGTGTATAATATGTAACATTACTCAAACGAGATACCATTCACGTAAAGAAAAAAAATGAAAGACAAATAAATAGGATATGTTTGTCACGGAAGTCTGATTGTACTATGAGGAAGCCCGCTTAATTGGGCTTATCTGACATGGAAATCGTGGATTTCGTTCTCTATTTAATTCACTTGGATGCTTGATTACTAATGTCACGTCAACATTGTAAGGTAAATATGTTTTTTTTTTTTTGGAGTAAGATAAATATGCATTGATGTTTGTACATATCAACGTAGCGAGGTTGCTTCATGGGATAAAAAGTTGGCTTCTTAAATTAGTAACACGAGGCCCCCATCTCTTTTCTTAGGCCATGTGATAAATCCATCATTCATCAGCATGGTTGGATAAACTACATGATGGTCCATAGTAACTCATTGCACTCTTCGGCATCTGATAAAATCTCCCATTAAAACACGAGAAGTTCCTTTCTTGGAAAATGAATCTCTCAAACATTATAGACCCATTGCTGTTAAGTAATTCTATATACAACTGTGAAGTACGTAAATACTGTGTAATCGTTTTAAAAATGAGTAATATTTTTCACATAAATCTTATATTGTATTTTCTTTTTTCAAAATGATTACGGGACGGTTGCACAATTCAAAATTACAAATATCTTTTATCTTAATTATTAGGCCTAAGAATAAATCCCTCAAAGGGGGGAAAAAAAATCACAACTCTTCGTCCTTCATCATCTTCAGTTAAGCCAACCACAAGCATCCTTGATGATATTAAAGTTACATAAAAACTCTTGAGAATGACATCCTTATCTATATTCCTTTGGCATTCGGTATCCTGTCATAACTATTTTGTCAGCAAACATCTTGCCAGTTTTGGGCATGACATGCCAGTGCATAGTCAAGTTAAACTCTTTACCCCTGAGATTGCTTCCCTGAAGGTAAAAGAACAAAGAAGACAACATCACTTGTCATACCCTTTAAGACCCAATGCCAGAATTTTTATATTAACAACAGGTGCAAAAATGTACTATATGTAGAAGAGGGTTGGGGGTATATGGGGGACATTTGGACAAGAAGTTCATTGGCAAAAATGGACCATATGTACAATCAATGCTGCCACCAAACCAAATGCACAGTTACAATGAGTTCAGAAACGAGTAGATCTATTTCAGAGAGAAGGCCCACCTGATCAACAAAGCGGTACTTGTTCGTGGTATGAATCGAAAATTTAGCATGTTCTTTAGATGGTATAATGCCATCCCAAAGGGAAACCTGTTCCACAACAATTAAACCTAGTTAATCTGTCAAATTTGTGTCCCAGGGGCTAGGTTTTCAGCCAATTGTCAACAAAGTATGGACAATAAATCATTTCAAAGCATCATGTGTGTGTGTGTGTATTATATATATCCAGTCCAGTCCTATATGTTGCATTCGTACGAGGACAGGAACCATTTTGCCCGTTAAGACTTATTACTACAGTCATTGCTTACAGGTACAACTGAACTGATAGAGTTAAGCTTTTCTGAATGGAAAATTGTCTAGATTTAGAGATGAAAACGCACCCCATGGCAGGGTGCAATACCACTTGAATGGTGTCAGTGGAGAGTTGTGTATATTATAGCGTGCAAAGAAGGCTATGAAGAGTGAGCACTGGAAGCAAGAAAATATTGTGACTGAGACCCACTGGTGAAGATCTAAGGGGAATGGGCAGAAAGGAGGGATGAATTAGACCGCAAACTGTCAAAACCTTCTCTAGTCAACAACAAGGTTTCACTCTCTAGGGTAGGGGGAGTTTGGGTTTCTCCAGCCCAAGTGAAACTTCCCACTGGACCTGCATTTATCGATTACTATTTAGCCACAATCACTTGATCAGGAGGACATGCAAGACTTGTAGACCTGCGTCCATGGCAGATCACTTGATCAGAAGGAAATGTAAGACTTGCAGAGGATGTGACGCCAGCAAATAGATGAAAAATCAGTAGGGAAGTTTTCCTCCCGTGGGAGCTTATCCAAAATCCCATATTCAACTGAAAATCTCTTCGGCAACTTGGAAGTCAGTGCTCATGTTAACATCAGCTGATTTTGCAAAAACAGGGCAAAAGTAATTGCCAGAAAAAGTACCCTACAGAATACTGCTATAAGTCTCCATTAAAAACCAAATTAGTAAATGCTAGCAGAACCAAACAAATACAAAAACCCGATCCAAATAAGATGGCATGGATAAAAATAAAATTAATTCATAAATCTGTTCTAATGTTTTCCTAGTGATATTTATCAGGACATATACATTAGGGCTGTACCCGCCTAATACAGGCGGGTCTGCCCTCCCTGCACCCCGGCTCCACTTGGGCGGGGAGGCCATTTAGCCCCCCGCCATCCGTCCCCGTCTTTTACACACTCCATTTGTCCTCGTCGACCTGGTGGATGGATTTTTCATCCTCCCGTCCCCATATTCATCCAAAATCAACATCAAAACCAAAAAAACTTGAAAGTCACCTAATTAAAAAAAAAAAAAAAATCAACATCCATAAATTCAGGGTCTCTGTTTTCTTGAAACAAAGATCTTTCTGTAAAAGAGAAGAAGAGAGAGAGAGGAGAGATAATACGGAGAAGAAAAGAAAAAGAAGAAGAGAGAAGAAAGAAAGAAAAAAGAAAGAGTGGGATGACTGAAAGAAGAAAATAAAACAAGAGAAAAAGGAAGCTGCGCCAATTAAAAGAAAAGGAAGAAGAGAGAAAGAAAGAAGATAAAAGGAGAAAATAAAACGTGGGGCACCAAATTAGGGCTTAGACTTTAGAATATATGTTTATATATGTAGGGACTTGAGGTTATAATATGGGCAGGCGGGCGGATTTTTAACCAATACGTCACCTGCCAGCTTTAAGAAATGAAAAATTCTTCTCATCAGCCACTATTCACCACCCCACATCCTATGACAAAGGTATAGGTGTGGGGTGTGAGAGTGAATAATGGCTAATGCGTACCATTCATCTTCAAGAAATATAATGAATGTATCTGCCCACCGGATTAACAGGTGGATTTTTCACTTGTTACCCTTACGGGCAAGCAGATTGGGCTGAGAAGGTCAGGGAACGGCCCCAGTTGCCTAGCCTCAATATACATGCTAAGCATGGTGCTGTTGTAGCTGCATGCATCCAGTGGGGAGACAGGATTTTCAGAAAGTGGACACGATAAACAAATTTTCAAAAGATATGATTAAAAAGTGCAATAATAGCAGCAGAATAATACTATCTGAAGTATCATTTTGACCTAATATATACAATACTTTATTTTTTGGTAAGTAATACTGACTCAGTTAAATTACGCTCTGTGTTTGCATTCATTACAATGCACTAATGCATACCTGATTCAGAGAATTTTTTGGGGTTTCATACTCAGCTGCTAGGAAGACAAATACCTGAAGTTTATAAGTAAACGTAAGATGTGACTGGCATGGATTCAAACTCACCAGGTATTAAGCAGTAGTATGAAGAAAAGACTTGCAGCAAAATATAAACATTGAGAAGAAGTGGTGTGATATGACCAGCATGTTCAATTAAAGTTTATAGGACACTAAATCGTTGAGCATTAGAGGAAAAAAAATTTCTATACCTAATGCACTGAAAATCAACTGCATATCAGGGAATCTAGAATCAATATAATGCATCACGTATTCCACAAACAAGAAGTATATGTTTAACTTGATTAACAGTTAGCAAGAAAAAAGAACACGTAACGTATCTTCTCGGTTAGAGTCCAAAATTTATTTATAATGAAAACTCACACTTAAACGGTTATAATGGATTTGCTCCGAGCAAAATTGCAGCAAAGTATTTAAATATTATATCGTATTTGCCACATAGAAAGTCTGATAGAATAATGTAGAATTTGAAAATGGGATGATTTAGACCTATATTGCAATAAAGCCAGTACAGAGTCCTACCGGCATTAGTTGTCCAACAAAGATGGATGGCAGTAAGTAAATCCATGACAAACGGGAGGAATATTGAGCAGCAGATAAGAAAAGTGAATTGGTGCAAATCAACATGCACAAGAGTATCAAGCGTGCAGTAGGAGAATCTACTGTTTAGGCCTTGTTAAAGAAACCTCCAATGGTAAAAGCTTTCTGGAGAGTGGACTATATTAGGAGGAACATTCAATATATATTTTTTTTGTCTACAGCCAGTGAAATAATGTTGTAAAATGGGCCATCTAACATGGAATCACTGTCATTCTCGCATTGAGTTACCCATCCCTACGGGTGAAGAGCATGATGAAAAAAAATAATAATTAAAAAAAGGGTAATTTCCAACAGCACCTCAAATACTAACAATGGAGCTTATATAAGCTGCATGGAAATAACTACACTCAAATTTCAATTCAAACTAGAAGTAGAAAAAAAAAAAACCAGCAATAATAGATAATGGTTCATAGAAAAACCTGTTTCGTGTTCCAAGTGAACATCGATTGCAAGTCAGCTGAAATTTTAAATGTCAAGCTGACCTGTAACAGATGAAAGATCAGAGTTGGTCATAAAGATAACAAATACACACACCCACCATGGTTCTCAGAGGTTTCACACTTATGTAAAATTCCAATGTAATAACAGAAGTAATAGATACAGCATTACTAGAAGCAATATGTACTCATCCAGAATGGTTACTGACTATGTGCAGCTTCGGAACAGTGAAATTAATTTTTTTTTTAACGAGTAAAGAACAGTGAAATTACTGCAAATAAATCGTAACATCATTTCACTATTCAACTAGTCTATCCAGAAATAGCGATAAAAATTAAGTTATGCATGAGACACAATAAAAAAATTCTGTAGAAATGTTAAAATAATACCTCTTCGTTTCCCTCGGATTGCTTCTGAAACCAGTTAAAGTTTAGCACCTAAAATTTACAGGTAAAATGTGGAGGATCAGACATAATTTCAGAAATCGGCCCCCCACCACAACCCCCCAAAAAAAAAAAAAAAAATCAGAAATCGACGGATGCGAGAGAAAGGAGTTGACCTGGACATTAGCGGAGGGAGAGGGGACACTGAGGTTATCAGAGAGAGAGGCCATGACGCACATTAGGGCCAGTACGGTTACCCCCAACGTGAGCAGAGCGTTCACTCTGAACCCTAATGAGTGCATTTTTTTTTTAATCTATCAACCTTACTTGACAAAACACAAAACAAAACCCCTCTCTCTCTCTCTCTCTGCCTGCGCCTATGATTAGGTCGGAGAATTGAATCTTGTCCGACAACTCAAGAGTTTTGACAATACGACGTTTTGGCCACATCCACCATTCCAGAGCTGGGAGCACAGGTACTGTAGTCTGTGCCTGTGAGTTGCAATTTCAACAACACTACGTCGTTTTTCCCATTTCTTTCTTCTTCTTTCGGTTTTGTTTTGTTTCGTCTCTATTCTATAGTCTTTTTTTTTTTTGATAGATATTCTATAGTCTTTTAAATTTACACGTTACATACATATTTTGAATATCTTTTTGCATTTTTTTATTTAAAATCTATTAATTATCTAATTTTTTAAATAATAGTTTTGTATTCTATTGAGATATTAAAATTGCGATTTGTAATTTTGATAATAAAATGAGATGAGATAAGTTGATATATAAATTAAAAATTAAATAAAATATTATTATAATATTATTATTATTTTAAAATTTAAAAAAATTAAATTATTTATTATATTTTATATAAAAATTTTAAAAAATTATTATAATTAAATGACATGAAATGCAACTTATCAAACATAACGAAAAGTTTTTAATCAATTATGATTCCTAATTTTAGAGAGGAGAATAAATGACTTCACCTTATAGTGTTTAATGATTTCTTCATACTTGTCCCATCACTTATTTTTTATTGTATCTTGAAGAGACATATATACATCTTTATATATCTTGAAGAGACATCTTGAAGAGATATCAATTATGACTTCATCTTTATTGTATCTGACATATATGCATACCGTACAATATTATTCATATTGGGTGAATTTCAATATTAAGTATAGTAACTAATTACAACTTATACTTTCAAAATACACTTCTAGAAATCCATTATACTTAAAAAACCAACTGGAAATTAATGAAAATAATAATGCTTGAGCCACCGTTGGAGGCTCTCATTAGGTTCTAACATGTATTTTTTTAGTTTTTTTTTTATATAGATTTCTTTAACAATTTTAATATTTTAAAAAAATAAAAAAAATACAATATGATTAAAGAAGTATTTTTTTAATAACTTTTTTTTTTTTACTTTCTGATTAAGGACGTGCTTTTTAATGATGTTTTAAATTTATGTTATTTTTAAAAAATATTTAAAAGTATTAAAAAATCTATATAAAAAATAACTTAAAAAGAAAACACATCATAAAAAATATATATATTAGAGTCAGCGGGAGCCCAAGCGGTGGTTATAGCATTGTACTAATCAAAATATTGATTTAACAAATGTTGAGACATCTGTCACATCTTTGTTCTACAAAACTGGCATGCATTTGAGCAGAAAAATCCTTTTTGCAAGGAGTTTTACTATGTATAACTAAGTTTGTGTATCAATCTGTGTATTAATATTATTGTTTTCATATTCTAAATTTAAATTAGCACTATTTTCAATAAAATATATTTTCTGACCAATTATATTGAATGGTTGCACGTATTAGTATGCAGAATCGCTTACAATTAGATTTTTTCTTTTGTAAGTTGGTGTGAAGGATGCGAATTTGATTTGTAGGGAAAATTAAAGCTGCGTTTGAATGTTGAGCTGAACTGAGCTCTTTATGAATAATAGTGAGTTAAGTATGTAGAATAAGTGATATAAGGCCCATATAAAATGAGTTTATATGTGTTTAAATGTTAATATGAGTTTAGTACTATTTATGAAAAATTAAAAAAAGATTGTGGGTCCCACGTATAAAGATGTGTTGAGTTGAAAAAAGTTGTGGATCATACGTGTAAGGAGGTTTTTAGTTCAGATGAGTTTAGTAATTTGATAATTGAGTGTTTGAATTTTAGACTTAATTTAAAATTAGACTGAATTGAGTTGATCTCAGTTAAGTATTGCAACTAAACGAGGCCTAAAACTCAATAATACTTAAATTTGGGGGTGGACCTACGTTGGATCCCCCAAAAAAAAAAAAAACATGCTTTAGTATATGCTTTTTTTTAAAAAAATATCCTAACATAAAGATAATTTGTCCTCTCAAAATATTTTCAAAAGTCTCATTTAGTACTTAGTTGTCTAGGTTTCTTTTAGTTTTTTAATAATTTTTTCATACTTACACCTATTTTTTGTTATTAATAAAATCTTACATTCTCATTTTTTTTTTATATCTTATAATAGGCAAGAAAATATCTTGATATCTTTTTATAAGCTATATGGTAAATTTACAACCTCATTTTTCTTATTTATTTACACTTTTCCTTTCAGTCTTCCACTAGCTAGTTTGTTTGGATTAATTTTGTTAGTAAATACATATATACTACCACCGAGTTAACAATTATGAGTGAATGCAACAAATCTCACATAGTTATTTCTATCTATATTATAGAGACTTTAAAATATTCAATGTCACTACCCATTTACTACTCATAGTTCATTTCAAGTTTTTTATTTTTTTATCATTTTCCTTTTAGTATTTTTTTAACATCCTTAACCATTAAGAAAAAATTAAAAAAATATAGAATTTTACTAATAGTCACTTCCTTAACCATTAAGTAAAACAAAAATTAAAAAAAATAAATATAAAATGAGTAGGAGGAAGGTAGTAACCCTATCATTTTCCATATTGAATCTTAGATTCTATAAAAAAGTTTATGTTTGTTTTCTTAATTTTTACATTTATTTCAAAAAATCTTATATAGTTATTTCTATCTTAATTTTTATTGTTCATTTGAGTCCAATGAAACTCAAGGGAGAGGTTTAGATCAAAGTTTTAAATTTCGTACCGTACCGGCCGGTACAATCGAAATTTTTCGTTTCGACCGTCCGGCCGGTACAGGTACTATACTTGTTCCGTACCGACCAAAATACCGGCTTTACCGGCCAGTACCGGTCATACCGACCTCAATTTCGGCCTGTACCGGCCTATATTTCGGCCGGTACCGGCCGATATTTTAGCCTGTGTTTTTTTTTTCATTTTTTCAAACTACAAACTTATTTTTTAACCCTCAATTCAGACTACACTATTTATAATTTATATATATATGTATTTGTATATAATTTATTTATATATAGACTATTATTTTAGAATATAATTTTTATATATATTTATATTTATAGATCGACTATCTCGAAACGTTATCCAGAAAAGCTATTCCGAAACGGTATCGGTACTGAAATATTTCGTTCCAGTGCCTTGACAGGTACGCTGTCCGGTACGGTATTCAAAACATTGGTTTAGATTGGTGGCTTTAATAATTTAATTTGTCTATAGATAACAACCTTATATGATTAATGTTAAATGTCGGTGGTACACTTTATTAGCTATCTGTTATTGTTTACCTATACATAGGACACTTTGCTAATCGCCCCCACGCACCAAATCTTAGTTCCCCCGGTTAAATTCTCATATTCATCTTTATACATATTCTAAGAAACTCAATAGTACTTAAAGTTCTTCATCTCCATACGTATACCACAAAAATAATTTGGAAGTTTGGAACACACCACTTGTCCAGAAAAAAAATAGTAATAATGACACCAATCTTAGTATAACTATTTATCAATTGGAAGACGAACAATGATACTCTGCCAACTGATCTACAATTCGTTAACCACTTAACTGATATATAATAATAAAAAAATAAAAAGAATGACAAAACCGTATTATAAAATTATTTTATAATTTTAAAATTTATTTTTTATTTGCAAGGGCGCGCACATTTTTTTTAATTAATTTCTCCAAGAAAAGAAAAAAAAATGGTCTATGGTGAGGAGGTTAAGCTCAATAACAAATTTGGAACACGCACTAATTGAAGTGAAAAATATAAATTATAATTTTAGGAATTATAGCTTATAATTTAAGTAATAAGTTCTATTATTAAAAATTTATTTATTGTTTGATAATTATATATTTAAAACAATTTCAAACATGTTACACTTGTTGGAAACAAATTAAAAAAATGATTTAGAGGTAGAAATGATGATTATTTGATTATTTTTAAAAATTATAATTATATCTTTAAAAGTTTGAAAGTTATAACTATTTAAAAGTTGTATAGACATTTTCGCAGGCTAACAATTTTTTTAAATTCAAATTACATTTTGTATTATCTAAAAATGTACCAAACATATTTTTTAACTTATTTAAAATTAAAAAAGTGCTTTAATATAACACCCAAACAATTTTATTTTTTCACGTTTTAAAGCTATTTAAAACTCCTACCGCACTAAATATTTTTGTGGAGGCAAAAAACAAAAGTCCCTATAAATATCTTAAAACTCCCGCGATAAACGTTCAGACTTTCTCAGACCCCTATCCCGCTTGATTTAAAGCTTCTTCTGTATGTCTGTTGTCTTTCTTTTATTTCCCTTGTTTTCCTTCTCAATTATATTTTCGTAATCTAATGATTCTTGTTAGGTATTTGATGAATCCTATCCTAGGTATGCAGTAGTGGTGTTGGAGTATAGCATCAAAGATAAAAGATATGGAATTAAAGTCAAAATATGAAAATGGCATATTAGAGAATGAACATTGACAGTTATTTCTATTAATAAGTTATCTCTGTTATTCACTTCTCATATCTGTATAAATACATGTAAAGGCTGAATATCATATTCATTCAATCAATTTTAGAAGTTTTAATGCAATATACGATAGTCTTCATTTTTCTTCTCTCTATTTTTCAGCTTTTGTCAAGTTCTTAACATGGTATTAGTTTAAAACATTCCGCAAATCTTTTGTTTCTAGAACTTGATTCTTCTGTTTTCTGCACTACAATATTTTCTCAAGATCTTGTAGCGACTCTTGATACGATCTGCAACTTCTCTCAAGATTTGTTTTCCATGATCTGCAAATTTGTGTATTCTTTATCATTCTTGAAATGGCTTCTGAAAGTTCTACGAATTCTGTGAACATTAATCCATCAGATGACTCTTCCAGTCCTTACTACCTTCATCCAAGTGATAATCTAGGTACTCTTCTAGTCTCAGAGATATTCAATGGAGACAATTATGCTGCTTGGAGTAGATCGATTGTTATAGCATTGACAGTCAAGAATAAAGTTGCATTTGTTGATGGTTCTATCAACCCACCTTCTACTACTCGAACTATTGCACACACAGTTTGGTTGCGTGCAAACAATTTAGTGCTTTCTTGGTTGATCAACTCCATTTTCAAGGAAATCAGAAACAGTCTGTTGTATGTTGCCTCAGCCTTGGATCTTTTGAATGAATTGAAGACTCGGTATTTGAGAAGTGATGGACCGAGAGTATTTCATCTTGAAAAGTCTTTAAGTTGCATTAATCAAGGTTCTTCCTCAATCACAGAATATTTCAGTACTTTCAAAACACTTTGGGATGAGTATGTGAGTTATCGTCCATTTCCTATCTGCACATGTGGAAAAATGTCATCTTGTACATGTGATCTCTTTACTTTCTTGCTCCAAAGACAGCAATCTGATTATGTTTTAAAGTTTCTTGTTGGCTTGAATGATTCGTATGCCTCTATCAGAAGTCAATTACTTCTTGCTGTTCTATTACCAACTATGGCCAAAGTGTTTTCTCTACTCATGATTCAAGAAGAGTCTCAGAGACAACTTAGCAATTCAGTTTCTAGTGAAACTCATGCACTGATGGTAAAGCAGTTGAACCCAGCAACTTCATCATCTCGATTCTCAAAAGAAAGATCCAAGAAAGCTTCACTTCATTGCCTAATGCTGATGCAGCCTGTTCGATGTAAATCTTGATCTTCGTCAAGTTGTTATTGCTGTTTGGGTTATTTTCTGGTGTAAATTTTTTTTTTCTTGAATCTAAAATCTGAGAAAGATATCAATTCTTCATGGTAATTCAATGTGCTGTCAATCTTTTGCAATCTTTTGTGTGCAATCACGCGACGTTTAGATGTATATCTATTCTTTGGCTTAATCGAACAATTTTTCGGAAGTGGATTATTTTCAGCATCATGCACCAAAGGACGAAGAACACGTCAGTCTGCTATTACATTCTTGGTGGTGTTTGTTGAATAGGACTCTTTGGTTTATCAGTCTATGTATTGTAGGAGAACCGCGCAATTCCTTCTCATTTTTATTCCTTGAACTTGTTGAAGAATCCCACACTTGTTAGCAACTCCATGCCTGTTTTGTAGGGGAGGGAAAGAAGAGGAAGAAGTGTTAAATTTGCTCCCTACGATGGATCAGTTTGACGAGTCTTGCAAGAACCAAATAGCAGGACTTTCGCAAGTTCGAAATGTGACAAGATACGTTAAAAAGGGCGATACGCTGAGCGAAATTGAAGAGGTGATTGAAGCATGACTTCATCATCGTGTTTGATACTTCTACGGCTTATTTCCTAAGCATCTTGATTTTGTTTTTGATTCTTTCTGATAGGAAGGTTTTTGCTGTAAGTCCGTTTTGTATTTTCTATTTCATTTAACAGGATCTTTTCTTGGGTTCCATTGGAGCTGCAAAGAACAAGACCGCACTGAAAAGCTTGAATGTTACACATGTACTGACTCTGGCTAGTTCATTGCCACCCGCACATCCAAATGATTTTGTATATAAAGTCATCAATGGTATGAAAGTTCATTCTTGTGGAATATGTAATTTTCAAAATCTTCGAGTATATATATGTGTGTGTGTGTGTAGCCACGCGCACAGTAATGAAGATTTCCTTCAGGTTCTAAAGTTTATTCCTCTGTTTCTATATCTTATGTTTCTCCTTTAATCTATAGTTCTTTGAGCACAGCACTCCATTATCTGCTCCTTGCATCTAACTTAACTGTTTTGGGTCAGCTAAAATTATGTTTTAACTCTATTTTTTTTTTTTTTTTTTTTATTTAAGGTGATTTCCATTTGTGTTTGTCATTTCTAATCATAAATTCATACATCCTGGTAATAGTTTCTCAAATGAATTAGTTTCACTAATCTCTCTTTTTCTGTGGATTTATCTCACAGTGCCGTGTTACATTTGTTTTGCCAACACCTAATATGTTTTTAATGCCTTGAATATATGAGTATGGTGATGCTTATCATTGGTTTGGACCTTGTTGAGCCTCTAGACTGCTTTTTGGTGGTTAACCTGAATGAGATGTAATCTTCTTTGTAGAGAATTGTGTCAGTGTTATTGATTAAAATTTGAAATAAAATGCAAATCGAAACGATTTGATGCAAGATCTACACAAATGATTTACATAATTCTAGTTGTTTGCCCTTGGAAATGTCTGTCACCCAATTAGGAGAAGCAAAAACCCAGTAGAAACTACATGGGCCTAACATTGGCCTTCATTTGTAGTGGAGGATGAAAATCAATGCCTTTGGACATTGGCCTTAATTTAAAAATTTAGCCACGATTTCATCTCTGTTTTAGTCGGGGATGCACATGGAAGGATCCACCATTATTAAAGGTAGAGAGCCCAACATTTTCTTCATTTATTCCTGCCTTGAAAACCCCACATCCGTTTCTTCTTTGGGGGGCATTGCACTCTTTTAAGGATCAGGCACCAGAAAAGTGGTAAACACAGCCGCTATTGGCTGCTTTTTTTTACCACATATTATATATACATTGCTAAAAGGTGGTAGCATAGCACCCACATGTAATCATATTAATACATATTATCTGTGACTGTGTCTTCCCTTTGCCAGCATTATTTTAGAGTCTGGTCCATTTTTGGAAAGTTATGGGGATCCAGATCATCCATCCCTCCCATCATTCCTCATTCCCTAATGAAAATTTCATACAGCAACAGAAGCTAGCGTTGTTTATAATTTCACATGCCATTATTACCTGTGAGTACTCATAATTACACGAACTCAAGATCAATCTCCTTCTCCCCCCACCGGAGTTTTTAATTTCATTTTATAAAGGAAGTTTGGTGGCAAACAGCTTTTCATTTTCAATGATCTCTATCCATAATTTCTGATAGTACAACTATTAATTCCCGCCTCTTTTTTCTTATTTTTCGTGTAAGAACTGGGATTTAAATTTTAAATCCACGAATTATCTAAAAATCTATAAATAACATATCCACGTGATCACATGTTGTCTTTTGTAAGAAGAATTAGAGATTCTAGGTCATGACTCATGGGTGTGAATATAAGAACAACTTTATTTTATTATTATTATTTTTTTTTTATGAAAATAGACTTCATTTCATTAAAATAAAGTTACTGTTGTGACTAATCAATGCAAGAAAAAACTCAGATTAAAAATGAAACTACCCATCTATTAGGGGCTCCCTTGCCCACAAATTTCTTTGTGACGGCATCGTCTTTACTTCTATAAACTCTCTCCTGATACAGAGAAAACACTCTGTAAAAACAGAACTAAACGACCCATCTTCTAAAAGAAGAGAAGTACTATTACACTCCGTCATCCCAAGGAAAAAGAGTACTATCACCACCATCCCCCAAATGAGGAGTATGACTCTTTTGTTATGGATACTAAGTTTAATAGCCTATTTTCTTTTTATTTTTACCTAAAATAAAACAAAAACAACAAAACTGCAAATACATAGAAAGTTATTCTAGATCTACAAACAAAAGAAATACTTGGGACTTAAAAAAACATTGAGAAAGGGGTTGTAGTAGCGTGTGAAGGACACGCACCACTCTGGAGGTATGCCCGATGGTCGATCTTGAAAGTCTCAAAGTTGTTGGCCCCAGAAATGCCGCACATGGTGGCGCTACACCTACCAAGAGTCTAGATCGACGCGACGATGGCTACTTTTAAAAAATATTTTTTATTCTATTTAAGTATTTTTGAAAAAGAAAATTGTAAACTCATTAAAAAATACTTACGTTTAGACTATGTTTGAATCTTGAGATGCGTCAAATTGTAGATAGTAGTATTTTGTGGGTTCCATTTAAATGAGTTTAACTTCTTTAAGTTGAGATAGATTTAATTTTTTAGATTGAAATGTATAAAATATGTTGAGATGAGTTTATTTTTTATTTTTTGTATAGAAAGTTGAAATGTAGCAAGTCTCATCAATAATTAATTTAGAATGAGTTGAGATAAATTGAATTTGGTTCAACAACCAAACACAACTCATAATGTTATATGTGTGTATAAGACGCTTGGTGACTCTGTCAATTTTGTATTTATATAAAGATATTATATATAATGTTAAGGCGTCTTGAAGATTTGAAACTTACTTAAGCTGTATTTTTGTATAATGCTGAATAACTATATTAAGATATTATATTTAAAAGGTAGTCGCAAGAAAATAACACACGGGTGTCAATATGTAATACGAATACGACATCAAATTAGCGAATTTGGATATGATATAAATAGATCCGGATAAAAATAAATTGACCTGTTAAACACGATAGACCCGTTAAGAAAAAATCTAAAAACTAAACCACCAAAAAATAAAAAAATTATAATTTTACCTCTCCAACTTTACTTTTCTCGTTTCTCCCCCCGCGCTGCGGCGGGGTCGCAACCAGGTGGCCGGCCGCTTCCTAGCTAGAGCTGTATCAGTCATGTATCTTCTCTGTGTAAAGTTTATGGATGAACATTAATGCGTGTATATATATACATACATCCTTATGAAGATATAGATTTTCTATAAATAGTGAAAAAAAAAAAAAAGATTTTCTAGTTTATAGCTGCATCTCATGACTGAACCTAATCTCGGAAAATTCTTAATCCATGAAAGAGGGAATTAATTGTCAGAATATTACATAGGAATATATATATATATATATATATATATATATATATAATTATTAGGGAGCATAATTATAAAACCAAGCTCGTGGCCATGCAGCGAATGTACTGTACGCGCTACAGTAACTTTTGTGAGTTTGGAATCCTCAAGATTGACTGTCGGTTTTCTTTTCAGAATGACGCGCGTACTATACGCGCCATAGCAACTTCTGTGCATTATTTTTCTATTTTTGTGCAGTATTTTTTTATAATTTCTTTTATATAATGTTATTTTTAGGATAATAAAAATCTAAAAAAATAGTGTCTTCGGACTTTGATCCGAATGGAGTAGTGGTCCCCCCTCCGCGTTGACGGGATTTTGTGGAGTGTGGTGAACCCTACTCTGCTTACTTGGGATATGGGGTTTTGTAACCTCTGTCGTGGACATATGTGGTATTTTCTCTAAGATTTAGGTCTTTAAAAATTTACCGTCTGGACTAGACCATATTAGTCACAAAAATATATTGAGAAGCTACTAACTATTATAATGGATTTATTTTTTAAGTCAGCTTTATAAATTCTCTCTTAATCAGGGTTATATTCATTTTATTTAAAAAAAAAAGAAAAAAAAAAAAAGGCTCGCGGCCATGCCATTGCATCATGCATGCCCAACACTGGCGACCGAAATCCAAGACCAAAGATAACGTGTGAACATGTCCTGGATTGTTTGGGTACGTTTTTGGTTTGGGGTTGGGTGCACTGGCTTAGCCAGTGGTCTGCAGCTAGCTAGCATGCATGGCCTCCCATGTGATTTTACTGCTAATATTCCTTGTTTCCAGAGCTTTGAACCTCGCATGCATGCAGTCCTTGCTTTGACTTTCTATCTTAATATTTCTATTTTATTACTCTTTAATCTAGACACGCACACAAAAAAAGAACATCTGGGTACTTAAGCTGTAGAATATTTACTTATTTAGTAATTAATAAGACGTAGGTCGTATGAGTCAGTAAAATAAAAGTTGAAAAACTGAACCTCAAAATAGCATATGCATATACGCACGCAGCCCTACATTCTTGATCCTATATGTATTGACTTTACCTACTTCTTTTGTGTTTATCACATAAATAAATAAATAAATAAATAAAAAGAAAAAACTGTTCCATCATCTCTAAAATGGGAATTAAGCTTTGTTAACTTTCAATATAAAATAGATTTTAAGGTCTAGAAATGAAATAGTAGTTTTAATTTCTCAATTAAATATGACTATATATTGTTATATATTCAGAAAAACATGATAATTTTATTTTATTTTATTTTGAAAAAAATAAAATATTCGTTCATTTTTCTTTGAATGAAAAGTATATATATTAAACTATATATATGTATTGAAAAATTAGATAAATTTCATTTACAATCCTGAGTTGATCCATTGATAAATAAGAGTAAAAGAAAAAAAAATATCATTTTAAAAAAGATATTATTGTAATTTTAAAATTTTTTAAATATAAATGTATGGATTTATATGAGTAATCTTTATTTGAAAACTGTATATAAATTAACTCTTACAATTATACGAAAATTATATTAAGGAGTTTGCACATTATAAAATTAATAATCCGATTTCTTCCCGATAATTAATTTTTAGGGTTTAAGGATGGATGTCATTTTAATTTATTCACTTCCAGCGTCGGTAAACCAAATAGGGTACCCAAAAGCAAAAATATCACGAGACCCAACAAGCTGCTCGGAGTGAACTCTGTACGTATGTCCCACAAAGACAACATGCATTTATATATGAACTTGTTAATGTTGTGGTGCATAGTTTATGAAACTTGACCTTATCCTAAATAGGCACCCTTATTTTCTTCTTCAACATTTTTTTTCTTTTTTTAGCCTGTTTGCTAGCTTAACGTACGTTAAATTATTAATATTATAAAATAAATTTATAAATTAAATAATTTGAATTGAAACATTAAATTATAAATTTATTTTTATTAAAAAATACATCTAATATATCATATAAAATCAAGAATTTAATTTTATAAAATATATTTACGAACATATCACTTTTAACCTATTTAAATTGGTTCTATCGCAAATTATAAGGGTGCATGATTGGATGGTCATGTCAATCAACGTCTATGAGATCACACGTATCAACATATCAACATCATACATAGAACTCTTTACATGATTGCTAAGAGCTTACTTTTGCGCGAACGGCGATCCTGCTCTACCGCCTGAGCAGTGGCGGAACCAGAAACTTTTATAGGGGCCAACTTTTCTATTATGAGACATATTTATATAAAATAAAACTGAAAAATCATAAAAGTATAATTATATATAAAATTAGATATCAATAATTTGTTATATATATGGAAATAAAATTCTAAAAATACAATTTAATATATATTTTAAATTTCTGACTATTATGTTTCATAGAATAATATTAATCTATTATTATTTTTATAATAAAATTTTAGTATGTAAGCTAGTTTATCAAGATTCATGTAAAATTTAAATATTTTTGTGTCACATTAAGAATATAATGCTATAATATTTGAGACTTTAAATAATTTTTTTTTACTCAATGAAATTTAGAGGATAAAACCTCTTAACTATTTTTTCTAAACTTACTTTTAATTTAATTTTGGTGAGATCACATCTTTAAAAATAAATAATATATAGAAATCATACAAAATTTTGAAACTATAGAAAAGAACTTGAAGAAAGACATTTTAGATATATTGAAATTTTTGAAAATTTTAAACATACGTGGATTGTAAATTTTTGTGAGGGCCATTTGCTATATTTATAGAATTATAAATAAAATATAGGGTATATTGTGAATTTTTTAAAAAATTTGGGGGGGGCCTAGACATAACGTAGGTCTGCCACTGTGCTTGAGTAGCATCACTCAGTGTTATCGATAGTTATTTCTGTAATCTTTTTATTTATTTTTCTATTCATATTCTTTTAATGTATTTGAATATTTTTAAAAAATAAAAAAAATATATCAATACACTTAAAATTACTTCCTTCAATCATTAAATAAATAAATAAAACAATTTCATTGAGCGATCAATTGGAGCAGTAACTTTAGGGCGACATAATAGTTTTTTTCTTGCGTGAAATATAGGCATGAACATGCCATTGAGATATATAGGTATTATAATATATGATTTTTTTAAAAAAAAAAAAACAAAAACAAAACAAAAGATCAAGGCAGTAGTCGATCGTTTGTTTCATGATTTTATGGGAAGCTGCAGTAGTCTTGTCTCACTTTGAAGTTTGGTGTATAGTCTCCCCCACCTTGTCGCCTCCACCATGTTGCATTATAATTTCCATTCCTCCACCATGTCGGCCTCTTACTCACCCTTTAAACTCTCTCTCTCTCTCTCTCTACGACATTATTTGAGCTTTTTGGACAGCTTGTATACTACTCAAGTGGCAAAATCACACAAAAGTGTTCTTCAATCGAAGCAGTTTCCAAAATCACCTGGTGGGCTAGCTAGTCATCTTTTTTTTGACGCGCGAAATCTTGCTTACATTTTAAGATACAGATGGATGGGCAGTAGTTTCATGAAATAATGCTATTACAACGAAAGAACATCGAGATCGAATAATGCAATAATTCTGGCGAAAAAAATTATAAGACAAGGTGGAGTACGATTCAAGAGTTTGACATGTCATCAAACAACAACAAAAGGACGAATCAAAAAACAGCAACTGCAACTATTCATCAGTTGCTTAATTCCTCTGCAACAATATTGCTTTTTTTTTTTTTACTCTGGAGCAAGAAAAAAAAGAACAAAAAGCAAAAATAAAGAAAGAAAAAGTAGACATGAACGATGATTCCATTCTTGTTGATTAGAGTTTTAGTTGGCAGTGAGCTGCTTTATCAAAGCAAGCAATGATTATGTGTTTTAAGATATATGGTATCTCCCAAAATCCAAAGGAACGTGAATAAACATTCACCCAAGAGTGAAGAAGTCAGGAAATGAACAGCTTAATTAATTATAATCATAAGCTAGCTTTTGTGATTTGTTTTCCTTCGAGATTAATCAAAGTCTTGAGACAACTCTAATAAAGGTAATGGATTCGCTCCAATCTTCCCTTTGAATATTAATAATAATTATTATTATAAGGCTGCATTTTTAGCAGCGCATCACCTGATCATCAGCTTTTTCTGATAGAGCCTCTGTTAAGCTTGTTCGCAGTTTCCTAATTCTTCACTTTTTCACTAAAGTTTACGTTTTATACAGTGTAAAGATGGCGTTACATTTATTTTATAATAAAAATAATTTTATAATCTAATTTATCAGATCAATCTGATTTTATTATATATATATATATATATATATAATATTAGTATCAAGTCCTGAAATGTCCTTCCTTTGAGTAAAAACCCAGCTATCCCTATTAAAAACTTAGCATATGTTGATCAACAATTAAATAAAAAAAAAAAAAGGGTCTGCATGTCTTGTTGCTGCAAAGCAGCAAAAGGACATTATGCAAATCTTAGCCCTATATTTAATCATTCAACAACTGAGATCCTCCGGGAATGAATATTATTTATCCAATGGGAAAAAAATAAAGACTAAAAATCCTCCCCTCAAATTGATCGCTTGTTAATTTTTTATATATTTTTATATATTTAAATATTTTTAAAAAAATAAAAAAATATTCCAACATACTTAAATCATTTCTTTAATCACTAAATAAAAAATAATAATTTTATCAAACCAGTACAAATAGTTTTTTCCTTTTTAATATCTCATAGTCAGGCGATCTCACTGTACGGATAGAGAATTCTGGGTCCGTGATCCACGGCATCACCATCATATTAATTTGGTACCAATAATTAAATAACCCTTTTCCTTTCTTGAAAAGTCCAAACACAAGAAGAGATATATATACACATGTTCCTCTCCAAGGTCCGTCCACATCAACAACATTAACATTTCTGTAGTACTAAGAGCATCATTCATGCATTTGATGGGTGGATGGATAGAATAATAAATGGCCATTATACTATATGCTATATATATATATATATTAAAAACCAAGTGATTCATATATAGAATATATTAATTTCATGATCTTCATAATATTGGACTGACTCTCAAGTGTCAGTCCACTCTAGCAGACATATTGCCATATTTTTTGCAACATAATTGAGATCAACTGTGCCCACAGTCAACTATAATGTATCAGCTAGCCAGCTTTACATTATTAATACCTAACCTTATGGTACTAGTGGGGCACATGATATACAGTGTTACTATTTTTTTTTTTTTTTGGTGGGGAACATATTGTTTTGGATAATGTGATTTCATATCTGACAAGTGACAACCGAAGTGTATGTTTCAACCTCAATGCGCTCTTGCCACTAATTCAACGTTAACATTAAACAGTACTCAATGAATTTTACGAAAAGTTGTACTACACTACTAATATCCCAAGCATTATGATAATTAATAGCCCATATGCCAATTATTTGTTAAGAAAATAATAATTTTTTCTTAAAATGAGTTTATTCTTAGAGAAATGATATTTGCACGGTTATAACTTATAAGGTGTGCAATTAGTTGATCTCAGGTAATTTTTATGAAAAAAATGAGTAAATCTAGGATCTGTTTAAAATCATTTTTTGAAAAATGAACCTCACTTTTTTTTTCAAAAGAAGTATGGTAGACTTGCAAACCATAAATCAGTTGTATCTAACATTACTTTTATTTTTATAATTGTAAATAGTTAATTTTATTACAAATAATTATTTTTCTCGCCATGTCTTAAAAGATTCTTAAAATGATATATCAACCAAATGTTTTCAAAAGTCTAAAGTCTTGCTATAGATCAGCCACTGTTTACGACTGATTCATAGCACACTTTAACTGGCATTATTTTTATTTTTATTTCTCTCTCTAAACACACTTTATTTTTTATTTCTTTTAAATGTTCTCTTTCTCTCATCAGCTCTCTCTCGTCAAACTCGCTAATTCATCAGTTCTCTCTCCCGCTCCTCGGGTCTCTCTCTCATCAAGCTCTCTCTCTCCCTCCTTAGGTCTCTCTCTCTCTCATCAAGCTCTCTCTCTCTCATCAGCTCTCTCACTCCTCAGGTCTCTCTCTCTATCCTCAGTATCTCTCTCATTAGCTCTCTTTCTCTCGTAGCCCTGGTAGTATTTCCAATTCAAGTTTTGATAAGGATCAACTACTGTAGCGGTGTGCACGTGGCAATCCCTTTTATTATTATTATTATATGCAAAATGCGCCGGGCCTCATCTTCCTCTCTCTCTCATCATCTCTCTCTCGTTTACGACTCTCTCATCTATCATCTCTCCCTCTCTCCCTCCTTGAGTCTCTACAATAATAATGGCCAATTATTTGTTACGAAAAATATTAATTTCTTATTAAAATAAGTTTATTTTTAGAGAAATGATATTTACAGTTATAGGGTGTGTAATTAGTTGCCATGTATTTTTATGAAAAAAGTAGATAAATTTGAGATCCGCTTGAAATCATTTTTTGAATAATAAACCTCCATTTTTTTCAAAAGAAGTATGGTAGACTTACAAACCATAAATCAGCTGTATCTATTATTACTTTTATTTTTATAATTGTAAATAGTTAATTTTATTATAAATACGCCGTATCTTAAAAGATTCTTAGAATGATATATCAACCAAATGTTTTCAAAAGGAAAACACCAAAGGGTAAACATACCAACAATGGTTTAATTCTGCAAGACGAATCTCGTATTAAGTAGGTTGGCAGTGTCACTTTTCAAAAACAACGTTGAATTTTGTAAGCAACCTAGTGCATATATAGCTAGATATATTTATATAGGGTTTATATTAAAACAGGGAAAAACATCTCCCACCTGAGAAACCCACATCACATTCCCAATACCTCAGGTCCTCACGTAAATGTGGAAAACAATTACCATTCATTTCTCAAAAAGGTACCTAAATCAGAAGTCATTTAATTTAATTTTCATCCTTTCACCAATTTTAATTTTTTAAAAAATGGAACCCATTTTTATTCATCCATCTAAAAAAGAGATTTAATTAAATTTGTTGGAAAATATAATGTTTCATCCAGTGTTTTCGTGGCTATATGTTTTTTCGTTTTTGTTATTTTGTTGACTCGAGTGAGGTGTTGATTCATTGGATCAGACGTAATCTGGGGCAAGAGCTCTTCAAGAGTGGTGGGCGATGTTACGACTGGTGACCATATGGCCAGTGCTCGCGTGTAGGTGCTGCCTCCACACTGGAGGCTGTTTTTGTCTGTGCATGAGCTGGGTGCTCGTGCTGTCAGGATTCGAGATGTCGATGTTTGCAGTAGGTGTGACGTTCGAGGTCACACCGATGCTTGTGGTTCTGTAGTTGGTAATTGTTAATGTGTTTTATTTGTAGTTTTTTATTATTTTAGTTATTAATACAATAGAATGGGCTTTTAAGTTCTGTTTTACAGAGAGCTTTCTCTATTACGAGAGAGTTTGTTAAGAAGTTTAAATAATGTCCGTCACAAAGAAATTTGTGTGTGGGGAAGCCTTAATGCTGATGTATTGTTTAACTTATAGTCTGAATTTTTTCATGTATTAATAAGTCACAGTTATAATTTTAATTTTAGTTCATTAATGAAATCAGTCTATTTCTTAAATTAAAGAAGAAGAAGAAGAAGAAGAAGAAGAAGAAGAAAAGGTGGGGTACCACCATACATGCTCAGGGCAAAATTGGAGGGAAAAGGGGACAAAGCAAAAACCGTGGGCGGGGGAACAGAGAAGAATCAACTAATTCCCGCCGTTCGATGTGTGGTGTAGGATTTATTTTAATCGTTCGATGGTACGAGCTATACGACTCCACGTTCCTTACGCCCTTTCCGTCCTAACCCCGTAATCATTACTGCTACCGCCTAATTTCATCGACTCATCCATCGGAGTTAACGCCGTTTGCTGTCTTTGTTGACGGTTCACTAGTCTGTCTTTAAAAAATAATATGTAAATAATTCTCAGACAATTAAATGGGACCCACCGGACCTCGGCCATTGCATATTATTTGGAACCATTATAGCAAGACCTCAAATTGCTGAATAATCCCCATGATTTTGCATTATTTCTTTTAACTTTTCTCAGCACCTTTATTATTATTAAAATTAAATTATACACATCATCTATTAATTATTGTGAGATGATAAATAAAGGATATCGATAGAAATTATGAATAATATAATTTAGTATAAAATATTCCAAAGATTTTTAGCAATAAAATTTAAAAGAAATTTTTTTTCATAAATTACTATTCACTATTCACATTTCATATTTTATAAAAAAAAGACGTGTGAAGTGTTAGTATAAATAGTAACTGATGTATAACAAATTTCAATTTAAAATACTGATCCTCAGTATTCGATGCTTAAAATCTCTCAATACGGGAGCTGATTTTGGGAAAAAAAATCAAGATTTTCGAATTAATTATTTCATTGAAATGTGAATATTTTAAGTAGGTGGAATATTTCAAGTTGCGGATAGCTAGCTGTTACTATATACATGATTACAGCATATTTGTCTCTTTATATGTTTTTGGCGCTTCAAAACCTTCAAATTTCTGACCAATTTGCATGGATCTGCGCATTTCAATTTGTTTTGAGTCATGATCAGGACGATTCCATCATTGGTATTTGGGGAGAATATAAGCCTACTAGCATGCATACACACACATATATATATATATATGGATTTAATTGATGATGAAATATTTAAATGTTTAGAAGATCATGAATAAAACGTACGACAACAAGGAACTCAAAACTTCTTCCAAAGTCTAGCTCTGCATTATATGGATTTTGCATTCATATTATCTTGATGAACCAGCTGGTAAAGTACTTCATATATATATTCTCGTTTTCTTAATCAACTTTTGTTAATGCATGCTCTTGATTAAGATTGAGATGTTAAAAAATCATTTTAGGAATAGCATTTTTAATACCCTATTATGGGGACACGACCAGTCTCTTGCTCATATTAATTGTTAAGAGTACAATACAAATAATTAAATCTACTTATATATTCTTATCCATTTAAGTTTTTTGAACAATTGATAATTTTACATGGTAGATTTGATCATTTATATATATCTTAACACTCCGCTTACGTGTATTAGACTCACTCAATAAATAGGTTAAACATATATATATATATGGTATATTTAATTAAATCGAGTAAAATGTAGAGTCAAAGTTTAAATTTAGAATGTCTACGTGTTGAAATCATCACATGTTTAAAAAATTTAAATTAATAAAAAAAAAGGATAGATTTAATTATTTATATAATATTTCATAAAAAAAAATGCCTAACTAGCCTTCGAAAGTCAAGATTCAAATTTTTGTAATCATAAGCTAATTAAGTTAGTGCATGTGGAGTGTCCATATCTTTGACCCGACAAGAGCTGACTAATATGAATGTAGTTTGAACTTTTAATTTTTTTTTTTTCTATATGGAATATTTACAAGATTTTCATTCGGTGGAGAAAAGTGCCAAATTATATGCATCCTGATGATCATCATGATCATGATCATGCTTTTAACCCAACTGGATTAATGCATGGGGGACTAAAACCGCCCACCTAAATTTGGGATGGTTGGGAGAAACCTTTTTATCTTTTCAACATGAGACTTGTATACTCCTAGCTAGCCTTCAATGATGCGTTCCTGAAAACATCAAAACAGCAACCTATAATATATGAGTGTGTCCAAAATTAGATGACATCAGAATTAGATGGTATGCGCGCATGCATCCTTTTCAGCTTGACATTCATGCATGGCAGTGGAGGGATGCGAATTCCAGGTCCAGGGCATGCTCGATGAAGCGGAGCGGAAAATATTAGGGCAAGTGTAGGGCCCTAAAAAAAGAAAGAAAAAAGTGAAACACAAGGACCAGTTTCTGTTCTCTTCCTCATGATTAACCTGCTAGCTAGCTTCACCGATCTCTCCATACCTCTTCCCTCAAATTAACTCAGAAGGAACATGACTTTCTCTCGGATTCCCCGGATTTTCTCCCCGAAATATAGGGTTAAAAGTCAAAAGGCCAAAACCCAAGCAGCTAGCAGATGACCCGGGGAAAATTTAACCAACAGCAAAGGAACGAACATATAATTATTAATTACTAGATGTTAATGATTTCTCATTGGTTGGTGCAAAAGTGCCACGACTTTCTCTGGTTGGAAAACTTGTTTGTTTTTTGATGAAACCATCTGCGAAACATTGCTGTCGTATATCTTAAAAGATAGATGGATTCTTTTTTAGGGTTTTGTACGTGGAGCGTTAGAAGAATTGCCGTGCCATCATTTTCATGTGCTAACTCATATAAGCTCTCGCAGAGTACTGTATCATGAGGTTTGTGCTTTCCCTCCAAACAAGACGGAAAAGCTAGCTTGCTCACGATCCCCCAAAACCCTAATCGACCCCACGTAAGCAGTAAGTACTGTAACCCCATCATGTGATTCCTCACCTACCCGTCAATATCCTTGTCTTTCCTCCTCCGACGTGGCGTCCGGCATGACTGACACTTGGCGCATTCTGTTCTGCAGATGTAGACCGTTCGAACTTTGAACCAAACCCAGATGAAGCATGCATGCACTATCTGGTGAATGGTCCAGAACCAGTAGGGGAATGAATATTATCACACCCGAACAATGCTAGATTCGTAACCAAACAAACACCCTAGCTCAACAAATCTTGGATCTCGAGCTGCGAAACATTAAAATGCCTGTCTCAGCTGGGTCGCAGCAATGCAGCAGCATCCCGTCGAACCCTGGCCTCTGAAATACAAGTTAGCGTAAACAAATATCCAAAGACTTCCGAATTCCCAGCCAATCACAAAAGCTTCAAAATCCAGTGGCTCCTGATCGAATCAAAAATCCGAATCTTCTGTGATCTTTAATTAATACTACTTGCAAATGTATCCAACCTTGTTTGCCATTTGAGAAAAAAACAGATTTCAAAGGGTGTACAACAGTACTGGGTACGTAAGGGGGCCCCGCAACAATCCCTGTCTGATTAGACAGATGATGGAATTTGGAGACCCCACCATGAACATCATGTGAAAAACCCAATAAATGACACAAGTGATGGGTCCCGCGGCCTCTCTCTTTACCAGAACTCGTGTCGAAGTGTCAACGCCGTTAGATTTTTGATATAAAAGTTGTTAGCTTGTCTTTTGTCAAGACGTTCTAGCCTCATCGGGTGAAAGCGTACGTACACAACTATATATACATACATGATATATATAATATATATACCAACTAGTACTTCTTCTACCACAATGTCCTCAATTAATTAATTTAATTTCACGTCATTAGTGAATATGTCTGATGTCAGGGCCAAAACACTATTAATTTAAACAGTTGGCGGGTCCCTCTTACACTCCCACTCCTCCAATAGGGTGTGCACACCGCTACAGTAGCTGAGCCCTCTGAAATCTCGTTTTGTTTTTCTCCCATTCGGCACCCTTTTTTATCAAATTTTTTTATCCTTATTTCTTGCTGCAAAATATAAACATATACGAACTTTCTCATAAAGCGAAGCCCGCGCGCTACCGCCACCGCCACCGCCACCGCCACCGCCCACCGTCCACCGCCACCACCCTTAACTTACATTTGATTCTCCCCTAAAAGCATTTGATGAATACATTACACCCGATATAAACTCTCCCTACGATGATTAGAAACATGATCCGGGGATTGGAGAAAATTATGTTTTTTTTTTTCTTGGGGGGGGGGGGTTGAAACTTTGAAGAAAAGGAGAGATTAAACTAAAAATCGATTTCCATGTATAAGATAAGCATAAGAAGTTGATGTCCTCGCAACTATATAAACTGAACCGCCATGATTACCACCCCTTCCACCAGTAACTTTAGCAAATATGTCAATCCACAGCAGTGAAAGTTTTCACATCACATTACAACTTGAGGTGTTCTCGTCGCTAAAGAAGTGGGAGTAGGTGTCAGGCTGAGGTGGGTAGGGGTAAGGGTATGCCGGTGGTGGCATGTAATTGACCTCCGGAGGGGGCCTCGCATACATCATGGGATGGAACCTTTCGTTCCCCATCGCGGCCCGCTGGTTCATCACTGCTGCCAAGTACTGCTGCTGGTGGTTATTATATGGGTTGCCAGGCATCATCTCCGGCCCTGCACCCTGGAAATATCCGCCGCCGAGGCCGTTCATGGAAGTCGCCGGAAGGCCTTGGACAGCTGGGATGTTACCCATCTGGCCCATAGGTGGCATGTTGCCGGCCATTTGGCCCATGGGTATGTTGCCCATTTGGCCCATTGGCTTGTTGCCCATTTGGCCCATGGGCATGTTCATACTGCGCATATGACCCACGTTAGCTCCTGCCGGAGGACCACCCATGCTGTGCATCCCATTATTGTTCATAGCTTGAACCACATCGTTCACATTCATCCCAACGTTCTTTTTACCCCCATTGACATTATTGTTGTTTCCATTAGCAGCATTGTGGCCATTCTTGTTGTTTGCCCCACCGCCACTGTTGCCATTTTTGGTATCCGAGGGTAAGCCACCGCCATTCTTACCACCATTTTTGCCACCCCCACCGCCAGCTTGATTCTGATTATTACCTCCGCCTCCACCTCCACCTCCGCCGCCTTTCTTTCCTCCGTTACTATTTTTTCCATCAGTGTTTCCTCCACCGATGCCATTCACCTGAATGGGCACAGCTCCACCGCCGCCGCCACCTTTTTTCGCATTACCCCCACCATTACCACCCTTCTGGGCATTCATGAGCTGTGGGTTATTTCTATTCATCATACCATTCAACATCATCATGTTAGGCCCCTGACCATTACCCGTCATAGTTTTCATCTTATTGGGGGATGCTGCAGATCATCCATGTCATCCTCAAAGTCTTCATCATCATAATCCTCATCATCGAGATCGTCAAGCTCATCATCAAACTCATCATCATCCTCTGGCAAGTCGAACCTCACCGCCTTTTGGTTTGCGTTCTGGTCCTTGGTAGGCATTTTCATGTCCTTGAATTGGGGCAGCTTAGGGGCTTGGAAATCTTTCATCTGCTGAAGTTGTTGAAGTTGCTGAAGCTGCTGAAGATGTTGTTGTTGCTGCTGTTGCTGGTTCTGTTGTCCTCCTTTGGGCTGGTTGTTACCACCCTTCTGACCTTTGTTGTTCCCACCTTTGCCATTCTCAACTTGCAAGTTCTTGAATTGATTCGCCTGGAGGTTTTGGTTATTGTTGCTGTTGGCCTTTGGATTGCCCCAGAGCTCTGCATGTTTTCCTGACTTTGCAAGCTTCCTCATGAGAACTGCTGGATCTACATTTCCGGTGACTGTCACCTTCCCCTGCTCTGAATCTATGTCGGTGGTGTAAACGCCTGGCAGAGGGAATAATAGCCGACCCATTAACTAAGAGTAAAACATTTGCAAATTCATAGAGAAAAGCACAAAAATTTGGGTACATATGCCAAAAATCAGCTCGGCACAGGAAAAAATAAAGGGAAAGAAGTTAAGGGGGTGGGTTTCAGAATTGTACCATCAATTTTTTGCAATATTTTCTTCACTTTCTGCTTACATCCATCACAATGGATGTTCACTTTGAGAACAGATTTCTGCATGCACAAGCAAGCCAAAAAAGAAACATAAAGCAAAGGTAAAGACTATTAAGATGGAATCAAATACCAAGCTTGTTATACGAAACGAGTACACATTTTACAGGATGAGTATTCAACGAAAAATATAGAAAGAAATATGAGAGCTTTTTTCTTCTTTCACACTGAAGCAATGCTCTTGAAGGAAAAGAACAAGAAAGTAGGTAAAATGGTACAATGACCGAGTGGGAGAGTACCTGGATCTTCACAAAATCTTCTTTACTCATAGCTTCAACTCAAATGGAACAAGCAGAAGGACACAAGAATGGAAATAAATAAATAAAACGGTTTGTGAGCAGATCTGGGAAACAGAGGCAGCTAAAATGTGGTGAGTAAATTACAAATGCATCACCAGAGATGGTTCTCCTCTGCTCTTTCTTTTGGGAGTTTGTTCCAAGCAAACACAGAGGAAACAAATGGCTCTAGAGACAGTTGACGACCCTACACTGCTCAGTCTTGAAAAGAGAGAGAAAGAATTGGGGGAGAGGGGGGGTGGGCGTTTTCAGAGGAGGCGGGTGTCCATTAAAATCTTCTGGTGACTCTGAGCAAATAAGCAAATGAGAGAGTGCAGAGAGCGATGGTCTTAAGGCTTGAAAACACTTTGTTTAGGTCCCTTTATAAATTGGTATTTTAAGTTTTAACCACAGAGCTTATGCTGTGATCTATGTTTTTCCGGTAAATTAGAACATTTGGCTTCGCTTAAAAGCCTTCCCCCTCTAACAAAAAGTAAAAGGTAATTAGAATATTGAGAAAATGATGAAATAAAGATGAATAAATAGAATTTATATATTATATTAAATATATATATATATATTTTTTTTGGAGGGTTATACAATTGGAAAAGGATAAAGTGAGTGAGGTGTGAATGAAGTTGTGTCAGATTTCTCTTCATTTTGAGTTTACAATTTTTCAATAAATAAATACTGACATTTATTGGTGTCCTTGTTAATTTATTCGTTCACCGTTTCGAGTTTTTGTTGTCCGAATTACCTTCATTACCCCCCCCCCCCCCCCCCCCCCCCCCCCAATCAAGTATGGAAAAGTCTATTATGCCATCCAAAACATATCGTTCGGTTTGATCGTTCGGTATTTTTTTTTTTTTATCGAATAATAAAAAAATTAATTTTAAATATATTAATATATTTTTTATATTTTTTAAAAATATTTAAATATATAAAAAAAAATTACATTTACAACAAGCAGTAACACCGAACCGTGTAGCACCGCTGATGAAGTAATCCGAGCTGGCAGATATACCATCTCCTGCGACCCGACTGAACCCTTGTATTTGCCAATAAAAAATGAAAAAGACTCATCCTTTATATAATAAAATACATAAAAGGATCCTCCAAATGAATTGTTAACAGTTTTTTTTTTTTTTAAACAGAAACTAAAAACGTGAGAAAAAAAATAAAATATTTTTTCAGAAAATATATTTTTAATTTATTATTTTTGGGGTGCTACGTCTTCATTGAGAGAAAAAATGGGCATATGGAAACATTTTGGTAAAATTTAGGAGAAAATTGTTGAAAGAGTAGTCTAAAAGAGATTTCACAAAAATAAATTTATAAACTGACATAATTTTATATGATACATCATATCTGCCTTACAATAAAAATAATTTTATAATTTAACATACCATGTCAATTTATAGATTTAGTTTTATAACATTTTTTTGTGACTAAAACATTTCTCTTATTAATTCATAGTCTGAATAATAATAACAAATTGGAACATAAGTTGATAGAGATTTATGTATTTTTACTCCACAAATCCCACTCAACTGTCTTGTTATGAAATACTTGTTCTGATTTTAACGACAAATATATCCAAACTATTCCCCATGAAACAACAAAGAAAGATTGATAAATGAACATAAGATTCAAGTAGTTTTGTTCTAGGATGTAAAAATAGATGGATAGTGACCAAACCACTTGAGTAATCTATTGCAGTTGGTGATGTTTAAATTTCTAAATTCGAGGGGTATTCCAATTAATAATACTATTTGAAACACCGTCAACAAAACAACCGCTAAACATTATTGATGTGACAAATATATATTAATTATAAAAGAGCTTTAAAATTCAATAATCAAATAATAACCTCGAAAATGTATTTACCATATCAGTCGTTTTACGTAAGTATTACAGTACGTATGGTGTTGCCAGTAGCGTTACTATAATAAGGTTATCATTATTATTTTCCAAACAACAATTGCTTTAGGGACAAATAAATAGGCAACATTATCATTAATCTACCATAGCCTGTCCTTGAGTACAAAATTGAGTTATTAGGCTCTACGTGAAGGATTGGGAAAAAAAAACATGCTTGGTTACAAAGTAAGTCATCAGTTAAAACATGCTTTGATTCCATCAAGTATTCAGATATCATGCGTCGAGTAATGTTAATTATCATGAACCCAAGTATTTGGTGGGGATCGTCATTTTGATAAAAATTCATGCCATGACACATGAGAATATGAGATCATTACTTACAACTTGTTTTTTAAGACTGCGTTTGAATGTTGAACTGAGTTGAGTTGAGTTGAGATGATAAAATATTGTTATAATATTATTTTTTTAATATTATTATTATTTTAAAATTTGAAAAAGTTGAATTATTTATTATATTTTATGTTAGAATTTGAAAAAGTTGTAATGATGAGTTGAGATGAGTTTGACTTCCAAACAAAGCCTTCCAAATCGATTATATATGCTCTTTTTATATATTTCCTCTATATGTTCAAGATTTTTCTTTCTAGTATTTATTTGGTATCGAATTTCAGAGTAAAATTATATTCAAATGGTGGAGTTGCGAAATGGTATAAAAGTTAGGTCGACCGAAGTGCATTATTGATGTTAATTGGGAAAAAAAATAATGTCGAAATTGGAAATATTTCAAATATATGTATGTTCCTTTCATGAAGTACGTAGCCACAGACTTGTTAAATCATGTCCTCAGCTTTTAGCAGCAATTAGGGAAAGAAAGCCACCCCAAAACCAACCACCTCTTGGCTCGAGATCAATCATGTAAAGAATGGTTAGGTAGGTAGGGCTATTATATTCGGATCAAGATCTTTCTATTTTTTATTCAAATATTTCCTATTATTTATAGACATAGATTGAATCAGGTTATATACTCCGCAGTATTCAGTGAAATCGGCATATTATAAATATATCTATTAAAATTATAGAGAATATTTAGATAAAAAAATAAGTAATTCTACATACAATCATGAATTACGTAAACACTATGCAATCATATTAAAAAAGAATAGATTTTATTATTAAAAAATTAATTTTTTTTATATAAATTCCGTATTTACTCACTTTTTTTAAAATAATTGCACAATTCTTATACACTCACAACTGAAAATATCATTTTTCAAAAAAAAAAAAAAATTATATTAAATTTTGATATTGTTTCTACGTTTGGACCCCCATCATTGGGCAACCAAATTATTTTTTCCTTCTTAAGATGCCTAAATCATGATGAAACCCTTCATGTTGGCTTTTTTCCCCCTTATGTTTCCTTTTATCCCTTTGAACAGCTAGCTTTATCAGTAAAAAGGCATTTGAATGGTGACAAAGGGTCTCAAGACAAAATGGCTTTTCCTGCCACGATCTCAACAAAAAGACGCCATGGTCTTCATAAATCCATGGGTTGATGATGATAACCTTAGCCACTGGGTTTGCTTATTTGTTTTCTCAAAGTAAGATGAAGCTTCTTCCATAAGATGGATTTACAAGCATGCAGCAAAGCAAGTAATATTGCTGTGACTTGAAGAGAGACCTAGCTATATTAGGATATGTTTTGCCCCTTTATAATGTTCTTTATGGGAATGAGCTTGAGCAGCTGCTACACAAAGGCATTGCCTTGTATGTCGAAGAAGGCGTCACATGAAAACCACATCATCTTGGAAAAAGATCCTCTTCAGCAGTTCACTTCATAGATAGTAAAACGATTAAAATCTTAACGGATATTATTCATTTCACTGGAAAGTGATTGATAACAGAAGTCGACACAGCATGAGGAGGGTATTTATTGAGATTCTACCTATTCGGCTAAAACGAATGCAGGCCCGCGTGGTCTGTGCGACCAATCTCTCCTTGTTCTAGCCTTACAGTTTTTAGTTTGTGGGAGAGAACAACAGTGGGCTGCACAGATCTTGAGCAGTTTTGACAAATAAAGAAAGCTTTGATGTGTTTCTATTGTCCTTTTGCTCTTAAGAAGTCATGTACAATTTTACACATCTAATACAAAAAAACTCCCATTTTTGGTGAGTTGAGTTCATATGTCAGAATGCCACCCTCAAAAGCTTTTTCAAAACCAGATGCAGCTGTGTAAAGAATGAATCCGAAAGCAGATACGCGTGGAAGAATGAATCCAAACTTTAAACCACAGTCAAAAGTTCAACCGCCCATGTTTGGGAAAACCCACACACACACAGTTATAATGACAGAATTTCAGTCATACATCATAGTTTCCGAGTCTAGGTTTGGTTGATGCTGCAAATATAGTTGTGATGATTTAAGAAACTTTTGCTAATACATGCAAGCAGTAAGCGCTGAGATGAAACTTTGCCTAAAATGTAAGGAAACAGAGATGAGGGAAAAAATAAGCTTAAAATCTTGATGTCAATGGCTAAAGCTTAGATTCACACCATCAATCAGAACTTCGCTCTTCCTTTTCAAAGAATTAGACATTACATTGGCACAAATACACTCAAGCTTGGAGCTTTCACTAAACGTCTGGCCATAATGAATCTGTTAAAGGGTTTGCAGTGGTGGGAACCATAAAGTGCCTTACCTGACAACCACTAGTGTTATGCAATGAGGGGTTTTTCCAAACCCCAGAACACTGGATTCTGAGCACACGGTCTAAAAATACTAAAAGAACCAAGATCAACATGACAATTTTATGTCAACTAAATTGCATTCTAAGAGAAACCATTGTGTGACCCCAGCTGGCACAGAAAGAGATCGGACAGGCCTTGCATGAAAAAATGCTCCATAAATTGGAATGAATGATTAGTGTTATTGTACGATTATTTGAGCTTTTATCTGTTCAAAGATTCCTTTCAAGGCCAGATTCTTAGTTTTTCCCATTTATTCCTACCTTCTATGGCAAATATTCTCCCCTCAGCCTCTCTTTTTGGCAGTTGGCCAAGAGAAATGTAACAAGAGCAAGACCTAGAATGTTCATGAAGTTAGCCCCAGAGTATCTAACTTCCTCACTTTTTGACTGCCTATATCACTCACAAATCCACGTATATGGATAAAAACTTCAATGAAGGGGCACTGCCAATTTCTTTTTCTTTTTAATATCAAGTAGACTCTTCACAAAGATATCATATAGACCTCCATGTCATGTCATAAAGCAGTTTACATGCATGTTTTTTAGGGATAGAGGAGCGTTAGGTTTAAAAAATTATTCCACCACCTAGCGAGATAAGTTACTATCAGAAAAATGCTGTATGCAGTTCATGTTATAAACATGAGACAGATGGCCTGTAGCCAAGACTCTCAAACACTAAGAGATTCACAAACACTCGCACTGCATGTAATTAAAATATCACAGGATATACTGATTTTACAATATGCAAAGAAAAAGAACATATATATATATATTGAGATATAAAAATAGGTGATGAAATATAAAAATAAAAAATAAAAAAAAAAATAAAAAAAATAAAAAGAAAAGGAAGAAAAGAAAGAAAGAAGTTGACAGGTGTACCATGATCCAACTTTTGCTGAAGAAAAGAATCTCTCACTGATTACCATTATCTATCTTGATCTCTATTAGTTCCTCGATAGGTTGACGGCATATAGGGCACTTATTTGACTGAAGCCTCAATGCTTTTGCACACTCGCTGCACATACACTGAAAAACACCAGGTATAAAACTTGAGAACAAAGTAACTAAGATTTAAAATGTGAAAGGTAAAGGAAAAGACAGAAATTTTACATCAGCTCCTGGTACAAAAGATAAACACAACTGTTTCCAACAAACTCAAATTTTGTGCAAGTAGATTTTTCATCCTCAGGTAGATGTCATAACTCATAAGGATATTTCCGTGTAAATAAAATTGTAACATTTTCATTTATATACTGCTGTTAAAAATTCTCCACAGATGGCGTCTTTGTTGTGTTAAAGATGGAAATAAAGGAAACAGCCAAAGCCAGGGATCATACATATCAAGCGACCATCTGATGTTCTCACTCTCTTCAAGTGCTTGGAATTAACTTTGACAAATCAGAACCAAAATGGGCTTGGATGGTTTTGCAGCGATCCCACATGGGATCTAGTAAAGGTATACAGGTGATAAGATGACTCGAGCACATCTGCTTGGAATTAAATTGACCGCATAAGTTGTTCACAAGCACAGCAAGCTTGATGCTTCCTGATCATTGTTCTTACCATCCAATTGCACCATCCATTGAGTACAGAAGTACCAGGTGAAGTTTATATTAAACAATTGCCTATCATCTTTTGAACCGAACAAAATATAGATGAACACTCACCATATGTCGACAAGGCAAGACCGCTGTATCCTTAGGTTCTGTCATACATATAACACACTCCTTTCCTGGGTCACTGTCATCAAAGCCTTCCACTACCGAGCTTCCTATTCCATATATCTCATGAAGCTCATAGCAAACTCCGTCAATCCAGAGAATTTGCTTAATAACTCTCACTTGGAAAGGTCCATCACCGTTCTTCTCTAGAATAGCTTGTGTTATCTGCATATGAGGGTTTGTGTTGGGCACTGGCTCACCTAATTGCTCGTCTGTTGAATTAGCCGGTGAGTATGTTTCAGCAGATATGACAAGAGGAAATACTCCTTCTCCGGGTGATGGCTTTGAGAGATCATCCAGCTCAAAGAAGCCTAAGTCAATGCCTGTTCCTGAAGGCTGACAAAATTTCTGGCCAGGTCCTTTCTGAAAGGGGATTCTCACAGGCATAAAGACTTCGGGAAGTAGTGGAACAAACCGACAGTTCGGCTTTTCCTTGGCAAAGTAGCAAATAGTGATGCTGTCAATCAGATAACAGATACCATACAAAAATTAGAAATATAACTAGAATATTCATGTTTCCAGCACTTGATTCAGAATAAATTTAGTTCAATTCATCTACATTGTCAATCAATTAGATAAATGCAGTCTTACATCCATAAATAGTTGTTCTTGAGCTTTTTATGCAATTTTAAAGCCCATTTCTTCAATTCCAAGTGATTTACTAGAACTCCTTAAATTTTGGTGCTTGAAATTGTCTGAAAATCTCAAGGCCCAGAGTGAAAATATGTCCAATTACGATCTCCACAGAATTAACCTTCACAACCTGATTTTACTAGTACTTTCTTTCAAACACTAGAAGCTTTTTACAGTTTATCATCCGATGAAGATGCTAAGTGAGATCATGCCTGAACTTTTCTTTTGACACACGATAATATCAATTTGAATCCTTCTTTTAAAGGTAAAGAAAAGGTTAGATACAACTAACACGCCTCAATGGATTACACTTGTAACCACACCCTCCACCCCTAATTTATGGGCAAAGCGGATGTTATTTGGTCCTCCTCAGATCAATGACATCATTATTATTTTAACTCCTTAATGTGAACTCTATTTGTTAAAAAGACTACATTTCCAATCATCACATGATTTCCCATATGCCACTAAAAATATGAAGTGTGAGAAACATGAAGGTGCCAACTATCTTGGTTGGAAAATGTCATATAACATAAAACTGAGATCAAAGGTTTTGGAGATGGGAGACAGCAACTCTCTCATTCAGTGGTTTGCATGCCCAAAGTGCACCTTAACTACTCAGCTACTCCAGAACAGAACTAGTGCTGATGTTGAAGGGAAATAGCCAGGACATTAATTTTGGTCTATGCCAGGTCCTTTCTGAACAGTTTATTTATCATGCTACATGTGCCTGTCCTGGCATGAAAATGTGTAATCCACACATTAATATGTTCATTCCACCATCAGTACTAATACTTGGATATCAACTCATCTGCATTTAACTATTCCACTGACCAAAGAAGTGATGATTGATACAGATCACTTAATGAGAACAAAAATGTATCCACTTGACCACTCCAGCAAGCTTCTCACAAATGAAAAACATGCCCTTTTCAGTAACTCAAAGACCCAACTCTTTTTTTCAATAATCAAATACCCAAGTTAACATTCATACAAATTAAATGGAAGAAACAAGAGATCCAGCTTTCAGATTAAGCCATCCTTACATTACAATACTACAGCTGTCCAGAATCACAACCCTTTTCTTATTTAATTCAGACATCAAGTTTTTTTATAATGATGAGTAAGAATAAAATACTATTGAATCATAGAAAGAGGCATAGCCCAAGTACACGGGCAGTTTACAAGAGAAAACACCCAATTAGGAGAAGTGATGGAAGTCAAACATCTAGTTTGTAACCTTTGGTTCATGATTTTGCAAAGACTTACCACTATGTGATCTATTTGAAGTTAAGATTATTGTGTACATCAAATTCAATGAGTGTCATCCTTACAACTGCTCAAGATATATATAGATATAGATATATATCCAAAATAAAAATAAAGCAGAGAGAGAAAGTGGCCATTATGGTAAAATCTCAGTCCATCTCATACATGTACGGACCACAATATTCAACCACATCAAATTCTCACACTAGGCAATTAATTACTGCTCTAAATGAAGAGCAATACTTCTAGCATGATCATAGTGCTAACCTTCAAACAGTACAATATTTAAACATATCTCTGCCTTTTGCACTTTTAATCAGGGTTAACTACTAAAATAGTTCAGTTATTGGTACAGTCATAGCATTTTTAACTGATTATTATAGGTTTACTAACAGAAGGACTAATGATCAAAGTTAAAGTACAGAGAGCAAACGTTAAAAAATAGAGCATGAGAACCAATATGTCCAAAATGCAAGTGACAAGGACTATTTTTTATTTAATCCTATTGATAAAGATTCTTACTAATTAAAAAAATCTCAAACTGAAAAAGTAATTTGTGATCAAATAGACACTTCGATTCATTGTTATAATTTTGCTTTCTTAGAGACTCCCTTATTCTCAAATCACTAACCACCTGAATGAACATATTCCCAATGCTCAAAAGACAAATCATTCCCATGCACATCCTTTGGAAGAAGAGGGTCATCTTCCAACACGACACTTTCGTCACTGTAAAACCCATATAAACTTTAAGAAAAATGATATTTGCAGTCGTGGAGTACACAAGTGTCGCACAATCTCTTTAAAAAAAGTGAGTAAATACGGAACTTACATGAGAAAAAACTAATTTTTTAATAGTGGACCCCACTCTTTTTCAAAGTGATTCTTCGGCGCTTGCACATTCTACAACTGTATGTAGATTACTCAAACTTTAAACAGTAACCTATTACTGTAACCCAAACTTCCTTCGGGGTTATCTAATACTTATTGACCCAGTTAAAATCAAGCTTCAGTCTTTAACCCGCAACAAGCCGAGAGAGTAATAAAATTTTAATAGACTGACAATGTCTTTGGTCATGTCAAGGCATTTTAAAATCCTTCTTCCCAATTTGGAAGACCAAGATGTGACATACAAACAAAACAAGAACTCTACAAAAAGGCATACCCAGAAAACAGAAACCCGTAAAAGCATAATGAAACATAAGACCCAGTTCTCGTCATATCCCACATTCCAGTATTTGGTACAGAATGAATTGTAAGACGGTTTCCTCATGATCCACTAAATTCATTCTTTCTCAGCTAAAGCTTCGGACTTACTCTATCTTATTTATTTATTTTTTCCTTTTCTCTGTTTTGGGTGAACTGGAAGCGCGTCTTTTTCCTGCTAGTTCTCTTTATTTTTTCTCATATTTATCTTCCCTAATTAAAAACAACACCTATCTGCTTGCTTAGAGAATAAAGGATTGCAAAAAAGGACAAATTGTAGAATTTTGATCTTTTTCTATTGCTTCAGTTTCTTCAAATTGAAATCCTTCTACCCATCCAATCTTAATGAATTGGAACTCATTGTCTCCGCTCCCCAACAAATAATGATACTTGAAAGATTGAGATTTTTACTTCCATTTTCTTCCGTTCCCATAACTTTTAAGCAACAAAACGAATCCAAGATTACATAAAAACCCAATTCAAGAAATCATCCAAAACATTCGTGTGTATCAGTACCCATCACCTTGAGGAACGAACGCAAACAGACAATTGCAAATAAAACAGAAAGATCGGAATAATTCACGAGTTAAGCAAAACTAAATTAAAAGAGAGAGAATTCCCTCACCTCCCATCATACAAGGCGTCGAAAACGAAAGACACCAAGTAGTTATCGGGGTTGTGCTCATCGAGCACTACCCGCAAGGTGTCCTTATGCACATTCACATCATTCCTCACCTTCTTCGCGTTCTGATGCTCAACATAACGCGGTGGCTCCACCGCGGGGCTCACGGGAAGCCTGGCTGCGGGCCACCCACTAGCCTGATTGGCATGATAAGGGTGGTAGTTGAAGCGAGCGGTCATGGGATTGACATTATTGTAAGAATTATACCCACCAGAGTAATAGTATGGGTGAGCTCGAGACGGAGGAGGAGGAGGAGGAGGATAAGGATGGTGAGGTGGTGGAGGATAAGGGAGATAGTTATGCGGAGGTGGTGGTGGTGGGGGTGGTGGGGGTTCTGAGGGGTAATAGTAAGAGGAGGAAGGAGGAGGTGGAGGGGAGAGGTAGTGGGGAGGTGGGTGTGGGAGATAGAGGTTATGGTTGTTTCTTCTTCTATTGCTACTCGAAATTCCCATTTGGATTTGGAGAGAGAGCGAGCAGATATAGATTGGGATCGCGGGAGAGTGTTGGGGAGGGAGGGAGGGAGGGAGGAAGGGAAATATTCGGAAGAAGGAAACCAGTTGAAGAAGCAGTCGCGTTTGGCAGGCGTTTCACAATTTTCAATTCCCACTTCCACCTCTGTATGAATAATGCTACCGCTGGGAGTTACCGCTTGCCCTAACATGTGTTTTGTATAGTTCTTTTTTTTATATAGATTTGTTTAACAATTTTAAATATTTTAAAAAATAAAAAAATTTTATTAAAAAATATTTCTTTATAATAAAGTAAAATAAAAAACACTTCCTCATTAGGAAAGTATTTTTTAATGATCTTTTTTACTTTATGATTAATGAAGTTTTTTTTAATAATGTTCTAAATTTATTTTATTTTTTAAAAATATTAAAAAATCTCTATAAAAAATAACTAAAAAAAACACATAAAAAACACATGCTAGAGCTAGCGGTAGCTCCCTACCAGCGGTGGCTCTAGTAGTACTCTAAATATAAGTTTAGGAGTGAATTGGATTTATAGATGAGTTGAGATAATTTATAAATAGTAATAAAAATTATTTTAAGATTTGAAAAAATTTAATTATTTATTATATTTTATATGAAAATTTAATAAAGTTGTAATGATGAGATGAGATGAATTGAGGTGGATTTTGAATTCAAACGAAACCTAGTACCTTCCTAGAGAAAAATTGGGGACGGTCCGGCTATTAAGTAAATGACAGCAGCCTTCCAATCACAGTGTGACATGTAGGCAACTTATTGTGAAATTTTTACATCTGCAGACACCTGATCATTCAATTCATTACACTTTCCTCACTCTCGTATTCGTCTGCCCTTACTACTTCTTCCTGAGGAACCCACAGACTCAACATCTCAACACTGCCATCCCGCATGGCGCTTGACCCAGACGGTGGCGGTGTCTCGAGACGAATGTTCAAACCAATATTTGTGTGTTCCTCGTGAATTGTCCCTTTTTACTCTTGAATCTATTGAAGGACGATAACGTTAATGGGTTTCCTAATTAAAGAACACCAAAACCAAGATTAGAAAGGAAAAACAAGAAAAAACTTGGAAAATTCTTTATCCCCAGTTTTGGTTTAACCCTCTTCAAGATAGAGATAAATCCATTAAATTGTTTATACGTAAAAAACAGCAAACCCAAAAGTTCAAGACTCATTTTGAATCTCGCAATTGTGCTTTTCTGTGTTCATACAGAATCTCATCGAAGCATATACACAAGCTCTCTTCTCTACTATCTACATACAAATCAATACCAAGTACAAATCAATATATATATAAATCTGTGGCCGAAATCCGGTGGTTTGATTCTTTACTGAAGTGATAGCTTGCTTCAACGTTGGAATTAGATGGTGGTGGGGAACCTTGGTCGGTTCCGACGGTGGTGCTCAAGTCTTGGTCGGTGGGCGGCAGGCTTGGTGGCGTAGCAAGAGGCGGGCTGGAAGTAGACGAAGAGAAGAAAAGAAATGTGAAAGCTGGAAAATGGAAGCCCGATTCTGTGAAGGGAATAACTTGTGATTATGTGTGGTGAGATCGGTTTATTGTGTTTTTATTTATGTGTCACCATGTGATTGGAGGGTTGTTATTCTAAACTTAACAACTGGACCGCTCAGCAGCATTTCTGACCTTCCTATCACAGTTTTACTTGTATTTAAAATTTTTATTTTTTTTTAATTTTTTAACATCTGAGAAAAAATTAAAAAAATATATAATTTTACTAATAATTACTTTCTTAATTATTAAGTAAAAAAATTTAAAAATAAAATAAAATAAAAAGAATAGTAAATAAATAGTAAGAAGTAGTAAGTCCCGTTTGGATTGAGAAGTGATATCAACTCATTTCATCTTTATCTTATCATTATAACTTTTTCAAATTTTCACACACAAATATAATAAATAATTTAACTTTTTCAAATATTAAAATAATAATAATATTAAAAAATAATATTTTAGCAATATTTTATTCAACTCATCTAAAACATCTCATCTCAACTCACTATCCAAACGCCACCTAAGTCTATCATTATCCATAAACAAATTCACTTCTATGCATTGATGGATTCTAGTCTGCCTAAATATTTTCTATAGTTCGAAAAGAAAACTATTATTAATAAATCTTATAATATTAAAAATTAATGTTCAATTTTTTTATTAAATATGATAAAATTTAGAAAAATAATATTTAAAATTTTAAAATGCACAAGTCTCGCGTTCTTCATTTGAAAGTAAATAAATATGGGACTTATATGAAAAAAATTAATTTTTTAATGATGGATCCCACTTATATTAAAAAAAAGTATGCGAAATTTGTACACCATCGAACTATATTTAACATTACTCTAAAATTTATATATATTGCCTATTTCTTTTTAAATTAATTTTTTTTCCAACTTTAGTGTTGAAATTCAAAAGCACCAAATTGCTAGATGTCTATCTGTTTTCAAATTAAAAAAATATGCTTCGAACTTTAGCGTTAATATTCAAGCAGCACCAAATTTGTTGTATGCGGTTATGGATCTAAATTTGCTATAAAATAAATTAAATTTGAGACATGAAATTAAAAATAGCTAAGTATCAACATTATTAGCCCAACTTACCATTAATATTTTATCACTAAATAATTCCATAGGCCATTTATCTACCACTAGGGATTAAGGAAACAATCACTTTTTCTTGTTTTTCTCTCGCCTCCACTTGCTCTCTCTACCCTCGGCTTCCGTCAATCCAGTATTTCTCGATTTCTAGTGTGCATGGGCCTCACATGCTGTCGCATCAAAAGGAGATTCATGCCGCCAAATGAGGCTTTGCCGGTGCCAGCGGCTTCGGATCTTTCAAATCCATGTACTCTTTTTGTTCTTAGTGCGATGCGTGTCACACACCACCATCGTCAGTGGTGGTCCTTTACCAGTGTATCGGATTATCTTAAGGCTACTATTCTCCTTTGTTCTTATTTTCCCTAACCAACGATCAAGATGATGTGATCGTAATAGTCTCTTACAGTTAGATCGGATCAACAAAATGCAGCTCGCCCCTCTTGACTGCGGCTTTTAGTCGTAGGTTTATAGTCTGTTTATCAGACTATATTAAAACAGCTCTAAAGCGGCATCCCCTTGTGGGATTGGATTGGAGTCAAGTTTTTGGCTTAATAACCCGCTTTTTTATTTTTATTTCCGGTGCTGTTTTTGTTGTGTTTGGGATGATTGTTGGTGACTCTCACCTCATTGAATCTTGTATCCTTGTAACCGTTTAGTTTATCTATACAATACTTTACTTGCCAAGAAAAAAAAAAAAAAAAATCTACCATTAGGGATTGGCCCAAGGTGTGTGTATATTTCCTAAAGAGTAATTCTACTCTTAAGCCCTTATTTCTCCAACATCACACACTCGGGTGAGGTGGATTTCTTTTAATTATTTTTTCAAAATGTGCGTTTTACTCTTTGAACCCCCCTGCATTTTACCCCCACAAAAAAAAATCCCGAATCATCCCAGGTGACCCATTCAAAATTTTTGCCCTCCACTGCAAAACCTTTCACCTACATCGTTCACAGATGCCTCTAAGGTTTTCTCTCTCGCATTGTCCTCCCTTCCCCCCCCCCCTTTGTTTTTCCTCTTCTTCTTCTGCAACAAATCAGCTTGTAATTTGGACGAACAATTTTATTAATTCACAAACATTCGTAATTTTCATAACAACAGAGTACTTGAAATGTAATTGGATTGACATTAACTGCTACATTTCAAAAGGAGTCTGGGAAAACTATCCTGCTCTTAGCCTACCTAAGCCTTGGTGTAGTGTACGGGGACTTGAGCATTTCTCCTTTATATGTCTACAAAAGCATGTTTGTAGAAGATATTCGAGATAACCCAAAGATATAGATCTATACAGTGCAAGAGAGGAAGAGAGAGAACCTTGTAGTCGTTTGTGAACGATGCGGGTGAAAGGTTTTGCTGGGCAGGAGAAAAAATTCTGAATTGGTCACTTGGGATGATTCAGGATTTTAGGGGGCTGTGTAAAATGTAAGGGGTTTCAACGAGTAAAATGCACATTTTAAAAAAATAATTAAAAGAAATCCACCTTATTCGGGTGTGTGGTGTTGGAGACATAAGGGCCTAAGAATAGAATTACTCTCTCCTAAAACCCCAAAAACTCATGCTCATAATGCACCATTACCATTATGATTAGCTAAATGGAAGTGGTTATGTGTTAACATGCAGCCTGTTATATTTTATTAGAATAAGTAGATTAAATCGAAATGAATTTATGAAAGATTCCCTTTGTTTGTTGATTGAAGTAAGATAAATGATATTTACAGTCATAAATGCGTAAGTACCATGCAATCCCTTTAAAAAAAATAAGTAAATACAAAATTCATATGAAAAAAAGAAAAAAACTAAATTTTTAATGAATTTCTAAAACTATTCTCTTAATTATCATTCCTTACACTTGAATCATCTCCATATTTGCACACCAAATGAGTTTTAATTCTCCATTTCCATTCATCATTTTGTGTCATGTTGTTCTCAATCATGGCTGTTTTTTTCTTCTACAAATGTGCTATTCTAGATTAACTTTGGGACTTTCATTGTGTTCTAAGAATTATTTTGTTTCGTCCTCGTAGATATTTAGAAAAGGGGACGAAATACGTTTTAAAGATGTCGTGATTACGATCAAACCCACTAGTAGTATTATTTTTTGATAATTTATGGTGCACAGTATATAATGTTTGGGTTATTAAGATAATGAAACGTGTACTTTGCCTTTATTATATTACATTATCCAAATTTGTATTCGGAGAGCTGTCAGCATATGAAACCACTGTTGAACACGACTTACAGAAAACCACGGTAGCTTTTTCCGTGTAATTCAATCATGGTGTACAAAAAAACTGTAGCAATATCGAAGATATTTGCTTTGTTTTTGTTGAAAATCACAGCCTTTGAATACATTTCCTTAAACATAAGTTGAAGAAAGACTTTGTTAGATCATGTTGGTTACTGTTGAGACAATTTTTAGTTGACGCTTCCAACAGTCACCTGCGAACGGGAAAACAACTTTGAATAATTCCAGTGGGGAGATGCCTCCGATAGTTAAGTGCGAGAGAAGACAAAAACATGAACATATTCATCTCAACATCCCAGACAGATCCAAGTGTATTACAGGTTGCAAGGGATGTTTTGGCTAGCATCTCATAGATCATGGTACAAGTGCTGGCTTTTATTTGCAGGCCGGTTCTATTTGTTTGTAAGAAGAAGATAAGACATCATTGTTAATTTTTTTTTTATTAAACTGAACTGGTAAGAAACCAGATCCAACAGCTGCACTATTTCATTCTGAGGATTACTTTGGTAGATACTATAAAATATATGCAAAAGGCACGTGTAATGATTGACATAATTCCAGTTTTTAAAATAAAGGTTTGGAGTTCGAAACCCTCCTCCCCTAACTAAAAAAAAAAAAAAAAAGATACCGTAGAATATATATATCTTTAGCATCTGAATTCTTCAAATACATCCATATTCAAGAAGCAAAATAAATAAGATCCAAAGAAAAAGAAACATAACTTGAAAAAAAAAAAAAAAAAAAACAAAACCAGAAAAAAGAAAACAAAAAAACAACAAAGAAGGAAGAAAAAAGGATCTTTACTGTCATTACCAACACATAATACTCAAGCTCAAGATTAGTGGAACAGAATATTTAGCAAAAATCGGACCTAGGTTTCTTTCGAACCGAAATGCAGCCTCTCTGATGGTCCCTAAAGATTCTGATCTCAGCATAATCTCTCAGGTCTTCAAGACTAATATACTGTTGTTTGACCATTCTCAAGGAATCACCCCCAATGTCCTGTATCCAAAGATAAGGATGACAAGTTTCATCATAGTAATACAGCAAGCTCTTCATTCCTCCACCCACATGAGTGCCACTCTTGCCAGGCATGTAAGCCTTGTATATGCTCTTGCATTTCAGTCTCTTTGAACATCCTGGATTTAAAGCATGAATCTTTTTCAATATTGATCCCACCCTTATTTGCAGCTCCACAGGCCTGTCGCTTAGATTCCAGATCCTTGTGCCAAATCCTGAGCCCTGAGTGTGGTCACGACACCCATCAAAGCACCCACCAAGAGGCAAAATGCTGAATCCCAGCATTTTTCCTCTGAGGACCTCGAAATTCCTGGCTACCTTTGACTTTGAGACAACATGCATTTTTGTGTTAGAATTCACCACTTGCAGTCTGTGTGAATATATAAGGGTCGTGCCCATAAAGTTCAGTGCTTTTAGGGTACCATAGACCAATGACTAAGGTTTCTAGGTTGTGGCCCATTCAAGAGGCAGTCATAGTGTTTGTGGGTCAGATGGCAGTAGCCTAAATAAAGATGATACATAGATTTATAACAAAGAAACTTTGAAAATTGTTAGCTCTTTGATCTAAGAAATTGGTAGGGTCCGCAAACCTCCAAAATTGGACACAAGAAGACAGTGGAAGGTATCATGTATTAGTAAAAACTTGTTGGAAAAAAAAGCATAAAAATCAAATAGTAACAACTTTGCAATTCCAAAGGTTCATGATGAGGTAACAAATGATGTTGTTTCACCTTTCATCATTAAGGTTACTTTCGATTTACTCCAAAAGTTTCAAAGCCAACTGAGTTTTCCTCCCCAGAACAGACTTACATGGAACATATTGTAGTGGTTAATGGTGTTGCTTTATGTTAGCCCAAAACGTTGAATACCTCCAAAATCATGGCTACTTTCAAATATCATTACCCCTATTCATTGTCGAAAGTATCACTCCACTAAAATGCATACAATAAGACTCTACAGTTCAAATGTTAAATTTTCAACTTGTCAACTCTGCAATCCTCCTACACGATTGCATATCAGCTTTTGGCTCATTTCCAAACAGTATATTTAATCCATTTTGGTCAGCAAAGATAATTCCATGAATGGTAGAAAATTCACGAAAGTGAGGAGAAATAATATTCTCCATACTGAACTTTGTTAATCCCACAATATATTGATGGCATATCATATTTTAAGTGACTTTCTATCTAATAAGTGATTGACTTATAAAATTAATTAAAACTTGTCGTATTGATTAATATGATTGAAATTATATAAGTTTTCATAGCAGAAGACTCCCTAATAATAGGTGGCAAATGATTTCACAAACGGCCGAGGAAAAAAATAATTTAAGGAAGTGAGTATCTCATAGTGCTAAAACTTGATCTAGAATAATGTGACGATATAACACAGAAGCTTGCTGTAAATTTTAAGCTGCAGATTCAAGTTTGTGCTTACTATTGTGACAGCCAGATTGTGGGGGGGGAGGGGGGGGGGGGGGGGGGCGCATGGCCCGGAATCCATCAAGAACCATGTCTATCCTCTCTGATTGACGACTATCATGTTGTTTTTTCATCTTAGAGAGAGAGAGAGAGGGCAAATTACATCATTGAGGAAAACATGAAAATTTACTCGTACTTTAATTTTTATTTCAGTTCTTTTTTTCTGCTTTTTGTTTTTTGTTTCACGAGCTACACTTGTAATCTTTCTAGAATCAGCCATCTCTGTGCAAAACTAAAGTGCTAAATTAAGGGACTGTACAGATGAAGACAGCGGCCACAGGAATCAAATGCCGAAGATATTAAACCTGGCAAGGCCTCGGGTAGAATTTACATAGATCATTTATTAGTTTTCATGATCGTCTCTGGAAGGATCTATCTTGATTATGAGAGGCTGGCTGAGATCCACAGGCAGTTCATCTGCAATGGGTAGCTGAGGCGATGCTAAAATGCCATCGATGTCCTCATTTTCAGCCAAAGCTTTTTCCAAAGCAGCCTTGGCAACTTTAGTGACACAAATAATCAGAACCACTGCAGACATGCCAAAAGTATGACTAAATATTAGAAAGATTCAAAATTGGTGCTAGAAATAGAAAAAGAAAAACAGAAATGGGGAGGCTCCATAAAATGAGTTAGTCCTCCTGTCAATTGTCATGTATACCAGCTCGTACTTCTCACTAGAAAAACAAGATGATTTTATTTCAAATTGTTATATGTACTAATTTCACAAGCGTGAAGGTGAGGCCTTTTCGTATACATATTGCAAGTAAGAAGGCAAGTGCAAAATGCATGCGTCTTAATGATTGCAACTTACCAGATACTGCAAGTCCCAATATGATAAATGCCTGCACCCATAGAGTAAAGAGTGAATTAAGCTTAAAAAGGAGAGAAATACACCATAGGGCCCTAAACCGAATCTAGGTTTTAAAGACTCTGCCCTCCAATACCTTTCAAAGCTCATTATGAAAATATACCTCCAAGTTGGCAGTGGGGCATCAAATGGTCCATATTCTAGTTTCAGCAACCATGTGATGGGCTTTATGATTTGAAAAACCAAGGAAAAACAAAGACGCCTAACCAGAGAAAAAGAGAGCAAGATTCTTACCCAACGGGTCTTTGAAAACTCACTCCATCCATGTGTCACATCAGAAAGATCCTTGAGAGTTGTTCCAACATAAACTAATGTAAGGGTTATTGGCTGTAACAGAAACCATAGGGAAAACATCAAAAAACCACTTAAAACTCAATTATACTCTTCAATATCAGGACATGTAAACAAAGCATACAAAAATATCTATCTGAGAAACAGGAAACTTGCATATTATCACTTAGTTGATTAATATGAGGATGGCATTTGGGCATGAGAACAATCGAAGAGAAAGCCAGGAAGATACCATCATTCCTAACCAGGAAGCCAGCAAGTATTCTCCTATTGGAACAGGGGTCACAGATAGGAGGTAATTCAACATGCTAAATGGCAGCAAGGGAACAAGCCGAAGCAGCAAAACGATCTGTGGAGTAAGAAACGAAGATTAAAAAATACAGCTTAGCATTTTCAATAAAGTGCAAAATAAGCATAGCAACTTTGAAAAGAGTAATGCTATACCGTCATGGGTGGTGGAAGTGCCATGCACTCATTTTAAAAAAAGAGATGTCAATTATTAAAAAATTAATTTTTTCATGTGGATCTCATATTTACTCACTTTTTTCAAAAAGAGCGTGCGACGCTTGCGCACTCTATGACTGCAAATATCATTTCTAACTCTGAAAATGAGTTAAGCAAAAGCTTCTCATAAATATCACCTTTTAAGCAAATAGTGCAATGTTAGTCGTCAAATGATGAACCTGATCTTCTCACAGTAGCGATGAGGATTGAGGCATCCTCATAAAATCCATTTCAAATTATATGAAATTATTAATCAACACTATATTCTTTTTTTTTTCTGGCAACCAAAAAAAGGATAAAACAGAGATTTGAGTATCCGATATTGATTGCTGCAAGTGCTCCACAGTATCCAAGAAAAAAATAGGTAAAGTGCAGGCTCTTTGATAAAACAGAGATACTTTGGCTCCTATATCTGGATTTTATTACAATAGAAATTCAGAATTTAAAGAACAAGATGGTCCGTGTTTGTCTAGCATAGTGTATTTGGATACCCAGGGAGCTTAAACCTTCCTTTTTAATTCTTTGTTCCTTTTGGTAGGCTTCTATAGAGTGTAATGGATGGAGTTTCCATGATTTTCTTGCCTCTTTTCCTATTTTTAATCATGTGTTCCTCTTGCATAGTATTTGTGCGCTTGGGCTATGCCTTTTGCCTGCTTTAATAAAGGAAAATACTATAGACACAAAGGGATCCCACACGCTGATATGGCACACTTGCCACGTCTCTTCTTTCTTCTTTTTTTTTTTTTTTCCTCCTATGCGTCTTCCCTCCCCTCCCCCCTTTCCCTCTCTGCCTCCGCCCTCCCCGTGGCCGCCATGGTGGTCGAGGACCACCTCAGGGCCGGCAGAAGCCCTGGCAGTCCAAGCAGCACTGTTCGGCAGGGGGATGGGAGCTCCCGTGCACGGCAGTGTCGGCTTCTGTTGGCCCTGAGGTGGTCCCCGACCACCACGGTGGCCACGGGGAGGGTGGAGGTAGGCGGAGATAGAGGGAAAGGGGGAGGAGGGGAGGGGAGGGGACGAGAGACACACAGAAGAGGCGCTGTCATGAATGGGACGGTGCTGCTTGGACTGACGGCAGCTTCTGCCAGCCTGAGGTGGTCTCCGACCACTACGGTAGCCACAGAGAGGGTGGAGATAGGCGGAGACGCACAGGAAGGGGGGAAAAAAGAAAGAAAAAAAAAGGAGTGGGGAGACGTGGGTGAGTGTGCCACATCAGTGTGTGGGATCCATTTATGTCTGTAGCAGTCCTCTTAATAAAACCTACGACTACTTATAAAAAAAAAAAATCAAAGAACAAAATTCAGAAGTAGAATTGTTATTTTTTTTTATCCAAAAGAATTATCTGCACACACACAAATACTACACTAACACACATAAGTAAAGGTCGACACAATGACCGATAGGGCTCCATTTCAAAGAAGTAACATGTTAGGTGCAAAAATTTCTGTCATTGTGTAGGTAAATATGAAAATTTCATTTATACTAGATATTTGCTGTATTGTCCATTGATTTCAGTCTACCCAATCGCATTATCTTTTTTTGATAAGTAAGATAAAATCTTATTGATTGAAAAGTAGGTGTAGCCCAAGTACACTATATGTATACACACAGTACATCTAATCTCATTATCTTGTACAAATATCAAACTAAGTGGACTACTAAGGCAAGTCGGAACCAGAGGTTTTCATGTCACGAGTATGAAGTGCAGTGATGAATGTCTCTTTAATTTTGCTTTATTTTTTAAAGGTCTCGGGATAAGATAATCCAAACATGGGGGAAGAATAGTAGATACAGGAAGGACAATTCGTTTTCCAAAGAAAAATATAAGCCCTACAAACCTTAAATCCAGATCTGCGAATAGCAATTGCAACTGACTGGAACTGTGGATAATCCTTCAACTTGGAAACAACGAATGATTTCCCAATCTGTACCGGAATCAAGATAAAAATACCTTTTTTTAATGAGTAGAATCAAGATAAACATATCACACAAAGGAAAAAAAATACCAATAATAAATAAAACACCACAGGACATGAATCTAAAGGCTGGAAAGAAACATGCCAAATCAATTTGGCAACACCCTTTCATTTGAATTTTGAATTGCAGTATTATTATTATTATTATTTTTTTTTGGGGTGGGGGGTGGGTGGGGAATATGATATGATCTGATATGACATATAAATGATGATGTTGACAATCTACAATCAGTTGAACTAACGTATCAGGAAGGGCCATAGCTGCTTACCGTTCTGCCGAGAAGAAATGCAGCCCCTGCACCAACAGTAGCACCGATAGAGTCGGCTACAAAGCCCACAGGCAGCCCAAAAAGATAACCACCACCGAGCTGAAACATGGAGAGCAAGAAGCTGCACTTGAGTTTCCTTTTTTTTTTTGGGGGGGGGATGTTATCTCAAGTAATGCAATTCACAGTAAGGAAAAAATTGGAAATGAACAGAAAATGACACCATACTATCAATGGAAATTATTATGAGAAACATCGGTACTTGATTTTACCATTTGCTGTAAATGCATTATGAGGTGTATTTGGATGGAAATGAATGATCGGTGCTTTGAAGATAGGGAGTGGACAATGGAGAAACTTCAGAACTTTTTTGTGCACACTTTAATGCCCTGGTTTTCAGCCATTGTGCATAATGGAACTAGTGTTCATGACTTTCTGTTTTTAATTTCTGGCTCCAGGAATGTATTTAGGTGTTCTTTGTATACTTCCTGTGTAGATGGGCTTCACCTACTTTATTCATATCAATAAAATTTTCATTTTACTTATAAAAAAAAATTACCATTTGCTGCATATGTAATTTATTTATTTATTAATAAAGCTTAATTCTAATTTCAATAAACAAGAAAAAGTAATTACAGTCATAATATGAGTGGATGAAAACGTTTACTAAAGCATTTGCATTTAATGCTTACTGTTAACACTGATGCTGGAACAGCCAACACTGTCAGAGGAATGTACGCAACAGCCCTGCAGATTGGATCAACAATTTAATGCTTAAGCAAGCAATCACCATGCTTAAAAAATTTCCTGAATGACCAGAAGGTTGAAAAAGAAGAAGATTTTGCATAAAAGAAATGTGCATTTTGCCATTTCAAAAGATAAACATTGTATAGAGAACCTCAATAACAGGATTCTTTTACTTAATTCCCTGTGTATTCAATAATGCATATAACAAAGAATTCAAAGATCTTTCATTAAGGCTTTAGAAATTAAAAAAAGCAAAATAAAATGATCAAGGAAACAAATGAAAAAACACTTGCTCATATCCAATCCATAGAAGCCATCAATTTCAAATCTATTGAACTAAAGAAGGAAACTTGTTCGCACAAAAGCTTAGTACTATTCATTACTCAAAAAAATATTTTTTTGGATAAGGAAATAGGAGGGATGCAACACATTGACTTCTTATGAGGTCATCCATTCTAGTACTATTCTTGCAACTCAATATTCAGATTGAGCAAAACTACGAATAGTTCGGTTTCTTTCACAAGTTAGTTTCTAGTCTCCTGAACATGGCCAACCAAATAAATAAATGATAATTAAACTTAAAAGTTTGGAATCTAAGCAACAGTACTATATAATTCTCTACACTTCTCATTCCCACCATATCAAAATCAGCAAATTGGTCAAGTTAGGCTATTTTAAAAAATCTAGTTCAAAATTGACATTTTAAAAAAATCAAGTTAGGCTATTACAAGTGATCACCTTTCAGTTTGGAAGATTTTGTCTTATGGGCACTGCATTTTTATCCCTAAGCCTATGGTTTGCATGTGATCTCGCAAGTAGGCAATCCAAAAAAAAATTATTCTTGATTAGGAATTTGCATAGGGATCTATGGATTGCAGGGTAGAAAACAATATTGATTAATCATCCCTTTCAAAAGTACGAATGGACCAGTGGATTGGATTAGGTATATCAATTATCTTTTGGCTGGCCAGATTAGACCGCAAATTACCATGACACATCAAAATAGGATTACAAAACCTCTATGCAGCAACTGTTGAGGGCAATAAATACAAAGAATATACTCTGGCTTAGTCATTAAATGAACTCTGCAACCAACCCTTCTAACATCAATCTATGACAGGGTGACTACAACGAAAATTTGATCCGCAATTACATCAGAGGTAAGAATCCAATTACAGAACACGAGTTAAAAATCAATACTACAACCAATTGATGCAAGATGGAGTAGTAAATCACCACCAATTCGTAAGTAGAAATTGACTTACAGCACAACAGGACCCCAAGGTCCAAGATCCTGTTCAACCCATAATAAAAAGTCCTTCAAAATCTGCAGGAAGCACATGCTTTGTTAAATACAAAATACGTAGAGCTTTTGAAACAAACTTGGCACAAGGTTTTTCAAGGAAGAGATCCACAACAAGGCCATCTTGTTGCAGCAAGAAACTAGCAGAATTAATGCTACAAAGTAGGAGAAACCATACAACATTGTCAATTAACGAATTAAAATTGAAGACTGCGGATGGGGGAGATAAAAATACCTCACAAATGAGTGTGGTTGTCAGTTATTATGGCAAATTGCCAACAAAACCAGAGTTTCCCTTAATTAATCTGAAAACCTATAATACCCAACCCAAAGTCCAAAGACATACACATTTTGACAATCATAAAATTTTTTTTATAGGTAGGTAATCATATAATTAACCCGAAGTAACAAACGAGCAACTAAAAAATGCCTCACAAATGTCACGCACAACAAAACAAACAAAAGAAGCCAACCAGCAATTCACCAAATCCAACATCAACACAAAAAAATTTTAAAAAAAAATCTTTAAAAAAATTGAAACATCCGAAAAGACAGACATAAGAAGAGAAAAATCGATCAATAGGCGAAAAGAACACGGACCCAGATGAAAAAAGCTGACCTTGTCGACGGGGAGAGTGAGGCAAGCGGTGACCACGGCCGCGACGATGAGGAGGAGGAGGGTGATCCTGAGGGCGGAGCCCAACGTGAACGCCATGAAAATCCTGCGACGCCAAGGCCTGCACACCTCGTCGTCGTCTTCGTAGCCTGATATAGCTTGCTTCAACGACAAGCGAGCCCTCAATCCCCCAAGATTTGCCAGATTTCTTTCTGGTGTGTGGGCACCAAGGAAAATAAAAACGCAGTGTCGAAAGGTTGTGCTCAATACTATCAACTAACCTTCCTGCCTGCCTATCTCAGTCCTCTGGGTATGAGTAGTTTATGTGAAATTAGGTGAAATTAATTGTTAAAAAATTAGATTTTTATTTTTTTGGGTGGTAAGACTGGCATTAAAATGACATACCCATCTGCCTGCGACTGTCAGCATGGTCGGTATCCTAGACTGCGCCCACACAAACCACGCGTGGGAGATAATTGAAGAGTCGGTTCTCTTCACCGGAGCTAGTCCACCGCACCCCGAAATTTAAAAAAAAAAAAAAAAAAAAAAAAAATGATAAACCGGTTAATTGGTTCGACAGGTTGATTCGGTCCGGACCAGTTCCGTCATTTTAATAACCAGTTAAAAAAGTCCAGTTTCGATTTTGGATTTTCCAGTATCGAACCGAACTAGCTTATATATATATATATATATATTTTAATTGAATTTTAATATTATATAAAATATTTTTAATATTATATATAACTTTGATGTATAATATATATAATTATATATATACATTTGAACATATACACTCGTATTAATGTATAAAAAAGTGTATATTAATATAACCATCATATAATATCTTATCACTAATATATATAACCACTAGCATATTATATAGGATTAGTATATATTATAATAGTTATAATATAATATATAGAATTACTACATATATGCAATATGCAATATTATATATATATATATATATACACACACTAATATTTCATATATATATATATATATATGATATATTAGTCCCAAAAAGCAAAACAAGGTCGTTTAGAATTGCTACAAATAACTAAACTATCCTTGCGAAACGGCGTCTTTTTAATCGGTACACCGTTTTAATCGGTTGGGGCTTCGGGCTACCCCCCACCCCCACGCGTGCGAGTCTCTCTCAGACTCTCTCTCACTCACTCGCCCCTCATCTCTCATTCCGATAGCCCCTTTCTCACTCTTAGCCCCGTCTCCTCACACGCAACCCTTCCTCACGCTGGCCTTCTCTCACCGCAATCAACAGTCCATTACCGTCGACAATGACACTGTCGCAATGGAACAACCCCTTGCGACACCATTGGAATGTGTACATTGTACCGTAAGAGTTTTTTGTCTAAGGACTTGTTTTGTTTAGGGTTATTTATCACTTGTATAAATCATTTCATTGTTTCAAGTTTAAGTGCTTGACCGATTGCTTCATTTCATCTAGGGTTTAAATTATTTTTTTTGAAATTACACATTTCGGATTTTAGTATAGTTTTTTGTCTAAGGACTTGTTTTGTTTAGGGTTATTTATCACTTATATAAATCATTTTATTGTTTCAAGTTTAAGTGCTTAACCGATTGCTTCATTTCATCTATCTAGGGTTTAAATTTTTTTTTTTGAAATCAGTAAGACCAAAAGTATTGGTTTAGCGGGGTAACCGGTACGGTATCGATTATTGAAATCTCAAAATGGGTGTATACCGGTTCGAGTCTAAGTGTGGTGTGTAGGATGGTGAGTAACAAAACTAGTGTAGTATAGAGATGAAGAGTAGATTTTTTTCATTGGTAATCAATAATTCAATCCATCTTTATTCTGATAAACTACTATATAAAAATATATTAAGATTTTTAATACAATATTTATGATGCATTCTCCTTTCTTTTTAACATTAAAAAATTATAAAGAGCTTTTTAGTTGGTTAACACTTACAAATCATTGATGGAAATATTTTTCGAGTAATAATACACACATAATGCTTTTATACAATCATATTTTAAAATAATAATATTTTTACAAATTATTTTATAAAAATAATAATGTTTTTATAAATTATCTATCATTTAAAATATAATTAAATAAAAAATTGTAAAAAATATCATATTTCCATATTTTCCATCGTCAACAGTCCATTGAGCAACCCAATGAGCATGGTTACTAGCACCTGTAAAGCTATCCGTTAATGGCCAACATTGATGATACAATCACATTTATCTCCAATAATAATTCAATCTTTCTTCAAATATTACTTCCAATTGGACCATTGGTCACCACATCTTTACGGTAAATTGAATCAATATTAGAGATAAAATACTATTAAAATTGACACATTGCACCCTCAAATTACTAACAACTTATACTTTGTACTCCCTTTTAATATTAAATTAAAATTGTGCCATGCAACGTGTTTTTCATTTATTTTAATGGTCATATTTAAACAAAAATGCAAAGTGTTTGATTTTTTTTTTTTTTTTGATTTTTTATAGTTTGACGGTGTATTGTATTGGTTTTTGTAATTTGGATGTAAAATACAACACCCTTAAAGTCACCAAATAAAAGTAAAGAGAATGTTTAATTTTTATTAGAGATACTTGATTATATATATATATATATATATATATATATATCAAACCAATTAAGATTTTTATTGTTTTTATATAACAAACCATTTGCGTTATACTTGATTATATATATATATATATATATATATATATATATATATAACAAACCAATTAAGATTTTTATTGTTTTTATATAACAAACCATTTGCGTTTTATATATTCGTTAATCAGCATTGAGAATTCGTGTAAATATTGTTGACTTAGTATGATTTGATTTGCAATAACGGTTTAAAAAATAAATTTCTTATCAATCAAATCTTGCCATGTAAGCAGCGTGAAAGGTTATGTGTTCTTCATATCGACATGTAAATAAAATAACAATCATGTATAAACAAGTACAATGTAACAAACATTGGGTAGATAAGGAGAGTCAAGTCAAAGGTTTGATCAAACCATATGTTCTAAATCATCCATGATTTCTTAAAGCCTAGACCAATGCACATATTCTAAGGTTCCAAATTAAGCTTTATTAAAACCATAGATCACGTATATTCAGCAAAGCTTCGTTTCATAAGAGATTGGATGGGGAAGGTCAACGAGATCGGCAAGTGGCAACTTGCTCAAAACCAAAAATTTCATTACCCAAAATCAAGTTTTTGCTTTAAGCAACCAATCTCTAACATGAAGATTGCGTTCATTTTTCCCATTGGGTGGCTGTGTATTAGTTAAGGTTGAAGCAACAAACAGTCTTTATCATTGCTTATTAGTGAAAGGAAAAAACTTGAACACGTAGACATGCAATGGGAATTCACTTGACAATGACACAAAATGGCTTGTGAATCTATATACATGCCTTCTGGAAAAAGCATGAACATGCATGCCTAGAAACTATATATACTCGATCGAGATCAAATCGGGTAACACAATACAGTTCAGATGGAGCGCCAAATACAGATTTTCTCTATTCCTGACTCCAAAGAACACCTCAAAATCGCAACCATATGTGTTATATTATATGTTGACAGTTTATAAATGAATAAAGAATGCCATCTGATCTAATGAATTATACGAATCTATATATATATATATATATATAGCACTCACTGCCTCGTACTTTCTCCAGAAAAAGCAGCAGCCAAGTTCTTTTGTCTGCATTCTTACAGTGCATATGGCATCTAATCCATTGTTTTCTTGGCTGAGAGATATGAATGGCCTGGCATTTGCGTTCTCAATATCATGCCATAACGCCACCCTCAGGGGCTCCAACTCTGCAGAATAGTGCATAAATTCATCTTGCACAGAGTGCATTGAGCAACACATGAACTAACATGAGGTCTACAAAATACTGGTGCCCAATTAGGCCGTCTCTCCACATCATCTTCAGCGGAGCTCGACCATAATGCACACCGTCATTGCACCGATTATCAAAATGCCAAGGAAAAGTCATATCAAAGTTATCGATCACGCCAGAAACTACCCCAGCGTGCTTCAATTTGTCCAACAATACACCATTGAAAGCCTCCATTTTATTGGGATTAAATGCCAGCGACCTAGCATATCCACCAGTTGCTACAGTGGTCCTGTAGAAAACCTTTGGCACTGCCAATCCCCTCTGCTTCAATGACTCCATAACCTCTGCCCAAAATGAAGCCGCGTAATCTGCCCCACCAGAGAATGCCCTTAGATTTTTCCACTTAACACCATCGTGTAATCCAGAGTTCATGATCACTGTGTCTGGAACTGTGTCTTCTGAAAAGTACTTCTTTAACAAATTCCTAAATCCTTCATTTTGCAATGAATTCAACCCTTCATAATTGCCCGTCTCATTCCAGTGCCCATTGAAAATGCTAGTAATTCTAACCGATTGAGACGGTTGTTTTGGGTTTGAGAAGTTCATATCAAACCGCCTGGGAACTGAGGGAATATCAGGCAAATCTAAGACAAAATTGAGCATGTTTCGGATTGTATCGACGTGATTTGAATCACCCCAGAAGAAAATCCACCGATTCTTCAAGCAATTCCAAGCAGAATCAGCTAGAAACAATCTAAAAGCACAATGTGCAGAGTAGACCCAACCATTACTCTCTAACAAACCCAGTGAGCCACTACACCACGGACTCTGACATGGAAAGTCAGGTGGTAAGCAACGGTAACGACCATCACTACTGATTTGACAATCATCATTCTTACCATGCCGAGTCCACCTCCCAGACCAAATATCCCCGCTAAAGTCAGATTCTGTACAAGTTTGTAGCTCATGCAAGTGACCTGAGGATTTGTAAAACCTGATCGGAATTTTCCGAAGCACTCGATCAAACGCGAATCGCCAAGGTGAGAATTTCAGGCCTTCAAATTGCCTAAATAGCAGGATAACTGTCAGATTGTAATCCCCATCAAAGTTGGGATGAACCTGAAGCGAAACATAATAAGAGCCGTTACCAAAATCTTTGACTAACGGTCTGGATTTCCAAGAATCCCCTGAAAGATCAGTCTCAAAGTAATCTCCACCTAAACAGCGTGGATTTCCAGACTCATCCAGTGCTTGAAAACCAAATTCATGGATTTCACCGGCTGAAAGATCAATCAAGTTCCTACCATCCAAACCAGGAATCGAAATCTGTACCGTCTTGGAATCCTTACAAGGTTCACCTCCTGGAGCCAACCACCGGGCGACAAGATTGGAGGTCAAGTTGGGTTCTAATTCAGCTGAAACCCAGCTCAAATTTGGCGAAGCTGTGTGCTGCAGTGGATTCTGGCTGACTGTTGAGGTAATCCGGTTGAGTTCTGAACAGAAGGCGGTTCAAGAATGCGGGAATCTATAGGGTTCGTAGTATTAGTTTGGTTCTGGGTCGTATTAGCCAGGACGATGGAGGTGTTGAGAGGGAGACTTTGATGGATTTGGGTGAGATTAGCCGGGCGAGTACTGAGTTTCGTGGCTACGAAATCTTGTCTGAACCTCCAAACTTCGAGAAAGCTTTTTATGGTGCACCCATCTACGCTCCAAACTATGACCATCCCAACAACAACCAAAGCCGTCAGCACTCCAAAACGCCAATGACGCAAGGGACTCCACCTTGGTATCAATGGTTTCAAAAGTAAATAACTCATTGCCTTCTCCGGCATCTCCAACCACCACCACCGCCACTTCAACAGCAACAAACTAAACAAACCCAGAAAAAGAAAAAACAAAACCAGCTTAGATAAGCTTTTTCTCTCAAGATATAAACAGAAAGGTTTATTTTCTCCAAAAAAAAAAAAATAAATAACAACGGCACTTTCCCAGGAAAAAAAAAAAAACAAGAGAAAAGAAAATTCTTTATTTTTCACCCTAGCTTGTGTTAAAGCACATGCAAGTTCTGATTTTCACTTAAAAAAAAAAAAAAAAGATAGATAAAATAATGAACTTTAACTTGCAGAGTATGGTTCAAGCTTAAGAGATGTTTGTCGCTTTAAAGCCTCAGATCGGTTTGAGAAAGGAAGAGGAGGACAATGCAGCTCTAAAATATTGACATTTTGTCCTTCTTTTTCGTTGCAAATAGTTTCAACCAGGAAAAGGGAGAGAGCCACAGGAATTTGCCTATCTGCCTCTCTCTTCTTTCTTCCGGAAATAATGGAAAGCAAAGATATTTTCGTATTTTAAACTCTATATTGGGAGCACAGACCTAGAAAGGATTCAGGAACCGGGAGGACAACAATTCTTATGAGCGGGCGATAATGCCCTTCTGATTGACAATGGAATTGCAGTGAGGTACAGGTACTGAGATCTTGAATAATGGAGCCACCAGCCACAATAATTGGACGCGTGTCGGTGAATACAGTAGGGGTATTTATGTCTTTGTGATGCATTATTTAATAGCCTGGCAACGTGCATATGCATGGTGGCTTTGGGCACCAGGTATCAGGGGTGTGTAAAATTTTAAAAATTTCAATTCTGTCTAACTTTTGTTTCGATTTTGACTCTAATTTTATTGGAATCATCAGAATTTGGAGTTGGAATTTGGAGTAGTTCTGAATATTTATTCGGAGTCTGAGTTAGAGTCGGAGTTTCAAGAAGCTCCGATTTCGACTCTAAAATTTCTTTTACTGTACACTTGCGCTAGAGCGAGGTGTCGAGCGCAAGTCGAGCACACGTTGTATTGAATATTAGCTCGAGCGACATGTCGAGCGGAAGTCGAGCGAACCTCTTCCAGTTCGCTCGAGTGACATGTCGAGCGAACCTCTCTAAAAGAGTTCCGTTCGAGCGCCACGTCGAATGCACGTCGAGTTCCGATCTAATGTCGGAGCTCCGACCTCCGATCGGAGTCTGACTCCGACTCCAATTCGGAGTCAGAGTCGGAGCTCCAATTTAACTCCGACTTTTGTCGGAGTCGGAGGTCAAAAACCAGTACTCCAACTCCGTCGGAGTCAAAACCCAGCCCTACCTGGTATCACTTGCCATTCCCGATCTATGCATCTCAGGTAAAAGGAATTATTAGCTAATCCAAAAAGGAATAGTGACATCATTGTCCCCACTTAATAATTAGATCTTATAGTGTTGTTTTCGACGAGTAATGTTGGGATACAATTATAGATTTTGTAAGCGATTTAATACTTTTTGTAAAAAGAGATAAGTTTATTATTAAAAATTAATTTTTTATATAAATTTTATATTTATTTAAAAAAAAAATAACGTTTACGTTTTCTATAATTATAAATATTCATTTCTCATGTATTAAAGGAACCCGTCATATTAGTCAATATATATCTTATAATTGATTGTCTCAATATGTGTAAAATATGTCTAAAATTTAAAAGTCAAACTAAAATAAATGAAAATAAAGTCGATAATGAGAAGGTTTTTTCTTACTTATCAAAAAAATCAATATATCTGTTTCAAGTGGGATGTCATTAAAGAATCATACATTGGATAAGTTTAACTTAAGAGTATGCTTTATATAGTCTTTTAAAATGTGTGAATTTGATGCAATTTTATATAGTCTCTTATGTAATTTTTAAATTTTTTTTAAAAAAACACACTTAAAAAAGAAAAAAAAAGCTTTCAAAGTGGGAGGGAGGGGTAAATTAGTATTTTTCAAAAAATAAAAAATACACTTTATGCAAGCAAGGACAGAATGGAGGACAGAAAACTAGCATTTTTGTTTTCACAAGACATATATCAGATTTTGAAGATTGTGGAGACAACATCATGGGGGGCCCAATGAAGGCTAACGCCCTGACACATTAAATGACAACAGACATCGGATTTTGATCCGCAGGAAAGGGCCAAGAAATTATATTCTTACTGTGTTAGGCGCGTAAATATCCACGTTAGATAGACCGAGCTAATGAAAAAGTTGAGAGATCGAACTGTTGAAGCTGAGAAAGAAAGAAAGATTAAGCTGACGAGAGAGAAAAAATTTATTTTAAATTTGACGCGTGAACGATTGTATACCAGTTGTATTTACCAAAAGACAGTTTCTATAAATATGTTTATTTATTTTTATAATAAATCTTATTTAAAAAATATATATATAACTTGCATTCTTGAACATTGCATTACTTACTCGATAGAGATGCTTGTGCACATTTTGGTCAGACAACGTCAATTTGGTTTCTTTCCAAAAAATGATTTATGGCTTATTTGGAAAGTGAGATGATGTCATTTTATCACAAAAATTTTTGTCACTTTTTTTTTAAACTTGACTCAAATACAAAAATTTTTTATTTTTTATTTTTTTATCTAATCATATCTAATCGTTATAACGTTTCTAAACTTTTAATTAAAATTCAAAAAATAATATTATAACAATATCTTAACTTTATAATAATTTTATTCAATATTTTTTCTTATTTTCGAAAATTTAATAAAATATCTTAATTCAAACCATTTCAAATTCTCAATATTATTCACAAATTATTTTACTACTATTTACAAAATTCTCGTATCATCTTGTTATCCAAGTATGCCTTTATCCTATTTGATGATGCTCTCGTGCAGTGTATAGCTCTGTCACGACAACCCTAGGAATCGAAGAGAAAATGGAGAAGAACGAAGAAGGCATCGTGAGTCACATGGATCAGGTAACACACTGATGATAAGTGGGCCGAGGCTTGAAGTGGAAGTTGGGCTTAAGTGAAGAGTTAAAGATGAAGTATTACTTAGGTTAAAATAAGAGATGGGCCTTGGCTTTACACACATGCTATATCTTTTGTATTGCATTTCGTTATGCTGGGGTGTCAGGTCAGTATCATGTTAGGGAATACTCCTGTAGAAATACAAAGTTTGTTATGTGTGTCTGTTCATATACTTTGTAATTCCTTTCGAATGGATTATTGATGAATGCATAACTTTTCTACAATTTCTCCTTCCTGAGAAAATGTTTCTCCTCTAAGTGAGTATCTAAGTCCAAAAATCCTAGAGTGTTACAAATCTAATATCAAAGATAGCCCCATCCCCTTCATACAAAAGCATGCTAATGGTTGAAGGGACTAGATTTTCTCAGTTGCATGAGGGCTTCAATTCCTTGAAGAAGACATCTGAATCACAGTTCAAGAGCTTGGAGATTGAGATGCTGGCTCTGAAGAGACAACTATCGATTCTAACAATGGAGTTGCAGAAGAAAAACCAGAAACAAGCTAAATCATCCTCTGGGCCAACAGGACAACAAGATCTTCAGCTGGTGCAGATGGGTGAGGTGTAGATGCACTCGGTAAGGCTTGATTTTCCTGTGTTCAATCGTGGTGACCCCACGGATTGGTTGTACAAGGTACAATAGCTCTTTACTTTCCACAATACACTGTCACAACACAAATTAAGGTTAGCATCCTTCCATATGGCAGGTAAAGCTTTGGTAAACCAGGAGCTAGATGAAACTGAGCAACTAATGGACTAGGAGCACTTTGTAGGGCTTTACTCATTAGGTTTGGCCCAAGCTGTTATGATGACTCCATGGAGGCCTTAGCGAGGTTAAGACAAACAGGGTCTGTAGAGGACTATAAGACCCACTTTGAGTCATTATCTAATAGGCTAAGGGGTTTGTCAGATCCCTATAAGCTAAGTTGTTTTTTAGTGGACTTAAAGATGACATATGCCTTCCAGTGAGGATGTTCAACCCTCCAAGCCTTATCTCGGCCTACAGCCTAGCTAAGATACAAGAAGAAAATTTAGCCATTACCAAGAAAACCCATAAAGGAACCTCCCTTTGCCCAACTGAACCATGCCCAAAAATTTCCAAACTGGTACCCAAAAACCTAACAAAAAACAAACCCTACCAGTATAGAAAATCAGCCAAACTCAAATGCAAGATCGTAGGAAAAAAGGCTTGCGCTACTATTGTGAAGTTAGGTGGAGACTTGGTTACAAATGTCAGAAGCCTAATTTGTATCTAATTGAGGAAATCTATGATATTTCAGATGAGGAAAGAGCTGTGATGAGGGACTTAATTGTGAAGGAGTCTAAAGAACAGCTGCTAGAACTGAGCACTATAAAAGGGGACTTGCAATCTCCCTGCATGCTATCACTGGCACTGGAAACAAAACTATGAGGGTCAAAGGGAAGATTGGGGACTGTTGGATAATCATACTTATTGACTCATGTAGCACCCATAATTTCATTGACCTTGCTGTAGTGACTAAAACCAGGGTAAAGGTGCAGGATGATTAAAATGTTCAAGTTGAGGTGGCTAATGGATAATTGGTCTATAGAGTTGGAAGAGTGAATGAATTGCCCTTAGTTATACAAAATACCCATTTCTGTTGTGAAGCTTATGTACTTTTACTGGCTGGGTGTGATATGGTTCTCAAAGTAGTTTGGCTTCAGACCTTGGGGTCTATTTTATGGAATTTCCAAGAGCTAACTATGTAGTTTGCTAAGGCAGGATAGCCAATGGTGTTTAAGGGGTTACCTAGCTCGAAATTAGTGGAGATGGGAATGGTACCTAAGAACCACAGCATGGGGAACAAGGGAGTACTGTTACACTTCCTGGAACCTGAATAAAAAATACCTGAAATCCTAGCATCCCTCCAAAAACTCCTAAATCAATATCTTGACATATTTGCTGAATCCTACCACTCCAAAGATCCCATGACCATGCCATTCCCTTACAACCTGGAACTAGCTCTATTTTTGTGAAACCCTATAGGTACCCTTACTTTAAAAAATATGAGAAATAGAAGATTGTGAGGGAGCTGCTGACTTCGGGGGTTATTCAACTAAGTTAGAGCCCGTATTCTTCACCAGTGCTGTTGGGTAAGGAAAGTTGATGGCTCATGGCGCCTCTATGTAGACTATAGAGCTCTAAACAAAGTCACTGTTAAGGACAGATATCCCATACCAGTGGTGGATGAGCTACTGGATGAACTTAATGGCTTGGTTATATTCTCTAAGCTGGATCTCAGATCTTGTTATCACCAGATTAGAATCAAAACAACAGATATTCCCAAGACAGCCTTCTGCACCCACAAAGGCCATTATGAATTTCTAGTCATGCCATTTGGCTTAACTAATGCCCCCATTGACTTTCCAAAGCCTAACGAATCTAATTTTTAAACCTTCCTAAGACGATTCATACTTTTTTTTTATGACATTTTGATTTACAACGACAGTGAAGAGGAACATGGAAGACACTTGAAGATTGCACTGGACACTCTAAAACAGCATCAACTATATGCAAAAAGATTCAAATGTACATTTAGATGTGCTGAGGTGGCTTACCTAGGGCATTTGATTTCTGCCTAGGGGTTAAAACTGACCATGTGAAGCTTTTGAGCCATGTGTGAATGGCTTATTCCTACCATGGCGAGATCCCTAAGGTGCTTCCTGGCTACTGTAAGAGGTTTATCAAGGGTTATGGTGGGGGTGGCTACTCCCTTCACTGACATACAAAGAAAGGAAGGGTTCCAATGGTCTGCTGCAGCAGAAAAGACCTTCTATGACCTCAAGGAGGCAATAACCAACCCTCCATTTTAGCCATACCAAATTTCTCCCTTTCCTTTGAAGTAGTGTGATGCATCGGGAAAGGTTGTGGGTGTTGTCCTTATGAAAAAATGGCACCCCATTGCCTTATTTGGTCAGGCCTTGAAGGGTAGGGCCTTGAGTTTATTGACTTATGAAAATGAACCTTTTGCATTGGTCTTATCAATGCAAAAGTGCAGAACTTACCTCTTGATCAAGCCATTCATTATTAAAACAGACCATCAAAGTCTGAAATTCCAACTAGATCAGAAGGTGGGATCTACCATGCAACAGAAATGGATTAGCAAGCTCCTAGGCTATATTTTTTGGTGGAGTACAGGAAATGATTTGAAAATGGAGCAGTTGATGCTCTCTCCAGGAAGGGTGAAGATGAAGGCCAAGTGGCACTTTTAGTGATTTCTATCCCTACTTGGGACTTATTGGAAGAGGTGCGGCTCTATTATAAAGATGACTCTGAGGTGTAGAAACTCTTGTAGAAGGTGGATAAGGAATAAACTAATTCTCAACTATCAGTAAGGAAGGGATGTCTATACTACAAAAACAGACTATACATTCCTAATAATTTTGGTCTCAAGACTAAATTGCTCTACCTATTACACAACAATCCCTCAAGTGGGCATTCTGGGCTGGATAAGACCCTACACAAGGTTAAAAGACAGGTTTACTGGTCAGGCTTAATATATGAAGTTGGTGACTATGTGAAGAGCTATGATGTATGTCAACGAGTTAAACCTGAGAACTCTCTCTACCCATACCCTTTAAACTATGGACCCACATCACCATAGACTTCATTGAAGACCTCCCCACCTCACAAATCTTTAATTGCTTATGGGTGGTTGTAGATTGCCTAACTAAATGCTCTCATTTCACCCCCCTCTCTCACCTTACACTACCTCTACCCTAGCCCACTCCTTCCTTAAAAACATTTTCAGACTTCATGGCATGCCTGATTCAATTATTTCTGATAGGGATAAGAGCTTCACCAACAGGTTTTGGAGGAACTATTCAAACAACAGGGTGTGGAACTGGCATTTAGTATAGCCTACCATCCTTAGACAGATGGTCAGTCTGAGGTCGTCAACAAAACTCTTGAAAATTACCTACATTGTTTTGTAGGTGAAAAGATCAAAGATTAGGCCTTGTGGATTCCATTAGCAGAGTAGTGGTATAATACCACTAAACACTCCTCAACACAGATGATCCGCTTTGAAGCCTTATACGACTACCCCCCACCCCGCCTACTGAGTTACTTACCAAGATCATCACTAGTGGAAGCAGTGGACTCCACACTTAATTCCAGGGAATAAATCAAGTCATTATTGAGACAGAACCTTAAAAAAACACAAGAAAGAATGAGAAAGTATGCAGATTTGAAAAGGAAGGAAAGGGAATTCGTGGTGGGGACATGGTTTACCTGAGCATATCGGATCCATTGCCTACCGTTTGAAGCTTCCTGAGTCTGCCATGATCCATCCGGTGTTCCACGTGTCTCTACTGAAGAAGAAGTTGGGCAACTAAATAGATCCTATGACTCAACTGCTTCCTGTCAATGCCATGGGGGTGTGCAAACTCGAGCCCAAAGAGATTCTAGAATAGTGTCTCAGTCAAGTCAAACGGGAACCAGTGGTGGAAGTTCTAACTCGATGGCAGGGGCAGACAACGGAGGACGCTGCCTAGGAGCCCTATCACCGTTTGAAGGATGCCTACCCACACCTTGTAAGCAAGGTGTTCAAAACAGCGGGTCATTGTCACAAGCAACCCTAGGAATTAAAGAGAAAATGGGGAAGAATGAAGAAGGCATCGTGGGTTACATGGATCAGGGTAATACACTGATGATAAGTGGGTCGAGACTTGAAGTGGAATTTAGGCTTAAGTGAAGAGTTGAAGATGAAGTATTACTTAGGTTAAAATAAGAGTTGGGCCTTGGCCCAGTCTAGGATGAGTCAATCTAGTATTTGTCTTTTATGCACATGTTATATCTTCTCTATTGCATTTTGTTATGCTGAGGTGTCAGGTTAGTATCATGCTAGGGAATACTCCAGCAGAATTGCATAGTTTGTTATGTGTGTCTGTTCATATACTCTGTAATTCATTTCGAACGAATTATTGATGAATGCATAACTTTTCTACAATTTCTCCTTCATGAGAGGATGTTCCTCCTCTAAGTGCCCTAGAAAGTGTTACAACCTCAATATTAAATAATATACTATATTCAATCTGTTGTATCTATCTCTAAATTGTAGAAAATATTGAGCAAAAAACTGTAGAAAATTTAAAATACTATAATCATCTCTTCTCTTTTGGTGTCGTTTGGATAATGAGCTGAGATGAAATGAGTTGAAATGAAAATTGAAAATTGAATAAAATATTATTAGAATATTATTTTTTAGAATTTGAAAAAATTGAATTGTTTATTATATTTTATATAGAAATTTTAAAAAAATTGTAATGATAAGATGAGACGAGAAGAAACACTTTTTATATCCAAACAACCCCTAAAAAAAAAAAAGGAAAGGAAAAGAAAAACAAGCCCATGCATTTTCACTTTCTGCCTTCTGGCCTGGCACTCTTCACAGAAGTTCAAAAAAGGTTCATAGATCAAAAGCGAAAACGACAAAATGACGGTGAATGTTTAGATGCTTTCTCGCCAGAGCTCTAAACAAAATAGTTAGGCTTCGTTTGGAAACACAATTCATCTCAACTCATTATTATAATTTTTTCAAATCTCAACATCAACTCAACTCACTTTAACATCCAAACTCACTCTAAAAGCAGCTCTATATATTCCACGTGAGTCACTAAAGGTGTCCATATCATAGGATATATAGGATGCTTTAGAGAGAGCCTTTAGGAGCAATCCAAAAGATAAAAAACAGGTTAGAGCTGGAGCACGACTCAGTCATGTATGTCAGTAATGTGGTTGTATTGTCGTAGTCTGAAGAAGTTTCATCAAAGGCACTTCAAAGAAAGCAGGCATACAAGACAAAAATAGATGGGATGGATGAGTTTAAATGTATATTGTATATGATGCATGTTTTTTTTTTTCGTAATGGGATGTACGTGCAACTCTTTTTTTTTTTTATTTGTAATGGGATGCATGTTTTCAAACTCCAGACCTCCATTGGAAATTATGTCAAGCCAAAGGCTTTTGGCATATATGATGCATGCTTTTGTCCAAGCCTTAATGGTGTTATCATTCAGAACTCTGGGTATTTATTTAGTTGAGAAAGAAGTCAAGTTTCTGATTTTTCTGACTAGTTTTCGACAATACCATCATTTGCATATATATATATATATATATATATATATATTTATTTATTTATATATATAAAAGAATTTTACTTTTATTTCTTTGCCACATATTGCTAAGTTGGCATTTGATACTGTCTGCAATCTGCATGGGAATACCGGAACCTCATAAATCAACTGGACTAACATATTTACATGAGAAGGTGCGCGCGCGCGCGCCCATGTTGTAAAGCAAAGCATCACTAGAGAGAGAAAAACATGGCCACAATCTTCTAAAACGACAGAGTGACAATTCCCTTAGAGTCCATTCATAACAAATACAATCGGATATTACAAAAACTTAAAAACTTATATTACAAATAATAAACAATCGGATATAGAAACTACAAGACCATTCCAGAAAGCGAGAATCTTAACTTCAAACCAGCTGTGATATAGGAATTAACACCAACAGTAAGTTCTCTCTCTTCACAAAAGGCCGCAAATGCAAATTAAAACCATACGTCTAATAAATAGAATGAGATTGATTCCCGCAGCCTCTAATATCTATTTGAAAGAATTGATAATTTTGAGAGCAACTGAGAGGGGAGATAAATGAGAATAACGAGAGAAAAGAAGTCAAAGGTCAGAAAAAATACTAATAGGTGCCGTATTAGCTCCATGGATCATCCCACCCTTTAGGTCCCTCCCTTTTGACAAAATTAATTATGGCCTGGACAGCCTCATCGATTCTGTTAGAGAGGGAGTGATTCCCATGTTCGATTTCAGCTTTCTCTGCACCACCCATTGCTCTGCACAATCTGCATGAGTTCAATAAGGTAACGGCAGAAGTTCATTTGACCAAATCATGGATCACCTCCCTCACTCTATCACCACACACGCACACATAACAGAAATGACAATTACATTGTTTCAGACAAGTATATAGTCAACTGATACCAATCATACATGTCTCTAAAATATCGTATGGCAAGATTTTCAACCAATGTGAAGATGATATAACAAACATCATCACAGCAAAAGTGAAGAGTAGCAAGAAATTAATCTTACCTTTCAAGCAATGCTTTCTTATCAACATACTCTGGCATATACTCGTCTGCCATGGAATAGATAACCTGCAGAAATCGGATGGCATACCTCAATTGTACATATTATCACTTATTATGTACTTAACAAGGAAACGGCATCCTTCTGGTGTTTGCAAACAAAACGTATGTCTCTTGTTAGATGCAAGGACCACAAAGGTATAGTTACTGACTTTATATGTTTTTGTCTTGTATCCATCCCTAAAAGGTAGATTGAATAACTGATTCCAATCCTAATATAACAAATGGTTTCCTCATGATTTGATTCACAAACACCATAATGAAGTTACTTTTTGCATTGAAATACACTACCATACACTGCTGCATCAAAACAAGAGCATCCAAAACGGAATCTTTGTACCTGGCAAGGTGTGTTAGACATGTGGCTAAGTCTCATCCTCAACTGGTCATCGCTTAGATCAGAACTGAACATGTCATCATCCCCCATATATGCACAGAGGGAGTGATACCTACAAAGTAATTAGTTCTTTACTCTTTAGCAAAGTAGCAATGGCACTAAAACACACTCTTGCATATAGTAGCATCAATTGTGCCAATTTTCTAGTGAACATGGTAGAAATTGTGGAAACATCACAAGAGTGTTTTACAATTTCCTAAATATCAAATGTTTTAATATTCATGTTGCCTCCAATGTTTTAATATGTGATGCAAATCATGACTAGAATCCTCCACTACTGCTGGATGACTCATGGTAAACTTCAATTAGATGGATCCAAATTTTAGGACTGAAAATATTATCAGAGCAAAAGGAAAAATTATGAAGCTAAGCATTAGCCATGAACTGCCAATAACCAATTACAATCAAATCTTGATAGTCCGGATGGAAACACTATGGTTGTATACCAACCTATAAGCAGTTATTGGGGAAGTGGGATCTGCTTCCCTTGGCATTAATTCTGACCCTTGGCCTTCGCTTATCATGTTAGAAGCCAAGTCAATCATAGCGGCTGTTTCTGGAAGAGTTGCTCTATATTCCCGATCACTAACAGGAGCCTGAACATTGCAATTCTCATTGTGACAAAAGGTTGCAATTAAATGATCTCATAGGCAATGCCGAAATGAAAGGTCTGACAAAACTGTGAAAACTTGTTAGATAATATCATGACAAGTCACAGACAAGTCGTGTTGGAACTCTTTAACAGTTAACTGCTGAACAGATTTTCTTATCTTTTTCCTTGACAATCTACTTTGAGACAAATATCAGCCTTCTTATGTACATTCGTCAAATTAAACAAATGGGTTGTTCTCAGGAGGATTTATGCACTCAGACTAGCCAGTAAACTGTCATTCTTATAACTTTGATTTGACTACTACCTGCAAGATAATTGTTCTTCTCAGTCCATATATAAGAAGCAAGGTAATTGTTACTATTCCACTTCGTCCATTAACTGAGATAACCTTACCACTGCAAAGAGGCCAACAGGGCAAGGTGCAGAGTTAGTCCATCCCCCTCGATAAAAATACTTCTCTTGAAATAGCCCAAAAAGACATCTCTTATTTTGAAATAAAATCTTTCCACACTTACATAAATAAAATAAAAGGCTTGGCCATTTCCTAGCAACACAAGGCAGACGATTTGAGACCAAGTCATAGACTACTACGATTATATATCAGGTTCTACTATGGATTTCACAATTAGGACAAAAGAAAATACAGGAAGCCAAATGTAAGACTTGAATGAAAAAATGGACTTCGATTTTTAATTTCAAACCACATATTTCACTTCTAGCATCTCACATTGTATAACCTTCAACAGATGTTTCATATAATGTTCAAAATTTCATTTTATTGTTATTTTGAGATTATATCTCACCTTTGTGGGGGTAGAATACCCCTGTTTTGAGAAAGTTTCTCGATAGCAGAGATATATTGCAGCACTAGCATACTAGTAACACTAAAGAGTAACTGCCACCAACATGGACTGAAGTAGGATTCAGACGCAAAATTTAACAAGGTTAACAGAATAAGCCTTTATCTTGGCTAAAAGCTACTCATTCACTGCACAAATCATATAAAGCCAAGATGCAACAACTAATAGTGTACTCCCAAGGGAAAGTGATATAGATCTTTGAAGCTTTTACATTAAAAACAGCAGAGCAGGGTATGGATGGGTGAGTACCTGCAATATGGCTGCACGGACTGCTCTCGAGCATGCGGCATTTGTGCGCATATAATGCACAATATCCTAGTTTCATATCCAAAGAAGACAAAGTAAAGTTTTAGTCCTAAGAAGTTCTGGTGGTGAATGAGCAAATGAACCTCAGATCCAGTTAAGTTTAAATGTAACCAGTACTAACCTGACAACCAGTACTATGCCCCAGAAGTACCACACCTTCTGAATCTTCTTTGTTTATTAAATGACTGATCAGCTGGTCAAGCTCCATTGCATCCTTCAAGGTACATGGTACAACATACAACATCATCACACAACAAACAGGTAGTGCAAACGAACATCCCCCCTCCCCCCAAAACAAAGTCAAAACCAAGGTCCATATATTAATTTCAGACAGAACTAAGTCTGGAAATAAAACTCAGCTGAATATATAAATAATCCATAACCTGAATAATATGTACCCATATAAAATATCCTTAAAGATCTGCTGTGGAAAATCCATGTCTATCTCTCAGTTCAGGGTTTTGCATCGCACAATACATTAGCAATGGGCAGAGAGAGGAAGAAATGTGAACTTTTTATCTATAGTGTAAAAAACCCCATTACATGAATTTTCACATCAAGATAAAACACAAAATTAAAAACATTACCCTAATACTTCTCTTAGAAGTATTGGAACAGTTAGTGATTCAAACGGAACAAGCTAATCCAACCATCCTCACAGCATACTACAAAACAGGAAATAATGCAAAGAGAAAAAACTACCAACGACAAAACCAATTCAATAGACATCATTTACATTAGATGGCATTACTTGTTTCAAGCTGGAGGTGCCATATCCACTATATGAGGATGACAGAAGTGGTTGAACAAGTGCCCATTTCTCGTTCTCCAATGCAATTGCAAGAGGTTCCAAGTACCTGTCAATCAGATGAAAGAATGGTAAATCAAGAACTTTGGTTTTAAATTCTTTTTTGACCATTTGGAACCATTTCCAAAGAAAGACTGAGAGATGTCAGTTCTTCAAGTATTCAGAATTATGTCACTTCAATCAAACTAATTATGCTAATTGATTACACCAGCAACATAAAACATACTCAGTCGCCAGAAAACCGTCAGTTAATCCACCAATAAAAATTACTTGTTGTTTATGATCGCCTGTTTTGAATGCAACCTGCATGTTAGGGAAAAAAGTTGAAAAGTTAAAAAAATAAACATAACAGCACAGACGTTTAATCTCTCCTGAGGAGCAAAATCACAGTTAAGTCACAAATAGCAACACAAAATAGATAATGCCATGCATGTCATGAAATTAGCGCGAGATGAGCCTTCACATATGTACACATGGCCACACACACGCACACATTTTATGTTGTGCAAATAACAAAATTGGTGAGCCATGAGATCTGCCATCACATTATCATTTAGGTCTACAACAGCTCCCTCCCTCCCTCCCTCTCTCTCTCTCTCCCTCAATTGATGCAAATGAACCATTTTAAGTCTTCCATGATCACAATAGAGTGATCATCATGTATGGAAAACTAGATGTCTTGGCAGTACCTACCTAAAACGGATCGACACTGAACTTTTTTCAACAGTATTATCGGAAGGTATGGTTAACCATTGTTATTCATGAGCGTTGAGTCAATGTTGGTTATAAGGTATCAATGACCCACTGTTAAAAAAAAGAAAAGAAGGTATCAATGACCTAACAAGACCAACCAGACCAATTTCATTGTATAAATATACCCCCTCTATTTATTAGGTTAGAAGAACAACACCCCTCTGCCTTGCACCTTGCACACCAATCAAAAATCTCCAAGAGCTACACTTCATTTAGGCCTCGTTTGTTTTCATAGATAGATGAGATAAGATTTTTTGAGATATGTGTGAATAGTATTGAGATATGCTGAGTATAGATGAAATAAGATAAAATATGTGTTTGTTTATAGAGATGAGATGGGATTAGTTTGACTTTTTTGTGAAGTATTTATGGTTGTGGGACCCACAGCCATTTATATCAACAATATTATATTACATATGCGCTGAAACGAGATGAAGCCTGCACATGAACAGTACAAATATTTTTGCCTAACATTTCGGCATTTTCCCGGGCAGTGTTGCATTTTGCCTTTTTTTTTTTTTTTCCTGCATCCTTTATTAACCAATTATGTGTAATTATTTTTCCTTTTTATCAAATATTTTGCTGAGTCATTAGAAATATTTGTAAGAAAAAAAAAACACAACCTCATTTAAAAAATATTACACATAATTAGTCTTAAAATATATTCCTTTTATCAAATATTTTACAGTCATTTTTAATATTTTGTAATGATTTTTGCTACTCGTTATTACTACACCAAACATTCATTAAGAAAAAAGAGAAAAAAATAAAAATAAGTGTGATGTATGGATGATAAATAAATTTTTTTTTTAATATTGGTGGGACCCACTTATAATTATATTATTTTTTTGTAATAAAATATTGCCAAAATGGTTGAAGCCCGTGCATGAACAGTAACAACAAATGGTTTTCCTAGGTGTTGCTGTATTCTAACCGTACAACACAGTAACAAGTACCAAGGGTCAGATGCATTTTTTTTCTAACCGTACAGAACAAGAACCAGGCAGACCAGCTTTTTTTGGGTATAGTGCATTTTATAAACAGTAATAAATTAATGAGAGATGAGATAAGATGAGATTGAAAATGAGTGTTTGTTTTCAGAGATAGTCTAACCATACAAAACTTAGAAAAGTTTTCAGAGTTTTTAGTTTCATCCCTGAAAGCGAACGTGGCCTTAGAAATTGAGGGCAAGACCATTGTGGTCAAGCATGACCTTGTTCTAGGCTCTTAATCTAACACCCTGGATTGAGGTGCAAAGTGCCATATTGGTTCTGTACTAGTTAGGACTGAAGTTTTGTAAGGAATCCAAAGAGCTTCACTTGTAATGTTGACTAGTATTTTTTTCATATAAACACAATTGTGGTTGGTACTTTCCTTAGATCAGTAAAACTGATATCATAGTCGACCTAGTAACACCATGTAGCACAAGGGCACTGCAGTGTGAGATAATCCCTACCGAAGAGGAGATAGATTTATGTGGGGGACATTGTAAACTTTTGGTTGGTTAAGACCCACATCAGGGGGGAAGAGGGGGGGGGGGGGGGGGGGGGGGGGGGGGGGGGGGGGGGTTGAATTACTATACAAGTGAAGTGTATTAACTACCAAGTCTTTAATTGGTTCTTTACAAGGTGAAATTGGACCTCGTATCAATTCCAATGAATTCCAATTGTAGTCTTGACTAGTGCTTTTGGAGTACGTGTGCACATAAGACTAGCACTGTCATTACATTCTAGTTGTTTGTCATTGAAAACCTTGTCTTCCTTTCCTACATGGTGTTCCACCCCATCATAGTCCATAGAGGTGGGCCCAAAATAACCTCTGGCACAAGTGCCTCGAATAAAAAACCATGGAGATAAACTGCATAGTATTGGTCGGGGAAGTCAACAAGCACTTGATGTCCGATCAAAAGGGCCAGCACCCTTGATGAAAGGGCTGAAATTATGATTACTGGGGTCAGTTGATTGTTTCTAATTTGTGTTTCGTTGCTGAGAAATCAAGGCCCAAATAGACCACAAATGGACCACCATTGGCCATCAAAACCCAACCCAAACTGTCAAGTGGACCGCCATTGGTGCCAATGCAATTCAGTTTCTGTGCACCGAGTGGTCAGTTTAGAGGGTGGCTATTGAAGGCCAACACCCATCAGCTCAGCCAGCCATCGGACACCTACTCTGAAGGGTTCAGAGGTTTGCACTAGTGAGCCATAAGGTGTCCCGTCACATTGGCCTCTTTCTGTCAGTTCATGCAATGAGGCATTTTTAGGTTTTCCATGATCCCAAAGCTTATTTAAAGATAACCAAAATTAAGCCTTTCACCCCAAATTTCTGGCATTCACTTCAATTTCCATGCTAGTAGTAGCAAAAGAGTATCTATCCTCAACCAAGGCAAAACAAAAATTTGGAACGAAAGAAACTTTTTCAAAGTTGTTTCAAGTGATTTAATTGCAGAGTCCTAACATCTCTATTAGTCGATGGCCCAATAGTAAGCTTAACATCAAATCCAATCGCCACCAGGAACCCCTCTAAAAAAAAGGCGATATAGAATCTGCACAAACCAAGTAAGATATTTACTTATAAAATTGGAAATTCTGACTTCTTTCATTTTTGAAGCGTCCCACAACCAGTTTTCTTCAGCTGGAAATGACCCGAATTGAAAACAATAAAGAAGGAAAAATATACTTTTCAATCCCCCCAAACGACATCAATTAACGCAAATGCAAAAATTGTCAAAATTAACACTGAGATCGAGTTCACAAACCAAATCAAACCCATCAACACCATCCCGACCCAAAGAAAAGTAAGTTTCTAGATTCTAAATCAATCAAATTCATTAAACAAATGATAGATTTTTTTTTTCACTGACCTGAATAGGCTTGGGCCCATACTTAAAGAGAACACCACGCCACTGGTTTTTCCGAACAACTGGACCGGTACCGTCAGCACCGCCACCACCGACGTTGGAGTTGCTGCCCATCTTGACACTCCCGGGCCGGTCGGACCGGCCTCGCACAATGCCAGAAAGCCAAGAAGTCGTCGTCGAGGACGAAGAAGAGGTAGATGTGGAGGACAGAGAGGTGGCAGAAGAGTGAGAGAGACTCATATCAACGGGCCTAGTTCCCCCACCATAGCTCTCAAGACTCTTTTGGTTCTTGCATAAATAATGACAATCATGATATCTTCTGCGGTACGTTGAGCAGGTACGCTGAGCAGGTTAAGGAAAAGAAAGAGTTGTGCTAGAACTAGAAGCAAATCTCTAACCACCATATCTTTATATTTTATATTAAATTGGTGTGAGATTTATCTCTAAAATTTTTCTAAAAGAAAATTACAAAAAATATAATTCTCCGTCGGTTATTGATATGATTTATTTGAAATTAAAATTTTAAATTTAAAAAAAAATTAATAAAATGAGTTTTATAAATAAAAATACAGATTAAATCTAAATTAAATTGTCAAACGATTCTGAATTATTAATAGAGCATTCGATTATGTAATTTTTGTCAAAATCTAGCCTTTTTTATTTAATTAAATTTAGCTATGAAGCATATAATGATTATTTTATACAATTTAATTTCTATATATCCACGTTGGATTATCTAAAAATTCTGCTAAATCATTAGAATAATATATATTTATAATTTCTTTATTTCTTCATCAAATATTTCTCATTTTCAATCCACCCTACAGTAATTTTGCCAATATGAAGACGTTGTTGTATTTTAGAATCAAGAAATAGTTTGGCAACCAACATAATTAGAACATTCTCAACAAATTGTTAAGAATGCTCATTATTTCAAAATTATAATTTTATAATTGTTAAGTTGTAATATTAGTAATTCTCATTATACTTATGTTTTTATTATTGAGATTGTAATTATGGACTTATGCTCATGTTTTTTTATTGAAAAAAATCTATACTCATATTTGTTATTGTAGGGTTTGTAATATTACTTTTATTATAAGTTAAAATTTGAAAAATATTAATATATATATATTTTAAGATATTGTGGTTACTAATAAATATAGATTTTAACTTTTATGTGAAATTATGTTAATCACATCAAATCAGTTATACGTGTCAGTCAACCTATATACATGAAACGATTTTAAATAAGTTGTGTCATATTGTCATATTTATAATTAATTATTAACCGGATCAAAACGAATGATATGCCATAACTCGTTATCTAAATGAATTGGGTTAAAATTTGACACGTTTAGCTTAACGAATCAGTTCGGATTGATTTATATAGTCAAATATTCATGATTTAACACAACCGAAAACACGAATTGCTATTTCTAGTTGTAATGCGGACACATGTCACGTATGATGGGCTTGCGAGTGGAGAATTTAGTAAGTGCGTGGACAACAAGATAGAAGAGTTTGGTGGCGCGTGCAACGTCGTATGGAGTTAACTCGCCAGTAGCTATATATTATTACAAATTTGAAAAAGAAAACACTGGTGACTAACCATGGTGTTGAGTGCCAAATGTTCTAGTGGGCTTTGGCAGCGCATGTGAGGGCGTATGAGATCGGGTCTTTCATAGATCCGATGATCTATATCTTACAAACTTGATTCTGAAATTTGGTTTCAAAATGAGTAACAATGAAGGTTGGAAAGTATTGAGTTGTAAAAAAAAGGAATGTTGGAAAATTTCCCTAGCAATGATAGGCTTGCCCAAAAAAAGAAAAAAAAATATTGCTGGAAAATATATGCAAATAGTCCATAGGGAACATGTGGCTCTAATACCCTGATGAAAATAAAATCAAATAAAAAAAAAAGTAGATTGAGAAGAGAGAATTTAAGAACTACATCTTTTCTTTCTCAAGTGTACATAAATACAAGACATAGACCTCTATTTATAGAGAAAGAAGCCAAGTAAAATAAAGAAGTTTTATAATCAAATTTATATACATCAAGTTAATCTAAATAGTATTCTAATCAATTTTGATTTTATAATTATGAAATCATATAAAGATGAGGAAAATTGGTATGGGTTGTTTCATTAGCACATTTGGAGCCCAAAAATAAGGAAAATTGGTCCCATTGGAAATGTTGTATTTGTGTAGTTCTCACAAGCCAAACTACAGGCCAGTGAAAGCAGCTTGTCCTGTCTACACGTCCTTTGCCGGAAGATTTCGGGTTCTATCGTTTCATAAGCATCGGCCCAGACCCTTTCTTTGGGGGTCCAATTGCCGAGAGACGAGACTGATTTGGAGTTTTTCGTACAAACTAACCAACTTTTTTAGATAAAAGATTTTACTGATCATCATCTTTATACTATATATTTATTTTAATTTTTTATCTTTTTAATTTTTTTTTCCTTTAGCAAGTATACGATATAGAAATGATGAATACAAGAACTCAATTAATTTAGTAGAATAAAATTTTAAAAATAAAAAACAAAACATGTGTGATGTGTGATGTGTGATGTGTGATGTAAGAGACTGTGTAGCAAAACCTGATTAAGATATTGCAGATCAAGTGGTGGTTACTAAAAATTATGTTTTGCTTAAAAAATATATATATTTATTTATATTTCTATAAATTTATAAAAGTGTAGAGGCAGTAAATTAATATTCATGTGGTCGAGGGTGAGATAGGTTTGATATGCCTGTATAGAAAAAGAAAAATTATATTCATCATCCCCACACCACCCATTACGCTTTTTTTTCTTGTACCAAATGTGTGATATATGGATGATGAGTAGAAGAATTTAAATAGTTTAAGAAGAATAAAACTAAAAAAAATAAAAAAATAAAAAGTGTAGTATGTGATGTGTGAGGAATGAGGATGATAAATAGCAAAACTCAAAAAAAAAAAAAAAGTGGTGCATGGACCTGATAATGAATTAGACTTTTGAAAGTTTTCAAGAGTGGTATTTGCCTTAAATTATATGTTTGTCAACCAAGAATCCAAAATAAAGGAATTTTTCCCCTAAAAAAGGGAAAAATATTCTCCCACCCAAGCATGGCCTACTGTTCAAAACAAGTAGAATTTAGAGAAAATTAGGAAAAACAAAAAACTCTTACATAAACGCCCCCCCCCTCCCACGCCAAAAAAAAAAAAAAAAAAAAAAAAAAAAAAAAAAGAACATCAAGTCACACTTAAGTTGCATTTAGGTAGTGAGGTATTATGAGGTGTTCTGTGAATAGTAGTGAAAAAGTAATAAAAATAATGATAGAATATTGAATAGTACTGAAAAAAATGTGAAAAGTAATAATAAAATAATAAATAATAGTGACGTATTATGATAATACATTCTCAGTACCCATGCCTAGTTTGGGATATTCATGTGGTGAGGGTGAAATAGGTTTGATATGCCTGCATAGAAAAAGAAAATTTTATTCATCGTCCCAGCCAACACCACACATCACACTTTTTTTTTCTTTCTCGTACCAAATGTGTAATATATGGATGATGAGTAGAAGAATTCAACTAGTCTAAGCATAATAAAACTAAAAAGAAAATGTGATGTGTGAGGATGATGAGTAGCAAAACTCATAAAAAAAAGTGGTGCATGAGACCTGATAATGAATTAGATTTTGAAAATTTTCAAGAGTGGTCTTTGCCTTAAATTAAATGTTTGCCAGCCAAGATAAATGATTTTTTCCCCCAAAAAAGGGAAAAATATTCTCCCACCCAAACGTGGCCTACTGTTCAAACTAGTAGAATTTAGAGAAAAGTAGGAAAAATAATTTTGTTAACCATTACATGAACGCCCCCCCCCCCCCCCCCCCCCCCCAAAAAAAAAAAAAAGAATAGTAAATCACAGGGATATTCATGTGGTGGGGGGTGAGATAGGTTTGATATGCTTGTATAGAAAAAGAAAAAGTTTATTCATCATTTGCAAACCACACATCACACTTTTTTATTTTTTTTATTTATTTTTAGTATCAAATGTGTGATATATGGATGATGAGTATAAAAATTCAACTAGTTTAAGAAGTATAAAACTAAAAAAAAACAGTGTGGTGTGTGAGGTTGATGAGTAGCAAAACTCATAGAAAAAAAGTAGTGCATGGGACCTGATAATGAATTAGATTTTGAAAATTTTCAAGAGTGGTCTTTGCTTTAAATCATATGTTTATCAACCAAGATAAAAGAACTTTTTCCCCAAAAAAGGGAAAAATATTCTCCCACCCAAACGTGGCCTACTGTTCAAACCAATAGAATTTAAAGAAAATTAGGAAAAAGAAAAAACTCTTTAACCATTACATGAACCCTCCTCCCCCTTCTCCCATGCCAAAAAAAAAAGAAAACAAAAGAACAGTAAATCACACCATATGCTTAGTTTAGGATATTCATGTTGGGGGGGGGGGGGGGAGGGGGGGTGAGACAGGTTTGATATGCTTGTATTGAAAAAGAAAAATTCTATTCATCATCCCTGCATCACACATTGCACTTTTTTTTATTTTTTTCGATCTCTTACCAAATGTGTGATATATGGATGATGAGTAGAAGAATTCAATTAATTTAAGAAAAATAAAACTAAAAAAATGTGTAGTGTATAGTGTGTGAGGATGATGAGTAGCAAAATTCATAGAAAAAAGTAATGCATGGCACCTAATAGTGAATTAGATTTTGAAAATTTTCAAGAGTGGTCTTTGCCTTAAATTATATGTTTGTCAACCAAGATAAAAGAATTTTTCCCCCAAAAAAGGGAAAAAATTCTCCCACCCAAACGTGGCCTACTGTTCAAACCACCAAAAAAAAAAAAGAGAACAGTAAATCACCCTTAGTCATCACTTAATTATCCAATTTTAGAAATAAGTTGTAAATTAATAACTCAATAATATCTTACTTTATGTACAAAGATCAGATAATGTGATAAAACTTTAATGACCGAGTTTTAAGAAAATGGACAATTGCAAAATAAGTGATAGCTTGGAGAAAGTACTAAAGAATTCTATTAAGTATATATAGTGGTTCTATTAATTATATATACCCTATTAATTTTATCGAGAAGATGTGATCAATATCGGCCATTATTCTTTCAGAAGTGTTATAACCACAAAAAAATTTTATAAAAGTAAACTTACAAACTGATATGGTTTAATATAGTACGTTAGATCTGTTTTACAATACAAGTAGTTTTACAATCTAATGCATCACATCAGTCTATAAATTTACTTTTGTGAAATCTCTGTAGTTAAAGCATTTCTTTTGTTCTTTTATGATCACCACCTTAATGTGATATTAAATATTGGTTGGAAATCTATTTATTATCTTTTAGTACTTATCAATATATAATACGATCCTATCTTGTGATATACATATATATATATATATATATATATATATATATATATATTGATCACTTAAAAAGATGATGAAAATGACTATAGTCAAAATGATAATAAATCAAATTATCTTCCCTAGTACTAGCTAGCTATAAGCTAGAGCGAAATCTTAGAACAAGCTATATACCTAATTTACAGCTATATATGATCAATATCATGCAGCATGCATATGACCGACCAGTTTTTGGGACTTGCCGGTCTCTTTGCCTTTGGTAATGGTTTGGACTGAATTAGGTGTCATGACACCTAATTTACAGGTATCAGTCTTAGTACGTAGTAGGCTAAAAGAAGGTATATATGACTTCGACAGTACTGCTACTGCATGCAATATTAATTAACGCGCCTACCATTTTTGGTCCTTCACTCGACTAATCTTCCTTGCTAGCCCTAATATTTAATCATCTCCGACGACCATTATAAGACGTTGGAAATATATAAGACGTTGGAATAAGTACTCCCGGCCAGTTAGTACTTATGAGTCATCATCATCCGCGCGCTTGGGGGGCAGATTCAGACGATGGATATCAATATCATGTCTCAAGATAAGGACAACCTTAAAAACAAAGTAAAGAATATAATTATCATCTAAGTTGTTTTCCAGGTAGTAGAACATGGATCGATCCTTGATGGATGGATAACTGTCAAAACTAGAAAATTTCCACGTTTGTTTGCCTCACTTTCTAGAAATGTTGCTCAAGTCAAGGTTTCTAACTATACCACCCAACCATTTAATTTCCACGATCCATTTGCAGGTATGCCAAGAAAAGCTTTTCATCTGGTCAATGGTTGGTAAAGATTAATGCTAATCAAATGAAAACCAGATTGACCTAAAAAAGTGACCATTTAAATGACCCAATATTCGCGGTGACACCAAGAAGAAGATCAAGACATATGACAAGAGACCATTTGCATGCCGCGTTGACATTATCAATGCATAGACTCAAATATTAGACTGTAGAAGAAGATCACGACCGTAGTAGCGTTTCAAGACCATGCCAGGAAATTCCTTGGAATTAAGGGGAGTGGGCGAATTTACATAATATATTACAAGAAAAGTGTTTATTTGCATTTCCAGTAAAATGACTATTTTTAACTAAAATGAGTCTATTTCGTCACAAATAATATTTTTCGTCACAAAAAAAATCACAAATATTCGTTTTTCTTATAGTGATAAATAAATAAATAATAAAAAAAAAAGAATAAGAAGAAAGAAGGAGAAGAGGATTAATATATGCAAACCAGCTAGTGGGTCATGCATCATGAATTTCTATATTAAGTCCGATGATCATTTGGAATTTTCGAACCAAAGCAATGAATGAAAGTGGGGTTGTTATATAATTGGGAATCAAAAGAAAGCTGGTGTGGGCTCAGATGAATAACTGACCCTTGAATATTAAATTAACATGGAAATTAATCATGATCTGTAATATTCTAACGCCTAGTCTTGGAAGTGTAAAATATTGTCATATTATATTAATTTAACATACTTTGGTCGCACGGGGGGCGATTCCTTTGATGTTATTTAATGTAATTCATGAGTGCATTAAATTGTATTATATATATAATTTAAGGTATATTATGACTCATTATTGACTTGCTATGATGATTGCATATACTTTCGAGTCTTTTTTGTGTGCGGCGTGTGATTCCTCAAAAGAAGAAAACTACTAAAAAATATTGTCAAAGGTTAAATCAATTTGACATATTGCTCTTTAATTTGTGGGTGCCGAAGACTAATTATTAATAGATATATCTTTTTGGGTGTCAGCATGAGATATATGCTCTCCCTATCTCAACGCACGTGTATGTCAAACCATATATATATACACACTTGAGAACGGTCCCGGTGTGTTAGTCCCAAAATGCACTTAATATAATGATTTAAATAAATAAAAGTAAAAAAGTTAGTAACTTATTTGTTTGGAAAAAAAAATCTAAACTTCAATAAAGAATGAACATTAGTTTGCATCTATATTGGATTATCTATTAACTCTCTTTACAATAAAAAAATATTATTAATTTTTTATTTTAAAAAATTGAAACAAAAAGAAAGGAAAATGAATACACTGTTAGAACAAAAAAGACATGAAAAAGATATGTCAATTCATGTGCGCCGTGGGACTATTAAGAGCCTTTTGGTAAAACATGATCATTCATTAAATTTTATAAAGGAGTTACACGTCAAATGGTTAAAGGTCTTAAGGACCTTTTGGTTAAACAAGACTTTTCATTAAATTCTACAAGAGAGCTACACACCAAATGATCAAGAGTTTTAAGGGTCTTTTGTTAAATCATGACTTAACGAACTTAATAAAAAATAAGAAAAGTTAACTAAAAAAATAAAAATTACTATTCATAGTTAGATATTCACTTATTATAATAGAGTAGATACACACAAGCAGCACCAAAAGCAAGCAAACTAAAGGATAATAAAAAAGGGGTCAAGCTTAATCTGATAGAAAGTTTCATGGAATGATAATAATTGGTTTGTATCTAGTGAGTTGAATATGCATAGAAATGGCAAAAAAGGAAAAAAAAAAAAAGAACAGAGAATTCATATATATATATATATATATATATATGATCGTGGGGGGTGCTTTATTTTTTATTTATTTATTTTAAAGTATGTAGTGCCACTTCCATTTGAGATTTGATATATATCGAAATGATCGATTAAGTAGTTCGTGGGCCACGCTCATTAAAGCTAGCTATATATCCCATGGTGATCATGAGAAAACAATATAGCTATATATGTACAAATTGATCTCCTGTTCAGGACTTCCATTTTAATCAACCTAGCTCGAAGCCTTAAAGAATAATAATATTTGTACAATGATTTCCAACATAAATTAAGCAACAAGCTCATGGTACTTGAGATAATGTTGAATATATGTATATATTGTATTATCTTCCTAGCTAATGATTCTTCATGAGTTGGTATAATGCATGTCCACTTCTTTCGACTAGTGCTAAATAAAACGTTAATTGATCCATCGTGTGCGTGCGTGCGTGGGATCTACAACTGATCATGATTTCATCTTTACGCCCCCTTTTGATAGCTAGCTAGCTAGCTCATGATCATCTTAATTCCTGGATTATAAACTAAGTACTGTATACATGATAGCTAGTAATTTCTAATTCTATCGTACGTTGGCTCATGATGTTTTGGTCGCATGTAGTGTATATATATATGTGTGTGTGTGTGACGAGGTTTTTTCATAATTCCTTTAATTGTGCACGTACAGATGATCATTAATAAATAATGGCTAATTAATTAATTAATTAATTATTGAAGTTTAACATCTTAGATTAAATGATTATTGATATTGGGAGCGGATCCACGTCATATATCATAGTAATAATGAGAAGTAGCCTGAACTTTTGAAAATAATTTGCAGCATTAATGCTACTCGATCGTTACGGTCACGAGGTTAATGATCCAGCTCTCAAGCTTATTATTAATGTAGGTAATTACAATGCGCGCGCGCATGCTTGGTCAACGATTGATCAATAGTCAATACTACTACTGGTAGTACTACTAGTGCTCAATTAAAGAAGAAAATTAGTGGACCCACAATTAATTATATGTTAATTCTGCGCGCGCATATATATATATATATATATATATATAGAGAGAGAGAGAGAGAGAGAGAGAGAGAGAAATATTCTAGACATGACAAATATATGCATAATGATATATAACTTCGATCTGTTTATTAAACGGTCAGTTCGATCGATCGATCGATCTGATCATATATATATATATATAATATATGTATGTATATATAGTAGTATTGTATGCGCATGGTAAATATTATATATCTCATGTGATTCAAATTTATATTATTCATTTAGAATTAAGTAAGAATTATATATATCGATGCATCGAAAACTATATATGAATGAATTAGCTGGTCAAAGTTAGCTTGATTAGCTTGGACGTTTCTAATTGTCATGATCTTGTAATTACCGGCCTAAATTTAGATGACTGTAAAATTAGAATCATGAAAACTATGAAGAAGCCGGTAATCATGCATGCATATACATATATATATATATATATATATATATTTATATATATTTTTTTTATCTGTCTATATGTTGACAAAAAGATAAAACAATCTTTGCAACTAGAAAAAGAAAAACTTTGTGCATGATAAGGCAGGATCTAGCGTATATAACCATGTTCTAGGACATTTATTCTTCTATTTAGTTCTTCCTACTTTTCACCTAGTAAAACAATAGAGGGCCAAAATTTAGGAAATTTACCAATTTATCACATGATTTAATGTGATACGTCAAATCTACTTTACAATAGAGAGGAAGCGAGAAGGTCGCAACAGGCAGCTGGACGGAGCAAGGCGTCGGCAATTGCAACCAGTAGACAGAGAAGAGAGACAGATTATCGGAGGAGGCTAAGTGAAAAATAAGGAGCGGGGCAAGCAATTTGGGCGTTTTCCCCACATTATGGTCGGTATTCAACCTTTAGCGGTGGTCTACTTGTTGCTGTAACAATCTTGCCAACTTGACAAATATAGGTGCCGTTTGGATAGTGAGTTGAGACGAAGGTTGAATAAAATATTATTAGAATATTATTATTGTTTTGGGATTTGACAAAATTGAATTATTTATTATATTTTGTGCGGTAATTTGAAAAAATTATAATGATGAGATGAAATGAAACACTTTCACTATCCATTGTCTTTTGCAACGAAGATATTTGTGACTACAATATTTTCACTGGAAACTATGGTTTTAGAGGTGACTTTTTTTGTCATCGTGAGTTTTGCACCCTGAAAATCCTAAATACATTATTTTTTGAGGCGACATTATTTTTGGCGATACAAAATATCAAAAATTGTCTTTTTAGTTACGATTTTTGTTGTTGTTGTTGTCGACATAAGTTTTGAACCCAAATAGTTTTAATGGGCTTCTACCGACTATATATTAGTCACCATAAATAAAAGTAGCCGTAAAAATGATTTTTTCTTGTAGTGAGTTTATATATAATTGAATGTGTCATATAAAGTCATGCCAATTAGGCTTGAATTTTCATCTATTTGTATTGAGGATTAAATTGAATAATGATATAGACAATTCTTTTATAACTTTTTTTACAACTTTATTTTAAATGGAAGACAGTTTTGTAAAATCATATTAATAATCTGGAAATTAGAGATGAAGCTAGGATTATAAGTTTAGAGGAGTCAAATATTTTTAGGCTAGAATAAATAGTTCAATTGAAATTATTTAGGAACACCATCAACAAAGTAATACAATCAATAAATAAAGTTAGTCAACATATAAGAAAGAAAAAAATAAATTTTGAAATTTCATTCCTCCAATAATATTGAGAACTATTTATGTGTGAGCTTTTCATACGTTGCAATTAAATGAAAGAGTCTAATATTTAATTGAGCTTTCTAAATAATGCATAACATTAAATTATATTAAAAGGTTTTAAGTAACACATAAATTATATACTGTCTAGCTAGTTACTCAGTCAACCGTGTACATGATGTGGTTGTAAAAAAAGTTGTACATGCATTTAAAATATGGTTATAAAAAAAGTTGTACATGCATATGGTTTTTTTTTTTCCTCGGCAAGTAAGCATTTATAGATAAACTAACGGATGCAAGATACAAGCTGGGTGGGGTGAGAGTCCCCAACAGTCTTCCCAAAACCAACACACATTACAATACAAAAGTAAAAACACAGGAGGTGATCGGAGCAAAAAAATTGACTCTCGCCCAATTCCTACAAAGTGAGACTGCTTTATGACGATTTTTATATAGTCTGATGAACAAACTATTAAACTGCAGCTAGAAGCCATAGTACAAAGGGGTATGCTAGCTTTTACGTGTTGTTTGGATGGCTGGAATGAACTATCACATCCACTTTCACTCGATCTTTGGTTAGGGAAAGCGGAAACATAGTATAGCAACTAAAAACTGAGACAAATTGTAGGCGAGAGGCCACCACTAGTTGTGGCGGCGCGTGTTGTACACGCGCCACACTTGGAGAGGATTGAAAGGACGGAACAGGAAGATCCAACACCATTGATTCCGGCGATGCCACACGTGGCGGCAGGAAGCTTCCGCAGGCGTGGCGGCGCATAAAACTCACGCACGTTATAGATCCGCGCGTGTTAATTCTATAATTTTCCAATTTGCAGACTAGGATTGTAATGCCCCAATGGAAGGCCCAAACCACATGGCCTATACTCCAAAAGAATTAGTCAATGATACAATTGGAGTCACATTGGAACCTTATAAACAGCAAGAATTTTTTCTTCCCAAGCAATGTGAGATCCCATACACCACCAACCCTTATCCATATCATATGGGGTATCACAATCTACCCCCCTGATACCATTTGTAACGCCCAAATGGAAGGTCCAAACCACATGGCCTATATTCCAAAAGAACTAATCAATGATACAATTGGAGTCACATTGGAACCTTATAAACAGCAATAACTTTTCCTTCCCAAGCAATATGGGATCCCATACACCACTAACCATTATCCATATCATATGGGGTATCACAAGGATACGAGTAAAAAAAACACTACAAGAAATTTTGGTTTTTCCAACGCTACAAATTCGCCACTAAAAGGCCCAAAAACGCTGTAAAAAATTATTTGCAGCGTTTTTATAATCGCTGCACATTGGATGCCAAAAAACGGATGCAATATCTTTTTAGCAGCGATTTTCAAAAATCGCTGCAAATAAACATATTTCCGGCGAAATAAAAGCGCCGTAAATAGTGCATAAAATCGCCACAAAAAAACCTTCCATTTGCTGATATCATTGTTGCAAAACATTATTTCTGACGATTATTGTTCGCGGAAAAAAACTCATAATTCGCCGTAAAAGTCTATTAAACCATAGTTAAGGGTCGCCGCAAGTATTTTTTGTGACGGTATGTTTCGTAGGAAATAATTTTTTGCGGTGATATACATTGCTCATAAAAAGTATTTGCGGCGGTATAGATTGTTGCAAATAGCTATTGTCGGCGAGTTAAACTCGCCGGAAATAGTTTTACGGTTATTTAAAAAAAAAAAATTTCAGCTACTGAAAAACGCTGGAAATGGCCCTTAACAAAATTCAAAAACATAAAAATGCATTAAACATGATACATTATACATTCATATCGCAGCCTTCAAATCTGCCTCCAAAAGCAGGCCACCTAGGTGGTCCATATGCATGCATTTGCACTACAAGGTATACTCTTCTGCAAAATTAAAAGATAAAAAACTTTGTATTTGAACAAAATAAATGCTATAAAATGGTGTGGGTAAACTGTAAAGGGTATAACCCATTCAGCAAAATAGCCCTCAAACACATGGTTCATCTCCTCTAATTTGCATATTGGTGATCTATTTCCTATCAATCTTCTTGCACTAAAACCTAAACTATGCAGATAACAATACTGAACTCGTACACAAAAAGAAAGAAATAACAATACTTCAACACTAAGCATAGTAGATGACAATTTACTAGCAAGATTAAGTTGCCACATTGGTGGAGCCATGAAAAAAATTTAAGGGCTTTGTATATATTTTCGATAAATATAAAGACCAAGAAATTAACACAGTAGGACGAGACGCTTACAATTACTTCATCAAGCAACTCATACACAAACACAAATTTTTTCTAGAACCAATGAATCTTCATTAAGAGTTCCTAGGAAGTCTTTAATGACACGGGCAATCCTTTGCAAATAGCTAACATAATATAATTGAAATAACCTGCAGATCATACAAATAACATACAAGCAAATTTACAAAATGATAACTTTGTAAACAACGTTTCATATTTAAGGAACTATTGCCAACACAATCATGACGAATATATATACTATATGTTCTCTCCTGTAATTTGTTAAGTTCTGTCCAAAATAAGTTAGAAGTTAATCTTAATAATCTGACCCAATAATAGAACATAGACGACAAAAAACAACAAAAAAAGAGGAAAAAATAAATAGCTAAAGACGCTTATGAGCCTTAAATCTTAATTAATGCATTTGCATTCCCCTTTTTTAATCGGTGAATGATTGCATCCCCCTAAAATACTTCAGAACACATCATGCCATCCTCTCTAGACTCAAAACAAAAATGAGGTGGAAAGAAATAGAGTAATATGGGTACTTACACACTGCTGTTTGCGCAGGTTGTTTGATTTATCGTCAATTTTTTGGAAAGGAAAATGAACCACGAAAAACAAAACCATTTTGTTTGATAATTTTTTGAGCTCAGTAAGTGTGTGAAGGGAAGCGGGGTTTGGATTACCTTTCCAAATGGGGAAACTAGCTGGTGCATGGCTGTTATTCTATCTCATATATTAAAAATCCTAAAACCATATGAAAGCCAATAAAGAGATGTAAACTTGACAAAACGCAGAGCTTGTACCATGGCTTGGACTGTTTTTCTAGTTTTGATGTTACCATTATAGTACCCATCACCCCATTCCATTACCCTGAAAATATTAATCACAACACATCGCCTTACATAAGCAACAAAAAATATGAAGGAAAACACATGTACCTTGAGTATTTTATGTCAAAAGGTATTGTTTAAGTGAACCACACGTACCCAGGGGCATAATTGCACATGGTTATAAATTGTTTGAATTCCTAGCCAAACAATAACATTCGCCTCTACCAACAGTTTCAAATTTCATTTCCAAATTTTCATTTTACAAATTTTCAACTTTCTTTTTCAAGATATATTCTTTCCACCAAGAGAAATAACTTTTGAGATGGATTTAAGCTCAAGCGGGTGCCTTGTTATCTCACTTTCCTTTCCTATATACCACTTTCAATTTTGTTTCATATGGCTGTCACTTATAAGCAAGTGTGACTTATGCTTATTTTCGTAGAATTAATTCCTTTTACTTATCATAAAACTTTTCAAAGATTGTCACAATATAAAAGCACATTTAACAAAAACAAATAAAGTTAAAAAGCAGGTTAAGAAAAGAAAAACGAATGAAATACCAAAAGAATAAGCCCTGCAATGATAATCAAATCACAATAATTAGTCAAATGTGCTTCACATAAAATAAATTTAACATCCAACATAAATCAAATATACTTACAAAGTAATTGAAGAAATCCAGAAATCTAATATTAATGATATTATGCGTCAATGGCATGTAAAAGAACTACTACTAAAAAAATTTCAGTGGATTCCTACATTCTTATCCAGCACCATATCCACCTTTGGTTAATAGTGTCATAGCCAAATCAAGAACTCTAATTGATGGCTAATGCAAATATGGAAAAAGATAATGGACTGATTTCAACTCCACACTCACTGTCAGGAGAGCCAAGACTACTGAAGTTAGGCTTGACCTTCAAAATGAGTTTCTGCCTCTTGCAGCTCAGGCCAAAGGCTAGCCAAAGATTGATGCCTAAACTCAAAATCTTAGCTCAATGCTCACATTATTCAACAAAAGTCTTTTGCCTTTCTGTTTCTTTGAAAACACCTTAAAAAAATACCATATGGTGCAATTGTATTATTGCTACTTATTTGTTTCACTGTCCTTATTTTAACTCGATCTGTCTAAAGACATTCATCAAATTTGAATTGAATTGAAATCATAATTTAAAATAAGTGATAAGTTCATAGAATATTGTTAGCACAAGCAACTTAATAGTGACAACTCAAGAATATAAAGCATGGTCAATAAGACGATTTTAGCAGATGAACTACCTGAAAAAGTGTGATGACATTTGCACACGGAAAATTGTAAGAAGAAAGGGCTGCTTTATTGAACATTATCAAGAGAACTGCAAGATGAAGGACAACATTATCATTTTCATTTTCACAGAATATGGCTACCAACAGAAAACCTATTAACCAGCACATGGTAAACTCGGTAGCCAAAACCAGGCACAATTATTCATACCAAAGTCTTCCTTCTCTCACTGTGAGATTGAAGTTACTTGAAAAGCAATAATGGAAACACCATAGGTGATAACCAAGTTTAAACAGATAAAATGAACTTCGCTATAATTAGATTAAAAAATCTTTTAAAACTAATCAAGAATTTTTTTGAAGAAAGCAATTGGTAAGCCTTTGTACACAGGACATATACAAGAGAGACACCTATGCATGATTAACAACCGAATATAAAAATCCCTTCTTTTCTATCCTTATAGCATCCCCACTACTCACAGATAGAATAATCTACAGTTCATATGCTTACTTATACACATCTAGATCAAGACACACTCACATATGGTCAAGTAGAAATCAAATGTGAACCCATAAAGAAAAGCAATTGGTATAGGCCTAAACACGTACGATTATTGTGAACACCTTCTACAAATTAAAAAATGAAAATCTCATTAGAACAAAATTATAAAGTCACTACAGACACTATATAACACTGTGTAACACGAAATTTTAAAGAAAACTACAGAAATCAGGTTGATATTTGGGACACATAGGGGCTCGATTCCTTAGGGCTCTGTGGATGGAAAACATTTCTCATGACCTAATGCAACCAAATCATAGTAATGAAAAACGAAAATGGTTGTTCTATGTAGAGAGAAGGGGGTCACCAATCAGCGGTTAGAGAGAGAGAGAGAGATAGATCGATTGGGCCTAAAATAGTGAAAGAGAAACCCACCGGTGTTGGCGAGAAGCCGGCGGCACTGGCAATCGGAAACCACTTTGCGAAGATGAGAGAGAGAGAGAGAGAGAGAGAGAGAGAGAGAGAGATGAATGGAGACCAAAAATATGAAATACAAACTCACTGGCGTCAGCGAGGTGGCGATATGGCGACTACAATTGCACCGGAGTCGATAATCGCAGTCGAGAACAAAAGAGAGGGAGAAAGAGATCACATAGAGAGAGAGGGGGGGAGTATCGGGAAGGGTGGGAAAAATAAAGCGCCCGCGGGGATATTGAAAACACATTATTTTCGATGCTTATCTCTCGCTGAAAATAACCAGTAATTGGACGTAAACAAGTTGGCATCTCTTTTGCCGCGACTATACACTTTTTACGACGATAATGTTCGCCGTAAAAAATATGTATTGCGTCGATTATCCTGTTCGACGGAAAGCAAATGCCGCTACAGTTTAAAATTATCTATTGCGACGATAAAAATCACCGTAATAGATTAACAGTCGCCGCAAAAAATCGAACAGTGAATTTTCCCTCTTCAAGTATCAACTTCGCATTGGAATTGAGCGGCGACATGGAAATCACTGCAAATAAAGAGTATTTGCGGCGATTTTATTGCGGCGATCTTAAAAACGCTGGAAATGACCGATTTTCTTGTAGTGAAAGTTCTATTTACAAGCCATTTGGAAGACATAATACCTTCCATATTATGAAATAATTTAATTTAAAAAAATTAAAAATTTGAATCTTATCGAATCTTTCCACGTGATGAATAATATCACGACCGGTTTAGCTTAAGCTTACTATATATATATCATCGTTAATTTACAAAAAATAAATGTCGCAATCACTCAATTCAATTCGAATGCTGACCGACGGATTTGGTCCATTAATGTTATAAAACATATATATAATATATAGAAGAAAATAATTATAAACCATATATAAAAAGGGTAGTAGTACTATATATATGGAGTTGTACTCTTTACACCACATAAATAAGTATATGGGTATCGAAGTCGAACCGCATAAAAGGAAATTAATAAATCATTTTCTCCGGCTGCTTTGAGACCCACCCAAAATTGTTAATGTGGGTCCTTTTTCTAGGGGATGAGGGCATAACCTTGACCCAAATTAAGAGCTAGAGGTCCATGCGAATCCTATCATGACTCATGATCAGACTAGTCCTACCAGACTTCCTTGACCAGTTGACCATTTCTTATTTTACCAATTATATATATATATATATATGAGAAATGATAGTTACGGTCGTAAATATGTAAGTGTCGTATAATTATTTTAAAAAAATGAATATATACGAGACCATATGAAAAAAATTAATTTTTTGATAGTGAAACTCATTCTTTTTCGAAGTGACTACCCAGTATTTGAACACTATACAACTGTATATAAGTACATTACTCAATAAATATATATATATGAATAATGCTAGGCATAAATTCTAAATAGACAAATTGTGTGTAGTCCTTTATAAAAAAGTAGATCCCATACAAAAAGATTAATTTTTTTACACTTTTCCTAAATGAGATCCACTTTTTATTTTTCTAAAAGGTAATAGGGGCGGTCCGAGTCTCTCCCTCCTTGCAAGAGGCTAAATCCACCGTTGCTGTCTAACCCTAAAAACCATAATATATATATATATATATATATATATACACATATATATATATATATAAATGATAAAAAAAAAGTGGTCCCAATTATAAATAAATTATTATATACATATTGTCCCATGCATATTTATAATTTAAGACCAACCCGAATGCAACAATGATCTACACTTTGACCTAACTCTAGCTTGGCTCTTGCTATACGCCAATATTGGCAAGCATTTGACCAAGATCAAATGGCAGTACGATAAAGGCATCTATAAGGAGAATTCTTTGCAGTTGTCCTTAATTGCTCGAGACTAACGGCATCCATGCATGCATGCAAAGTATTTCACTTTCAAATATATCATTATAATTATAACAATAAAAAGTAATTCTTATTAAAAAAATATTTGTACAAGTTTTAAATAGACAAATTTCAATCATTTGTAAAATAATGGACTTCACATTAAAAAAGTGTAAAAAAATTATTTTTTATTAGTACATGGGACTTAATTACTTTTTTATAAAGAACTTGCACGAAATTTCTCGAATTTTGAAACTTGTATAGATGATTACTTTTAATATTATTATTATTATTATTATTATTATTAGAAAATTGTTATAGATATAAAAAGATTACACAAAATAAACCCATAAACTGATCATATGGCTTCATCATATGATTCGTTAGATCTACTTTACACTAAAAGTAACTTTACAATTAGATGCACTGCATCAAACTACGTCAGTTTATAGATTTACTTTTATATTTTCCATTTGTGACTAAAGTATTCTCTTGTGGTTTGTTTGTCATGGATGGCCCACGAAATGAAAACGCTATGTAGCTTGTTTCTTCTCTCTTCTCATCTCCATAAATTGCAAGCACCCTCGAGCTTGTGTTGCAGGCCAGACACAGCTAATTAATTAATTAGCTTGCTTCAAGAGATCATCATCGATCGCGCGCATGATATATAAATCCTTCGTAGCATGCAGTTCATACATTTCTTATCCAAGTAGTAAATATATATATACACATGTACATATATATAAATAGATGGGGGATAACACTCATGTTATTCCTAGCCTGATTATGTGGTTTGCATAATATGAACTAGGAACAGAGGTTAGCTATCTTTTCCATATATAAATACCAACTTAAAAAACCCACTTCATGCACTAGATTTTGCGATCCACGTCTATATCATATATAGGCAGCTCTTTATTCCACCCTTTTCTTTAGCAGGCAGGCCAGGCTCTGCCCCGTTCCTCCGGCCCTCTGGCTCTTTTTTCTTCGTGTCTCTTGTGCATACATAGGGATCAGAAGCCGTACTACGCCATTTTTCTGCAACAGGTCGCCGCGTCTTTTGATATCTTACTACTGCAGGTACTGTGGTCCTAACTAGCTTGGAAACCATGTGGGGGTATTTTCAACTTCCTATGTATGTCGTGTGTTACATCCGTGTTTTCTGAGTTTTCTTCCTCCTAGATCTCCTTAGACTTTGCAGGTTTCTAATAATTATTTCTCTCTTATTTTCTTGTTTTGTCTTTAGCTTGTGATCGATTTTAACTTTTTACTTCAAAGTTTAATTCCAGCCGGTTTAAATAGCTAATACATGCAGTAAACTCTCGGTCAACTTGGCAGGTTCAAAATGATCAGGATTTCGCTGTTGGCAGCCTGCAAGCAGGCACAGCCCCTTGGGAACTTCCCAGCTGGGGTGCCTGTTAATCTGAACATGGAACCTCTGTTCCGTCGGAAAGGTAAGGTTGTTATTGTAGTGGGAGCAACCGGCACCGGAAAGTCAAGACTCGCCATCGACTTGGCGAAGAGGACCCCGGCCGAGATTATAAACTGCGATAAAATTCAGGTTTACAAGGGTCTTGACATAGTCACGAATAAAGTCACCGAAGAGGAGTGTCTCGGGGTTCCACACCATTTACTAGGAACGATTGATCCTTACTCCCACTTCACAGCCGACGATTTCTGCCACCAAGCTTCGTTAGTCTTGGAATCTGTCACCGGCCGGGACCGGCTGCCGATCATTGCCGGCGGATCCAATTCTTATATCGAAGCTCTGGTAAACCACCATGCCGAATTCCGTATGAAGTACGAGTGTTGCTTCCTCTGGGTCGACGTATCATTGCCCGTGCTCCATTCGTATTTACCGGAGCGAGTCGATCGGATGGTGGAAGCCGGTTTGGTGGACGAGGCGAGGAAAATGTTCTACCCGGAAGCGGATTACTCGCGGGGAATCGGGCGCGCGATCGGGTTGCCTGAATTGGACAAGTATCTACGGATAGAAACCACCGCCGATGAGAGGACCCGAGCCAGGATTCTCGAGGCAGCCATTACGAAAATCAAGGAAAATACTTGTAACTTAGCTTGTCGCCAATTGCAGAAGATCCATCGGCTCTACAGCCAGTGGGAATGGAGCATGCATCGTCTCGACGCCACTGAAGTGTTCAGAAAGCGAGGCCACCGGGAGGCCGATGAAGCTTGGGACAAGCTTGTCGTGGGACCCAGCGACATCATCGTGGACCAGTTCCTCTACGATCAAGATCGCGTGACCACCATTAATGTATCACAAGAAGCCGCCACTTCCGCCGTCATCGGCGCTTCCGTGCCCACGGGTGCCGTGGCTGCAGCGTCTCGCTATTAATTGTGGGGGCCGTCAGAACCTACCACCATCACATGAATTTATGAAGCCAGTGGCCACGTGGCAGTTGATACCCAGATGCTATCTAAACTATGGAAAAAGTCAATTTGCACATCAGATGTCACCGTGTACTTGACCGCTTGGGCAAATTTTTTATTTTTATTTTTATTTTTTACTCAATAATTAAAGAAGTGATTTTAAGTGTATTAATGTATTTTTTTTATTTTTTAAAAATATTAAAAAATTAAAAAAATATGAATAAAAAAATAAATAAAAAAACTTATAAAATATATTATCGGTCAAGCCCGACTCCTAAACTATATGCTACATTTTTACTTTAATTCTCTCATCATTAAATTGATGTAATACTGTTGATGAAACTTCAAATGTAGTATATTGTTACATTGTATAACTTATTTTGATGAGTAATCTATAAATTGTGACATCATGAAACATACATAAATCCATGTAACGTTATTAACGTGACAAAAACCATTTCAAACTTGCGATTGAATTTTCAAAATTTCGAATGTCATGTAAGTGATGTTACAAAGATGATTGTCTCGATGGTGTCACGAGCCGTTTACTCATTCTTTTTTTTTTTTTTTTCAGAAAAGAAAAAACAACATTTACGACAGCTTGGGCTGACGATCAGAGGTTGCTCTCTCAGGTCATTAAGTACTTACATTTGGAGGCCGTACATTTTGGGCAAAACTTTTAACGATCCGTGCCGTCTGCTGTACAACGTTACCTTTTTAATAATTTTCCGTACTCTTCTTTTTTGTTTTTCCTGTACGTGCGTGTGGTGCGCTTCTCGCATCAATCGTGATACAGTATAGGGTGCTTCCTAGCATGTTTGGGTGATCGAGTGGGGTGGATATTCAGTACTGCAAGTCTGCATGCATGTAAATTAATCTGTTCAAAGTATAGGGCAGTAGTCCCACGTACGAGTGTGTAATGGGAGCAAAGGAGTGGTCATGTTTTCGTATTTTTTTTTTCTATCTATCTTTTGACATGAGCTGTATTTTTCTCACCATTATGTGCATATAATATCATATATATATATATATATACACACGATTGGAATATGAATATCTGAAGGTGTCTTGTCTGTCAATTGCTTTGTGAGGGTGATGAATCGCGCGCCATCCATCTGATGGCAAACGAATATGACATGATATGATGGTTGATTAATTCGCAATCAACGGCACTGATTGCACTCGTTTTGAGCTACCCATCTTTGGTTGGATTTTATATATTTCTGAGGAATCTTAGAAAAAATGACACAGGGAAGGGAATTAAGCAGTGATAATGGGTAGGACCAGTTCAGAACCCTCTGTCATCCTCACTGCCACATGATTACAAAAGCATCTTCTCCTTCAATTATACCGTAAATTGGGTGGCCTTTATGCCCACTCGCCATCGCCCCTCCCCCAATGTCTTTTTTCCGGACTGACCCACGTTAGAAAAAAACATCTTTTGTCTCCAAGCTTCGTCCTTTTATAGCTCATGATTTATATAAATGTGTGTGTATATATAGAAATTTTATTTACAATCTCTACTTAGAGATGTGCAGATCTTTTATTAAATAAAAAGATTATCATTTTAAGAATGATATTTTTGTAATTTTAAAAAATTTTAAAAATAAAATTATCTAAATGGTAACGGTAAGTAGCATTGCTTATATACGGTGGGCCCATAGAAAAGGAATAGATATTGTTTTGTAACATTATAATATGCGTAAACGGTCAAAATTAAGAACTTTTTACTAAAGAGGCTTTCTTTATTTCTGGGTCTTGGCTTTGCATATATCCCATATATACGGAAAGAAAAGCAGTACCGATTGATTTTCTAAAGCTTAATTCTTCGAATCGTATCTGTCTGCCTCGCATCTCTCACTGGCCGGGAAGATCAAAACTGAGGCCGGAAATTGCGTGCACGTTCCTGCACTGTAAGTGCATAGACATATATATAGCCACAACAAGCATGACAAAGGCATATAGTACTTTGTGTAGTGCAGAAATAATTTCAATGTAAATTAAGCAAAAGCATATGTATCTGCTCGGTAAGTCGTTGAAGGTCAAGATCGTAGAACAGCATGTTTGCACGCCATGCGCCCGAGATGCAAGATATATAAAGTTTTAGTTTACACACAAGGCTGAGTACAAACATGCCTGCATGAAAGTGAAGACAAAATTTAGGGTTTAAGCATATATGCATGCATGCATGCACGGCATGAGTAATTAATCTTTAGTTTTACGCGCCGGAGTTTTGACCTTTGGAGGATAAAGAAGCCTGAATAACTCAGCAGCGCGTTCATGGGGACAGTGAGCAATCAACAATTGTAATTCAAAGATTTCCAGAGTATCTGAACGGCCCCAGCCTGTGTGCATGAAAAGGAATTGCAGTCAAAAGAAGAGTACTCCCCGACACTTTCTTTTATCGTGTTCTTGGAGACCTAGACTGGCCCGTTCCAACTCATCAGACACGCGTCTTAGACTATACCAGCTTATTCATTGATTAATTCTGTCGATTTGTGCAGCCAATATATATTGTTGATCCGCTCGCATGCAAAAACTTAATCATAATCCAAGGTTCATGAACGAGGCCAGCTGCTGGGTCAATGCAATTATTTATTTTATTTAGATGTCTAACATGCATGGTTTTTAAGAACTCACCCTATTAGTTCGCATGTGCAAAGGATCAACATTCACTGTAAACAGTCCATTTTCCTTGTATTTCGGAAAAAAACATTACAAAACAACGTTCAAATGTATGATACTTTATTTGTATGGTTGTCCTCCTCCTTTGCGTCTGTTTCTGATCGATCGAGACTCTATGCATGCATGCATTGATCATGATTGAGCGAGTCGTCAGGGCCTCTGACAGCGATAAAAGATATGTGTTTATAGAGGACGAAAAAAAGTTATATTCATGCCAAAACTAGTATGCAGCAGGTACGCCAAAATTTATAGCCTGAGTGTCGAGACAAAATAGCATTCACGTACATTGAGGAAAAAATCAGAACATGAGAAAGTGAAAGATTAGAAGTACGTGACATCCAAGAAAACAAATCAAAATGAAAAAAAAAAGAAAAAAGAAAAGAAAAGAGGTATGTATTAGTCGTCTGTACCCTCTCTTTTTTGGCCTCTGTACGTCGTTGAGCTTTCCATGGTTGGAAAAGTTAGTCGTGATTAAGCACCGGTTTGATTGAAATTATTTCAATTTATTTTATCTCGTTATTATAATTTTTTTAAATTTTTATTTAAAATTTAATAAATAGTTTAACCTAACCTTTTAAATATTAAAATAATAATAATATTAAAAATAATATTTTATTTAATTTATTTAAAATTATCTCAACTCATTTTATATTTAAAATCTGAACCGAAATGGAAAACGACCGGAATAAACTCCCATTGTCGATAGAACGAGCTGGCCCATGCCTGCCAGCACCGCTGATCAAACTTATGGTTTATCATCCTAATTTTGTCCTTATTAAGCGAGGACAATTCGTCAACTATCAATCGCTATCTAATCCTCAATGGAAAGTTGAAAATTGAATTAAGAAAAAAAATGCTTAATTAGTAATTAATACATGCCTGCTTACAGTCCACGGTAAACGAATGTGGGAGACGCGCATGTATGAAGTTTGTCCATGCTAGCTTAAACATGCATGCGCCTAATTAATAATAAGTCGTACGAGTAAATCATGTCACAGGACACGCTCAATATAAATGAGCTCTATCGGCTTGATTGACTGATTTGAGTCATGAACAGATATTGAACAGATATTGACTAGCTCGCTCCTTCCCTTTTTTTCTTCCTTTGAAGTAGCTTTCTCCCTCTCTCTCTTCAAAAGAAATTTTGATACCTTATCTTTTAATTGGACGGTTTGGACAAGTATGCGGTGAGCCTTAATTCTAGCTCTGAAAGGAGTGTTGAGAAGGCGACACATGCCAGAAAAATGGCTGAAGTGATTGGGATATATATATTGGTTGTGACTAAATGCATATATATATATATATATGTATATATCTCTTGTCCACAGGATCGAACGCTCATGTGGCAAGATCAGTTGCCAAAGATGTCATGTTCAGGCTTGAATTAACCCCGGACCCAATACTTCGAGTCTTCAAACATATTTCAGAGAGTCTAGCTTTCATTAAAATCCTACCCTTTCCACTCCTTTTTTCCTATTTTTACGTTCTTTAAACTCCTAATTATTTAGACTAGCTAGGTAGGTAGTTTCCTGGAAACTGCTATCTAATCTGTCTGGTCTTTCGTGTGGTCTGCTGCAGTTGATACTTCGTTTTCTTTTGATCATCTTGATTTATATAGACGCGTTGTTTTGAGGCAACTGTTCGTTAGTTAAATCCATGTACTACTTGTCTCTAGCAGACTGTTCGTTAGTTAAATCCATATACTACTTGTCTCTAGCAGCAGACAAATATGTGTTCGAACTGTACACAACTCAAAAATCAAGATATATGCATATATATATATATATTATATTAATATATATATATAACAATTCTGTTATATACAACTGGCAATGGGAACCGCCGGATAACCGGCTGACGTGGCAGCTTATATATATATATATATATATATATATATATAAAACAAATAGAGTAAACAGACATGAGCCATCATCCTCCCCGTAAGTTCCAACCACCTCACCACTCTGCTTTCACTTCTTTGAGATCATTGAAAGTTCATTAGTAATTGATGCCAAAGAGAAATAGCGACTACCATATACTGTGTACCATATACCATACCCAGATCAAGATGCATTGCACTACCCAAGGACTATTACAACCGTCGGTGGCTATGACTGGGCTTTCCAGCATTGTCTGTCCGTCAAGGAGGAGCTTCTCGAACGATGGCGTGGCCAGATCCGACGAACGGAGGCATGACCATATCAAGATGGGGAAAAAGGGATTTTGAGAAAGCAGAAAGATTAGAGAAAGGGATTTCAGGGGAAGCATGAAACGCCACCAAGAAAGAACATGCCAGAGAAAGAACACCATTTGGAGAAAGAACATGCCGAAGAGAGAGGAAAAAATGGGTGATTTTGTTCTAACCCCACTAGTTTGAACCAGATACCAGGAAGGCCATATCTTCTACTGCTTACAAGCTGGTGAGGAAAAAAATTAGGGCCTCGTTAACGAAACAATATGTAAAAAAGGATACCGAAAGAGCATGAAGTAGATCTCTACCAGCAGGAGAAGTGCACCAACAGAGAAGCATCCGCTTATTGACAAGCTAACAAATTTAAAACAAGGAAAAGGAAAAGAACAAACCACGGAAGGAAAAGTAAAAGAATATGAAGAGGGAGGGAAAAACTGATTAACTTGGTTTTGAGGAAGAAAAAGTCTATTTACAACCGGCCACGTGGGACGTGGTGTCGCCGTGGTTCCCTTAATAGGTTGCAAATATAATTTTTCTATATATAATGCAGAATCGGATGATGCATGAGAAAGACCTGGCTGGGTATAAGCTGGTTAATTAGCTATCTAGCTAGCATGGGATTTAAATTTTAATTATCACTATAACAAATATAGGTTTTTCCCACGAATTCTTTTCCCAAGATATATGATCGTTGTAAATAGTGTGCGGATAACATGAAAAGTGCTTGTGGGAAAAAAGACAAGCCTTTTGCCACGAAATTTCGTCAGTAAGTAAAACTTGGTGGAAAATTTTTTTTTGCCATGAAATAAACATTTTTTGCAGCGATACCAAGTCGTCGAAAATAAATTTACCAGAATTATTTTACTTTCATGGATATATAGTTTTTGCGACAATGTTATTAGTTTTTTGCGGCGGTATTATTATTTGCGGCGATGAAGTACTGTTTGCGACTATAACAACCCGCTGCAAATAGTAATAAAATTTTAAAATCCTTCTTCCTTTCTTTTCCCCCCAACCCTTGCGATACTCTTGTCTCTTGTTTCTCTTTCTCTCTCTCTGATCCCAGCAGATCCGTGCACCTCCGCCGTCTCCAGCCATGGCCATCGCCAGCCTCAGCCGCCTACAGCTCCTCCAATTACCAATTGTCGCTCCACCCCAGCTCCTGCATATCTCTTCCTCCAAGCCGTGCAACTATAGCAACTAAGCAAACGGTTTTCTTCCTCCCAAGCCGTGCGATGCCCTCATCCCTCTACCAATTTTGATTTCTTTCCAAATTTGATTTAAGATCTTGTTCTCATCTTTCCTAAGGGAAAACCTTGAAGATAAGACAATTTTGATTCACTTTCTATTATGGTTTCGAATGGGTTTCTATTTCTTCAAGTAAGGTTACTCATTGATGTTTCGGTTTGGGGTATTTAATGTAATCATTTGTGTTCTTTTCTCTACACGCCTATAGCATTATTTGGTCTTCTATTTTAAATCTTGAAAAGGAGGTAAAAACCCTAACTTGACTCCATTTGATTTGGGTATTATTTTGAAGTCAACTGAATTCTTTTGTGATGGAAAGCTTGTGTTTATTTCTCTATGTTGCAAAATATTATAAATGCTCTATTTTGGTCTTAACCGAATGATGATGAAGCTATTTTACTATATGATTTCCTATGTAACACCCGTATTTTAGTGTATTTTTACTGAAGGAATTATTTTTATGTAATTAAAATAATTTCTCTTATTTTAAATTGGTTGGATTTTTAGTGAGTTTATTTCTATGATTTTTATTTGGTGAAAATTATTTTTATATGCTTTCTTAATATTTATTTATTATTATGCATTTAAATTGCTTTTAATATTTAAATTAATTACCGTGGAATTTAATTATTTCAATTTGACTTTACCATTACGTTTAAATTATTTCATTTAACTTGTGGTTTTAAAATCGTTTCCGTTGGATCATTTTTGTGACCCAAGTTATGAGGATTGGACCTCATTTCTTTTTCCCTCTTTTTCTTTCCTCTCCTATTCTTTTCCTCTTTTTTTTCTTTTTCTTCTTATTTTTCCTTCGGTTTTACCCTCTCCCGCGCGATCTCTCTCTCTCCTCTCCTCCGCCCGTTTCCATCGTCCCCTCCCAGCGCCGCCGTCCGTCGGCGGTGGTCGACACCGCCCGGTCCTTTGCGTTCCCCAGCCGCCGGCCGTCCTACCCCACCAGTATCACCGCCGCTCGTGCCGCCGTTAGCCTCCACGAAGCCCACGAAACCCACGACGCCGCGGCACACTTTCCTCCATTGCGCCGCCGTCGCACCGCCATTGGCCACCATCTTCCTACCACTTCATCCCGGCCTCTTGGCAACCCATTGGACCTAACCCCAGCTCCGATCCGTCACCGGTGAAGCCCCACCAAGTCCATCTCCGATTTGCACATTTTTGGCCTAAAACCACCCCTTGCGCCGCCACCCACGGCAAACCACCACCACCACTAGCTTCACCGACCTCCCTAGGCCCTACCCTATCAATCTTGGGTTTTCGTTTGTCCTCGTTGAAAAGTTGGTATTTGTGACCCACGGCCACAGTGTATTTTACACTGTGGTGTTGCTCAAACGTCGCCTTTTTCAACTTCGTGATCCTCAAAAAATTATTATATTGCACTGTAAGTATTTCTCCAAAGAATTTTCGTAATTTAAATGTATTTTTGCACTAACCCATTTCACTGTGTTTTTTGGCATGCCGGACTGAGTCCGAGGAGTTCGGGGGTCGGATGGATTTGTGATTGGAGTTGTTTGGTTGGATTTGATTGGATTGGTATTTGTTGGTTTGGATATTGTGTTGGTACATGTGCATTTCATCATTTCATGCATGATCATGTTTGTAAAAGAAAACTGGGTTTTCGTGTATTGCATTCATGTTCATGTGCTTTGAAAAGCTATGATTTTATGTGTTCATATTTTTGGTGCGTGTGTATCACGACCCCAAGCCGAGATGGGGCATTAACTCGGCGGAGCTCCTCTGGTTACTCGGGAGCGGAATATACTGAGTAACGTCCCCTGGATTGTCGCCGGGCGACAATGGGTTCGGACGAGATGGTCTCGTGCCGACTCCGTGGTCCTTCTGCTGGCGGGGACTAGAGGATGTCTGTCCACGTACGCGCTGGGCGCGGAACTGGGCATCGCTCGTTGCGTAGTGTGGGTGCTTGGCCATGTACGCGCTGGGCGCGGAACTGAGCACCGCTGCGAAGCCAGGACGTGCGGATGGTCCATAGGGGAGACCATGGTGCATATGGAAATAATGCATGGTGCATTTGGTATTAATGCACTATTTTCTGGGAAAATAGTGCGAGTTGATTTTTGGGTAAATCATTTTCTGGGAAAATGTTTTACGGATAATTTGGACCAAAATGAGATTTTGGTGTGTGTTGAAAATTTATCATTTTCGGAAAAAATGATGTTTTGTGAAAAAATGCATGTTTTCATGTGCATGCATGTTAGTTGCATTTAATGCATTTTATATTACGTTGTTGTTTGGGTTATACTTACCTGCGAGACCATTTTGTGGTGTCGCAGATTTTGATGCTGATGAGGAGGAGGAGGGCGAGCCTGAGGAGACGGCTCCGCCTGAAGAGTAATCTGGGATCACTCGTTTGTACATTTAGAACTATTGTAAAATATTTTTATGGATGACTGTATAACTGTTATTTAAATCTTTACTGATGTTTGATTGTAATTAAATTCTGGTACTTAGTTGACTATCCGCTGCGTTATTTTATTTGAACACTGTTGCATGTACACACACTGGCACTTCGTTGGGATGTGTGACCGTATTGTCACCATCCTGGCGTCTCGATCCCTGTGTATTTATATAAGGGGGATTGGGGACGCCACATCCTATATTCCAAATTTGGTATTTTGTTAATGATCTTGGTTTAACCATAGGTGACTTTAGTATGATTTTGTGTATGTATGTTGGTGCTGTATGTTCGACTTTGAGGTTGTACTATGTGTTTTGTCTTAGGATGCTAGTGGTGTTCCATTTTACAGATTTATTGTGGTTTTATGTAATCCTATAAACTTATTTTTAAAAGGTATTAAACAATTAATCTATAAACTTTAGTGTATAAAGATTTTTAAGTTTACTTAATGGGTTATTCTTGATATTCTCTAGGTTATATTTAATTAAATAGTGTATGTTAACTAAGCTAATTATTATACTTGTGTCACTAGATTTATAGCATAGGTTGGTATTAGGAGTAGATGATTAATTGTGCATGTCATATTATTGTATGCAAGCTGTCCAATAAACCTAAACCCATATTATTGATGGGGATATTTCTTTCACAAATAAGAATGATGGTCTTCTAAATCTCCTTCGTTATATTTTTTTCAACATCGCTAGTTGTCTTTATGTCTATGTATGCAATTCACTAGCTCCATATATTCATTTTCGTCTTGGCCATTTCTCATGTGCTCAACTGCATCGCAACCTCATCTTTGGGCAGAACAAAGGCAGTTTAATAACATGCATTTACAATATCAACCCTCACGCATCGCCACCTTCTCTTGTTTGGATTGCAGATGAGAAAATGGAAGGTCTGGGAGGATGAAACAACGACACTTGAATATAAATACTCTAATGGTAGGCCTTAACTTTTAGAGTGCATGCGCAATGGTCATTGTTTGTTTCCCATATATTATTTATGAGGTTTACATTATCTTTTATTGAAAACTACTACACCACTTGGCCTAGTAAAATTAATTATGTTTGACACATAATAAAAAATATATACTCATTTTATAAAATTAATAAAACTGTATGGAATTGGTCATGTCATTTGTGGTGAATTTTACGGATAATTCTGATGGTGGGAGCCAAGCTACAAGTGATTATTACAAAAATGGGACTAAGAATTCAAGACACAGGTGATGTGGTCAAGGGTACGCCTATGGTACGTCCAGGCTTTGAGTAGTACTAAAACATGCATTATGTAACTCTGTTACTTTTTTTTATATAGTGGATCAACAAATACATGATATATATATGATTAATGGATGTTGTTGTGTGAACTTATGTATATTGTTGTGTAAGGAGTTTGTGTTGAACATAAGTGCTAGATGGATGAAGTGTGTGTAATTTTGGTAGATTAAATTACATGGGCAATAAGCATAATGTATATTTTATTAGTTGAATTATGTATATGGAAGTGTGTATATTTGGTGCCAAGTAGTCAAGTGTGTTATGTATTGATGGAATTGAGTGGCTTCACTTGTGTTAATGTTTAAACATGGAATGGAGTTGGGATGAAAATGAATTGTTTTAAAGTGTTGTGATTAAGTGATGGAGTTGTAGTGAGTTTGTAAAGTATGATGGTGATGTTGGTTTAATAGAGAAGTTTGTGTATATTAAATGTATTGGATCTCCAAGGTTCGAATATATTTATTTTAGCCTATATTAGACTATTTGTTATATCATCTCAGTCTCATTTTTTTTATTTTACTATTTTTTTCTGAAATCTCTTAGCATTTGCCGTGAATGCAACTCGTGGGGATTTTTTTTTTTTTTTTTTTGCCAGAAGTGACTATTTCTCAAGATAAAATTTTTTCGTAAAGTGGAAAATATATATTTTCCAAGAAAGTATTTTATCAGAAATACTTTAGATAATATTTTCCACAGAGATATGTCATGGGTAAACACATTTTGCCACAATCACTTCCTATGGAGGATGGTATTATTTCCCACCACATCATACCAGATGAGACTTTATTTGCCATGAAAAAAAATGTTTTAACCGCCACGACTATTCGTGAGAAAAAGATGGTTTTTTCCATGCACTTAAAGTTTGGTGGATAAAGAATTCTTCCCCACCAATTATATGCCACGAGTCTCCCGCAAAACAAATTGATGGAAAAAAATATTTTTTCACTAAGTTTATACTTTTTCTAACCATAGTCCCTCCCGAGAAAAAACGACATTTTTTGTAGTGTACGTACATATATAATTGGATCCTCATGAGATATATATATATATATATATATGTGTGTGTACGTATGTATATATGTATATAGCAGTACAACTTAAATATGCATATGCAAAATCAATAGAGATCAGAGAGTACTTGAGCTTCAGATGGAACACCGTTCAATAGCGCAACTTCGGCCTGGTTTGATTTAGAAAAGTTGTAATGATGAGATGAGTAAGATGAAACTGTTTTTATATCCAAACGGAACCTGAACCATAATGATCCTAGAAGCATGATCGATCTGTCAATTGGATTAATGCTCATCCTGCATAGATTGTGCAGTACTAAATGGATGCAAGAAACATAAAATAAGATTATAAACACTGGAATATACGCTGATACTAAAACCAATAGCTGCTAATCTTTTTTTTTACCGTAGACCCAATTAATGTATATGATGATTTGATGTACGAAAGTACACTCTAAATACTCTATTATTGGACTGAAATACTAAAATGTGAATAGAAATCATAGGAATTAATTTGTATTTTTGAACTTAAGTTCTATTTATTTTGAGATATTCCTAAACATATTTTTTTTATATCTAATTTCAAAATCCATAAAAGAGCAGGCTAAAGCCCAGTTAAATGAGAGCCAAAGCCTATTAAAAGAAAGATGCAAGTCCATTATGTTTATTCTCTCCCGTCGTGCGCCTCCAACAACTTCAGGGTTCAGGACTCATATTTCATTAATTTGAAGAATGAGTTGGAACTACTACTCAGATGATGCACGTTTCGAATTCAAAAGAGAGTTGGATGGGTGCCAAAATGTAAGGGTCCAATATTTGCTGAACATATTTGATCTCCAATGGAAATTTAAAAGGAAAAGAATCACTTGGTAGTTGGTTAATTTGACTCGGTCAAGATGATGATAGTTTTCGGCAGAGAGAAGATAAGATATGGTTGATTTGTAAAATTTAAAGGAATTTTTGAATTGGGATAATTCCTAATTGTTTCGATGAGCAGGACTTTCCAACGTGTGGAAGACTTTTGAAAGATAGCGATATTTAAGAAGGGGGTTGGTGGAGGACGACAGTATGGTACAATTCGGGAAGACTAAAAACATACTATTTTTTTGTGCTCCCACAGAGAACTAAAGTTTAGGTAAAGCCTAGCGTAGAAATTAATTGGTGAAAATGATTGATTATGTTTCAATTCACATATTAAGCTTTATTGTTTAAGATTCTACGATTGAATTCTCTATTTTATTTTGATACAATAAGTTTGAGATAATTATATTAAATATTGTTATGGTTTGGTTTTATTGAGCCAGAAGATTATTAATATATGATTATGACTTAAATAGGTTTTTCATGCCATTGATGTGATCTTTTACTACATTATTGTTTGTGAACATAGTTTTTCTTTAGATATGATATTCCTTTGGATACATGAAAACTGTGGTTTGTAAATGTGAGAATAGATTCTAGAATTAAATTTGAGAAATTAGATGAGTATATTGTCATATCTTCCAATTAAGAATTTAATGTTATAATTCCTAATTGTGTGTATAATTTGGATTGGAAAAATTAAAGTATTGGATCCGGTTGATGGAAGCCCAAAGCTTTACTTACATTTTTATCCGTGTCCTAATCTTATTTTTAATTAGTAAGTAGATTTCGAAATACTTTTCAAATTTTTGTCATGTTGTCATTTGATCTTTTCCTTTAAGTTTGTATTCTTATAGTATTTCTTTCAACTCTTTGCGGATAGATACCCTAAATTATAATATAACACCGTATAGTAGTTTGAGCATAATCATGATTAAATGAGTTGTTCCGGCGGCAGCCTGCCACGCTCTTTATTACAATATTGCTTAGAATAATGGTGGTGGAGAGAACGAAGAAGGCTTGGTCCTATAAGTAGTCTATTTTTTTGGTAGCTTAATTGGAAGCTCCCCCTTTTGTTGAAGGCATCATGTTGCAATCTGTAGGCTAGCTTGCTCCTTCTAATTTGCTTAATTTTTGTCAATTCTTGTCTTTACGATCAGTCACTCACATCAGTTTCATGTCCTGAAAAAAATAAAATAAAATTATGTATGGCATAAGGATGATGAGTAAAAGAATTTGATCTGTAGTTTAACAAGAATAAAACAAAACAAGAAATTAAAAAAATTAAAAAATTAAATATAATGTATAGTATAAAGATAATGAGTAGAATTACTCGATCATCTTTATTAGGGGTGTAAATTTAAACTGGAAAACTGGAAAACTGGACCGGACCGAACCGGACCGGACCAGTTGGTCCGATTTTGAACCGGTCCGGTCCGGAACCGGTTCCTATATTATGAAAACCGGCCGGAACCGGTCTGGTTTCGGTTCCATAGTTTCTGGAACCGGACCGGACCGAACCGGACCGGTTGAAAAAAATACATATATAAAAATTAATTTTATATATTGTGCAAAATATTTATATATATAAATTTTATATATAATATATAATTACATAGTAAATTTTTATATATAATATATAATTATATATCATATATGAAATAATTTCATATTATAATTTATAAATTATAACATAAAATGTTAATCTTAAATATGAACATTTGTAATTTTTTTGATCATATGTTATTAATATAATTATATATAAGATAATTTTATTATAATTTATAAAATAAAAGTTTAATCTTAAAGATGAAAATTTAATTGATCATATGCTTTAAACGTAATATATATATATATATATATATTAAATTATTAATAACATTTTATTATAAGAAGTAATAATTTATTATATATTTTTTACATTTTAAAAAAACCAAAAAACCGGACCGGACCGGACCGGAAACCGGTAAAACCGAATGTACTGGTTTAGGAGGGTAGCCGGGGCGTAATCGGTTTTGAAAAATGAAAAACCGGTACATACCAATTCAGTTCTAGATTTTATCCAAAATCAGACTGGACCGGACTGGTTACACCCCTAATCTTTATATATATATATATATGTATGTGTATGTTTATATATACACATATATTTTATATCTTCTTCTCTCTTTTACTTGTTGTGGGCTTCTAATACATTAACGGGCTGAGCCTACAAATACAAGACTTGGTACGCTTTACATCCAATAGTATTTATTATTCTAATATTATCCATTATCTTTTAATTTTTTTTAAATAAAAGATAATATGAAAATAATAGAAAATATCACACTTATAAAGTGATGAAAACAGAACCTGATGATGGAGTGATGAAAACAGAACCTGACGATCCCAAGCTCATGATGATCTCCAAATTAGAAAAGAGTAACTAATGTGTAATGTTGTACGTTACATTATCATCATATTTTGATTATATTAAATAGTATGTGGCATATTTATTATTATTAAATAATAAAAAATATATAATAAATATGTCACATCATACTTAATGGGATGAAAGTGAGATGACAGTATAATATATAAAATTTTCGATAACTAATATATAATAGTAATGTCTAAGGTTTGAAACCGATCGAGAATAATATTTGAAGCAAAAACAGACAATTAACACATGACAATATACCATGTGAAACATGTCGTATTATTATTATTATTATTAATTAATTAATTAATTATAGCTATCAAAGGCACGTGAATTATAGTTTGTTCATTATATATAACTCTAATTAATTACTCTAGAGTTCGTTCAATTAATTATACATTGTCCGTTCATTCCAAAGGGAAATTTTGCACTCTTTATAATTAATTTGTTGGCAAAACATTTAATATTCTTGAATTTGTAATTACGATGTTCTTTCCCTACAAAAATAAATAAATAAATAACGGAAATCAACTACCATCCTCTTTCCTTAGGGAAAAAAAAAAAAAAAAAAAAAAAAGAGTGGGCCAGAGCTAGAGAACTGGGTCGAAATCTTCATGTATTGTGTGGGCTCTCATTGGAAGCCTATCTAGCTGCATGCCTGGCCTCGGTAGGCAAACGGCCTGCCCATCGTGAGGCGCCGGATCCAAGCATCATCCTTGTTTTCTTTTCATGCCATGAAGGAATTTCAAAGCAGGAAGCAAACATCTTTCACACTCAAGACTAATGCGCGCCGCCATTCCTTTTACGCTGCATTTGATTTTTAAATTCAGATGAATTTCTAAATTTTATCTAATAAGTTTTATCTAATTTTAAATTAATATTTAATTTTTAAATTATTAAATTCATTACAACTCAAAATCTTCTTACACATGGGACCTATAATATTTTTTAACTTAAAATATCTTTATACATGGAACACACAATTTTTTTTAATTTTCTATAAAAAATATTAAATTTATCTTAACATCAAATACACTTTAAACTCAGTTTAGATGGGCTCCACATAACTTTCCTCATTACTCAACTCACTATTATTCATAAATAATTCAGTTCAGCTCAGCTTAACATCCAAATACAATCTTATAGTTATCTATCCACTATTATATGTTAAAAATTATTTAGTATATTTTTTTTATAAATCAATCATTTAATAACACATTCAAGATGATGGGAATGATAATAGATTAAAATTTCTCTATAATTAAGAATTAATATAAATAAAATATTTAATTTATAAAAAGATTTTATAAGAATAAACTTATAAACTAATGTGATAAGTTATATTGCATTAATTATGTATCTTTATATATATATATATATATATATATATATATATATATATATATAAAGAGCCTATCAAACAGAATTTCTTGTTTTAACGGAGTTACAGTCATTTTAATTGTTTTTTGCTAACTTTTCGTTAAATCCGCTGGGCATCGAACTTCACTTGTCTCGTTGGTTATTGTAAAAGAATATTTATGAGAAATGAAAATAATGCTTCCAGCACCAAGTGCCTCTTCGTATTAATCGCTCTCGCTTTGTCTTCCACATGAGAGTTACCGATGTGCTTCGTCAATGGCTTATGCCAACTCCCAAAATCTCCCTTGGAGTGTTCAAATCCCTCCTTCAGAGTCGCTCCAAAGCCCTCTCGCGCCTCCATTCCTCCGCTACCACTGCTAAATATAACACATTTTTTACACTTTTCGAAACATTGTACAAATAATATTAGGTAAACGCAGAGAGAAACCGTCAAGCCGCCGCTCACCAGAAAAGTCGGCCGATGTTTCGGAGACTCCGACGCCATAGGAGATTGAGGAAAGCTGTGGTTTTTATGTGGCTTCTCCAGAAAAGGAAGTGGATTCGATGAGCTGGACTGACAAGTTCGACAGGGTTGTTGAAGGGAATGGTAACGACAAAAATATAGAGTATGAGCTGACAGTTGAAAAGGTTATGGAAGAGAAATACGAGGACAAGGAGCCTTTGGAGTTTGCATGCGTAGGTCAAAATTTCCAATTCCTCTCTTGTATTAATTTTTGGCTAATTTCTATTGTGGTTCAAGTTTTCGAGCCCCCCAAAAGGCAAAGATTTGAGAAGGAAATGGAAATATATTTTTGGTGGGGGTTTTGTTTTGTACTTGAAATCCCAACATGGATATGTTGAAGTATGAATGAATCCTTGTTTTCTTCTTTTTTCACTCCTTTGTTTTCCTAAATTTTGGTACATTTCAAGGTTGTTTGCCCTTTGTGTTGGTACATTTCATCAGTGTTTTTTTTTTGGCGAGGCACTGTGACAGTTCTTTGAGATGAATTGGACAAAAGCTTGGTGTTACCTTGGCAGAACTCAGAAAACTATTGAAAGGATTTCTCGTCTATAAACTATACCTTTGTTCCTCGATTGTGCTTGAAAACTAAATAAATGATGAGGGGAAGATCTGATGGAACACAAAAGAAGCATTTAATCACTTCTTTGTGTGTTGTGGCAATCTTTCTTGGTTTTTTGTATGTATACTATGGATCCATTTTTTACTCTACAAACCATAGTACATCTACTCTAGAATATGGGAGAAGATCTTTGAGAAGACTTGGTTCATCGTATTTGGGTGGGGATGAAGATGCTGATGGCAAGCAAGATGAATCTTCAACAAGATTTGGCCTAGAAAATAGAGAAGATGTTATCACACCAAAGAGTCTCCCAGTAAGCTCAATATACTTGGTGTTTGGCCCATCTGTTCAGTTTAATTGTTTTCTTAACGCATCCTTTGAGTCCATTTGTAATTTTTGAAGGTTTGTGATGATCGACATTCATAATTAATTCACTGCCTAGACAGACACCTCATATACTAAATGAGGTTGATGCTGGATTTATCTTTAATGGAGCACTATGAGAGACAATGCCCTCTTCTAGAAAGGCTGTACAACTGCTTGATTCCTCATCTGCAAGGATACAAGGTGGGGGAGATGCTAAGTTTAAGCGAGATAACGATGTGGAATATTTGTTATTTTCAAGAGTTTTGCATCCTCATCTGTTCTACTAATATTAGTTGTTCTGTTGCTGGTGTGGTGTTTTAGGTCCCAATCAAGTAGCCGAAAAGCAAAGATCAAGTATAGAAAGCAAACATACCTCATACTCACCTTGCACATGAGAAGTCTGACCAGAACTGGATAGTTGTAAAAGGTGAAAAGATTGCATTTCCGGGTGGAGGTACTCATTTTCACTATGGAGCAGATAAATATATTGCTTCAATTGCAAATGTAAGATGATTGTTGGCCTTTACTGAATACCTTTTGCTAAGTACTTTTTCGAGTTAGGAGACCATATAGAATTTTGCGTACTTCCTATGCTTTATATTGCCCTATGGCTCATCTTCTCTTTCATTTAGATTTTGCTGTTTCTCTGATTTATTTTTTAGCAAATATATTTGTACTTCATGGATGAGGAAATTATATGTGGCTTAATTTTGTAAATGCTAAACTTTTCACACAATAATATAAACAATGAAGGAAGATTAAGAATAGTTCTTGATGTTGGCTGTGGTGTTGCGAGTTTTGGAGCTTATCTCCTCTCATCTGATGTTATAATGATGTCCTTAGCACTGAATGATGTGCATCAAAACGAAATTCAATTCGCCCTAGAAAGAGGAATTCCTGCATATCTTGGTGTTCTAGAAACCAAGAGGCTCCATTACCCTAGCAGATCTTTTGAACTTGCTCATTGTTATTGTTGTAGGATTGATTGGCTTCAAAGAGATGGAATTCTTCTTCTTGAGCTAGATAGATTACTCAGACCAGGTGGCTATTTTGCCTACTAATCTCCCGAGGCATATGCTCAAGATGAAGAGGATCTCGGAATATGGAGAGAGATGAGTGCCCTTGTGGGATGTATGTGTTGGACAATAGCTTCAAAGAGGAACCAAACTGTTATTTGGCAAAAGCCTCTGACAAATGACTGTTATATGGAAAGAAAACTTGGTACCCTCCCTCCTCTCTGCCAGTCTGGTGATACTCCAGATAAAGTTTGGGGTGTGTCAATGGAAGCATGCATCTTAGCATACTCTGATCTTGAGTGTCTTCTCCTATGAGTGTCTTCTCCTATTTTCTTTAGCATAATTACTTGTTGTTTTCTTCGTTGTTATAAATTGTTAATGGAAGGTTAATATTTTTTGAGTTGCTAAAACAAAACTTGCTCTTGCCTTTATGAATCATGATGCCTATGTACCACTAATTTAAAAAGTTTGTTTAAGTTTTCTTTAACTTTGGATCTATTTAGTCAAAGCTTTAAAGTACCTTCACCGTTATTTATGTCATAAGCAATAAAAACAAATGCTAAGGTTTTGTTTGTTTTGGCATAAAATATATTCTGGAAAATGTTTTTTGTGCTTTCCTATATTTGGTTCCACCAAAGGAAGATAGTAGCTCCTGAATTCTACATGGACAAGGCCAAGGTAAGATTCCCAGCGGATATGACAGACTAATAACTTTTTAATTGATAAAAGATTACTTCCTTTTAAAAGAAATAATCAGAACAAACTTTCTTTTCCATTATTTTTTGTTTCTCCCTTCATTTCAAATAGTGAAGCCAGTACAAGTCAACAACGGATGATTCAATTTTATGTTGACCCTAATTGACTTAACCAATAGTAATATAAGAATTTCAACGTCGTCTCTATTGATCCCGTACAAAATGACACAAAATGAAACTTATCGCAAGAAGTTTTGCTAAAATTATGGATGTTATAAATATGTATTAGATTGAATGATAGTTTGAATTAATGTTTTTATTTTCTCTACTATGCATTAAATTATTTAGTGAAATCAATCATTTTTATAAAATATATATTATTTTTTACAAATAACCATTTCATAAAACTAGGGAAACGTGTTTTACACGTTGCTCCGCCTAGTATATATATAATGTATGTATGTATGTATATGCCTTAGTCATAGTTTACTAAATGATCCTCTCAATTTAATTGCTATCAACCTTCTCTCATATTCTCCAAAAACAAAAATTAAATACCTTCTTTCATATGATTGGAGAAGCTTTCTAAACAAATCTAGGTTTTATTGATTGATGAAACATTATTATTTTAAACTTTTAGTCAATAATGTAAAGAGAAATCTATAGTAGGTGAAATCGAGATATCTATAATAATAATTAAAAAAAAATGATTTAGCAATATACAGAAATTTTATAAAATAAATTTATAAATTGATGTAGTGTATTATATTATAAATATTTTTTTTATTATAAAAAATATATATATATATATATCATATTATATAAAATTATATTAATTTTAGAAATAAATTTTACGGAGCGGCGACGACAGACGTGGCAGGGCAACGGCGTCGCTCTCATAAAGAACGTTCGCGTTGCTTTGACCATTGACTTCAACCTTCTATCGGTCTGTTTCGAAGCTTTCTCAGAAAATTTAGGTATTTCAATGGCACTTTTGCAGTACTTCCCGTCCCAATTCTCATTGCTTCAATACCTCAGACACCCAGCCATTCCTAACGTCTCTCTCTCAGAGACTCCAGTTCCACCATCAATCTCACCTCAATTTTCTTCAATATCATTCTCTCGACAAACTGTTCTTCGTTACCCTTCGTTTCAATCACTTCGCTGTAGCCCGAGCTCGAGCTCTTCAGTACAGGATGAAACCCTCTCTTCTTCGAAAATCTTCATAAAAGGTATGTTTTGTTCTAAATGGCCTATAAATCTTCATACGTGGAGACTTGTAGGAATGAAGCTCAGAGGTTAATCTGTATGGGTGTTTCATTCTTTTAGTAATTTTTCAAGATTAATTGATTTTGAGGTTAAACAATGCTGATAATGATTCGAAATTTCTGAAAGCAAAAGAATATTAAGCATAATCAGGCACTTTTTTGCATCTTTCTAATTTTCTTTCTTCATAGTTGCGGTTGCACTTAGGGTGACCATATTCTCAGGCAAGCCATGCTACTTTTTGTAATTTGGTTTAATTTTTAATATTTTCCAGATGAAGTTGTCCATTAATTCTCTGCAGATAATAACCATTTTTCTGAACCCTTTGGAGCAAACTGATGCAGGACTGCCGCAATCAATGTCTGAGGGACGTCTGCACAAGGCATTTTCACACTACGGGGAAGTAAGCCAAGGTGAATTCTTTGCTTGGATATTCTTTAGTTAGGAAGTTTTTGGAGGCAACTTCTAATGTCCTTTCTCGTGGTTTCACAACATTAATTATTACCCAAATCTTTTGGCTGGGCCAAAAATGCACCAACCTCCATGCCCTTCTAGCCCACCAATTCTTGTTTCTTCGAGCTTTACATTTAGAGGATTCACTTGACTTTGTTTCTGGCCTTTGTTAGGCCTATATTTGTACTTGGAGCTGGGACTTTTAACGGCTTTTTAAGACGGCTGATCTCTGTACCCGGGTGGTCTCTTCCTTTTCCCTATTCTCATTTCCCTCTTGTCGAATATGGTGTAAGCAATGTTACTCTTCATTCTTGATTTTATTTATCATCATCGGTCACACTTTGTGATGTGGCACATTTAAATTGGCTTTATACATTTACCACTTGAATAAACAGCTACTTAAAATTTGCCACATCACCAGGTGCGACTGGTAGTGACAAAACTTGAGATGAAGGATAACATTTCTCATCATTTATATCTAATTATAACGAAGAAGTTGCTGAAAGGAGTGGCTTCGTAATAGGTATATTTTAGACTATTTAGTTAGCTGATACGAAAACTTTACAGTGGTTTCTGGATTATGTCCTCAGTTCAAGTATATCAAGGCATGCTGGTAGTGCTCTTGGGGCACAATCAGATGACAATGTGTCTGGATAATGGGTTCCGGTGGTGATAAATGCAAAGTGCCTATATTCATGCCATGGAGGCTTTCTGGGTTGTGTGATGGAGTCATTGCAAAGTCAGGCTGGAGAGTTGAAGAGAAGTTCATTACCATGTTTTGAAGTTATTACATAGGGCATTGGGAGATTTCTGTAGTTGATCCTTAAGCATACCTTATCTCATTCTTGATGAATTTTATCCATTCTTTTTTTTTTTCTTCTGTGCATGCTTCTTTCAGGATTCTTGAATTTGAAAAAAAAAAAAAAAAAAAAAATTCAATGATTACATATAAACCTCTGTTTAACATTTTCTTTCAGTCAAACTGGTTGTGGATAGAGATTCTGGACAGTCTTTAGGATTTGCGTGTATCTGGTTTACTAGTGAGGACACTGCCAAATTGGCAGTGAAAGAGATGAATGGAAAGGTATGCCCTTTAGTAATAGTTTGGTGTCCTTGATAAATCAGGGAACCAATGAGATTTCTGTCATAACTTTGGAGCTGGTTTGTGGTTCAGTTTTTTGATGGCAGGTTTGTCTACGTAACAATTGCGAAGCCTGGATTCATCAAAAATCGGAGGAGAGCAACACAATACAAGTTCTAGTCCGAGAGTCTGGGATATCCCTCAATGGAGCTTAAACAGCATTTATTATTTTCCTGTACTTATTTAGGTTTTGTTGCACCTTTTTTTCCCCATTTCGTTTGTACAAATTTTGGTACTCTTATTTGTGGTGTTCTCTATATGGACAAAACAATTGACAAAAAGAATGTTGTTCTTCATCCGCAATCACATATGTGATGTCTTTAAGTGACTGTTTGTTTAAGCGATAGACGTATAAAACTCCTTCAATATGTCACATCAACAAGTGTGATTTGAGATGACAAGATTTAAAATAAAAAATAACATTACTTTTGAAATATAAAAGAAATGGAAAGGGAGGCGAGTGTGTATTTGTAAATGGATAATTTGAAATGTTTGAGGGAATATTTTTTAACTCCAGGGTGGTGTAAATTGATATTTGTGTGTTTTAGTTCCTTTCTCGTGCCATGTTTTCATTTCACATCCCAACTACATTGAATGGAGAGAGAAGAACTTATTCCTTCTCCCTTGGTCTCCTCTAAAATGAGGTGGTGCCCGCGGTGGTTTCTATCTAATAGTGTTCAAAACCTTAATCCCAACTAATTTTGATGGTGCACAGATCTTTGTAAGAAGTTTCTCACAAGTACACTTTATTAATTTAAGGGAAAGTTCTTTTAATCTGATGGTCCCTAAAAATTGTTTGCACCCAAGAATCATTTTTTGTCTTTTTTAGTCAAAGTTTTAAATTTGTCGTCGCCCATCACACAACCTCCACACACACCCATTATGCTTGGTTGGAGGGCCCTCATACCCGGCCCACCCGACCCATCTACTCACATCCACAAAGCTGTTGGGGGTGGACATGGATGCTCATCCACCTGCCCATACTATATAATTGGAAAAATCTTAATTTAACCTCATTCTATTATCTCTGCCTTATTGTCTTTATTGTCGCTCAGCCTTCATCTTCTTCTTTTGTTCTTCGTCTCCTCCAGCTCTCCTATTTTTCTCATTATCATTCTCTTCATTCGTCATTCTCCTCATTCTTCTCATTTTCTCCTAGTTTTCTTCTTTCAGATCTATGGTATTCATCAAAAGATCAACAATCATGATTGTCGGTCTCTAAAACCAACGACCTTGGTCGTGGGTCTTTGTGGAGACTTATGGCCAAGTCGTGATTTTGGGTTTTCACAACCCACTTCCAAGTTGTGGCTATGGGTGGTGTTATGAGTTTGTAGAGCCCCACGATTAAGCCATGACAATGAGTTTTTGCAACACACGACTATAGTTTGGTTGTGAGTCTACACACAACTATGGTTTGACTATTTGTATCTTTGTGAGACTTACGGTCACGTTGCCAAGATGTGGCGACATGACCATGGATAAGTTATTTTTCACTATTTGTTTTAGATTCTAGTTTGATCTACATATTGGACATTTGATATATGTTTTGAGATTTGAAGTTGGATACGTGGGTTTGCTTATTTGGGATTTTGTTGTATGAAATATAAATAGTGAGTTTAAAAATTTGCCTACCTGTTAGACAAAGGTGAGTGGACAGCCCCTCAGAGTAAGGTGAAAAATGACAATCCCGCCCATGTGGGCGAGGTTCCACACAATTTGTGAGATTCATGTGCCTTTTCATGGGTGCGTAGGAGCCCCTTTCGATCTAGAAAGTGGGAATTGGCATTCAAAAGCAATCAATCAATTAAGATTTTACAAAACTTAGTACATCAAATCATTCAACTATGTCAATATTCACTTTAGAATAATACTACATACAGACATTGAATGTGTAAATACTGTACAGTAACTTTAAAAAATAATGAGATTCATTATTAAAAATTTATTATTTTTTATATGAAACTCGTATTTATTTATTTTTTTAAAAATGATTACATAATGCTTATGTACTCATGATTCCAATTATCATTTCTCTTCACCTTATTGTGTATAGGCTAAGAAACGTGAGAGATTGATTATAGAAATTTGTTTAAAATCATTTTTCAATTTATGTTTGTTATTATTATTCAAAAAGTGAACACAACGTGACATAGGAATCTTAATCATAATATAAAATAAAATCTCATCATAAAATTGGTCCATCAGACTATATAATAAAATAAGAATAATATTAGATACATTAGTTGAGCATGCAAACGTCATAAAATTCTTTTAAAAAATTAGTAGTATTTATTATTAAAAAATGATTTTTTATATAAAATCTGTATTTATTTATTGGGTGGGTCTACACCCATCGTTGAGGCTCCCGCTAGATATTTTAAGTTTTTTTTATATATTTTTTAAAAAAGAAAAAAAATTATAATATTATTAAATAATAATTTTTTAATCACTAAATAAAAATAAAAAAAGAGAGCGGTGACATTCAGTTTTTTTTAAAAAAGCGGGATCCCGGGACCGGGATTCCTAGCTTTTTTCTTACTTATTTATTTATTTTAATTACACATTACTTCCGCTTCTACAATTGCAAATGCAAATGTCATTATCATGTAATAATTACTCATTCAGATAACGTATACCTCTTCCGTACGGACATACGTGGATCACTCCACCCCCTTCACCCTTTGTCCTTACACACAACCTGATACCTTTACGACTTCAGCCGTTCGATCCTCGCGTGAGGCCGTTTCGAGTGCCCCGCCCCAACCGAACCTCCGAGATAGCGCCACGTGTACACTCCCTGTAACTCCTTCAATTACCGATTCACCACCACTTCTAGTGGACGCAGCGAGAAATCAAACTTTCTATACCAACTCTCGAAGAAGAAGAAGACTGAAGAAGAAGCAGCAGCAGCAGCAGAAGAAGTTGGAGAATATAAGCATAGCCGACGCGATGCACTTGCTAAATGCCGTCATGGCGACTCGGATGCTGACTCGGAACTTCGAATCGGAGGTCGGCGATAGCGGCATATCGTTCGGATCGGTCTGGTGGTTCGTGTACGCTGGGATATCGTGCTTCCTGGTCCTCTTCGCAGGGATCATGTCCGGCCTTACCCTTGGCCTCATGTCCCTCAGCCTTGTGGACCTCGAGATCCTCCAGCGTAGTGGCACATCCATCGAGAAAAAGCAAGCAGGTCCGATCTCATTATGAACTCCGCTTCCGCTTTTTATCCCCCGATTGCAACTAGATTACGCTTTCGTTCATGTTTTAAATTATACTCTATGTTGCTTTTTTGCATTTTATTTGCAGCTGCTATACTTCCAGTGGTGCAGAAGCAGCACCAGCTTCTCGTGACTTTGCTTTTATGTAATGCCGTTGCCATGGAGGTAATTGCTTTGTTAATTTACTGGAATATATCTTTCTAATTATATTTGTGGCGAACTTGGTTAATTGGGATCTGTCTCTTTCGAATCATTCTGAATTTGATCCAAGTATTAATAATCTGATAGCATTTTCGCATATAGTGTGCATCTATGTATCTTTTAATACAATTGAATAATGATATATAGACAACCTTTTGTACAACCAACTAATGCCATGCTGCCACTTTATCAAAGATAGTTAATTATTTGTAAAATCTGAATTTCAAATTTTACATAACTGTCCTTCATTTATATCATAGTTGTAAAAAAATTGTAGAAAATGTTGTATCTGCATCATTACTCATTGCAGTTACAGCTATAAGCTCTGACATTTGCAATGTGCAGGCCCTTCCTATTTATCTGGATAAACTCTTCAATCAGTACATCGCAATTGTCCTCTCTGTAACTTTTGTTCTGGCTTTTGGGGAGGTATGTTATTTTACCAACTTTCATGCACTTGCCAGTTCCGCTACTATGTTTGTAACTACACTTCATTTATTTATACGGGATTGATTATTCTGTTTTCTTTCATTTGTCAGGTTATTCCACAGGCAATATGCACAAGATATGGACTTGCTGTAGGGCCAATTTTGTATGGCTTGTGAGATTTTTAATGATAATTTGCTATCCAATAGCTTATCCTATTGGAAAGGTAAAATCAAGTCAGAATTTTATAACAATTTGTGAATGTGAGAATTGCATAGTTGTTGCGCATTGGAGGTGGTTTTGGAGAAAATTGCAGGGTTTTTTTTTTTTCCCCCTTTATGTGTAAAAAACTGTTCTCACAAACCTCTCCTTTACCCTCTTTCTTATTGTTGCTATCTTAGTACCTTTGTTAGTTATAAAACAGAGTTGCAGAGTGAAGCTTTAGGAAGTATATCTTCCTTTGTTTATGTGCCCTGAAATGGCTCAATAATGGGGAACGTTTTTGAGGTTCCATACAATATTAAAGAACGCTTTCACGAACGTTATGGCTAATGTTCTCAATTTTCTTCTCCCGGTAGTCTTTTGATTGATACTTACTCCTCCTTCACACTTAAAATATATGCGATTCAGGTTCTGGACTGGGTACTGGGACATAATGAAGCATTATTTAGACGGGCTCAGCTAAAAGCTCTTGTCTCCATCCACGGAAAGGAGGTAAATCCCATTGTAATTATAAAGCACTGCAATTAAGCTTGTCTTGACTTCTTAATTCATAGCATAGCTTTTTGTTCTTTTTATGCCTAGGCTGGGAAGGGAGGTGAACTTACACATGATGAGACAACCATTATTAGTGGAGCATTAGATTTGACCGAAAAGGTAACAACGTGACTTGAACTGTTATGATTATGGCTATTTTTCTATTGTTGTTTGCTTGTATTTGAGCATTTTTAGAGTTTTTGGTTAGTCCTTTAACTGTTTTGATGAGTTAGTCTTTTAAATTTTTAAGAAAACTAAAAGATTTCTGGATGCAGCTGAGGACGTATTTTATTTATTTACTTGGGAAAAGAAGGGCGGGTGGAGGTGCATGCTTTGATGGTTAATAGTGCTTTGCATGCCACGTCCACTTCTTACATTGCATCCACATACTTCCTTCTCTTCATTCAAATTTGATAGCTAGCTACGATTTAATGGAAATGCTTTATATTGTGATCTGAGTTCTTCGAAGTGTATCACTACGCACATACTTCTCCAAAATGGCTTTGGTTGGTTGTTTCTACATACTGCCATTTCTATAACCTGCACCCTTGATATTATTTGTGGGTGGCATTTTAAATTCAACCTCCTTGTTTTGTTTTTCTTTTTACTCAGACTGCTGAAGAGGCTATGACACCAATTGAATCAACCTTTTCTTTAGATGTCAACTCAAAGTTGGACTGGTAACTGCTGCTGTCTCAATTTTGTTGCTATTATTTTTCTGTTTTTTCATCCATCCTCACTGGCAAAATGCCAAGAGTTATATTTTCTTTCTAAATTCTCTTATCACTTTGCTGCCCACATTCTTTTGCAATCAATTGTGTTCTTCAGAAACTTGTTAGAATATGTCAAATTTATTTTTGTGGAGATCATTGTTCCACTATCATTCTCTTAAATATAAAAGGTAAAGACTGTTCGGAATATGATTTAGAAGCAATGTTGAGGTTGTGTCAAAAAAGGAGTTATTATTCATCTCAGAGAAAATTTATCTTATCTAAATTTTGCATTCATACTTCCTTCAATGTCATTCCATTCGCTCTGGTATGATGTACTAAAATATGTGTACATGCCTTTGCTACCTATAAAAAAAATGTGTACATGCCTTTGCTATAGGTTGCATATTTCTTTTCATGGCAATGCGTTTTAGTGAAAAGCAATGCATATTGACTGGCATATTTCTTGTAGCTTTATGAAACAATGTTTTCATTCCATGTTCCAATCTAATCGCCTAGGGAAGCAATGGGAAAAATTCTTGCGCGGGGTCACAGTCGAGTTCCTGTCTACTCTGGGAATCCCAAGAATATAATTGGACTTCTTCTGGTGGGTCAGAACATGAAGCTGTTGACAAAATTTATAACAATTTATGTATTACCTGTTTGCCGATTCTGTAACTTGTTAATTTCTATTCTCTTACCTATTCACTTTGGATTAGGTAAAAAGTCTACTCACTGTACGACCTGAAACAGAGACCCCTGTCAGTGCTGTTTCCATCCGCAGAATTCCACGGTGTGCTTATTTATATCTAGATATGTGTATTATCTCTCTTTCAGACATTGACTGTGGATATTGGCTTCCACTGTGTGGGTATCACCAGGGTTCCTGCAGATATGCCTCTATATGATATATTGAATGAGTTTCAAAAGGGTAGCAGTCATATGGCAGCTGTGGTGAAGGCTAAGGGGAAAGGCAAGACTCTTCCTCCAACTCTTGATGGAGAAAAACCCGAAGAGAACAAAGGCACTGATGAGAACTCTCAATTGACTACTCCTTTGCTATCAAAACAGGATGAAAAGTCAGATACTGTTGTTGTCGTTGACATTGACATGCCTCCAAGGCCTATTAATATGATTAGGCCACCTTCTTTACAACGTAATGATGCGGCAAGAAATGGTTTGTCTCATTTGTCAGAGGATATTGAAGATGGTGAAGTCATTGGCATCATCACTCTGGAAGATGTATTTGAAGAACTACTGCAGGTAAAGTGCATCCTTCTTATCTATTTCTTTCCATCTGCACATTTCTTCAGTTGCCACAAGACATAGTGGTGATGATTTTGTCAATCAATGCAGGAAGAGATTGTGGATGAGACAGATGAATATGTTGATGTGCACAATAGGTATATGGCATTTCAACTATAAAGATTCAACGGCATTAGCATAAAATATTGCCAAAAATAAAAATAAAATGACGATGGATTTTCTGAATTTCTTTTTGTAGAATCCGTGTGGCTGCAGCTGCTGCTGCTTCATCAGTGGCACGAGCTCCATCAATTCGGAGGCTAACGGGGCATAAGGGAGCGGTAAGTGAACATTATTTATTACCCTACTTTGGTCTGTTTTTTATTATGTGCTTGAGTGCTTCTTACCTATCAGCTAAAGTAAGCTATACCCAGTGTGAAGAAGACAAGATAAACTAACATCATTGTAGCGTTGAGAATCAGGTTTCTATAAGATAGTAATTGCAGAAATTACGGGTAAATAGGAGAAACTCCCACAACACTTACTGTAGTAGACTGGTGGGTTGAATTGACGAACTAATTAACTGGGTCCCTGATCTTGTGGTGGTGTTTTTAGGACATAGAGCCATGGTCTGTTAGCACTCTATAGTGGAATCGTGTTCCGTTTTTAATTTTTTAACCCAAAAACTTTTGAATTGTAATTACTTATCAAAAAAAAAAAAAAAAACTTTTGAATTGTAATTCTCACCTGATCAAATATCATAAATAATTTATAGATTGCATAGCTTGAAAACATGGAATGAACTGAGATTAAGTTTCTCTTTTACGTTCATGAAAGAGTGGATTCGATGCAAGAAGTGCGAAACTTTTGAAAAATATTTTTAAAAGAACTTTACTTTCAAATAGTGGGATAAATATATAAGATTGGCTTTGAGCTCTTTGCATGTGGTATTTGTTTGAGTTGATAGGTCAAGTTTTTATATATTTACTTCTGCAATTTACTGCATACAAAACATTATTATTTTTCCCATGTACATGCAGTCCTAGTAATTGACGCTAATTTTACTCTATTTTCTTCACTATGATTCTCTAGGGAGGCCAAGGCAAGCAAGGGCAAACCCCAAAGAAGGAAAGCAACTGAAGATGTTTTAATTTCCACGAGGTCAAGGGGGGCTTTTGAAGAACCTCTACATGGCATCAATAAATGAATGTTTACTCCAGTCAAGTCGTTCGACTCATTAAGTGGTAATTATTTCCATACAGAAAAGGAAAAGGCGGTGGTGCTTGTTGTGTGGAGGGAGAAAGAACAAATATGTCCATGTAATGTTTTTGTAGTCTTGGAAGTCAGTTTGATTAGGTTGAATTATTTTATTTTATTTTTTTATTTCAATGTACTTTGGCTTTGAAATATATGCATTATGTAAAATTAATCATTATGTGAGCCTCTCAATCTGCCAAAGTATTGTAATGAAAGAGAATCTAAAAGTGGGGAGCGGGCAGGTCGGGGGAACAAGAAAACCACATCGTATTTGTTTTTCGTCAGAAGATAAAGCTGGGAGATGTGAAGATATGTTAAGCAGATTTTGTCCGGGAAAGATGGTGTGCATTGTCTACGTGGAGCCTTTCTTTATTGTGCTCTTCCTCCGGGTTGGTTCTCCTTATCCTTCAAAATGTATTTTGATAAATAAGGTGTCTTTAGAGGTAACTTTTATGTTTGGGTTGTCACCTTAGGAAATATGTTAACTACTGTTAAATTTGAGAAAGAGATACATTGTAATAACATATTGGTGTTCTATGTGCAAGTATGTTGGGATGTGTCTAAAATATTGCTTTTATGTCTATTGTAAAATGTTAAAACAGGATTCGGGATTGAGATTTACTCTGTAGGGGTGGGTTTGAAGGGCCTGCCTTGGAGAGGTTTCCTGACATTAAAAAAAAAAAAAAAAAAATGTTGAAAGGGTATTGATGTTAAATGCCATAAAAGAGTTTAGTGTATCTTCTTTAATACTAATTTGTTTTTGGTGAATTGGAACGTTGAATTCCATAAAGATTTTTTGAAGTGTCTTCTCCAAAACTAATTGATTTTAGTCTGATTGATAACTCATAGTTGGACGAATGAGAATGGGGAAACCATTTATTAGATTTCGCTATATTGTGAGCTGGCTCGAGAAATATAGGCATAAATAAATGTTCAGCATTTTTGGGTCATGTTCCGGCGATCGATGGAGTTGTTGACTCAATAGAAATTCAGAATGCATTGAAGAAGAACAAAATACTCGAAATTGATGATATCAAAGTTAAAAGCCATTGTATTCAATACCTTCTTTTTTTGGATGCTGTTCACACAGTGACCAGCTCCCAAGTCCGTCACTAGTTTTCCAGTTCAAAGACTTTCGTCAAAAATAAAAGAAGTTCAAAGATTTTCTTCTCTTTATTTTTCCTGCCACTTGATTATATCCTTTTGTAAATTTTCAGTGTACAAGGATTGTGCCCCAGTGTGCTTTTTACTTATAAAAACAACATGACATAAAATAAAATTTTCTTTGGGTCCAAAATGAACTCCCTGGCTAAGCAGCTGATTAGAACTGGATTGGGGTTGAAATTAGGATGGTGCACGGATTATATAGAGCGAGCCATACAGAGAGAGAAAGAGGGGGGGGGGGGAAGAGGGTTCTTAGGGCATTTAAAAAAGAATGAAAACAAAGAAGACCCTGTACATGTATCTTACACAATATCCAGAAGTTCCGGCCATAATCGACCTGTTTGGAGCACAATGTCTGGACATCCCGGCTATAACATGTCAAAATTCTGAATTCAATTTAGGAGTCCATCCTCCCGGCACTCGGAATGTCAGTCACATCACATGTTTAGCCATTCAACTATTGCATGGCTAAGGCTTAGCCTCTCACCATCACAACCTGAACTCCAAAATTTATTTCCAGCCAGTTAACTACAATCATCATTGCCGCTCGTCCCAACTCAGGAGAATCACCGTGCACTTCCATATGATATAAAGCCGTGTCCGCTGCTCCCGGACGTGCCTCAAGCACCGCTGCCATGACTGGAGCTTGGGGAGTCGAACTGATTCCCAATGCCTTGCCATGTTGATGTAGAGAAAATGCCAAGGTAATATAAGACTTATGCTTTTAATGTAAGACTTATGAGAACATATGCTTTAGTTTTAAAGGCAGGGAGGGTATGGACAAACGCGAGGGACAGTGTATTGTGGGTGACAAGTGTTGGCTTCTGACTGGGGTTGACATTGCAGGGTCCCATTTAAGCAAAGATGCCAAGGCAGACGCATCAGCTTGTCTCCCTTGCCAGTTCACCTGGAAAAGGACTGCTTCTAACTGATCTTAATTTATATTTTCAAGCTCATCCTTGTCCCTGTAAGGCATTGTTTTGTCCATCTGTACATGATACAGCAAAAACAAACCCACTGCCGCTGTGCTGCCTGCATTTCCGGATCCCTTTGGATGTACTTGGTGGGATGTTACCAATATGTTTAGCTATAAAACAAAAAGGGTCACATTTAATTCTGCTAGGTTTTACTTTAGAATTTAGAACCTTTCTTTTAAAAAAGAGTATTTAACTCGTTTAGTGCCACAAAATACGTTTGTTGCATAGCACTTGTGTCTTCTGTACTCAACCATGTCAGCTTCAATTGGGTTAGTAATTTATAGTTGGACTCTATTTGAAGGGGTATACTATGCTTGGCATGGCACTGTAATTGTGGTTAGGGACAATAATTCAGGGACAATGTGCACCATCATGAGTTTCCCGGAAAGAAGAAAAAAAGCCTAATCATGAATTGTGATAAACTGTCGGAGCATGAGTTCCCAATCCACCTAAATGAATTCGAGAAATGGGTCTCGGCGAGTTTAAATAAGCTAGCTCAGACAAAGGAGATATTGTGGTAGATTTATGGCCAAGATTAAGCCAGTGTCTGAATCCTGTAAAGATGAACCCTATGTTCTCTATCCCTCACACAATTTAGAAATAAGCCAGACCCTTCATATCAATTCCAGTCAAGCAAAATAGCCAATCCCTTACCCTTAATGATTGGTGGTTCTATTATTCTATATATCTGTTGGTAATAAGAAAAGAAATTAAAGGATTTATTTAAGCTAATTGCATACTAGTTGATTCAGAGTTGCAACTTGTTAGAATCCTGACCAAATAGCCAAGCTTTTTATATGGTGGAAAGTCTTTACTTGACATATTCACCTTAGATAAAAGCTGGGCTTTCCTTGTTTACGACAGTAGCATACTGCTTTGAAATTTTAACTAATAGAATCTCGTGCTTTCTCTACTATAGGAACTGTTTTTTAAAGTCCTTTCTTTAGGATAATAGGGAATTTTGCAAGGCTTTTGATTTTTGGGCACTTGTAAGTTGAAACCGCCAAAAACTTTCTATTTTTGGGTTGCTGTCCCAAAAGTTAAAGAAAGAAAGAAAGATAAAGCACAGTTTTGCATGCACACCTGCATTCAAGGAAGTACATGGCCTTCTGCAACTCTATTAACAAGTAATAATTATCATGAATATCTATTTGATATGTTACATACAAAATTTAGATTCTCAGATCTGTAACAAAAATAGAACAAATGGAAACCCTTGGAAAAACTATAACATATCAGATTATGAACAACAGAGGAGGGGAGGAAAAAAAAAATCTGATGCTCCTCAAAATCACCTCACATTCTGCTTCATGGGCTAAGAGTACTTGTGCAAACCAACAAGCATAGAGATGCACATCCACATGATATAGAGCTTCCCTCTCTGCTGTCTCACCATTCTCTTCCACTTTTCAAATCTCCTACCCATTTTTCTCAGTATATTGTTTATTGCAGTACTGATCAGCCATGCTCAGACTTTGGTCCAGATTTATTCAGATCAAATCCTGCGTGGCATAGGATTCTGACAAAACAGATTGGGTCCACATGTAACACTTCAAGGCCACGTCAAAGGGTCCACCTGTACCTCCACAGTGCATGGATATCACATGCAGGTTCTATCTCTAAACTCATCTTAAAACGTCTCTTCTTCCATAAGTTAAAAATGCTGCCGGCCATTGACTATTGTCGCACTTGTTTAAGCAGTAGTCCCAAGTACAAAACACGAATCTTATCTTCAATAGTTGCTAACCCCACAGGATTATCCCCTTTCTGGATCATGATTGTCCTTTTTCACTTGAGCAGTATTGACACAAACACTGAAGGACCTTTTGGAGACCTTGTAAGGAGTGACCATTCAGAATTTAAACAATTACTTATTTCATGTAAGCTCTAATACTTGGTGTTATTGAAGAATATGAAGTTCTCCAGCTTTTAGAATTCCAAATTATCTAATATCTTCACATGAACTTTCAAAATCTTTTAAACATAAAATGGCCAAATTTATGGTCATTTAATGTAGGACTGCATGGATCGGCTCAACAGAAGCAGAGCTTTTGCTTAGAAAGTTGTACATGTTATAGATTATATTCTGAACAAATATGGAAATATGTGGCAGAATGAAATACAGTGTTCTGTACTTGTTGATTGCACAGTGCACATTCTGCACCTCAAATATCATAGATTGTCTCATAATCAGTGACACTTGGGGTGAAAAAGTGGAAATATGTAAGAAAAATGATATGCACACGTCAATTTTCACAACACATTATACAACCATGTTTTAAAATGAAGGGTAGTTTAGTAAAATACTTTATAAAAGTAATATCACTTTATAAAAGTAATATCACTTTATAAAAATAGCCTCACTTTAAAACATGTGTTGTAAAATATGTTGTAAAATGTGTTGTGTGGGTATCATTGCTCAATATGTAATATGCAACAGGACATGATAACAAGGTAGATATTTCTGTAGATAAAAAAAATCACAGTAAAACTTATGACAGATACAATAATTCCTTATATCGCCCTCCACGTGTCCAATCATGTTTAATTGTCATGTAAAAGAATGGCAAGAAAAGGCTCTCACACCTTATCTTTTAAGCAAAAGTATGAAGATAAGATTATATGGCATCTAGATCTCTGTGGACCTGTTGGATTAATGTGCCGATGTCTAGCTAATACTGCTCCAGATGTGATAGAAGAAGATGGGGTTTTGGCCCTACTGATGAGAGTCTTATTACTTGAAACTCAATGGGGTCATATTTGAAGGCAGTTGGAGATTGGGTGCAAGTGACAGGGACCCTAAAGAGTTGCTTCAGAAACTGATATGTGGAAAGGGAAAATTACTCAGATGGTGGGGAGTCTTTCTTTTGTTGAGTCTTGGTTGGATCTTTGTAAGGTACAATAATGAGTGGAAGTAGTGAATCTGTGTATATAGTTTAGGATGTGACTAACTGGGACACCACGATCACAACATTCCCTTTAAAGAAACATAGATCATAGAAAAAGAGTTCCATGTTTGAGAGAGAGGGAGAGATAGTGAGAGTTCTTTTAAGGGTCCCTTTGGGCATAAACCCTATAAAACATGACAACTCGAAGAAAATAATGTTTGCCAGGTGGCTCAGAGGGAAAACGAAGTTTGTTAAATGTAATTTAAAGGTTAAAAGTTTAACCAAATCAGTATCATTGATAAAGAGTTTAGTCAAATCAATATCGCTAATGGATATTGATTTATTTAAACTTTTAACCTTTAAGACCATAACACGATAATGGACTATGTAAATATATGTAGAGTCCTCTTCAATACAGGGGCTTCAAAGGAAGGCTGCTGTTGAAGGCTTGAAATCTATACACCCAAATGGGGCTTTTGATTTTCCGAAGACTTTTAGATTGTGTTATAAAGCTCCATTCTGTCATATATATATATATATATATGTAAGATATTTTTCATGTCAGTGTTTATGGCTACGAGATGCGCTTTCTTTTCATGCTTCATGTAGTGGAATAAATCATAGGTCATATATAATTGAATTATCATATACAAAATGACAAAGGATAAAAGCAAACTGTACATGAAGTGAATTAAACATTACTGTGAAGGACCCTTTTTTAGACGATTAGATAACATTTTTGGGATAATATGCCTGTGGTGATTATTTCAAGATATATTTCAAGATGTATTGTGATGTAGGGATGTTGAGGAATTGAGTTACTTTAGCAATAAATAGATAAATCACTATAGAGTACATTATTTGATAAATACTTTGTAGAAGAATGCATAAAGTAGAAACCATAGGATTGATTATTTCCTTAATCTCCTCGTCTGGGATAGTACATAAAAGTATTCCTTAACATTCATCCTATCAAAATTCACACATATCTCTCGTTGAGAAATATTTGATTTATAAAAAAATCTTATATAAAAAGATTTACACACTGACATAGTTTAATGTAAGCTACATCAATGTGTAAAATTCTTCTTATAAGATTTGTTTGTAGACCTAACCTTCTACTTTTTATTTATTGCTACTTCGTCAGAAACAATTTAGGGTCTGTTTGAGAACACAACTGTTCTTAGATATTCTCAGACTATTTCAATATTATTCACAAACTATTCACTATTATTTCACTATTATTTATAGATAATATGTGATATTCTTAGTATTTAAACGGAACCTTAAACTCTCATGGATGAATAATCTCGTCATGAAAAAGAATTTTTCTCTATGTAACCTATAATTGGAAATCACCTCTTTTATTAGTGACTTCCAAAAATGGACCTATTGAACAACAGTAGTGGATGCATCTCCATTTCACTCCTCCCCCCTTATCACTTGAACGTCCAATTAGTATTTTCTTTTTGCAACTCTCATTTACTTTAAAACAAAAAAGAAAGAAAGAAAGGAAATACACTCAACACCTTCACACTATTTTGCACATCAAATTATCAAAACTCAAAATAAATATTACATCCTTGAACCATCAAATTTAAAACTTTACATCCTGATATTCAATTATGGCCCTTGAGATTAATGAAAACTAAGCGATGTGCAATTTTGACGGTCAGATTTGGTTGCAAAGTGTCAGATTTTGATATTTAGAGAGTGTTTTGGTAGATTGATGTGTAAAGTATAAAATCTTTAATAATTTAAGCGTGCGGTGTGTGTGTGTGTGTATATATATATATATATATATATATATTATATACACATATATCCTACGCATTAGGTAATGAGAACTACTACAGTTATAAAAAGATTTTATAAAAATAAATCTACAATCTGACATAGATTCATATAATATATTATATTTATTTTATAATAAAAGTATCTCTACATTCTAACGTAGCACATCAAGTTATGTAAGTTTATAAATTTATTTTTGTGAAATCTATTTGTAGCTAAAACATTTATCTTAGACAGCGGGAATTGAGTAGGTTAATCCAATTGTAATAAGGTGATTATTCTTTCATGTATTTTACATTCAAACGTAATTTTGGCAGCCTGCCGCAGAAGATGGAGAAGATGGCATTATGCAACTGTCAAGGCCGAAGTATATTCAAAGTTCTGAAATATTAGAGGCCCATTGAGCCACGGGAAGAAAAAGCAAACAAACTTTTCAAGTTCAAAAGCCCAAAGGGAAAAAGCTACCCAGTTTTATATCGGCAAATTCCGTAGATTCTCCAATGGGAAAATGGAGGGAGTTTGACTTCTTCAGTAAACAAACGACAGGGGAAGCGAGAAATCGTTTTCCATCGGGGTTCAAACTTCAAAGCTCGAACTCTGCTCCATATGTAAATAAATTAATGTCATAAGATCGGACGGTGAGGAAAAAAATTATCTCAGTTTCTATTTATTTAAGCAGAACTGGTGCTTGCAATTCGAAAGCAAAAACGAACACCAACCTCTCCTACCAGTCGTAAGTGTGTAAATCCGGAGCTTTCGAGAGAGAGTCGAAGATGTCGTGCTTGGCGTCTTGCTGTGTAGCTTCGACCTGCGGTCTATGCACCTCTGTGGCATCAGGGATCTCCAAACGCTCGGCCAGACTTGCTTACTGCGGTCTATTTGGTTTATCGTTAATTGTTTCCTGGATTCTCCGGGAAGTCGCAGCTCCTCTCTTGGAGAAAATCCCATGTGAGTTTGGATTCCCCCCAGCCCCCGGGTCCATTTTGGAGCTTATTCCCATTTGGGTTTGTGAGATTGTTGAATATACGATACGAATTGCCGAATTGGGTTTACTCGGTTTCCGACGTCGTTTCCTAGTGGAACGCAAATTGGGTTTGTCATACGGCTTGGTTTTTGCTTAGTGGGGATGCTCTTATTTGGGTTGCTTAGTTTGATTTGCTTTAGTGGCTTATTCGAAAATATGGATTTACTTTAGTGTGTTAAAGCTCTTTTTATATTAGAAATCGATGGCTCTTATAATAGGACTGCCTTGTTTTGTTTTGCTCTCTTTGCATTTAATTCCAAAATTTTCCTAAACTGGGTTTCTTTTGCTTTTATTAATATTGAAGCCTGTTTAATAATGTTGTATGGTTTTCGGATTTTGATTATGAGAATAGTTGAAACGGCCAAGCTGATTTTGTTCTGCATTATTTCGGACAAACAATCTGGAAAGCCAGTGAAAATCTGGTGAATTAAATGATACGCCAGTCAAAGGAATTCAGGGCTTGTTAAGACTGGTTGTAGGTTTGGTTATGCATAGTACATCTGGGGCCAAAAATGAACTTCTTTATAACACCAAAGAGTTCCTAATTGTGACTTAATTTTAATTTAAAAATTGGCTTACCTGTGCATTAATAAAAAAAATCCAATATGGTTATAATTTATATTTTATATATTTTTTTATATTTGATTTTTTTAGAACTTTTTTCATTTCTCTTGCGTTAACAGGGATAAACAGTTCTGGTACCCACACAAAGGAATGGTTTCAAATACAAGCAGTTCTTCGTGTGAGCATGGGGAATTTCTTGTTTTTTGCAATTTTTGCCCTTATAATGATTGGGATAAAGGACCAAAATGACAGACGTGATTCATGGCACCATGGTGGATGGATTGCAAAGATGGTGATCTGGCTTTTGCTTGTAGTCCTTATGTTTTTCATTCCTAATGTTGTCATTTCCATCTATGGTAAAATCTTCTTCCATGATTATGTTATTACAGATTTTTATGTTCTGTGAGTTTTGTTTAGCCAAGGTTGATTTAGGATTCTGTATGACTTGTCCTGGAATATTTGTGTTCTTCCCATATGTCATGGAGAGGGTTATTGTCAGAAGTTTTTGCTGCTTTATCACAATATTTGGAGTGAAATGTTGGAATGAACTATAATAATTTGCTTGAACAGCAGCTAAAATTAAAGTGGCAATAGTCTTCTTTGCACTTTGATACGTACGATGTTTAAAGGAGTTTTTCATTCTTGATTTTATGACTTTCGTGCATGATGCAAACTCATCATACTACTTTTCAGCCTGTACATGCGACACATGGGTTTCCTGTAATTACCATTCCCATGTTCACCTATGGGATTGCTCATAGTTCCTAGGCACAAAGTTGATTAGAATTCCATTAATGAAAGGGAAAAATTACTTTTCTCCTTGTTGCTGTAAAATCTCTCCGCTGCTGTGATATTGCTATGATACAGTGAAGCTATTGATCATATGATCAATAACAAATCTCACCGTTCCCAAATTATTTTTTTCCTGGCTTTGACAACCCTTGCGTTTTGAGTTTTGACACCATATATACAGACTTGAGAACAGATGTACCACACTGGTGGGAAGAAGGAAGAGGGTGGGGGCACAGTTACATGGCTAGTTTATTTTATTATGATGCTGTTCCCCTGGGGTGGCTGCCTTTCCTCCAATGATTCAAAGTTGTTCATTCTTTTCTGGGACATGATCCCATATATAATTGATTTACTCAAACTTTATACTTGCAGGAACGATATCAAAATTTGGGGCAGGGTTATTTTTATTGGTTCAAGTAATTATCTTACTAGACTGTACGCACTCATGGAATGACGCATGGGTTGAAAAAGATGAGCAGAAGTGGTCAGTTCAAGTTTTCAAGTCTTATCAAACTTTCTTTCACTGCTTGATTTTAAATATAATCTAATAAATGGCATGCTTTTAGGTATATTGCTTTACTTGCTGTGTCAGTTGGATGCTATATTGCAGCATTTGCGTTCTCAGGAATTTTGTTCATTTGGTTCAACCCATCTGGCAATGATTGCGGCCTCAATGTCTTTTTCATTGTCATGACCATGATTTTGGCGTTTGTGTTTGCAGTTATTGCATTGCATCCTGCGGTAAGTATAATTTTTATGTTTTTTACTGGCCCATGTCCATAGGTTTATTTTTTTTTCACCTGTCTAGCAGCAATGGTAGGTCACATGATGTGGTTAGCCCACCTCCACCCATGGATCTGAGACATTCTTCCTCATATAGTTTTATGCATGCCTGTGATGTAATCATCCCTGTTACGATATCAAAAATCAAATGCATCTGATGTACTTAGTAAATTCTCTGAATCCCATGGTTGTTCTATTGCAAATAAAGGAATTAGCTTTGACTAAATTTTTCCTTAAAATGATATAACTGTCTTGTTTTGTGAGTCATAAAAATTCATAATTGATATTCTTAATATCTTCCTGACAATCAGAGAGATCTACATTAATATTGATATGGGGCGGCTCAAATTAAACTAAATTTGCAATCTATACAGCCTTTAGGGATGTGCTAGCCTCTCTAGACAGCATAATCTTTTTATTGACCTTACAAGACTCAAACTAGTAGCATTAAGGGCTTCCTAATATTGTTGGTTTGGACTCAGAGCTGAGCTACATACGTTATTTTTGGAATATCAGATTGGTATTCATCCCCCCCCCCCCCCCCCCCCCCCCCCCCCCCCCCCCCCCCCCCCCCCCCCCCAACTTAAAATATTCAAGCCATGAAATTATCAAAGGCAGACGGTTTACTACGGTACACCTGCCAGATGCAAAATCCATTGTCAATTTGTTATTTTTCAATACTCTTTACCAAAATTTCCCTTCATAACTGGAATTGCCTTTTTCACACTTGATGCGGTGCACTGTAATTCATGTCTTGACTAACTTGGAATTTGGTAGGCATTAACCAGAGGAATGTGAGCTCTTTACTGTACGTTAAAGATAAAAAATGGTCTTTTTCAACTTGTATGACGATTATGACTGGAACAATCAGGTGAATGGAAGCCTTCTGCCTGCTTCTGTGATATCTCTCTATTGTGCTTATGTGTGCTACACCGGTCTCGCCAGTGAACCTCGTGACTATGCATGCAATGGTCTGAATAACAAATCCAAAGCAGTTACCGCAAGTACTCTTATTCTTGGGATGCTCACGACTATTCTGTCTGTTCTTTACTCTGCTGTTCGTGCTGGATCTTCAACAACATTTTTGTCACCACCATCTTCTCCCAAGTCAGGTACCCATAGCTATATGGAATCCTTTCTAATTTTTACACGTTTTGAGTGGAAATGCTCTAAAAGAAGTTATTTGCTTGGACTACTTGATGAAGTTGATGTCCAAAAATGAAGAAACAATAGTACTTTCATTGTTCTACTTCATTGTAGAATAAATTCTTGGATGCTTCATGGCTTCACACAATGTTCACAATGGGATTACTGAATTGAAACGATGCTCGTATAGCTGTCACGATTATTTCAACATGTTCTATTTACTTGGATGTTCTCTCTTTGCATCTCTAACCATCCATGGCATGTGACTGATAAGGTAGTGAAAGGCCAACCCACTTGTCATGGTATTGGGATGAAAGGTCTTGATCCTGTGCCTTTTTGGTCTCACCTGCAGCTGCATGGAATGAATACTGGCTACATCAGAACGTCTCGAGCAGAGATGTTTTCTATACCTAATGAATAGGTGTTCTGCTGGGCATCTTAGCGGTGCCGGATAGGGGAATTTTTGTCATTAGTTAAGTTATTCTAGTATTACCCAGTCATTGCATGCTGTGTTTATAATATTGTTGAATCTTGTCGCAGTTGTGAAGAAACCTCTTCTCGAAGCGGAGGAGATGGAAGAAGGAAAGGAAAAGAGCAAGGAGACAGAAGCGCGTCCAGTTAGTTATTCTTATGCGTTCTTCCATGTGATATTTGCTTTGGCTAGCATGTATTCGGCTATGCTTCTTTCTGGATGGACCAACTCATCTGAGAGCTCAGACCTCATAGATGTTGGCTGGACATCAGTTTGGGTTCGGATCTGCACAGAGTGGGTGACTGCGGTACTATATATCTGGTCTCTTGTGGCTCCTATGCTTTGCCCCGATCGTGAGTTCTTTTAAGTATGCTGTTCATGATATGTCTAGCATTGCTAGAATCTGTTATTATGTGGATAATTAGGTGATGGAGCCTAAAGTTAATTTGCCTAATTTTTTCTTTTGGTGGAAAAACAAGGGGATGAAAGGAAAGGGGGAAGGAATGTAACGAGTGTTGGGTCTGCCGAGGGTTGTAGTACCCTTCTGTACTAAGGTTTGCATATGTTCAATTATGAAGTAGATATTACCTAGAAATAAATGTGCTTGTTCTTCCTCTTCCTCGATTTGTTCTGAATTTCAGTTCTGTATTTAGAAGACAAGGAAGGAACATAAATATCATTAAGTTGTTCTTGTCCTGGATCAACTTTGAAATGGGCAATACAGCATTTTACCATCCATTCCTGCAAAATCATAAAATGCATTGCTTTGGTGAAGTGATTGAACAACCTTTGTTGGGAACCATAATGCGAGAATAGTAAAGAAAATTTGAGAAAAAACAATTATACAACACAAGATTTACGTGGTTCGGTAATTTGCCTACGTCTAAGAAGCTGCAAGGCATTTTTATTTAGGAATGTTAAAGTACATTGTGAGAATTACAAGAATTTCACTCAATCCAATCTCTCCCACTCTCTTTATCTCCTCACACTCTCTCACTACTCAAAAACGCTATTTTGTATGTAATTTCCTCTTTCAACATTTTACTTTTATGTGCATTGAGCAACGTAGTGAAAAAATCCTAAGGCAGTTAGTTTTTTGTATATTCATTTAAGCAGTGTCTCGAGCGAACTCTCTCTCTAGTGTTCGCTTGAGCGTCAAGTTGAGCGAGACTTGAGTGAACTCTCAGGTTGAGTTTCGCTCAAGCTGACTGTTGAACACCTATTGAGTGAACTCTCTACCTGGGCTTCACTCGAGTCCAATGTCGAGTGCCTATCGAGCGAACTATAGGGTTGAGCTTGACTCGCGTTGTTTGTCCAGCAAACTCTCAGATTGCCTCATCTAGAGTATAAACTAGGCTCCATACTCAACAATTCTCCCATTTGGAGACTGGTACAGCCACAAGTATCATCTATATGCCTCTAGAACTGAATCCTCCTCCTCTACAACTCATATCCTCTGTCATCAAGCTAGAAGACCAACTAAAGTTGCATATTAATTCAGTTTCTCAAGTGTAACACCCTTAGTTAACATATCTGTGAGGTTTCTGCTACCACATATCTTTTCAAGTATCAACTCCCCATCATCAAGTAGAGATCGAATAAAGTAATATCTGATTTGAATATGTTTAGTCCTGGAATGAAATGATGGGTTATTGGCAAGGAATATGACACTCTGATTATCACTGTAGAGAGTGCCATGATCATTCTTCTTACTCAATTCCTCCAAGAAATTCTGTAACCATACCATCTCTTTTGCTGCTTCTGATATACCAATGTACGTAGCCTCAGTGGTCGACGGTGCTATTGTCTTCTGCAAATTTGAACCCCAAGACACTGTAGTACCACCCAGAGTGTATACAAAACATGTGGTGCTCTTATTATTGTCAGTATCACCTACTAGGTCAATATTAACATATCCCTGTAGCTTAAGATCAGTTCCTATAAAACAAAGAAACGTATCTGAGGAGCCCTTAAGGTACCTCAGGATCGACTTTACTGCCTCTCAATGCTACTTTCCTAGATAAATCAAAGAACCAACAACTGAGGTATAGGGTACCATACACATATGATCACGCTCCTCTTTTGACTTCGGTGATTGATCACTGGTAAGTCTGAAGTGCTTTTCAAGGGTGTACTTACTGGCTTTGCCTTGTCCATATAGAACCTGTTAAGCATTTTTCGAACATAATCTACTTGTGAAAGTCTCAACATACCTCTGACTCTGCCTCTGATAATTCTCATGCCAAGATTTTTTTTTGCATCTCCAAAATCCTTCATTGTAAACTGCTTTGACAATTGTTTCTTTAGATCATTGATATTCTTAATACTGGACCTTGCAATAAGCATACCATTAACATATAGTAACAGAATATCAAAATACCTAACATAGCAGCAGTGGTCTGCCTAACATCTATAATGTACCATGAACTGCACATAACACTATCAAATTTCTTGTACCACTGCTTGGAAGCTTGTTTCAGATTGTACAACGTATTTTTTAGTTTGCAAACCAAACTCTTCTTCCCATGTACTGCAAATCCCTCTGGCTGATATATGTAGATGTCTTCTACTAAATCTTCATAAAGAAAAGTTGTCTTGACTTATAACTACATGCTCAAGATATAAATCTTCTGTAACTACTAGTCTCAGTACTAACCTCATAGTGGTGATTTTCACCATGGTGTGAAAATATCATAGTAGTTAATGTCTTTCTTCTGCTCAAATCCTTTCACAATAAGTTTGGCTCTATACCTCTCGTTGTCGTCATGCTTGGTCTTCAATCGGTATACCACTTGTTGTGTAAAGCTTTCTTTCCTGTTGGAAGCTCAGTCAGCTCTCATGTTTGATTCCTTAATAAAGAATCCATCTCTTCTTTCGTGGCAAACTCTCACTTGTTCAAATTTTTATCCTGTAAGATTTTTTCATAATTCTGTTGTACACCACCACTTGTCAACAAAATATAGTTCAAAATATAGTGCAAACTGCGATTGTAGGTGTGGACAGCTCTAGATTAGTTTGTGGAATAATAAGAATGGGTGCTTTGGGCCCACTCTCCCCATCAGTCTCGCTATTTCTAGGCACTATAACCTCTAGTAGGTCATCCATGCTCACAAACCCAAACTCATGAGGAATTGCATCTGTTGTTGTACTGGACCTGTCTTTGTACTTAATTTTCTCATTGAAAATTACATTCTTGCTACTGATGATTTTATGACTCTGCTCATCCAAAAGCGATAGTCAAACAACTCATCTCTATAGCCAATGAATAACACTATCTTGACTTGGTATCAAACTTGTTACGAGCATCAGAATTAACGTTAACATAAGAAACACAACCAAAAGTTTTAAGATGAGAAAGTTTCACCTCTTTCCCACTCCAGACTTCCACAAGCAGTTTGTATTCCAACTAAACTGAAGGTTCTCTATTTATCAAATAAACTGTAGTGTTGATTGCATCTGTCCAAAATGTAGGTGGTAACCGAACATGCAATATTATACTTTTGGCACACTCATTGATAGTCTTGTTCATGCGCTAAACAACACCATTCTGTTTTGGGCTCCCTGTAATAGTCTTCTCCATTCGGATACCGTGTGCTGCACAATACTCTCTGAATCCTCTATCAATGTACTCTCCGCCATTGTTAGACCTTAGGCATTTCAGCTTTACTTCTATCTCTGTCCCAACCTGCTTGAACACATGAAATACGTCAAATTTAAATTTCAAGAAATAAACCCATACTTTTCTGTTGTAATCAACTAATCATCGATGAATGTGAGGTAGTATTGGGAATCTCCAAGTGATGGGACTGGGGAAGGCCCCGATAGGTCAGTGTCTACAAGTTTCAGCTTACTTGATCTCAGTGCTCTACCGCCCTTCAGGAAGTTGACCTTTTATCTTTTAGGAATTTTGGAAAAATCTTGTTAGCTTTCTCTCCATACACATAACGATTTTCTCTCTGTACACAACCATTCGTACGTTCTTTTGCGTTCGATGGTGGTTGTGGGTGTTTGACGATGTGATTTTGGTTGTACTGGAATGCAATGTCGTCTAAGAGAGGTGTTGTCATTGAGAGCAAGTTGTTTAAGGTTGTTAGAGATGGGTGGTATGTGTTGTTCACTGAAAAGGGTTGGAAAGTTGTCAAGGACATGAGAGTGGGGCTGGATACAATCCGTTGGTTCGCTAGAGCTTTGGAGGAATGTGTGAAGGCTGGGAGCAAGGCGTTTTACATTGCTTATCGGGATTGAGATAGGGGCTTCATCACACAACGATGTGCTAACTCTCGTGGTGCTTATATGGCTTTGGTGGAGTATGGTGGGGAGGTTGTCGGAACTTCATTTTTATACTAGAGGATAGGGGTGGAATGGGTTGGAGGAAGCAGGCGGAGGCATTGAAGGACTCTGTGAAAGAAGGAGGCTTTGTTCGTATACCTCCACCAGTGACGACGGGAGTTTCTTTAGGCTGTAGGACATAGAGGGAGGCCTTGGAGAAACCAAGGGTCTTGGAGCTACCTTGTGAACCTGTCAGACTAGGAGGGATAGGTCTGCTTGGGTCAGGTGGAGCCTCCGTTATGGCGTGTGATCAAAGTGGTAAGGGAGCTAGCAGGGACTTGATCAAACCAGAAAAGGAAATGCAACTACAGATACTGGGTGATTTGAAGAAGCAGCTCAAGGAGATGACTGTAAAGGTCAATTCACTTATACGGTGCATTGAGGGAAATGGTGTTAGTGCAGTGACTTCAGGCCTGGGCCAAGGCGTTAGTGCAGTGAGGAGTTTTGGCCAGGGTTAGCGAAATGGGCCTAAGGGGAAGGAGAAGGCCCTGGGCCCAGGTGTTATGAAGCTAGGCCTCATCTGGAGAAAACGTAACCAGACTGAGGTTGGCCCATCGGAGTGTGGGCAAGCGTCAAAGGATACCCACGAGCCACCGGCATCGGTGACGACCCATAAAGCTTCGACGACGAGTGTAGACCTGTCGCCGGTTGAGTTGTCGACGACACTAGTTCTCTCAGAGCTGGAAAATGGAATCGTATGCCCTAAGTCCATCGGCTTTGAGCCAGTGGGGTCGCAACCTCCACAGACTAAGCCGATGGCTGTCGGTGGTGCTTCTCCAACGGTGGCGATGGAAGAACTCGATGTGGGGGCCTCGGGACACTTAGATGTGCTGTTTTGTCTCGGTGTGATGCGAGTGAGGCCTTTGCTGAGCTTGAGGAGGAGGAGATGGCTCAGACTTTGCTGTTGGCTGAGTTTGAGGAAGAGGGGAGGGTGGTGGTACATGGAGAGTCGAAGGAGGGTGTTTCTGCTTTGGCTTGTGGGAAGGAAAAGGGGGAGGTAGAAGGGGAAGGAACCCTAATCATTTGTGAGTCCACTAGAAATACAACAGAGGGAGAGGGGCTTTCAGGGGATGATCCTACTCCAATAAGGATTATTCCTCCTATTACTTAATCTGATTGGATTCTAAAAAAAGTGGAGGAGCTTCAAAGTTGGGTGGAGATATCTTGTGAAGGATATGAAGAATAGTTCAAGGCACTCCTAATAGCCATAGAGGCAGGACATCAACATGAAGGAACAATGACAGAGAAACAGGGAGTTAGAGAGGCTAACTTGATATCTTAATTATGATGGAAATGAGGGGAGTGCGTGTCGTGGACGTAACAAAGGGAGGGTTGGAATAGTTGATAAATGAAGCCAAAAATTTTGATTTGAAAAGTTAGGGGGCTGAATGAGATTAACAAACACCTACATATAAGATCATTGCTAAGACAATGGAAGGTGAACATCATTTGTTTGCAGGAAACTAAATTGAAATTTATCACAAGAAGAACTATTAGGAGTATATGGGGCTACCAATATGTAGGCTAGACATACTTACCTTCGAAAGGGGCGTCGGATGGAATATTGGTTATATGAGATAAAAGGGTGGTGGAGAACATTGATGAGTTTGTGGGAGAATATTCAATGGGATGCTCGTTTAAAAATTCTGAAGATGACTTTGTGTGGGCATTTGCTGGGGTGTATGGTCCTAACTTGGAGACTGAGCAATAGTTGCTTTGGGATGAGCTTGCCGGTTTGTGTTCGTGGTGGGAGGTTCCATGGTGCATTGGTGGAGATTTAATGTGACAAGATTTCCAAGTGAAAGATCAGGAGAGGGATGACTAAATCATGTGATGGGGGAATTCTCGGATCTCATTTTCAAGTTGGAACTCATGGACATACTTCTCATGGGAGGTGATTATACTTGGTCTAACAACCACACCTGGTCAAGACTGGATAGATTTCTCATATCTCTTTCATGGGAGATGCATTTTCCAGATTCATGTCAGAAAAGACTCTCTCGGTTGTGCTCAGTTCATTTTCCTATTATGTTAGATTGTGGGAGAATTCCAGGTGGTAGATGACCCTTCAAGTTTGAGAATGTGGTTAAAATTTGAGGGGTTTGTGGATTTGGTTAGGCAATGGTGGAGTTCATATCAATTACAGGGCACTCCGAGCAATGTATTGGCAGGAAAATTGAAAGTTTTGAAAATGTATTTGAAGATATAGAATGAACAGGTATTTGGTAATATAACACTACATAAGAAGTCCCTCCTTTAAGAATTACAAAGATTGGAGGGTGTGGAAGATGATGATGATCGCAAAGGACAAGTAGTCTCAAAGTGAGAAAGATTGTTCCTAATGGAGGAGATCTCGTGGAGGCAAAAGTCAAGAGCTTTGTGACTTAGGGAGGGGGATAAATGTACAAAGTTTTTTCACCGTGTTGCAAACTCTCATAGGAGGTTTAATGCAATCGAGTCCATGAACATAGAAGGTGGTTCAGTTTCAAATAAAGTAGTAATTAAAGATTTTGTAGCTGGACATTTTGAACACTTGTTGGAAGAACTGTATGCATGGAGGCCTACAGTCGATGGTTTAGCTTTTGAGGTCATTGATCAAACTAGCATGGCTTGGTTGGAGAAACCATTTGAAGAAGTAAAGGTATGCCAAGTCATCAGAAAAATGGACAAAGATAAAGCTTTGAGGCCAGATGGTTTTACTTTGGCATTTTTTCAAACTTGTTGAGAGGTGATGAGAGAGGATGTAATGTTGGTTTTCCAGGATTATTTTTACTTTTGATAAATTTGAGGGGAGTTTAAACGTTACCTTTATTGTACTTGTCCCTAAAAAGGCAGGTGCAAGAGAGGTGCAAGATTCCACGCCTATTAGTCTCTTGTGGGCAGCGTGTACAATTTACTCTCAAAGGTCTTGGCCAACATGATGAGCACAGTCATGGATAAGATTATTTCGAAGTCTCAAAATGCCTTTGTACGAGGTAGGCAAATATTGGACTCAGTTCTTGTAGCCAACGATTGCTTGGACAGCCGGCTCAAGTCGAGAGATCTGGATATTTTATGCAAATTGGACATGGAGAATGCCTATGATCAAGTCAATTGGAATTTTTTGTTTTGTATGCTGGTTCGTTGTGGTTTTGGGGAAAGATGGGGGGATGGATGAGGCATTGTGTGTCAACGGCTCGTTTCTTGATCTTAGTAAATGGTGAGCCTGTGGGTTTCTTTAATAGCTCACGGGGGTTACAACAAAGAGATTCATTATCCCTCATCTTCTTTGTTATGAATGCTTTAAGTAGAATGGTGTCGACAGTTGTAGAAGGTGGTTTTTTTTCCAGGATTCTCAGTGAGGAATCTTCATGGCCCCACTATTATTTCTCATCTTTTGTTTGCAGATAATACGTTGCTGTTTTGTGAGGATAATGCAAAGCATATTCAATCTTTGAAGGCAATTCTACTTCATTTTGAAGTGGTACCTAGTTTAAAGATAAATCTCGCCAAGACGGAGATGGTTGCAGTGGGTGATGTAAGAAACATAAGGGGCCTAGCCAACACCTTGGGGTGCGTGGTCTCTTCGCTAGCAATGAAATATCTTAGATTCCCATTAGGTGCATCTTTTAAAGCTAAGACAATTTGGGCGGAGGTGGTAGAAAAATTACAGCGTAGGCTGGTCGGGTGGAAAATGTTGTATTTATCTAAGGGGGCAGATGACATTTATTAAGAGTACTTTATCTAACCTACCCACATATTTCTCGTCTCTATTTCCCCTTCCAGCTAGCATTGCTTCCAAGACTTAGAAACTTCAACGTGACTTTTTGTGGAGTGGTCTAGATAATGAGTTTAAATTTCATCTAGTTTGGTGGGATAAGGTGTGTTCACCATTGAGAGAGTGTGATTTGGGAATTCGCAATGTGAGGATTTTTAATAAAGCCCTATTAGGAAAATTGTTGTGGCGCTATAACTATAAGAGGGAATCCTTCTGGAAAGGGGTGATTGATGCGAAGTATGAGAATGCAGGGGGTTGGTGCTCTATTGAGGGGAGGGGGCATATGGTGTGAGGTTATGGAAGCATATAAGGAAAGGGTGGGGTTTTTTCTAATAATACTGGGCTGTGTTTGGGGAATGGTTAGAAGATCAGTTTTTGGCATGATGTGTGGGTGGGAGACATGGCTCTTAAAGTTACTTACCCCAATATTTTCATAATTGCACAGGAGAAAGAAGCGATGGTGGCTGACTTGAAGGGATCTACACATGATTCTCAAGAGTGGAACATCTATCTCACTAGGGACGGTCATGACTGGGAGGTGTGTGTGCTAGTAGAATTTTTTAACCTATTCCATAATATTTCTCTTGTTGTTATAGCTGAAGACAAGTTGGTATGAAGACCTTCCAAGAAAGGAAAATTCTCGATAGGTTGTTTTTTTGAGACACTTACAGCCTAACCTTCGCCCAACTTTTGGTGGAAGAGCATATGGATGAGTAAAACACCTCCCAAGGCTGCGTTATTTGTTTGGAAAGCAACCCTTGGGAAGATTTTAACCATTGATAACTTAAGAAGGTTTGTCTTGTAATTATGGATTAGTGTTGTATGTGCAAAAACAGTGGGGAAACAGTGGACCATTTACTCCTACATTATGAGTTTGCCTGGGATACATGGAATTATGTTTTTAGCAGAATATAGCTAGTGTGGAAAATGTCGGGAAGGGTAGTTGATTTACTTGCAAGTTGGAGAGGGATCTCAAGGACAACACAGATTGCAGCTATGTGGAAGATGGCCCCCATTTGTATTCTTTGGTGTATCTAGAGTGAAAAAAATGATAGACATTTTGAGGATCACGAAGCTCTATAGAAGAGTTTAGGCGTTTTTTATGGAAGACTTTATTTACGTGGGTCATTGCTTTAAATTTTAATGGTCTCAGCTTCCATGATTTCCTTTTAACAATTTCTAGTTCTTAAAGCAGTGTTTTCACATATATGCTTCCGGTGTACCTGGCTTACGCCTATCTTTATTTCAATAAAACTTCTTATTACTTATAAAAAAAAAGAAGTTGACCTTTTTCTGCTTGCTTATAATACAACTCTCACATATGTCCAGATCAACTAATTTCAATTCTGGAAGCTTTCTGTAACACATCGTATTTTAGTATATTTTTATTGAAGGATTATTTTTAATAATTCAAAAATTTATTCTCTCGTTTCAAAATTATCGGATATTTTTAAATGGTTTATTTTATGATCCTTAAATTGTGAAAATTAATTTGTTAAGTTTTCTTAATATTTATTATTGTAATGTATTTAAATTGTTCTTTATTTTAAATTAATTGATTGTTGGATTTAATTATTTTATTTTCATTTTATCATTACGTTTAAATTATTTTATTTGACTTACTGTTTTGAAATTATTTTCGTTGGATCATTTTTGTGACCCAAAATGTGAAGATTGGACCTCATTTCTTTCTTTCCTTTTTTTTTTTTCCTATTTCATTTTCTCTCCCCTGCTCTCCCGCACGCTGCGACCCGCTCCTTCTCTCCCCCATGCGTTTTTCTTCTCCTCCCCCAGCCCGCCGCTGTGCGCCTCCATCCGGCGACACCGCCTCTCTCCTTCCCTTCCTTACCGGCCGGCGACCTCCCCCTCCGGTTTTCAGCTCCTCCCTCACCTTCGTGAGCTCCCACGAACATATTAAAGCTGCGGCATTCCTTGCGCCGTTGCGCCGCCGTCGCGCCACCTCCGACCACCATTTCTTCACCACTTCATCCTCGACCTCCTAGCAATCTAATGCACCCATCCTTAGCCCCGATCCGTCACCGGTGAAGCACATCCATCAACATTTTTGTTTTGAGCATTTTTTGCCTTAAACCGCCTCCTACGCCGCCACCCACGGCAAACCACCACCACCACTAGCTTCACCGACATCTCTAAGCCCTACCCTATCAATTTCGGGTCTTGGTTTGTCCCCGTTCAAAAGTGAATTTTTGAGACCCACGGCCACAGTGCATTTTGCACTGTTCTGCAGCTGTGTTGCTACTTCTTGCAGTTTTGTGATCCTTCGGAAATTATAATATAACGCTATAAGTATTTTTCCAAAGAACTTTCGTGATTTAAATGTATTTTTGCACCAACTAATTTTATTTGTGAACTGATTGGTTATGCCGGACTGAATCTGAGGAGTTCGGGGGTCAGACGGATTGAGGACGGAGTTGTTTGTATGTTTGGTTTGCGTTGTTGGTTGTTGGTTATGGCGTCGTTCATGTACATTGCATATTTGCACGCATGTTCATGTTTATAAATGAAAACTGGGTTTTTTCATGATTGCATACGTGTTCATGTGTTTATTTGAAAATTAGATTTTCATGTGAAATGATTTTGAGTGTGTTTGAAACGACTGGATCGACTGGTTTGTGAAAAAGGAAAAGAGACTGTAGGGATGGTGGTAAGCAGGGATGGTGGTAGAGTCTCGCCTGCGATTCCCACCTACGGTGCACGCGGTAGGAATGGTGGTAAGCAAGGATGGTGGTTATGTCCTGCCTGTGATTCCCGCCTACGGTGCACGCGGTAGAGATGATGGTATAATCCCGCCTGCAATTCCCGCCTATAGTGTCCGATAAATGGTTGATTTTTGTGTGAATCATTTTCTAGGAAAATGACGAATTATATTTTTGGGCCAAATTGAGATTTTGGCGTGTGTTGGAAAATAATCATTTTCGGAAAAAATGAGGTTTTGGGATCTGTTTGTTGGTTGCATTAATGCGTTTTTATCCGGAGAGTTATTTGGATTATTACTTACCTGTGGTACCATTTTATAGTATTGCAGCTTTTGATGCAGATGTGGATGACGAGCCTTAAGCTTGGCTCCGTTGGAGGAGTGATCTGAGATTGCTCTCGTGTGTCGAGACTCATTTAATCAATTGTTTATGTATATGCCTTTGTAATATATTTTGGAATGACTGTATAACTTTTAAAAGTAATTTATTTTGAATATTTGTATTTAAACTTCTGGTACTTATATGACTTATTTATATTATCCGCTGTGATTTTTATTGTGCACTTTTGCATATTGCACACACTTGAGCACATTTCGTTGGGATGCGTGACCCGTGTTGTCATCATCCTGACGTCACGATTCCCGTATTTCTGTACGTGGGAGTCGGGGCGTCACACTTTCTATGTGACAAAAGTGACTTCATACCTTTCTGACTCATATGGCCCAGCCTGCAATGCCAAAATTATGCATTATTCATATACAGAGCACCAGTCTTCTGTTCACGAGCCAAGACCATAGATGCTTTTGTAGCTTTCCACAAACCACTTGAAAAAACAATTGAATGGCCCTATCATCCAACTGTCCCGCGGAGATAAGATTTTTCATTAGCTTGGCAACCTGTTTGACTTTCTATAAAGTCCACACATTCACGTGGGAGTGTAATGTGCACATCTCCAACTCCAACAACATCCAATGTTATTTCATCAGCCAAATACACTTAACCAAAATTACCTGCAACATAGTTTTGCATAATTTCACGGTTTGAAGTAGTGTGAAATGAACAACATGAATTTAATATCCAATCATCAGCTGGACTATGAACTGCAAGAAGTAGAGTGTCATGTACTTCTTCAGTTAGAACATTGCAGTGTCATTCTCCATCTTCTTTCGGTTTTTACAATTTTATTTAAAGTAGTCAGTCTTGCCATAATTCCAACAAGTGTTTTGCTAGCCAAATCTTGACTTGCTTCTGCCTTTATTTCTAGACTTTGATCTACCCTGTCATAATTTCTACCCCTAGAATCAATGTTCAGGACAGAACCTAAAATAGAGGTTTCGCAAGAATCTTTCTTGCATACCTCCTCAGCAAGAATTAAATCTCGAATATCGTCATATTTCAATTTCATTTTACTAGCATAATTACTCACATCTATTTTCATAGCTTTCTAATTATTTGGCAATAATGTCAAAATAATCAATGTTCTAATCTCACCATCAAACTTAATTTCAACATATGACAATTGATTTGTGATAGCATTAAATTCATTAAAATATTGGGTAAGAGATGTACTTCAGGCATTTTTAGATCGAACAATTCTTCATCAGGTGCATTTTTTTTATTTGCATATGGCTTCTCGTACATCCCAAATAATGCTGCCATAAGATCTGCTGTGGTTTTTTCTTTAATAACATTATGTGTAATTGACCTTGATAGTGTTAACCGGATAACCCCCATAACCTATCGACCTAATAGATCACAATCAGCAACTTCCATGCTTTCTGGCTTCCTTCTTAGTAGAGGCAGATAAAGTTTCTTCCCGTAGAGATAATCTTTAATCTGCATTATTCAATACCCAAAATCTGAACTGTCAAACTTCTCTATTCTAGGCACCTTCGCTTCTTCTTCAACCATCGTTCTTACTCAATCCCAAGCCTGAAGCTCTAATACCAGTCGTTGAGAATGATAATGCAAGAATAGTAAAGAAAAATAGAGGAAAAACAATCACACAACACAAGATTTATGCTGTTCGACAGTTTGTCTATGTGGAATGTTGAAGTACACTGTAAAAATTATAAGATTTTCAATCAACTCAAGCTCTCCCTCTCTTTCACTACTCATAAATGTCGTTCTATATGTAATTTCCTATTTCAACATTTTACTTTTATATGTGCATTGAGCGGCTCAGTGAAAAAAATCTTAAGGCAGTCATTTTTCCTTATATTCGCTTGAGCATGTATCGAGTGAAATTTCTATCTGGTATTTGCTCTAGTGTCAAGTTGAGCGAGACTCAAGCAAACTCTTGGATTGAGTTTCGTTCGAACTGATTACATAAAAATAATTTCACAAAATTTCTATCTGATATTCACTTATCGAGTGAACAATGAATGAACTCTCGAAGGAGAAGAGATGCTTGACCCTGCAAGACTAGTGGTGTTATCCACAAAATTTAAAGGACCAAAAGAGCTCCAAAAGATAACAGGATGCATTCTCATGATTGGTACCGTTTACTATTGTTAATATCTTGTTAATAAATGGCTATTCCTCAGATTGAAAGGTCCAAAACCATTCAATAATACATTAATGTGTTTCTTTGCAGGCATTTCGTTGTTGAAATTATACTTTTGATCAGTCAGCACGCGAAGAACATTTTAGTCAACGTCATCTAATAGTTCATACCAACTTGATTAGAGTAACATTTTGAGGACTGGCCTGCAAATATGTCATCATTAATATATCCCTGAATTCTTTTTTTTTTTTTAATGACATATCCCAGAAAATTAATAATGGAAGAATTCCCCCCAGATAGGATCACAAAATAAATAAATATTACTTTTTACCTTCAATTTTATCATTCTTAATTATATTTATTGATATCATATATTTTGAATAATTGTACACGTCAATCACTTAATTGACGGTTATTTAAAATGGGTCACGATTGAGATAATGTAAGATGGGGAGCAATCTTATATTATTGATTTGAATAATTAACTTGGGAGTTTAATTGACTTTACCTAGATAAGATTTTACCTTATAGACAAAATTTACATTCACTTTAGGAAGTTACTCGGCCAACGAAGAGATTATACAAAAGTAATCTAACAAACTTATGTAATTTGATGTGATTCGTCAAATTATAAAATTATTTTTATTATAAAATAAATATAACAGATCAAATAAAATTAAGTCAATTTATAAAACAACTTTTATGTAATTTTTTTTTTTTTTTTATATCGCTCATCTTTCATTTAATATGACCTTGATAATTGGCTCGCAAATTTATTAATTTTTTCCCATTATTTATAATAATCATCAAAATCCAACTAAATCCAATATGACAAATCACATCACAATACCTTCATTTATTTATATAAATTAATACAATGTCAAGAAGATAAATAAACCAATCAAAAGAAGAAGTTTTTACTTGCTCCCTCCGGTCCCGATTCTATCTCCAGCCACCAAAAAAAAGGAATATATTTTATATTATTATTATTATTATTATTTTTCCCCACCTTCATATATAAAAAGAAACGAGTTTACCACTTTCCCACTTTTCTACCACCCCACTCTCTCTCGCGAGGCGCGTGCATGACCACGCCACCTCCCTGAGTGCCATACGCACCCCCTCCGGCTAACCTGCGCACCTGGGGCTGGCTTCTTCCCTCTCCTTCACCCCCCCAAGCTCTCTATCCGTCACCATCCACCATTTCCTTCTCTCTCTCTCTCTCTCTCTCTCTCTCTCTCTCTATTTATATAAATGTATATATGTATATAAATTACATTCAGGCCTCTTCGTCTCGGTTGTAGACACAAACTCTCACTGGCTCACATTTCTCTAACATGCGCCCCCTCCTCTTCACCACCATGCCCTCCAATTCCAACTCCTCCTCGATATTCCCCAAACCCCACAGATCTTCTAACTCCAATCCTAATTCTAACCCTAACCCTAACCCCGCCCTCTGCAAGCACTCCCCTTCCGCCACGCTCGACCTCCTCATCCTCATCCTGGTCCTCTTCTCCGGCTCCTTTCTCCTCTCCTCCTACTTCTCCTACCTCTTCCACTCCATCTCCCTCCTCCTCTCCAACTTCTCCCCACTCCTTCAACATGTCTCTGTCCCTTACCTCCTCTCCTTTATCCTCTTTTTCGCCGTCTCCGCCGCCCTCGCTGACTTCTGCTGCGGCGCCCGATCCAGGCGCTGCCGAAACCCTGGCTGCAAGGGCTTGAAGAAGGCCATGGAGTTCGATTTGCAGCTGCAGACCGAGGACTGCATCAAATCCACCGCCAAGTCCAAGGAGATCGATGCCTTGCCCTGGAAGGGCGGCAGCGAAGCTAACCCGGATTACGAATGTCTCCGATCCGAGCTTAGGAAGATGGCCCCGCCCAATGGCCGCGCCGTTTTGCTCTTCCGCTCACGCTGCGGCTGTCCCGTCGCCAAGCTCGAGGGCTGGGGGCCCAAGCGTGGCAAGCGGCATAGGAAGTGAGTATCTTTTCTGTTCTCTTCTTCGGGGCCTTCTTTTTCAATTAAGTGAATTGAAATGCCAACTAAATGCAATACAATGCCTTTTTCTTGTGTGCAATTGAATATTTTACCCTTTTTTCTAATACAGTTTGTTGCGCGCATTGGTTGTTGATTGCGTTTGCGTTTGCGTTTGCGTTTGCGTTTTCTGTGTTCTCTCAATTCCTGTGTGATTTGTTTTTGGAGTAATTGCTTGGATTGGACAAAACACATGAAAATGACTAAAACTCTTATGCGATTCGGTTTTGTATTCATCTGGGAAGACTGGAGTGATTTCGCTTAAGAAGCTATTTTTATTGCTGCCTGTTTGGATGATTCTAATTGAACCTTACAATTCAACACAAGTTCCCGGTAGAAAAGGAGCGTGATCCTACAATTTTTTTGCCTTTGTTGTCTTTCTTGGTGGGGGTGCGGATTGAATTAATGCCGTTCTGATGGAAAGTTAACATGAATTAATTTACTCTGACGATCTTGATCTGACTTGGAAAACTCTGTTGCCCACTGTAGTTTGTTTTCCCTCTCTTTAATCCATAATAATCCTACTGAAATCTCCGTTTGAGTTTATCCTTCTTAGAGTTTGTTCTAAGTCCTAGTCCAGTTAATAACCGAATGGTTTAGAATAAGAGGGATAGTTGATGGCAAGTGGGTAAGGAACCTTTGTGAAAAGAGGTGCAAGCAAGTTGTTGGAAACAGAAGTGTTTGTGAACTTTTGTGGTAGAATACGCTCCCATGCTCCCACATCCCACAAAACAGCCTCTTCACTTATGCTATGTATATGGCATATTGGATGTGGCTTATTGTATGCAAAACAGGTTGCAATAAGGTTTTGTTCGCATTTGGGAAATCGATTGGAAGTTAGTGGATCAATTACAATAATACCCAAGATATTGGACTACTAATCAGCTTCTCTTCTATGGTTTATTATTCACCAACAGTTTTCATTTCTAGGAAAGATGAAGGAGTGTATTGCGTAAATATTTGTGGTGGATATAAACGGCACATTAAATATTCTAAAATTCTGGAAGTTTTGTGAGCATAGGACTTCTGCTATTGTGAGCAGTGGTTAGTACAATCAAGCTGTACTTTTTGCGGAAGGTATTAAGAGTGATACATGTCTACTCATAATGATAGGGGATTGGTTAATGTTTTATGGTAGTGTGTATCACTGCCTATTCTTTATGAAGGCTTGTTGATTTACCAGTTGCCTTTCTTGTTTATGACATTGTTTATTGTTGTTTACCTATAAACTGAAAACCATCTGAATTTTAGAAAATTAGAAGTGTTACAATTTCTTTGGTTGTGAGAGGTTGCTTATACATGCCTTTTGTGGTTAGGCTTTTGTTGTAACCCCTTCCACCCACCTCCACCCTCTGTAAAAAGAAAGAAAGAAAATAAGATGAAAAGAAAGAGAGGTTGCTCACTGTTGATGGTGATCTCCCAAAATGAGAGGAAATGTTTCTATTATTTGGCATTTTGGGTTTTTACAAATTAAAAAAATGAATGTGGGTATTGAAAACAATTTTTGAGGTCCTTGGTGTGAGTTGAGTTTTATCCATTTTTGAACTAAAATTTGGAGAAATTCAAAATTTATGCCGATACTTGGATGAGCATATTTTCAACAATTCAAACTTGCTGAGATTATATGCTCAAGTTGAAGCGAAGCTATTCTAAAGCATAAATAGTTGAAGTTTGGTTTTTCAGATAAATGGAGGTCAGATAACAGTTTAAGTAAATATTTGCTTCAATTTCTGGAGTGTCTTTTGTCTGCGAGATTTGCATGCATTACCCTCAATGCATTTGTAGCATAGAACTACTCTCTTTTGAGCTCATTTATTATCAGTGTAGTAACTTTTACACCTACATAAGTAAATATATAAATAAATACGTAATGCGTCCATTCATACATGCATGCATACATACATACAGCTATATATATACAACATGCACAAATGAACACACATAGTGGTCATTATAGCAGTTAAACCTGCTAAGGAACTACTGAGCAGGGGCAAAATTACAATTAGCATATATTATCTTTAGTACTCCCTAGATTTCCTGTGGAGCTACCACTTTGGATTTTCTTTGGGTTATAGCTTTGTTTGGAGATATGCTCGTATCTTTCAAACAATATTAAATCTATAGCTGTTGAAATTAGGAGCTTCATCATTTCAATGTCTACATTATATTGTTGCATGTTGCTGCATCATAAAGCTTAGGTGAATTGTTGTGAACAGAATGCAACAAGATATGCAGGTAGAGCTACATGAAATTAGATAATTTGTGCTTTCTTTAAACTACAGCCTAGTGTTGGTGAAAGATGCAGCAGTCAAAATTGAAGTGACTTGTGAAATTAAGTTGATTTACAATGTTCTAAGACTTCCACAATTGATCCAACAAAATGCCTATTTTTGCAAGCTATTTGGAAAAAAAAAAAAAAGCACATTCTTTGACTCTTTTGGTTTAAGTATATCATTTAGGGTTATAGATAATTGCCTATGCTTAAACCTCAATACCCATAGAAACTTGATATATGAGGACCTTGTTTGAAGCTAATGGGATATGCGACCTATCCTAAACATGGGTCTATCCTGACATTCTTACAATGTAAGGTTACAAAACAGGTAACAACAATTGGGGCTATGTAAAGCCCCCCAACCACTGCAGATTCTAGTTCTTTATCTGAACTCGTATTGAGCTTTTAGCACCTGGTGGAGGGAGCTCTCATATAATATCTTCCTGATGCATTTGGGGACTGATAATGAGAATTATTATGGACCTTGCTGAACACTTTTTTTTTTTTAATAAGTGGGCCTTGTTGAACCCTTGATCATGGAATGACAGTGTCTAGTGAGGTTGAGCGTTAACCTTATGCAAAATGTGACTGCAGCAAGGTGTAAAAGTTTGTATAATCCAGAGTCTCTCAAGAGTGACAAAGGGTTTTTGTGTATTGAGTATGTCTGCATTATACAGGAAGCACCTGCAATGTAAGAAGTAGATTGGGATGGTGTCTGTATGCGACATACTCTGTGGTAGGGGCTTGACTCCCCTCCTTCACATAACCTTTAGATTTTGATTAAGGGGGAAATGGACAATGCTTTCATATAATGGTCAAATCTGCTATTTGACTTATCCAATAGATTGAGCTTTATGTTTTTCAACGCATGAGATTGTAGGAAATTTGCTGCCATGATGTATCCTAGCACTTAGCTTCTATGTTTATATTATGACTCAAAGGTCTTAGCTTTTCATATTTAGGGAAATATCCTTATGATTTAGCCACATTATAAGGAACAGGTGATATGGGCAGGAGAAAAAGACGAAAACTTATTAGCTGTTATGGTCCATTTTGTCATGTCTCTGCATTCAGCATAGGATCAGTTTCCAAAAGCCTCATTTAAGCCATCACATGGTGTTTAATCATATCATGGATTGTGGAAGGATCCAGAAACCACCCTGATGACTAGTTTCACTGGGTTGGTCATGGCTACTTGGCATTGCCTGTCTTTTCCATGTTTTTGGCTTTTTGAATTAAATTGTCTGTCTAGTATTCAGTAGATTAGTAGAAACTGGTGGCCATTCCCTTGGTATGCAAATTCTTTGCCTTGATTTTGCTGATCAAAATTAATTGCTTTTGGCTAGTTTTGAGTTTATTAATAGAAAAAACCGAAAGCCCTTTTCAATTCCCTTCTCACTTCCTAACTATTGTTGTATGGGACTCTGTAGGCTAAATATGTGCACCATAGTGCAATGATTTGCTCTTATTTCAACTTCAATGGCATATAAATTAGTTCTCTAGGCTAGTGGTGCCTGGAACAAGGTGTTGAGGTCATTGCCCGAGTAGATGTTGCCTATTAAAAACAATGAATTAGTTCTCTGGTAAATTAGTCATTTGAAAGTCTAAATGATATGTTCTATCCGGGGCAACTTTTAATTTTTAATGTCTGTCAGTCAGTTGAACCTTAAAGATACCTTTTACCATTCAGTTGGACTATGGTGGGAGACAACTAGGCAGGCATCTCTCTCTCTCTCTCTGATGGCATAAAATTAGGGTTCCTTCACCAGTTTCCTGACCTCTGCGATATATTTTGTTACAGTTGTATGCTTTCTATGACATGTGAGACCTATATTTTAATTAGTGACTGGGATACGAAACTTTTTATTTTGTTATGACATCATCTCTGAGTTTGTTGGTACTTGCAGGGCTCTGGCCAGTCTGGCAGTTAAAGGAGGAGATCATCGCTGATTGTTTGTGATGTATTGTCGGGGTCTCCACTTTATATATTCACCCTCTACTAAGATTCTATATGTTCTTACTTCATTCTCAATGACTTGACTCAGTTACCAAAACAATTTTTTTTTAGTCCCTATAATCCCCCAGGGCGCTTCTATATATGTCTGAAACAATCTTCCTGCATCTGCATTACCCTTTTATGGAAGGATATACCAAATTTAATGCAAATAAAGATATAATGCAATGCCCAATGGATCTCTCTCACTTTAGATTGTGTAGATTTTGGTTTAACCTGTCTATAGTTAAATCAATCAGGCTTGTTGAAACGTGGCCAGGGTGCCCATATATGTGCATTGTGCAGGCCTTGGTGAAATGGAACGTGTTAGGACCAACTAGATAAGATTCATGAACTAATAAACATTTGAGAACCCCTCTGCTACCTCGCCAGGGCCCAGTCCTCTCTGTTGTATAGACTTGAGAGATTACGCTAAATGGTATTAGGAAACAAACTCTTTATTACTTGTGGCATGGTCCAATGGTTATTGATGCATGAATTTATTTATTTATTTTGTGCAAATAAGCTTCCTAATTTAAAAGAAAAACGAAGCTCAAATTGATCCAGTTTAAATACTGAACACGCCAGTTGATTATTTAGCTATATATATATAAGTGTATCACATAATTTCAATCCTTTTATAATAATTCTATTTTTTATTTCTAAGCAAGCAAATTTATAGATAAACTAAGAGGTTATATGATACTCTAGATTCAATGAGGTGGGAGTCTACAACAATCATCTCAAAACAATTAAATGCAACACAAGTGGAATAAAGAGGGATCCGGAGTTAAAAATTGGCTCCCACCCATTTCCTACTAAGGGGAAGCCGCTTGAAGCAGTTTTAGCATAGTCTGATAAACAGACTGTAAGTCTGCGACTAAAAGTCACAGTGAATCGATGTGTGCTACATCTTTTTTGTCCGGACTGACTATAGGAGACTTCCACGACCACTTTGTCTTGATCATCGGTTAGGAAAAAGGAGAACATAGGAATATAGCAAACAGAGAATGTGTAGATATGCCGGCATAGGATCTTCACTGTTTGTGGAGATGTGTGGTTCATGCACCACTCTAGGAGATAAGGGGGTGGTCGGATCTCAGAAATCCGAAACTACTGATCCCAGTAGTGCCACGCATGACGGTCCACTATGATCTTGAATTTTACCATCTTCGATCATATCGGTTAATGTGCTGTATTTGTAATACAAAGAGTAGTGAATGTTTCGATCTGCACTTCCATATGAAGCTTTGTCTCTACTTGCGCGTAACGGATTTATAAAAAAATTTCAATCAAATAACTTGAAAAGGCACCAGATAAGAAATAAACTCGTGATGCATTTTTGCGGTTTTACTATAATATAGAATATTAATTACATAAATGGGGAGTGGCCAATGACCAACTTATCACCAAAATCCTAAGAAAGTTTCTAGGGTTTTTGTCCAAATTCTAAATCTTAAGATTGGAAAGAGTTAAATACATGTGATGGATTCTACAACAATTATTAAGAACTTAATTCTGCTAAAAACTCAGAGTCAATAATAGATATCATAAATTATAAGATCCATTATATATATACTCTGAACATTCAAGCTCAGACATGAACTCTAAGTGGTTTTTGATCCCTAAATACCAATCATTTATGTACAAACAAATTATCTCTGGATCACATTGGTTTCCCAGAAAAGTAGTTGTAGCCAAGACTTGAGTACTGTTGATTACGAGCTGAACTCCCCCTATCATTCAGGTGTTTGAATTCTTCAGGAATCCATAAGCCGCTCCATGACCAGGTTGAGAATGGCGGGAGCATCAGCCGTGACCGCAACCTTCCCTGTGGGTTTAGCAGTCCATTCGGTGACTTCACCAAACCTGGTTCATTGCAAGAAACAATCTTAACTCTACACTGTATTAATGATCCATTTCAAGAAACAATCTTAACTCTACAATGTATTAACCATCCATTTCATGATTATGGTCAGAACCCCATTGTTTGATAGAAGAATGGCACCAGAAATGGTATCATTTCAGCCATTTCGTTCAAAAAGACACCAACCATTTAGCTGCCTCCCTTTTCTGTTTGTTGTATAATATTGTCAGTCCCCTTGTGATGCCACAGGTCTGGACTCTAACAACACCTTCTGTGTATGTGATAAGTGAAGGATCAACAGCTGCAAGAAGGGCTGTTGGATCATGAATGTAAATTCCTGCACCAAGATGAAAGCTAGCATCAGGAAACTAAATCAACTACCAACTCTTGAAGCTCCATCAACTCATTTAAAAATGAACAAACCTTTTGTGCCGTATGCATCAGCATGATAAGAAAAGTACACCTCTAAGATTTTGCACAAGTACTGAGCAAATTTCCCATCTGACCTTGCCAACTTCTGTCTATGATCATCTATGATGTGTCAAAAGTGATGAAAATAATATCACACTGAAAGAAAAAATACATATAGAATCATGCAAGCATTACAATTTTCAAGGGATGCAATAATTCTGATTGAAAACTCTACTAACATAATCAAATTGTTCTTGGCTGTGTTGTTGGAGAACAGAAAGGTGATAAAAGGTTACAATTATTGGTTTGCAAGTTAAAAGGTGGTATCTAGCAAGAACAGACATGCCATTTTTTTTAATGTCTCATACCATCTAAAGAAACATTAGGTGTCATTTGGATAGTGAGTTAAAATGAGATGAGTTGAGATAAAAGTTGAAAGTTGAATAAAATATTGTTAGAAAACGTTCATTACATAAAACTTTTCTCTTTCCTAAATATTTTCTCTCTGTACACATGCGAAAACTTTTGTGTTGCCTGTTGATGTTATGGTGAATTCGTAATGGCTCTCATAAGAGAAGTGGTGATTGAGTCCAAATTATTCATGTTAGTAAAGGAAGGTGATTCTGTTCGCATTACAGAGAAGGGGTGGAAGAGGAAGCAAGAACTTCTGGTTGAGAAGAGCACAGCCCAGTGGCTTGTTAAGTCGTTGGATGTATGTTCAAGTGGGACGAAGCAGGATTTCTATAGCACCATTAGAGAGGGTTACTGTAGTTATTTAGCACAGAAGTGCTATAACAGGGGATGTTATTTAGTGGTGGCCGAATACAGGGAGGGGGGGAGGAGAAGCTTCATCCTCATTCTGGAAGGGAAGGAGGGGAGAGGTTGGAAAAGAGTGAAGGAAGCTCTGGTGGAATGTGTGCAGGAGGGGAGTTTGATGGGTGGTCATTACGGGGTGTCTTCTGATGATGAAAATGATCAAGCCATAGTAGACATAGTGGATTCTACGGTGGTGGAAGAGACTCGAGGTACCTCAATGGACAGCAGGGAGGGTGAACCAATCCCGCTAAATTTTATGTTCCCCACGCACACTGGAGTTTCAGATTGGGTTTTTAGGAAGGTTACTGAAATTCAGAAAGTTGTGGGATTGGAATACGAAGGATATGAAGATCAGTTCATGGCCTTGCTCACGGCTATTGAGGTGGGGCAGCAGCAGGCAGCAACATAGGAAACTTGGTTAAAAAAAACAGCGGGAACTCAAGAGGTTGATGTGGTCGTTGAACACTGAGGGTAGCTCAAGTAGGGGCAGGTCGAAAGGGAAGGGGCTGATCGTGTCTCCATGAAACCCAAAATTGTATCGTGGAATGTCTACGGGCTCAATGAAGCTAATAGACGTCTTCAGATAAGAAATTTTCTTCGAGAGTGGAAGGCGGATATTGTTTGTCTACAAGAGACCAAGTTGAAGCTAATCGATAGGAGACTTGTAAGAAGCTTATGGAGTTGTGCACACGTGGATTGGGTTTATTTGGCTTCCAATGGGGCGTCAGGAGGTATAGTGGTAATGTGGGATAGAAGAGTGGTGGAGAAAATGGAGGAATTCATAGGAAGGTATGCAGTAGCGTGCTCTTTTAAGAGTGTTGCAGATAACTTCTTGTGGGCATTTGCAGGTGTTTACGGCCCAAATATAGACAGTAATAGAGTATTGTTGTGGGAAGAATTAGCCGGAGTCCACAGCTGGTGGAACCTCCCATGGTGTATAGGGGGCGATTTTAATGTTACTAGATTCCTGAGCGAGTCATCCGGAAATAGAAGAGGACGACCAGCTATCGTAGAATTCTCAGCATGCATCTCTGACTTGAATTTGGTAGATTTGCCTCTTGTCGGGGGCCCCGCCACGTGGGCCAATAACCAAAGTTGGTCTAGGTTGGATCGTTTCTTAATTTCGCTAGAATGGGAAAGTCATTTTCCAGATGTCTGGCAAAAGCGCATGCCTCGTATTGGCTCAGATCATTGGCCTATTTTGCTTGATTGTGGTGGCCTCCGAGGAGGGCAAAGGTACTTTAAATTTGAAAACATGTGGCTAAAATCTGACGGTTTTGTTGAAAGAGTAAGGCAGTGGTGGTCCTCATATCAATTTCAAGGTACCCCTAGTTTCATCTTGGCTGGTAAATTGAGAATGTTGAAAAAAGATTTGAAGCTGTGGAACAGGCAATTTTTTGGTGATCTAGGAGAAAACAAGAAAGGCAAGTTGAGGGAGATACAAGAACTTGAGAGGCTCCAAGAAACCAGATCCCTTACCTCGGATGAAGTAGCTCGGAAGACTTTGTTGGATGCGGAGATAGAGAGAATTATCTTATCTGAAGAGACTTCTTGGAGGCAAAAGTCAAGAGCATTGTGGCTCAGAGAAGGAGACCGAAGCACGAAGTTTTTCCATCATGTAGCAATTCCCACAGGAGAAACAACAACATTGAGATGTTGAGAATTGAAGGTGTGGAGTGCAGAGAAGAACATGTTATTCGTGACCATGTAGCTGGCTTCTATGAGCAACTCCTAACTAAACCCGTCAGTTGGCGGCCGTCTCTTGATGGCCTGGCATTTGATTCCATTGGTCTAAATGATGTGTCTCAATTAGAGAGGGCTTTCGAGGAAGAGGAGGTCGTTGAAATAGTGAGAAGAATGGCTAAGGATAAAGCTCCAGGGCCGGATGGGTTCTCTATGGGCTTCTTCCAAGACTGTTGGGACGTTATTAAGGAAGATAATATAAAGGTGTTTCAAGAACTCTTCGTAGTTGGTAAATTTGAGAAAAGCCTAAATACCACATTCCTCGCGTTGATCCCAAAGAAGGTGGGGGCAAATGAGGTTAAGGAATTCCGCCCCATTAGCCTGGTAAGTGGAGTTTACAAGATTATTTCCAAAGTGTTAGCAAACTGGCTAAGTGAGGTGGTGGGGAAGATTATTACCAAGCCTCAAAATGCTTTTGCAAAAAGTAGACAAATCCTAGATGCGGCACTTATTGCTAATGAATGCTTAGATAGCAAAACAAGGGCAGGCTCAACAGGGATCATTTGCAAGTTAGATATGGAGAAGGCGTACGATCATGTCAACTGGGATTTTCTTCTCTACCTTCTCGGGAGATGTGGGTTTGGAGAGAGGTGGAAAACATGGATCCGTTGGTGTATATCAACGGCAAAATTCTCTGTATTAATAAATGGCAGTCCAGCAGGTTTTTTCCATAGTACGCGAGGTCTGAGACAAGGCGACCCACTGTCACCTTTGTTATTTGTTGTTGTGATGGAAGGATTAGGCAGGATGATTTCGGCCTTGACGAATAATGGCTTTATGGAGGGCTTTTCGGTGGGAACCTCGGATAGGGGGATCATTAACATATCTCATTTATTGTTTGCAGATGATACTCTAGTGTTTTGCGAGCAAGATCAAAGTCAGGTGCATACGTTGAAGGCGGTGTTGTTGTGTTTCGAAGCAATTTCCGGGTTAAAAGTGAATTTTGATAAATCCGAATTGGTGCCAATTGGTGTGGTTCCAAATGTACAACAACTAGCGAGCACGTTGGGTTGTAAGTTAGCTTCTCTCCCGTTGACGTATTTGGGGCTTCCGTTGGGGGCAAGAGCACGGACACCCTCTTTATGGGAGTTAGTGATTGAGAAGATCGAGAAGAGATTAGCAAGTTGGAAGAGAATGTATTTGTCGAAAGGTGGTAGGCTCACATTGATTAAGAGTACACTCTCAAATTTACCAACCTATTCCCTTTCACTATTTCCTATACTTGCAAATGTGGCGCACAGAATTGAGACACTCCAACGCAATTTTCTATGGGGAGGTTTGGGGGAGGAGTTCAAATTTCACCTGGTTAAGTAGGAAACAGTATGTCGCCCTATATCTCACGGTGGTTTGGGTATTAGAAATGTGAGGACCTTCAATAGAGCGTTACTCGGTAAATGGTTGTGGAGATATAGTAAAGAACCGGACGCATTGTGGAGAGAGGTAATTAGGTGCAAATATGGTGATTTATGGGGGGGTTGGAGCACAAAAGAAGTTAGAGGATCTTATGGAGTGGGCTTGTGGAAACACATTAGAAGAGGTTGGGAGGTTTTTCTTCGACACACCCGTATTCAGTTGGGTGACGGCTCCAGGATTAAATTCTGGAAAGATATATGGTGTGGCGATAATGCTCTACAAGATCGCTTTCCTCCTCTATTTCAAATTGTTGGTGTTAAAGAAGCTTCAGTGGCGGATGTTATGGAGATGTCGGGTGGGCAAATTCAATGGAATATTAGCTTTAGTAGGGCATTACAGGATTGGGAGATGGACAGCTTGGCAGATTTTTACAGGCTGCTGTATTCTGTGAAGCCAAGCAATCAACAAAAAGATGGGTTGTGGAGGCTACCCGTTGGAAAAGGTGCATTCTCAGTTCGTTCTTTTTATAAAGGTCTTTCCCAAGAGCCCATTACTCAATTTCCGTGGAGAAGACTTTGGAGGAATAAGGCGTCCCCTAAAGCTACTTTCTTCGTGTGGACAACATCGTTGAGGAAAATATACTCACGACTGATAATTTGAGGAAGCAGAGGGTTATTATAATAGATTGGTGTTGTATGTGCAGGGGTGGGGGTGAGTCGGTAGATCATCTTCTGTTGCATTGTGAGATTGCACGGGCTTTATGGTATGAGGTACTTAGAAGGGTAGAGTTGGCGTGGGTCATGCCGGAGAAAGTGGTGGCAGTGTTGGCTAGTTGGCCAAACATTGGAGGTATACATCAGATTAAAAGGGTTTGGAAGATGATTCCAATGTGTATCATGTGGTGTTTATGGCAGGAACGTAATGCGCGGACGTTTGAAGACAAGGAGAGATCGCTAGAGGAACTGTTAGCATCATTTTATAGCACTCTTTGTATTTGGGCTATTGCTGTTGATTTCAATGGCATGGCCCTTCATGATTTTCTTGACTCTTTGGCGCCCTCTTAGTCAGGGTTCTCTATTGTACATACTGGGCTAGGCCTATTCTTTGAGTAATATATCTTTCTTACTTATCAAAAAAAAAAAAAAATTGTTAGAATATTATTTTTTAATATTATTATTGTTTTAGGATTAGAAAAAGTTAGAATTATTTATTATATTTTGTATGGGGATTTGGGAAAGTTGTAATGATGAGATGAAATACTTCTTGCATCCAAACCGGGCCTAAATAATTGGAATTTGGTTTCTGAAAGTCAATTGATTTGATATAATTCATTTGATAGGGTTAACGGAATATTCTTAACCTTTTTTTATGAGTATGACAAATTATTTACCTTTAAAGATAGTGAAATATAATAATAACAAGAATTTGCGATTCTACAAAAGAACCCTGAATGATAATTAATAAAATCACAAAACTAGGGTTCAAGAACAGAATGAAAGGTGTTAACAGTAAAATTTAAAATTTCTTTTAATGAGTAGAAGTAGAAAACTATTAGGAACGGAGGATCCAATCTCATTGAAGACATGGCTCTAAAGTAACAGCAGAAAAAAATCCCTATCATTGACCATAAATATTAGCATATGACTTAGAAGACACTGACATGATACTAATTATACAAACTGGTTAATAAATATTAATTCACAAAAAATCATCAAGAATGAGTACCACGAATATGCCTAGGTGTAACTGTCAATACAACTTGATGAGTAACATTTACGCCCACAGCCAAAATATCTGCTCCACTTGCGAATACAATATCTGCTGCGTCTGGATCACCAAAAATCTGATCATCCAATCCAAGTTTTTTTGGGGGGAGGGGGCATGAGGGTGAAGGGAAGGAGATCAGTTAAAGATCTGCTCCAGTAAAACTTATACAGATTGCTCCATAAACTTTACTTAACTTCAAATTAGATAATATGTTCAAGAAGAGAGCAAGTTATTAGAACAGGATTTGTAAGATTCTAAGGACAATGGTGTCTACTCTCTCTCTCTCTCTCTCTCTCTCTCTCACAGTCAGGAAAGATCTACAGTGAAAATTTGCTCCATAAAATTCACTTGCAAAGCTTCTTCTGAGATAATAAGGTCAAAAAGAAAGTAACTGATCAGAACAAAATTTCAGGGATCCTGATCTTTGCCCCTCTCCTTACATGCCTCTTACTACGGATGGGTGAGTGAAATTGAGCCATGTAATAGCGGCACGACCATGGTTTCATAGGGAGTTGTGGGATAAGATCAGAGGTTAAAAGAAATCTGACTATTTCATGCCACCATGTGTTCCGCGAGGTGAACCAAGTTGCAGACCATTTGGCGAAGTTGGGAGCTACAGGGGATACAAAGATTTATAGTTGTTGGTCAGATATCCCATGGAAAGTGCGAGGGGTAATAAAACTAGACAAAATAGGCCTACCATATCTTCGTTGTAAATGATCAGTTGGTGGGTAGTAAGTTTTTATAGTTTTGGTCAAGATGTAAACCCTAAGTGATATTTGTTACTACGGATTTCCTCCGACACAAGTGAGGTATTTATATATATATATATATATTAAAAAAAGAAAAAGTGGCACGACCATAACCTCATTTGCAGGTTTGACAGGCTCGCAGGTTGGATTAATCGCTGAGTAATATACATTACAAGTTTATGAGTTGGAAATTGGAGTCTGAAAACATAGAACTTACATTTGTCTCTGCTGCTGGAGTCACATGCCCATTTGCTCCAAAAGCACCACCAAGAAGAACAATCTGCCCAATGTTCTTAGAAAATGCAGGATCTTGTTGGAGAGCCTATAAAATGTAAAATCAAATTTAAAACATAATGGGATAAGTTTCAACATTAAAACCACACTATTGATCAGGATATTTAACCAGTGCAATATTTGTAAGTGGGCCTAGTGCCACCACTGTAACTTTTCCAGGATAGAGGTTTGCTTGCTCAATGAGAAAGGCAGCTGCAGACTGCTCAGTTGGCTTTCCTTTTGGTGGAGGAAAATTTTGGTTGTCAAGTCCATCGGCACCATGGGCAAAATCAGCGACTCAAAGTTTCATACCTTTCTGGAATACGGACAAATATGAAATGAACTCGTGAACTGGAAAATGTATGGCAGTGTACGTGCGATTCAAAGTTAAAATTATGTGAGAGAAAATTTATAACCCATAATAGAAATCCCACAGGAACAAGTTTGGATGATATCATGTAAACTTGAAGTCGATTTCTTCAGTGAGGCAATCAGCTCAAAATGAGGTTTACAGTGGAAAATGATTTTTATTGCAACAAATGAAACTGAAACAAATCCTTCCAAAAATAAAAGACAAAAAGAACAAAGCTTCCTTTAATTTTTCTTTCGTATTATCTCTGTCAAAACTACAAAAGGAAACCTCAGGTTGCCCTTCCATCCGTAGTGTAGGCAACTAGAATACAATCAAGACACTAATCACATATCAGAGCATGAGCAAGAAGAATAGATGCTTTCATTCATCATGAGGCCTATAAGTGAAATATGATGGGATACACATGCATTCCCAAAAGATTCCCTACTCGTTTTTCTCATGCAGGAACAAAATTGCAGGTCCTTCCATAGGATCATCTCTTTGAGTCAGTACTTACAGTAATTGTGACATGAGATCCCTCAGCAACAGGGATATCATTTCTCCCAGCAACATCAAGCTACAACATAAACATAAGGAAAGAGTCAACACAGTTAACCTCAAAAAACTGAAAAAATGCTAATTCTAACAATGCACTTGAAACAAATCCAATTCATCAAATGAAATGGTACCAAAAATTAACACATGCACATTCAAAATGTCATAAATGAGAAGAACCTCATCAACTGTACCAAATGTAAGAACCTCATCAACTGTACCCTGCACATTCGTGGCCAGTGTCGTATAAACATTCCCATATATAGTTGTAAGTCCAATCAGCTCCACCTCGGGTGATCTTAATGCCAGAAAGATCGCCATTGCATCATCTACATACATCACCGACTTACATAATGCTGGAAAGATGATGAAAAAAGTAATATAAATATAACATCTTGAATCCATAGAGCCAATTGCTTATTTGGGTGAAGCTAATTTGTTTCGTGAGGCACCTTATCAATTAAACTCCGAGATTTATTGGAATACTAGATAACTCTGCCCGGGTCGTACGATTACAAGAAATTAGAACCCTCCAATGGGTAACGAAGAAGACAAAGCTAAGAAAAAAAAGAATAAATTTGAACAGAACCCACTAAGCCAATTGCAGAACAGAATGAAGCTATTTGATTCTCTACTCTCTAGGATCCCATGCGATGAAAAGTCTGAGATTTAATTAGATTTCCAATTCATTTTCCTGCTGCTGGGTTCTCTAAGCAACCAAACAGAGCACGCATGTCTTCTTTGATCCGTTAGTGGTAAGAAGGCAGAAATCAAATTAGAAAAATAATAAGTTCTGGTAAAATAATTCGCGGAATTCTACTCGACAATGTTGGTGTTATTAAACTCAATCTGGTATTGCAGATCATCTACATATCCATAGCAATCCATGACATACAGAAATCTTGGACAACCAGATAATGTTTCTACCGTCCAGCAAAGGTTCGAGAAAACGGGATTTCAATTGGAAAAGTAAAGGTCGCTTACCAATGCCAGGGTCGGTGTCGATGATGATCTTCTTCGGTCCGGCTGCCTTGGCGTCTGAGATGAATTAGGAAAGCATTTTTTTCTTTTTACTGATTGATTGAGAATGGTAAATGACGATTTGTCAAGTATACGAGAAAAACAAAATAAAATTTGTAAATTTATTAATTGGCAGTTGGCACACAAAAATTCTCACGTCTGCTAGTATGGAAAAGTAATGGTATTTTATATATTATTTTTTAGATTAACTGTAAAATCAGAACATAAATTTTTACGAAGACATAATTTTTAATTTATTTTTACTATTTATTTTTACAATTCTTTTTTATATATAAAATATAGAATGTGAGATAATAAATAATAATTAAAAAGAATTTTTCTTTTTTATTATTATAGCAAATTTTAATTTAAAAAATTATAATTAATAAAAATTATAATTACAAGTAAAATAAGATACAAAATTCTCATCTCTTCATTATAACTTTTTTAAATTTTTACATAAAATATAATATACAATTTAATTTTTTTAAATTTTAATTCAATTTTTTTAAATTTTAAAATAATAATAATATTAAAAAATAATATTTTAAACTTTTATTTAAAACTACAACTTCTCATCTATCCAATATACCAAATTACAATCTCTCACATTTACGGCTACGATTCCTCTTTCTTTCCTTTAAATTTGAGTCAGTAAAAAGTCTTTTTCTTTCACCCCCTCCAAAACTCACCAATTTTCAGAGAATTCTTTTGCAGGCAACGGGTCTCATGATATCGTCTCATGATCATTCCTCTCAGAACCAAGAAGTCACTTTCTTTGCCGATTCTTTTCCAAAATCTCAGATGGGTGTCCACCATAACCTTCAACCCTCCTCAGCTACCCCAAGACTCAGAACACCATCTTCGTCTCTTCTTAGGCACAACCGATCACAACAACCCAGATTACGAGTTATCAGTGGTGTCGGCGTTGAAGTCTTGCTCGTCCCTTTTGGCCGTCTCTCAAGGCCAACAAATCCATTGTTTGATCTTGAAATCAGGGCTCGGTCCCAACACTTTCATCCGGAACAGTTTGATTAATATGTACGTGAAATGTGGGTTTTTCGATGATGCTCGATCGCTGTTTGATTCCTTTTCTAGGCTGGATCCTGTGTCATGTAATATTATGATTGCCGGGTATGTGAAAATGGGCCAGTTGGAGAATGCTCGCCGGTTGTTTGAAATAATGCCCGGTAGAAGTTGTGTGTCGTACACCACTATGATAATGGGTCTGGCCCATAATGACTGTTGGCGCGAGGCTGTTGAGGTTTTTAAGGAAATGAGGTCCGCAGGCGTGGTCCCAAATGAGGTTACACTGGCAAGTGTCATCTCAGCTTATGCGCATTTAGGTGGGATTTGGAATTGCCGGATGCTCCATGTATTGGTAATTAAGCTGCAGGTTGAGAAGTTGGTTCTTATATCGACAAATTTGTTGCACATGTATTGCCTTTGTTCGAGCATACTGGAGGCAAGAAGTTTGTTCGAGGAGATGCCTGAGTGCAATATAGTGTCGTGGAATGTAATGTTAAATGGATATGCAAAATCGGGGCATGTTGATTTGGCAAGAGAGTTGTTCGAGAGGATTCCTGAAAAAGACGTGGTTTCATGGGGTACAATGATTGATGGCTATGTACGAGTAGAATGGTTGAATGAAGCTTTGACAAGTTATCGTGCTATGTTACATACTGGATTGAGACCCAATGATGTTATGATTGTGGATTTGGTTTCAGCATGTGGCCGATCAATGGCGTTGCAAGAGGGTCAGCAGTTTCATGGTGTAACTATAAAGACAGGTTTCGACTGTTATGATTTTATTCAGGCAACGATTATTCATTTTTATGCAGCTTGTGGCAGGATGACACTTGCCCGTTTGCAGTTTGAATTGGGCATCAAAGATCATCTTGCATCTTGGAATGCCCTCATTGCTGGATTTATAAGAAATGATATGATTGATGAGGCAAGGCAGTTATTCAATGAGATGCCAAAAAGAGATGTATTTTCATGGAGCACCATGATTTCTGGTTACACACACAGTGAACAACCTAGTGTGGCTCTAGAACTCTTCCATGGAATGGTTTCTTGTGGTATCCAGCCAAATGAAATTACCATGGTAAGCGTGTTCTCTGCCATCGCCACGTTAGGCACATTGAAAGAAGGAAGATGGGCCCATGAGTATATATGTAATAACTGCATCCCTCTTAATGACAATTTAAGTGCAGCTATCATTGACATGTATGCCAAATGTGGGAGCATCAGTACTGCCTTGAGTGTGTTCTATGAAATACAAGAAAAAGCCTCTAGTGCCTCCCCATGGAATGCAATTATATGTGGGTTGGCAATGCATGGACATTGCCATTTGTCTCTAAAAATATTTTCCGACTTGCAGAGCCGTCTTATTAAGCTTAATTCAATCACATTCATAGGAGTCCTAAGTGCATGTTGCCATGCTGGATTGGTGGAGCTGGGGAAGGGATATTTTAAGGTAATGAAGCATGTGTATAATATAGAACCAGATATCAAGCATTATGGATGTATGATTGATCTCCTGGGAAGAGCTGGGAAATTAGAGGAGGCTGAGAAAATAATTAGAGGCATGCCCATGAAGGCAGATATGGTGATATGGGGCACATTATTGGCAGCATGTAGGACTCACGGGAATGTGGAAATTGGAGAGAGGGCTGCAGCGAGTTTGGCAAGGTTGGAACCATCTCATGGGGCTGGTAGAGTTCTTCTATCTAACATATATGCAGATGCAGGTAGATGGGAGGATGCATTTTTGATAAGGAGAGCAATGCAAATTAAGAGAATGAAGAAATCTCCAGGGAGTAGTGGTATCGTATGATAATGTAGCGGCAATTGAATATGGTGTTGTTGGATGATTGAAAATAAAGAACACTGTTCAAACTATCCTGAAAAAGAGGCCGCTTCCATTATCACTGTGAACAGTTCAAATAAACCTTGATTATTTATCAAGATTTTGTAACTTGTCAAAAATGTTGAGATAATATGACACTGTCTAACAGAGCCGTTTTGAGATTTGTACCAAGTTTCTTACAATTGGTATATGGAATCAATCCCCTTTTAATATGTAATCGGTGTCTGGGTGTTGTTTATTGGTGCATAATACATTCCAAAGTTGGTGCTCTCATATCCACAAAGTCATAAATACTTGATTTTTACCATTCAAGGTTGAAGAGGAAATTGGAAGAGTACTCACGTTGCATGTTTCTGTTTTTTATATTTTTGATGATCGATGGACAGCATTGCTCTCGCCGGCATTCTTTGCTCCAACTGCCTGTATTTTACAATGGAAATGTTATTTGTTTTGATATTGGAAATTGGTCCGGAGCCAGACGTTTGTTCTTTTAGTTCCCAGTTTCTCTTATTTCGTCTGCCCTATTTTCTTATTTTGTTTGCCTTCTTTTCTCTCATGACCAAATAGCTCTTCCACAAATTTCAAACCCATATCTCAAATGGGTCTCAAGTACCATAACCTCCTTGGTTCCCCAAGACGATCACCATATTTATATCTTCTTCAATGGCACAATCAACCCATTGTTTGGTCTTGACATCCGGGATTAATTCGAACTCATTTATCAGAAATAGTTTGCTTTATAATATACACATACAAAGGGAAAATTATTTGTGCAAGCTCAGGGCATGCAATTTTGTAAAACCTTAATCATGCGCTTATTGTCTTCAGATTTGTTGCTTCGAACACAAACAAATAGGCAGAGTTCTTTCTACAGATCATAGTTACAATGTAACAGAATCAGGTACAGGTTACACTTTCAATCAACAATTAACGGTTTAAGACCTTTTGCTCCAAGTATATTGGGCATTTTTTCAAGGAAGATCTATCCCATACCCCATGAAAATTTCCATCTCAACATTATTCAGAACATTCACAATTATGCTTATTACCGTACAACTTGTCTGCATGTAAACTGTATTCTTTACTATACGAATACCTTTTAAAACAGTTTAGATGAAAGAGGGAAGAAAAACAGGCATAAAAAAAGAAAGGACTTAAGACTCTTTTTCAATTATCAGCTCAGCAACCGCACCCATGGTAGCAAAACCACCAATACCAAGCAAAGCTAGAGCAAGCTCTCCCTCGTTCCACTGCATCAAACCCCTACTTAATCTCTTTAAGACATCTACATCTGTCTCCAGCACCCAAGTTGGTGCGGAATTCATCATCAGGCTCAAAAACTGCAAAACATAGGCACGCCAAGTTGCCCTATCACAACCAAGCGACATCTTCCCATCAAGTGCTCTTGCTATGAATTCCATGTGGCTCCCAAGGATTCTTCGACGCCAGTTTGGTACCATTGATGTTGAGTCAATACCCCAAACAAAAGCGCCACATGTGAATGCAAGGTATGCCAGAGCAGATCCCCTTAGTATTTCAATCATCCCTTCTGACCTACCTTCCAACTCTGAACTGTGAGCAGACACAAACCAAGAAGGCAGAACTTCTCTAAACAATGACTGAATCAGGCCTATGCCTCCACATAACCACGACAAAGAAGCACCAACTGAAGCCACAAGTTTCACCCTTGTCAATGCCGCAGCAAGTGAAACCTGTCCTGATCTCATTGTATTCTTGGTCGTCTTCAACTTCTCTAATCTCTCTCTAGGAAGTCCACTAAATGCTATTGTTTTCACAGAATGCATCAATAGAGAAACAATCTTCTCTGTAATTAAGATAGTTTCTCTGATCTCTTGACGGACCAGTAGAAAGATAATCCAAGGAGACCATCCACAGAATTGGGGATTAATTCCATCGCCAAGAAGGACCCCAACACCTCCCTCGCTTGAAACAGAGGAGGCATTTAAGACAAGTGTGGCAGTGAAGCAGCTTTCGAGAAGTTTAACTACATAATTGGGGTTTTGGAGAATGACAGTACGAGATGCACGGATTACAAAGAAGTCATGCCAACGTTTTGCCTTTTGTGTCCACAGAGAAGCTACAATTGGCATGCAAGGCCATGGGCAACCTGAAGAAAGGGACTCCAGGGCTGGGCCAGCCAAAAGGAGATGATGGTCACCAACTTTATAGGTTAAGGTAAGGGTTACCAGAGCAGCCAGGGGCAGTGGAAGGGTAGACGTAGAGCTTCCAGCTGTGAGAATTGCAGGACAGTCAGAATATTGAAAAGCCAGTTTCTATTATAACTAAAGGAGAACCGTTAAGACCAATACAATTGCTATGCTATCATTCACAAAATGAATTCTGATTGGTAAAGTTTGAGGCCAAAGTCAAGGCCATATCACCATAGATTTTAAACAATTAATTGGTTTTGAAATGAGCACAAAGCATTGAATGTTGCTTAGGACTTGGATGCCATCAACCAGAACCAAATCTTGTTAAATACTACTAATTAGGCCAGAAAATATTTTTCTTTTTCAATTTCTTTTCCTTGCTTATACATGCACAGCACTCATGTAGAACATTCTAGGATCAAAAGGACATAAATGATTCAAGGTGGCGAAGTTCAATTGAAAGTAGGAGGGCCCAATGTGGACAATTGCTGTCTTTGGGCCAGATGCGCACAAACACACATGTAAAAGTATATAATGGTAAAATGAACCTGAGGTAACGCTTGGGACATCAAGACCAGCAAATGCTACAATTTTCTTCATCCCTTCCACAAAATTAGACAGATTTGCATCAGGGCTGGGCCAATCAGTTCCATTCATAGAAACTGATTTCCAAACGCCCCTGGTTACTTCAGCTGATAAGTAGCTCGTAATGGATGCCAAAGATGCAGGGAGACAATCACATAAAATTCTAAGCCCTGAACATCCATATATACAGGTTATAACAGTATGTATTTGATTCATGCTAAAATCATCCAACTCGTTGATGTATACAAAATACTGAAAACACCAACAGATCAGGCAAGGATGCCACACTGACCTGTAGCTAGTTCACGGGGAGAAATTTTTCCATGAGAACAAGCTTTTAAAGAAGCCTCGGCAACAAAAGGAATGGCTTCCAGTATATTCCATGCAGGATCGTTAAGTCTCGGAAAGGTATCTTCATTTTTAGGTCCAGAGAAACCACTACTCTCAGAAGTAACAGAATTCCGAGACTGGCTTCCTTCGTAAGTATTTCTGAACATAATTTTAAGAAGCTTATCAACAATCTGATGAACAGGGGTCCCTTGAACAAGCTCGGAGAGGGTTGAAACTATGCATGCATGATGCTGCAAGAACCAAACTTCTAGTTTTGGAAATGACTTGAGAAATATGGGGTCTGCAGTCGCTGAATTTGCAACTGCTGACAGTCTCCTTTTACTTTGAACCCAGTGGACATTTTCAGGAGATCCCAGGTGAGAATTACGTATCAGTAGGAGGTAGTCAGGAGTTAGTGGGGATTGAACTGGATAAGTATCGCCTGCTCGATGTTCAATAGGAGGACGATTAAACCTCCACAACCTTAGAAAAAGAATAAACGCATTTGAAAACACGTCGTGGGCAGTGATTCTTTTTCCTTTTACAGCAGGCCACACCACATCAGGCACACATGACCCAAAGACCTCGCAGATTGTCATCAGTGAACACGCGAGTTGTGGAACCTGTCAATGGAAGTGGAAAGGCAAAATAGTAACATTAGTTCTTAACACTTCCATTCTCTTATTTAATAGCGCTGCTGGTTAGAGTTCAATGGGATCTGTAGTCAACGGAATTCATTCCTCGATGCATGCAACCCATTCAAATTTACAACAATGCTCTCCTTGGTACTTTAAAGATGCTTGTTTTACCGAAATGGAACAAAACAGAACATCAATCAACTGCAAGAACAACTTGCCATCATTCTGCTTCACCAAAAGACTAGAATCACGTTAATGCATGAAACATCATGTCTCATATCACTTGTTTCATCTATATTCTTTTGCAACCCCTAAAGCATCTACAAGTCATGACATAATATTGGGGCAGCCATTCATACTCATTGCACATTTCAAAGCATCTTCTTAGCCAATTTAAGCATTCATGCTAGTCTTCTGCATAGAAAGAATATTTGTAATGTAAATTACGCAGTAATCATAATTATGAAATCTATTTTTTTCAATAAGTAAGACGTCTGTTACTAAAACTAATCTCCATTCCATAGGATATCTGCTGAACTAATAATAATTTCTATTCTTATTCATCTTATGGAGATGCCTTGGTCAGAAGGAAGCAAAATTTACCAAGCCATGTTGTGAGAAAATCTGAAGACGGTCGAAGGATGATATGCCAACAATAAGTACATTCAGCAATGGAGCATAACCTATCAAATGGCTGTCACTCCCTGAGTAATCTGCAGGAGCTGGAGGAGTCAATAATTTAATAATGAAAGCAGCAGTGTGTTCCTGCATGGAATGTACCACCTATTTATAATAAGAGTCGTTTGTAATCCAGTGAAAAAAAGCAAGAATTAATAAAGAAAACAGAACGGAATAATCAAGAAGAACCAACAAGTTGTAGGACCTAAATGTACTTGCTTAATGTGATTGTAAAGGTACCTGTATATTCCAACCCCAAATTAGAGAGGCCCCACAAAGAATCATCGCAACTGATATCTTCTCTTCATTCGATCCATTGACAGCTATCTCGAATATTTTTTCGAGCTCCTCTAATCTTCCACCAAATCCATGAACTTAAATTCAGTTCCTTTACCCTGGATAGATCTACTAAAAAGAGCATTCGATATACCTGGCTTCAGGAAAGAAAATCGTGTAACTGAAGACCAGGCCATAGTTGGAGAAACTAGGCAATGTGGTAATTATGCATTCATACCGATGGAACAACCATGGTGTTCTATCCTAGGATTAGGATCTTCTAGACTTTTTATGCTATATCCATGGTGTTCTTAAAATCCTAACCGTTTACTTTTAGTTAAATGGTTTAGATTTTGTCATGTTAAGATTTAGCACATATAAAGAATAACTAATATTTCTTTAATTCATTTTATTACAATAAGTTTTATGTTTGGGATTTTATGAATTCTACCATGAACTTATCATCGAGAATTTAGAGGACCATGATCCCATATTCTCAAAGCAATAAGATTTTCCAACTTTCATCCTTTTCAGTTTGTTTCACATGTTCAAAACCAAACAAGTGAGTGGCCACTTTTTTGGGCCCAAATGTTACATAAAAATTGGCTTTTTCAGATAACCCTATGCTCCTGACCTTTGGGCAGCTTTGCTGGAAAAATAAGATTCCAGAATCAAATAACATTGATACCATAGAAAAACAAGTAGCAAGAATCAAACTAATTCTGATAGGGTCATTCTAATTGTCACTTGCCAAGAAATGGCAAACGAGTCAAGTGGTATAATTCTTGCTTTGGGTGTTAGAGGTGGCAAGTTCATTTCTTGATATGCCCTTAATACTAAAACCAGCTGAGTGAAATTTCAAACAGTTGGTCTAACCCTAGATAAAGGAGAGAATTGCAGTAGGTTGACAGCCAGTGAAAGAGCTCCAAGTTCATTTCTTGGAGTGCCCTCAAATACTAAACCCCTCTAGGTGAGATTTTAACCAGCCAGTTCTAAACACAGATAAAGGAAAAGAGTTGTAGTTAGTTGACAGCCAGCGAAAGATTTTGTCAAATCTTTTGAGAATTGAATTGGGTAGAAATAGAAATATTGGGGCATTCTCTACTTTCGTGCAGTCGATAGAAATTAGTTGGATAAAGGGCTCATGAATCTAATGTTACATCATCATTTGTCCCAAAATGTTAAACAGATAGACAATGGTGAATTCAATCTCTTAACTACAATTCTAATACTTGCTCTCACAAGTGGCCTTCTCCCTCCACAAGTGGGCTCAACTTGTAATCTTTTGACTGTTTTAATGAGAGGTAGAGTGGAGGCAAGCTTCCAACTGGATCACCTATTCTGATTTCATATTAAAATATAACTTGTCCCAAACGTTTA